>NC_071103.1:22316250-22945000 GCF_024256425.1 Clarias gariepinus | reverse complement strand
GAAAGTTTTTTTTAGAATCTAATTCAAAAAGTGAAATATTCATGGTCATAAATTCATTACACATAGTGAAAAATTTTTAACATTTGCTTTTTCATTTTAAAAATTCCATTTTACAGCTCATGAAAATCTCTTATTTTAAATTATTTGAATATTTCCTAAAATCAATTAAAAAAAGGATTTACAACACAAAGTATTGAGTGCATAAATTAAGATATTACTTCTTGGTGTTTCTGTATTGATCATATAAAATATTTAAAAATTAGATACTGTTTTTTTTTTTTTTTTTTTTCATGGCCTGAAAGCCATAATCAAGTTTAAAAAAGACTTGAAATATTTTACTGATGGTGTGTGACTGTAGCCCAAAAAAATTTACCCTAAAAAAAAATCAAGGTTCTACAGTCATTTCATCTGAACATTTCTGAACATTTTGTTTAAGACACAGTTTTTCTTAGTATGAATCACATGGCTGGCATGTGATATTACCTCATAAAATATACATATACAATATGCAACTGCCTATCAGGTTTCAGTATACAGAGCCAAACAACTTGTTTACAGGGTGAAAAGCGTGGGGTACTGTATGTAGGACTGGGAATGTATATAACTTAGTTTAGTTATAGAAATTGGATGATGAGTATCTACTTAGACTTTTGTACCTTTTTTATTTCATTCCTTTAGAACCACCGCATCAAGCATTTAAATATTCTGTATAAAATGTTCTTCTGGCTGTGTTGTGACATGCACCACAATTAAATATTCCTGATGGGAGATTTTATGTTAAATATGGCATTGAAAACTGATGATGTGGATGGTTTATGATGTGTCCTTCAGACGGTGCTATGCCTTCTGGACAGTGGAGCAGACATTAATAGGCCAAATGTCTCTGGAGCAACCCCTCTCTACTTTGCTTGCAGGTCAGTAGGATAATTATCTCCTTCACTATTAATACCACCAAAGCAGTTGCTTTAGTGCGAGCATATAATTGATATGCCTCCAGTTTAAAGGTCCAGAGTCCAGAATCTGAGAACCTATGACTTTTAATATCCTTCCAACTAACTACTTCTGTCTCTTCCAACTCTGTGTTTAAGGTAGTGAATTAAGAATAACAAAGATAATCATCAATTTTTGTCTTAGGGTAGACTATAAGACTGTCATTTGATGAGAATGCAGAGACTAAGGAGATTTTCTTTTCTCTCTTGTGTATCATACTTAGATACATCCTACATTTGGATGGGTGGGTTGCCAAGCAACAATGCTCCTCTATTCTGCCATTTCAATTACAAATGGCAGTCAATGGCAGGCTACTTGGACTTGCTTGTACATGCATACAAACAAGGCACCTTTTCTTATAAATAATTCAAACACATTATTAAGTAACCATCTTTTGAAGAAGCTCTGAAAGGTTTATTCTATGCTTTGTCTTTAATATGAGATACTGTCAATCAATACATGTTTGTGTTAAATTTACCAGGTGTGATATTTTAGGTGATAGCAACTAGGTCATTAATACTCTACAATAATACAGTATCGAACTGTGTTGTGCAAGATTTGAGACATTGTCTTTGTTAATGTTAAGGCAAAGTGTGCCATTATGTCTTGCATCAATATTGAATATATGTGGCCGGCATGGTATTGTGTAATGAAATAAAGGAGACTGCATTGTGCAAATAAGCAAATGTTATCATAACACCACATGGCTTTGTTAAAAGTAGGGTCCAGCAGTCTTCTTATTTTACCACATGTCATATTTCCATCACTTGATTTAATGCCTGATTAATGCACCAGTAAAGATATACACAGCTGATAAGCCTCTTGTGGATTTGGTTTTAATCTATAACATCTGCCACCTGTGCTTGAGGGGTATGGAGGCAAATAGATCTGGCCACAGGGGTGACTCCCAATGATTTACTAATTTGCTCAGGTATCTACAGAGTTATACAAGTCAAGTGATTATCATATGAAGCATGTTGAGCCACCTGGAAATGCTCAGTAAAAACACTCATAATGACTAATCTTGAAAATATGCAAAGGCAAATACCCTCTGCCTTATGACACTGACAGCATCAGTTGTACTGACATATGGGGAGATTTATGAAAAGGGAAATTAAACACAAAAGTATATTCCATTGTCCATCTTTTCACCGAAGGTGTGCTTATGACCTTGTTGATTGTACTGTTGTGGCACTTTGGTATTGTCCAGAAGTCTGTAGATGCTAATATATGTGCTCAATTTGTCACACTCACAGCCATGGCCAGAGGGACACCGCTCAAATTCTGCTCCACAGGGGTGCTAAGTACTTGCCGGACAAGAATGGAGTCACCCCACTTGACCTTTGTGTGCAGGTAAGAGGTGTATAGGGCAGTGATGCCCAATTCTGAGGGCCTGGGTCTAACTCATTGGATATGTAGTCTACATTTGGGTAAAGATGTGTTCATTGATTCTTATACATATGTCTTACATTGTCAAGGGTGGTTATGGTGAAACATGTGAGATTCTTATGCAGTATAATGGAAGGCTGTTTCAGGCACTCATTCAGATGACACAAAATGATGACATAAAAGAGAACATGGTGAGAATTTTCACAAAAAATTCCCTTATTTTTGACAACATACTAAATAAATGTATACAAGTGTATATAGGTATATAAAAATAAAAAAATGTTTGCTTCTATATATGACTTCAGCTCAGGCAGGTTCTTGAGTATGTATCTCAACAGAATGACTCCAATTATCAAAGGACCCTTACCAGCCTGGCTGAGGTGGCCACTACCAATGGACATAAGTTGCTAAGGTAGGCTTCATCTCAAATGCGGAGATACTTTACTCCTAATAAAAATATAAATAAATAAATGAGCGTCCAATAAAAAATGTAACTCCTTCATCCTTTTCTTTTTCCTTCTTAGTTTGTCTAGTAGTTATGAGGCCCAGATGAAGAGTCTGCTCAGAATAGTGCGGCTCTTCTGCCATGTATTCCGCCTGGGTCCGACCTCTCCTAACACTGGCATAGACATGGGATACAATGGGAACAAAACTCCACGCAGTCAGGTCTTTAAGGTCAGTGTGTGCTACATTTAGCTGTGCCTCTATTGTCTCTTATTACAGCAAACTTAATCCAGTCAGTTGTTAAAGGTGCGCTGAAGTGATTTGCCCTGAAGAGGGTGCTCGTTGCTTAAATTTGTAAAGAATATTTTATGTTGCTAGTCTGGTGTCTCATTTACCCACTATTATGTTTGGTATCTAAACTATAAATTAATTAATTCATGTAGAACTAAATATAAGCCACAGTTGGGGGTATTTTACATATACTCTAGGCTACTTGGAGATCTTGCCATGCTCCTTTACAAATAGCTCAATACAATATTTTTACCAACTTATGCATATTGTGGTAGCTTATGGTAATTAATAGATTCCTGACACACTCAGCCTTTTATACATTTTCATATGTTTACTTTGGGTGCTGAAATCTGATTTATTGTTCAGATGAAAAGTGAAAAGCATGCTAATGTAAAAGAGAAAAATGGTTGGTCATAAGACAAGAAAATTGCATATAATCTAACTAATAAAAACAAAACATTATGGAATGGTACTATTTTTCAAAGGTGTGCCTTTCTTGGCAGGACTGAATTTTTGTTTTTCACTCAAATGCATATTTTGGTACTGTATGGGTAATACGACAAATTCATTATTTTCTAATGATGTTTTTTGCCTCTAAAGTTGCTAAATATTAATTGATTTTTTGCTGTCAACTGTAATACAGGGTGACATAAAAAAAAACCTAACGTTTCATGAATGGGAAGATGGTAACCAGTAAAATAAACATCGACCATGGGCTTAGTACATTGTTAATATATTGGTGCATTGGTATATTTTATTTTAAGTGTTGCTTTCTCTCTCATTATTTGGCAGTGTTTAAAATAGCACTTGATCCAGTTATTTTGCATTTTGTTTTAATGTCTGCATCAATTAGGCCTAATTGCAAACTAAACTCAAATGCAGCCTTGTGATACTAAATAATGAAATGAAAAAACATAATGTGTAAAAAAAAAACAAAAAAAAACACCCATTTAATGATGGTTTTAAAATCCACTACATTGAATAGTCTAATTTATGCCAGTGTTTTAGTTTATGTGATGTGCTCATTGATAAATAAATTATACATGTTTTTTTTTAGTGGGACTGAATGTTTTTTTTTATTTATTTTTTAAAAAAACATTTTTGTAGGATATTTCCTTTTTGATTCTATTGGAACAGCAAAGCAATTGATTTCATATCATATAATGTAGACTTTTGAATTTGAAAAACACATTTTTTAGATGTCTCAAGCAACTTAGAACATGCCATTTTTGTTTCAATTAACTAGTTTATAAGTATACCATAATATGTGACTGATGGACAGTGACTTGCTTGACAGTTTCTTGTTGCCCAGGTGTACTTTGTTGAAGTAACTCTTTGAACAGGTAATAGCTATGAATGTCTGCCCTTGGATTGAGCCCAGGGTTTCACCTGTGAAGACTGTATTTGTTGCTGTAAAGAAAAAAGCAACATTAAATAACACAACATAATAAAACGCCAGTTGTCAATGGTTGCAGTGTCCAAACTCATAAAATAGTGAAACTCATTTTGAGGCACTGCACAAGAATTGATCATAGCCGATACAAAAATGGAATAGAATAAAAAAGAAAAAGGAACCACTTTGGCACTTATAGCCAGACATCAAACAGGTTGGCCAAGGAAGCAGTATAAAAGTTATTGACATCATCGACATCTCCAAAAACGCAGGAGTGAGGTTCTTAGAATCCACCATTTAAAGATTAGTTTGAGTGAAGAGCTATAGCCACATCGTATTAGCAGTAAGAATAAGAAGGCTAAATTGGAATTTGCAAAGAGATACAGAGACAAGCCATAAAGATTCTGAAACCAAAAGTAACCTTTATCAAAGTGATGGAAAGTCCAAGGTGTGGATAGAAAAGGATCTGGTCATGATCCAGAACATAGTGAATCACAGTCAAGGTAATGTCATGGCTTGGACTTACATGAATGGCAGCAACATAAGTTCAGTGGTCCACAGATACATTCTTTTTTGCCAGTTTACAGAGAAGTGCATCCTGTCTAATCAGGAGGAACTTCATCAGGTCACAAGACAATGACTCATAAAACACAACATAAAACACTTCAATATTAAAAAAGGTATTTTGGTTTAGGAGAAGGATTTATACTGGCCTAGTCAGTCCTCATACATTAACCCAAATGACCGTGTATTCCCCCTCCTGAAGAGGAGACTTTCTTGGCACCAAAGGTTAAATATTCATCTTTTGATCTACCCAAATGGCTTCAGTGTATTGCCCTTGCCATTCTAATGGGTTTTTTTTTTTTTTAGAGAGGATTGTATATTAAGATGGACATTATTTTTTCAGCAGCTGAGTTAAAGCTACATAATTAATTCGTATGTAAAACAGAGTATAGCTCTAAACATTGTGAGCAGTCTAACTCAATCATTTGTAATCTCATAATGTGTGAGAAAGATTTTTTAATTTTATGTCATTTGGGTGCTTGTTCTCAGCCTCTGGAGCTGCTGTGGCACTCTTTGGACGAATGGCTGGTGCTCATCTCCACAGAGTTGGATAGGAAATGTGGAGACACTGCCTCTTCTTCTCCAGGAAGTGACATCGCCTCACTTCTTTTAAAGCAGCGGGAGGTTGGTTCTTCCATTGCTGAGGAGACCCCTGACCTTTTATCCTCATCACTGGATCCTGAGGTGGTGATGAAGGTGCCCAATGCTTATGTAGATGGTCAGGATGTAATCTCCATGACTGCCAACCGGTTGAGTGCAGTAATTCAGGCGTTCTATATGTGTTGCTCCTGCCAGATGCCACAGGGGTAAGAATAACCTCTTACCCTTACAGAGGAATTCTTAACATTTACATAATGACACTTTTTAAAACAACACTTGTTTACTTTCTAAATGGAACCGATTAAACAATGCATATAACAAATTTTTATTTGTTTGCCACTAGATATTTGTATGTTATTTTCCTTACCTTAATACTCTGTTTATTGTTTGAATTCTTTTTAGTTTAATTATTTAAAATGTTTTAAACCAACGGAGGCACATTTAATAATGTATTAGTGGATGTCATGGTGGTGCCTTTTGCCATATGCTAATCATCGTTCATCTAAATATTAAGGTTATTGCTTATCCAGCTTCATTTTTATTACCTGATGTATTTTGTCTATTACTCTGTCTACTAAAAGCAGGGGCTTTAGATATTATACTAAGCATTACAGCACTGAAGATTTAAAAGATATCAAAATGTCTTCCACACAACAAATAATTTTATATACACATGATCAAGCTAAAAATTCTACAAAATAATTAACTAATTTCATAGTTTATTTAAATATTTTTTGTTGCTTTTTTCGCTATAAACTTGCATTTTATGTAAGTGTCAGAATTCTTCTGTAGATGGGTTTGACTTTTACTGGTAAACAATAGTAATGGACATTTTGCACCCATTTAGAAATGTTCTTTTTAATGATTACAGATATATTGTACCTTCAAACCATGCTTACACCAAAAAAAAAATATATATAGTTGTTTGCCAGTAACTTTGTAACAAAATGGTTGTTTTCCGGTAACTCTGAAATCATCATTTTGCTAAAAACATTGCATGCCCTGTAATTGTACAAATTGTTTATTTAAAAGAAAGATTTGTTAGAATCTAGTTTGTTAAAACTATACAGCTTTCTCATATTTTGAAAATCTAAATATGACTTATTTATTTATTTTAAATTCCAATATTTTCTCATTTCAAGGGTGCACATAGATTTTGATGGACTTGTACATAAAGTGAATAATGGCATTAATTGCACAAGTCTACTTACTGTATGTAAATATTGCATTTTAAAATAAAGATTTAAATAGTTGTATAGTCACAGTTGTCCAATAATCATAATATGTACTGTTTGATCTAATCACACAACTATTATTAGAATCTGCAGTTTTAACCCTAGTCTAAACACAAGACACACTGTAGAGTGAAAAGCCATGATAAAGCAATGTAGAATATTAAAACATGGGAATGGAGTGCTTAAGAAGACAAATGCATATAGTAATGTAAAATTTTCTTCAACTGATTTTTCTTTTCAGCAGTATAATTATTTTAATCCGCGCTCAGCTTTGTATAACAGTCACTGAAATAAACAAGAAAATAATGCTGCCTCACAGTTCTCTTACCCCTGAAGCTTTCTAACTGCATGTAATTAGGAAATTAAATAGGTTTTTAATTACCACTGAATTGATGATCTCTTGGCAGGATCTAGTGAGATGTCTCTTGTTGTTTTGTATATTTTGGACTGCCCTTATCATTAGACCGGAATGATGATTTTGAAAATCACCCTTTAAATAATTCAACTACATTGTGTTTTCTAATGGCTCAATGGCTGTAATGAGTTTGTAATTAAAGTTCTAATACACTTTGCTTCTCTTAGCACTCTGTTTCTATAGCTTTTTTTCATTCAGATAACTTATTATGCATCTGTCTCTCTTTCCCCGCCTAGCATGACATCTCCTCGATTCATTGAGTTTGTTTGCAAGCATGATGAAGTACTTAAGTGTTTTGTAACCAGGTATGTGAGGATTGACTTTCTTTAACTGTGTCTTGTTGTCCATGACAGTAACTTTTCAAAGTCAAACATTTTAAATCTCTATATGTTTTCTCATTTTCGTCCCCCCAGGAACCCAAAGATAATCTTTAACCACTTCCATTTCCTGTTGGAATGTCCAGAGCTCATGTCTCGCTTCATGCACATAATCAAAGGCCAGGTATGTCATCCAGTGAACATGTTAAGGCATCACTTCCAATGTAGCCCTTTGTTTGATTTTACAGAAGTGACCTTTTGTGCTGTAGAACTCTTGGGACTTGGGTTGATAGACTTTCAAACACCTGTCTCACTCAGCTAGGATCATTTAACTGTGTTATTATGCTGCAGATAACGCTTGTATTAAGGTCCTTTATATGGTTTCATAAATTTTAACTGCTGCTTTACTATGTCGTCTTCACAAAGTTTTTGGTATTCATATTTGAGCTACTGCATGCTCAGCCTCGTTACCTCTAGATTACGGTCCACTGGGGAATGCGGTGCCATTTTAATTACAGACTTTAACTTGCCGAATCCGATTTCATCTCTTGATTTTCCTCTTCGCATGCTCCAGGTGCCCCTAGAGGAAAGGGTTCCTTTCAGTCTTATTAATTTGTACGTCTTGCAGACTTCCCCCTCTTTGCATCATGAATAAAGTCATTTAAATATTATGCAAATGGGTTGCAGTCTCTCCTCTCTGTATAGCTAAAGCGTTCCTTTCCCCCATTATCTTCACTTTACTAAGGCAGGGCTGGTAGTTTATAATGTAATGAATTGGTGTTTAAAAGGCCAGACGACTGCTCTTTGGGCAAAGTATATGATGTGAGTGGCTAATCAATATGACTCAGTTTAAATGATTCTTTTGTTCCATAGCCGTTTAAGGACAGGTGTGAATGGTTTTATGAGCATCTCCTTGCTGGACAGCCTGACTCGGATATGGTCCATCGGCCTGTTAATGAGAATGACATTTTACTGATTCACAGAGGTACAAGCATTCCTGTCCTGACCACTCCTACCTTTTATTTACACACACTGTTTAGATTTAGATCTTAATCATGGCACTTTGTCTTATATTTTTAGAGTCCATATTCCGCAGCAGCTGCGAGGTCGTGTCCAAGTTCACCAACGAGAAGCTCAAGCAGGGCATTGCAGTACGATTTCATGGTGAAGAGGGAATGGTCAGTTTGAAAATATCTTTTCTATTTCCTCAGCAAGCAGGTTTTTCATGTTCTCAGCTTTCAGATTTTCAGCTGTGCTGGGCTTTAGTACACAATACAGTTCTCTTTAATCTGGACTTGTGCTGCAGTCTTGGGAAACAGATCTTATGCTAGTGATGTTGGCAGATGGTACTTACATTGTCGCTTTCTCTGTCTCAGGGTCAGGGGGTGGTGAGAGAGTGGTTTGACATTCTCTCTAATGAGATCATCAATCCAGACTACGCACTGTTCACACAATCGGCAGATGGTAAGCAATATTCTAACTGTAACTCTGCAATGTGCTGACTATTAATATGCGCCTTTGTTGAGATTTTCTCCAGGCTCTTGGTTTTTTTTCCTTCTGCATGTGTCTTCCATTTTCTGTGTTTGTTGTATGTCTTGCATGTGTGTGTGTGTGTGTGTGTGTGTGTGTGTGTGTGTGTGTGTGTGTGTGTGTGTGTGTGTGTGTGTGTGTTTTGCGGTATTTGTGGTCAAGTATCAGTGACTTTAAGCAGGTGTAAATTGGACATCACATCAACTGATCAGCTCAGGGTTGAGGGCCTTGCTAATGGTCCCAGAAGTGGCAGCTTGGTAGAATGGGGGGTTGATCTTACAATTAGTAGTGCAAAGTCTAAACCACTGAACTTCAACTTTCTGCACTATCTTTTTCTCTGTATCTCTATGTATATTGGAAATTATTGTATATGAGAATAATAGGTCAGAGGTTCTATAGTCTATACTCATTGAGAAAGCACTGCTGTTTATGTACAATCCTTTATTTTCTTGACCTGTGTATGTCTTTTACAGGTACTACATTTCAACCCAACAGTAACTCTTCAGTCAACCCAGACCATCTGAACTACTTCCGGTTTGCAGGTCAAATCCTCGGCTTGGCCCTGTATCATCGCCAGCTGGTGAATATATATTTCACCCGCTCCTTCTATAAACACATACTGGGTAAAGCACAGGAAGCACTTTGACACATTAATATGCACAACATATTTAAATTAAAATATTGTTCACATATGCACAAAATGACCAGCATGTATATTCTGTCCAGGTATCCCAGTGAATTATCAGGATGTGTCTTCCATTGATCCAGAATATGCCAAAAATCTGCAGTGGATTCTGGATAATGACATCAGTGACCTAGGTTTGGAGCTCACTTTTTCTGTGGAAACGGATGTGTTTGGAGCCATGGAAGAGGTTCCACTCAAACCAGGAGGAAGCAGTATTCAGGTCACCCAAGATAACAAGGTGAGGACATAAATTCAGGGAAAAAAAAAAAAAAGTAAAACTGTTATCAAAATCTAATCCAACAGTTTGAGCTTATTTGTTTGAGTATTATTCAATAATGTGAGTTAATACTGATTATAAATCTCTCTCTCTTTCTCTCTCTCTCTCTCTCTCTCTCTCTCTCACGGTCAGGCTGAATATGTGCAGCTAGTGACAGAGTTGAGAATGACTCGAGCCATTCAGCCTCAAATCAATGCTTTCCTGCAGGGCTTCCACACCTTCATTCCACCTTCACTCATTCAACTCTTTGACGAGTATGAACTGGTCAGTAGCCTCCCAAATTTGTTAATGGTCTAAATTTTGCTTCTCCTGGCTCATCTTTTGCTGATATATTTTTACACAAGTGTAAAGTTCTTTTCTTTCATTTTTTTTCCCTTTTCCCCCTTCATTTTCTTTTTTTTTCTTTCCGTTCTTTCTTCTCATACCCACTGACACATACACATACACATACACACACACACACACACACACACACACACACACACACACACACACACACACACACACACACACAATCATTCTCAATAGATCAGTTCAGTTTAGCTTTATTTAATTTTAGCAACATTTTACAGAGGCCTTGGCATGAAATCCCTTATGGGCAGAAGACAGCAGTTACAGAGAAAATCTCTCACATGATTGCGGAGGGGGAATCAGCTCTCAGAAGTAGGAATCAATTCTTCTCTGGCTGAGCCTACACAGAGAATCAAATCTTGTGATATTAGGAAACTCATGCTGGAAGCAACTGTTTATATTACAGTCAGTCAGTATAGATTAAATTAGGGTGAATGAAAAGTAGAGTCTGTGAAGAGTACAGTTTAAATATTATGAGATGTCTACTGGAGAGTACTAGCTATATTTGATTTTTAAGCACAGTTAGGTTTTAGAGAAATTATATTTATATGTGACCTTTGTCACTTTTGCATCTCTAAATTTCTCTGGCCTGGCCAATGCAACACCACCCCCCAGGACACACAAAGGAAAATTATAGATATATCCAAGTTATGAATGTGCAAAAGAAGCACATAACAAACAAAAATGACAGCATGAGGGGAACTAATGAAGACTGGCATATGAACAATAGAGCAGGCAAATAAGACATACGCAGGGCCTTGAGAACTGGGGACGGTTTTGCCCAAACAAGCCGGACTATGGATAATATAAAGTCAAAATAGCTAGTTTATAACACTAATGGCAGACAAAAAGAAGACAACAAGAAATTAGATTTTAAGTTGTTTTCAAAAACTTAAAAAGCAGTTGATTTTATCCAGGAGCTCTTGAGAGTCAGGGGATATAAGTTCCACATGTCCTTTAATATAGAACTACCAATGCTCTAAAAGATGAGAAAAACACAGTGATTAATTTATTTAATTATTTTAAATATTGCCCAAGAATTCAGTGTCCTGGCTAACCTGCAAGTGTTGAACCACTGATTCAGTCTCACTATGGTCATGCTAACCAAGTTAAATACAGTTTTGCAGGCTCCCCTGGAGATCTTTAAATTTAATATGAGTGCACGAAAAAGGTTATGGATGACAGCATCGTTATTTCAGATCATTGCGACTCTGTGAGCCCAAGGTCACCCTTCCACCATATTGCTTTAATATAGAGTTGGAGGAAGTGGTGGAAAAGGCATGAATTTAACATCTGAAATGCTTGTATATATATGGTATACATGGCACAGAGTGGTATATAACAACTCTGAAAACTTTTCCATAATGGCCAGTGATAAAGCTCCTTATCTGCCCTGTTTCATCTCTGTGCTAGGCACCTAAAAAAAAAGCTTACACCTTTTAATTCAATCCTAAGTGCAGGATTAGGTTAATAGTCTGATAGAAAGAATTCGTTAGCGAGTAAAATATAGAATGACTAAATGGCTTTATTCTGTGAACATTTTTCTATAACTTCAATAACTTAAGTGTGCTGGGTTTCGAGGCTTTAAATAATAATAATAATAATAAAAAAAAATAATAATAATAATACAAAAAAAAAAAAAAATAATAATAATAATAATAATAATAATAAAAAAATAATAACAATCATAATCATAATAATAAATATTAATAAGCTCAATTAAAGCTAAATTTTTTATTTTTTTTTAAATGTACTCATTAGCCATGTACGTATTCATCAGAGAGAACGGGCCGGTTGGGGAAAGGTGAGGTCTTTGCTGCACCCCTCAGTTCTCGTCACCAGAAGCAGAGTGGCCTACAATTTAAAAACGTCTCCTTTAAGTATAGACTAGACTAAACATTCAGCATGTGGTACCTTAAAGTTTAAGTAACACAGCTGTAAAAATAGAAGACCATACACTGATTTCTGCTTCATGCACAGAAGTAATGCAACCAAAAATATGATAATTTCTATAGTATAACACAAATTATTTATCAGAAAAAAGTAGCTGCCACTCTTTTTCTTTTTTTTCATTCTTTTTTGTCCTTGCCTTGGGGCCTTATTGAAGGCCTCAGGCTCCACATTAACAGTCGTTCCTCTTATTCTCTGTCCTTTCTCTATTTCTGTCTCAGCACACAGGTGGCCTATCTCACTTTTTTCCTCTCTGACACCCTATTCTCCAACAGATTGATGCTCTCTCAGGGAAATTACTGTGCCAAGGGCCTCTAGCATGCATATATTTGTAAGCTCGTGTGTCGGGCCCACTGACAATCCTCAGAGGGACCATTTAATGAGGGCCTATGTTTCAAAGTGCTTTTTTGTCTCACACTTTGTCCTTATTATCAGGCTCTCACTCGTGTAATCGGAACATTGAAAAAGCCTGCAATATTCTTCACATGGAGTGTGTGTTCAGTGATTAAAGGCACTTTTCACATCTCCTCTCTGTGTTGTACTTCGCACATGTGTGCCTTTATAAAGGGGTTTATGGGAAATGTCAAACGCTGTGGGAGCACTACCTTGCCATGTTATGAGTCAGCCTGAGCTGGATGAGTTATGGATTAAATCTGTTGTCATGGGGCTCATACATACATAGCTCTGTGCTGTGTTTCTAAACTTAAATGTGTGTGTGTTGTGGTGTGTGTTGCGTATGACCGCACACGTGTGTAGGAGCTGCTGCTTTCTGGCATGCCAGAGATTGATGTGATGGACTGGAAGAGAAACACAGAGTATACAAGTGGCTATGACCTCGAGGAGCCAGTCATTCAGGTTTGAAGTTCCCACAACACTGATCGAAGAGGCCATCTCTCATTTCTTAACACAATATTTACAGATTTATGTTATGGACTAGAAACGGCCCTCTACAGGGCATGGCAAATTCACTAGACAGAAGTGAAAAACATTTCTGTGCTTTCTTGTTTTGCAGTGGTTTTGGGAAGTAGTGGAGGGTCTCACTCAGGAGGAGCGGGTTCTCTTGTTACAGTTTGTCACTGGGAGGTAAGACTTTACTTCAAGTCTATTATTTATTTTAGTGCACAGATAATGTTATTCATACTTATCAACTAAGTTTACATTTACAACTTATCCACAACACTCAAATTTTGTTTTTGTTCATCTAATTTTTCTACCTCACTTTTTTCCCTCTCTTTCCAGTTCTCGTGTTCCACATGGTGGATTTGCATTTCTTATGGGTGGCAGTGGCTTACAGAAATTCACCATTGCTGCTGTGCCCTACACCTCCAACCTATTGCCTACCTCTAGTACATGGTGAGTTTTAGAATGCTTTGCAGTTGGTTTGCTATTTTTGCCCAGATTCCATGTGAGCAGACTGTTGCCCCCCCCAATCAATAGACACTAAGGACCATTTATTTACAGAATAAATATGGACTCCATCTTCCAGATCCCCTGACTTTCTATTTAATGTTTTCTCATTACATAGGGTATAACAAAAATACGTTTGTTGTTAGTTGTAACTTAATCTGAAAAGTTGAATAAGATTTAGGGTTTCTTTTAGTTTAAGAGAAAGATTTGTGAATTTTATTAGTACATTATTTAAACACTTCCATCAATAATCGCTAACCCAAAACCTCTGGAGACCTCCTACTGTTTACATGTGATGAGGAAGACCTCATGCTGCCTACTGTTATAGGATAAGGAAACGCATACTTTGTCACCACACCATGCCATAGCTACATTTTACTATATTCAGCCACCAGAGGGCAGTGTGGCTCTTTTGTAAGATTTCAGTGATTGAAACAAAAACTCCATAGCATGATAAAAAAAAAAATTCAGACACATAATCACATGTACTGGCAGAAACAGCAGGAAGACATGGACCAAAAAAAGAAGGTTGACAACTAGAGCTTCAAAAGGCATATTCTATGTATGGTAGGGCATTAAGCATATGCAGCTGTTCTGTTGCAATTTGTGAAGAAATAATTCTGATCTGTCTCTCTGTCTCCCTCCCCAAGTATCAACATGCTGAAACTCCCAGAATACCCCAGCAAGGACATCCTTTGTGACCGGCTGCTGGTAGCACTGCATTGTGGAAGCTATGGTTACACCATGGCATGATGCTTACCCTGCTGTTTTTGGCTGGGTGCTTACTATATAGACACACTTGCTCAAGGGTTTGTGTCCTTCACTTCAGGGATATCCTCTGCACTCTCCTTTGGTATTTCTAAGCATTTGCTTGATTTCATTGGGTTTTTAAATACTTTAATCTTAAGGCAAGGGAAAAATGAGTGAGGGAAATATACCAATATGTAATGCTGAAAATGTGGCATGTTGGTTTGCCAATCTGTGCCGTCAGTGTTGCGTGTCAAAGGTTACTGGATAAGCAAAAGTCTATACCAGAGAGTATGTGTGTTGACAGAGGGCAGATGAGTTTACAGATTAAAGGAAAAATAACATAAAGTGTCAAAGTAAGGTGTTTAGCCACAATGAGCTCCCAGAATAGCTTAATTGTTCCTTGGCATATATTCTGCTAAAACCTCTAAACTCTATGGGAGGGATGATGAGGTCATTCTTCCAAAAAATAATTTGTGTTTTGATGATCTTGGTGCAGAATGCTTTTCAACAATTTGGTTCACAATCTTCCAAATATGTATACGTAATATGTAATACGGAGGCTGTAACACATGATTTTATACTCCTTAAACCATTAAGCGAGTTCTTGTGCCCTCCAGTCCTTGGATGAGAACATGTCACCCTGGAAAAGAGTACTCCCAGCAGAATAGAAATGTTACATCATTGTGATCGGTTAGAATAACTGTATACATTTGCAGTCACCATTTCAAGTCACAGAGGGACAAGTGAACCCAAGTAATGCCAGCACAATGCTTACATAGCATAACAGCTTCTATGTTTTCATTTGATTTGGTATTCCTATATAACTGATAAAAATGTAAACCATGTCTGTATTTATCTGTGCTCATGTATTAGAATAGAAAAGGAAAAGGGAACTACAAAGTGTTGTTAGAAGCAAAACCATTTTGCATCACTTAACAAGGACTTCCAAACTTTGACATGTAAGGCCTGCCCTCTTGAGGCATTACGATGCTGGTTTGTTTTTCAGTCATCATTAAAAGTCTTTTTTTCAATGACCATATGATATTGAGAATGTAAATTGGATTAGTGGTGCCAAATATTTGTAAGATTATGTAACTTAAAGCTAAATATTAAAGATAGAATGTTTGTGTATTCAAGCTATGAGTGCTTCAAAAAAGGGGTGTAATTTTATTTGATGAATGCCAACTGAAGGAATCAATAGGAAAAAGGAACATGTATGTTTGTATTTCTTATAAATTATCACTTTCATTTAATTGTATATTTTCTTTTTCCATTTGGGAAATAATTGATTATTGTATACACAAACCTGTAGGACCTTTTGCAACAATCATTGAAATATTGAACTATGTATTTTACTATATTCAGAGTTTTATTTAACTGTGTGTATATACGCATGCATGTATTTTCTCAAGAAATATATGGGTGTAATTGGACCTACAGTGCATTTTATATGGTCATCTACAGAAAATTGCTCTTGCACTACTGTCAGCCACACACAGAGGCAGCACTGGTAGCTGCTGTTATTACACACATTAATATTCTGTAGGAATCAGTCTTCACCAAGCTCAATTGTTACATCATGGTATAAGAATATG
This sequence comes from Clarias gariepinus, assembly GCF_024256425.1. Lineage (NCBI taxonomy): Eukaryota > Metazoa > Chordata > Actinopteri > Siluriformes > Clariidae > Clarias > Clarias gariepinus. Next base: position 22,928,817 of record NC_071103.1, on the reverse strand, counting down.
AATAGTCAGATATCAGAATCATGATATAGGAATAGTAGGAATAGGGTGAATGATGAAATTGACAATAATCAAAATTAAAGTTTGGATGCACTCTAGAACAATACTGGATTTTCTTCCCCTCACAATTATGAAATGAAACACATTAGGTAATTAAACAAAAAAACCATAACAATCAGTTGTTATTATAAGACAGGAAGGTCTGCTTTTCTGGAATAGTTGTTGCAAGAACAGTATCATGTGCATAAAAAAAAAAACGTTAATCTGTCACTCATGAACACCCTGGAAAGCAAGACCAAGACTTACCTCTGCTGCAGAGGAGAAGTTCGTTTAGAGTTATCAGCTTCAGAAATCACCAATTATCAGCACCTCAGATTAGAGCCATTATGAAGGCTTTACAGAACATCCTGTAAATACATACACTGACTAGCCATAAGATTATTACCACCTCACCTGCCTAATTTTAATTAGGTCCCCTTCTTTGCCACTAAAGTTTGCCACTTTCTTTTGGAACCAGCATTAACCTTTTCCTCAGTTTAAGCTTCAGTAGCTCTTTTATTGGATTACACATGCTAGCAACAATAGCTCTTCTACTGGACTACACGGGCAAGCCTTCACTTCCCATGTGCGTCAGTAAGCCTTGGCCATTCATGACCCTGTTGCCAGTCCACCTCCCTTGGCTCACATTTGGTATGTCAGAACCACTGCAGCCTGCAAACATTCCAAAAGAGCCGCAGTTTGGAGTTGCTCTGACCCAGTTGTCTAGCCATTATAATTTTGCCCCCACATATATGGTACCTATACTCAATAGTCAGTGTGTGTGTGTATGTGTATATATATATATATATATATATATATACATACACACGCTCACCTAAAGGATTACTAGGAGCACCTGTTCAATTTCTCATTAATACAATTATCGAATCAACCAATCACATGGCAGTTGCTTTAATGCATTTAGGGGTGTGGTCCTGGTCAAGATAATCTCCTGAATTCCAAACTGAATGCCAGAATGGGAAGGAAAGGTGATTTAAGCAATTTTCAGCGTGGCATGGTTGTTGAGTCTAAGTATTTTATAATCTGCTCAGTTACTGGGATTTTCACGCACAACCATTTCTAGGGTTTACAAAGAATGGTGTGAGAAGAGAAAAACATCCAGTATGCGGCAGTCCTGTGGGCGAAAATGCCTTGTTGATGCTAGAGGTCAGAGGAGAATGGGCCGACTGATTCAAGCTGATAGAAGAGAAACTTTGACTGAAATAACCACTCGTTACAACCGAGGTATGCAGCAAAGCATTTGTGAAGCCACAACCCGCACAACCTTGAGGCGGATGGGCTACAACAGCAGAAGACCCCACCAGGTACCACTCATCTCCACTACAAATAGGAAAAAGAGGCTACAATTTGCACGAGCTCACCACAATTGGACAGTTGAAGACTGGAAAAATGTTGCCTGGTCTGATATGAGTCTCGATTTCTGTTGAGACATTTAAATGGTAGAGTCAGAATTTGGCGTAAACAGAATGAGAACATGGACCCATCATGCCTTGTTACCACTGTGCATGCTGGTGGTGGTGGTTTAATGGTGTGGGGGATGTTTTCTTGGCACACTTTAGGCCCCTTAGTGTCAATTGGGCATCGTTTAAATGCCACGGGCTACCTGAGCATTGTTTCTGACCATGTGCATCCCTTTATGACCACCATGTACCCATCCTCTGATGGCTACTTCTAGCAGGATAATGCACCATGTCACAAAGCTCGAATCATGGAAGCTTCGTGCGCTGGATGTGCATCCCACAAATCTCCATCAACTGCAAGATGCTATCCTATCAATATGGGCCAACATTTCTAAACAATGCTTTCAGCACCTTGTTGAATCAATGCCACGTAGAATTAAGGCAGTTCTGAAGGCGAAAGGGGGTCAAAAACCTTATAACAAAAGACTATTAAACATATAATAGTCTTTTGCTATAAGGTGGTCAGTGTATGTGTGTGTGTGTGTATATATATATATATACTGTATATATCCTTAAGGCCACCAAGGAAATTTATTTATTTATTCATTCATTCATTGTACCACAGCTATCATGTTCTACCTCCTCTCTTTTGAGACTTACTTTCTAGATATTACCTGCTATGGCAACACTACTGAAATTATTGCTGGCTCTCCATGGCAACACAGCATCCAAAAAGCACTCAGCATGGGCCTGAACCTGCACTGGGGGGACAGGTGAGCTCAGCATATGTCATAATGACAGCTGAGAAATGGAAAGGGGATGCAGAAAGATGGAGTCATTGTGTGTGTGCGTGTGTGAAGGAGCAAGACTGTGCTTCACTTGATACAAAGAGCAGATCTGAAACACATTGTGTGTCATTGTGGTTTGGTCACCACCCACTTACACACACACTTGTGAATTTAACTCTCACATCCAATTCCAGCTCTATCCGTTCCAGTTCAACTGAAGTTCCAGCCCATGAAATCAGAAAGATTGGGGGTATCTCCCAAAGCCAGGGCACACTCCTTCATCTGGCTTAGTAATGATTAAATGTCTTGTTGCCCCTGCTTACATTTGTATGATAATCAAGCATATCTGTGATAGTCACTCAAGGTCAGAAATTGTGGCTGTTTTTTTTTTTTTTTTTTTTACACCAATCTAATACAGAGATCTCATACTTGTATGTGTATACTTCATTGATAGATGCCTGGCCTTTGATCCTGTAATACTGCATCAGCTGGATCTTTGACCCCCTAATTGTTCATTAGCCATGTAATGCCTAATGAACAGGGAAAAAAGATTCTAATTTAGCTGTGTTCTTATTATCTCTAAATCACCATTAATGATTAAATCTGAGATGAAGAGAAATATAATATGAAGAGTACACAAATTGTAGCTGAGTATGACGTTCAATCATTTCAAGCTACAACATTATGTGTTAATATGATTAAAAAAATGTGTATCTGGTTCTTTATGCATTTCAATCTAGTTTGAAGATATTGATTTCACTAAACTAGCCCCGTTGTCTAATCTGATCGCTAAATAAACGTCTTGAGGACATCACAGTATTGTTTTCTTCCCACTGAAGATGTGCAGTTAGAGATTGGGGGATGGGGAGCATCTCATGATCAGAAATGTAGACCTTCTATTCATAGTTTTCATAAAGCAGTGGCTTCTTACATACATCATGTAACAATCTAAAACTGGCTTCAGTTACATTTAAATGACTTACATTTTTTATTATTGCACATTTCCTCAGATGAGAATGTACAAGAAAGTGAGTTCTATGAGCGGCATTCAAATCAAACTGTGACTATTCCTTGTGCAAAATAACATAGCTATAAGAGTAAAAACTACCTTTATTTCTTTAGATATTCCCCTGCTACACTAATGCACTTATCCCAGTGTCTCACTAGTGATTGGATACCATCCAAGGTAGAAAGTTTTCTCAATATACTGGAGCCATAATCAGAATGCCTGCAGACATTTTAATCACTGGCTTTCTAGGAATTTATTTAATGCCCCAATCATGTGGCAACAAAATATCCATTGATTTTCAAGGATCAGGCGTTCTACTTGCTGATGTTCATGGGAATGACTGCAGCCACCTTGGCCAGGGATAATCATTCAAGACGTTACGGCCTCCTTTAAAACATTTTCAACATGCAAATGTTTTACTGCGGCTAAAAGTTTCACCACCATACTGGGCTTTAAGTCTTTATTTATGAGAAAATTCATCAGATCCTGGTTTGACTTGAACACCCCTTGTTAATGACCGCAGTAATAATCAAATGAAGCAGGATGACTTGTAATGTAGAAAACTTGGTATCGATTCTCAGCATGTCCCTGCAGTCCATTTTATTTCATTTGATTAAATTATGGGTGAAAGTTATAAGGCCCATGCAAATAAGTATTTACTGTTTGTGCCAACAGTATCACCCATGTTAACACAACTAATAGACCTAAATTATTATGATACATTTATTTCTAATTTTCATCATTTTTAATTATTAATTTAAAACATCTAACATGGTTACTCTTTCAGCATTCCTCTATGTTCCATAGTTCAATAGTATCAACATTAAAACAAACATTAAGCCTAATAATAAGATGCCAGATTTTTTTTTCAGTGATTAACAGCATGTAATGTGTAAGCTATTTGTTCTGTGTACTGGCTTTTATAGTAATTTGGCATCTAGCTTAAATCAGAGTGCCAATGATGACACAAGTCAAATGATGTGAATGGTACAAATTTAGGGGACCAAGGTACCAGGGGAACCCCTTCAAAATAAGTTCCTAATTATATAAATTGCTTCTTTTTTACATCGTTTTCACTGCATTAATGAGAATTATTAGGTGAGAAATATGTGAGGGGCCACAGATGGGGGAGCTCCTCTCACCTTCTTTCACTGCAATGTCCTATGGAGGCAGACTGCAGTTCTCACAGACGCTTAGCATGATTGGACGGCAGCCCTAACGTGCTCTGGCATCCTCATTACAGGAGCTGCTCTTTCTCGTTAATTCACTCGGCCGCTCCTGCTCGCAGGCTGCCTGGGTGCTGTGGACCAGACGGAGGGAGCAGGGGAGAGAGCCGTGCCAGATTGTATCGTTTGCAGTGCCATTGAATATGCACCAGCCGTCCTCTTGTATGAATTGCTTTTGACATGCTTTGTGAATGTTTGCCCAGACCATCTTCTGCTGCCATCCAGGAATTCACAGTGTCATGCTGTTATTTAAACAATGGTAACTCTTTCTCTCTCTCTCTCTCTCTCTCTCTCTCTCTCCCCCACACACACACCTACCTCTTGTATACACATACAATGATTAACATTTTATTTTGGCATTTTTAGGAAATTTGCTGATATATATATATATACACACTCTATTCACTTCTCCTTGAGCATTCGGCTAAAATCACTAGTTAATATTTTTATTTTGTCCCCTTGCTTATAGAAAAATATTTAAAGGTTCACTTTGAATCGACAAAACAAAAGAAACATCACATAGTTGATAAAAAATTAACCATTTGTTTTAAGGAAGTGTTGGATTTCAGACGAGGGCAGCATGCACATTCAGTCTTTTAACTTCTGCTTCACCTTTTGAAACTAAACATCATGGAGTGTGTGGGTTGGGTGAAATTCAAGTTGAAGGTTCTCTGTGTTCGCTGCCAGTGTAATTTAAATGAACTTTAAGCATTTAAGCTTTAAGCATTTAGTTGGGTTTACCTTGGTGTGAACTAAACACTTATACTATGTTATACCAGTGCCAGGCACCACAGCACACTCTGAGGCCCTGCAGAGCCATTCCCCGAAGGGCCAGAGCCATCCTGGTCAAGCAAGGGGAACCCAAGACTGAACATTTTCAGTCCTACTATTTGCTTGTTTCTGAAAAATGGGAGGAACCAGAGAATGTGGAGAAAATGTGCAGACACTGGGAGAACATGTGAAACCCAGTGGCAGTAATTTAAGGGCTGGACTTCTCCAGGTTTCTGTAGCTGTGAGGTGTCAACATTAGACGCTGTTTTACCACACCACTTCAGGCATAATAACAAGTAAAGCTAAAATGTGATCTAATTATAATGAGAGGCTGAGAGAGTATAAGCATGCATGTGCATAAGAAAATGAGTGTGTCTATCACTTATGAATGTACATCAGTGTAGTGCTAGTTCAGGGGTCAATGTACTAAATGCATTTATTTTTTCTGCACCACTGTTTGACACAAGCTCAGATGTTGGAGGTTATGAGTACAAATCATTGTTACTGGCTTCCTCTACAAGCTTTTTCACCACTCATGTTTGGAGATTTGCTCAAAATGGCTTTGTTAACAAAGTTGAATTATATCAACCAGGTCTCTCCATTTCCTCAACTCAGTATCAACTGAGTGTTTTATTTTGGACACAAACTATGAACTAAATATGAACTTGAACAGCAGTTCAACTAAATGAAAATTTAGTCACTCCTAAAAATCTGCGGCTGCTAAAAATTAAAAAGGAAGAATTAATTCTAGATAACAAAGTTTTCCACCTAATAACTTTCAGTTGAGAACTTATAAGTTGTAATATTACACTGCCTGGCCAAAAAAAAAAGTAGTACACTTGATTTTACCAAATCACCTTTAACTTTGATTACAACACACAATGTGCTGGCATGCTTATTTGTGTAAATGATTCCTCATATGGTGGCACGGTGGTGTAGTGGTTAGCACTGTTGTCTTGCACATTCAGAGTACCGGTTTGATTCCTGGCCAGGCTTGATTCCCGTCTCTGTGTGCATGGAGTTTGCATGTTCTCCCCGTGCTTGGTTGGTTTCCTCCGGGCACTCCAGTTTCCTCCCACAGTCCAAAGACATGCAGATTAGGCTAACTGGCATTCCAGGCTCACTGGTGGCTCAGTCTTAGGTGTTTTGTCTGCCATGCGAAAGGCCCGGGTTCAATTCCCAGCCAGTGCCCAAACCCCCCAGCCACTGGATGCAGTGCCGGACCCAAGCCCAGATAAAATGGGAGGGTTGCGTCAGGAAGGGCATCCAACGTAAAACCTGTGCCAAGTTGTTGTGCGGACCGGATATTCCGCTGTGGCGACCCCTTGCCGGGGGCAGCCGAAAGACCAACAACATAACACTGCCTCCAGAGGCTTGTACAGTGGTAACTATGCAACTATGGGTTCTTGTGCTTCCCTTCTTACCCTGATACACTCATTGCTCTGGAATTGGGTCAATTTCAACTTAGACTACATGATCCTTTTTCATTGCTCAAAAGTCTAATATTTAAGCTCTATAACAAACTACTTTTTACCTGATTAGACTAAGACGTGGTTTTGCTAAGGCCACAAAGCTGCTTAGTCCTAATTCTGTGAGTTTTTATTACATTGTGTGCATATTCAAATACTTTCACAATGGTTTTTATTGTTTAAACCATGCAATTTTACAGAGTATTTAAATGATCTCCATTCGTGATTTTTTTTTTCCTGACCACATTTCTTCGACAAAGTTGCGAGTTCGGCACTATCCTTCCAGGTTTTGATAATGTGTTGAAGGGTTCTTAAACCATTTCCAGTTTCAGTTGGCCAGACAGTGTATTCTTTTCTTGTTTATTTAGCTGCTAGTACAAGGGACTAAGAAAATAATATACCATGTGGATAATTCTGAGTAAGCAGGTAGGTGTACTGTATGTGTTAAACACAATATAATTCAAGGTGGTTATGAGCTGTACATTGTTCATGTTGGGCACATAAATCTGCCAAAAACTTACACAGTCAAAAGTTTGAACCTACCTTCTAATTCCATTTTCTTAGGTATTTCCTGATTTTATTTTTTTTTCTACATTGTAAAATAATGCTGAATGTATCCAAAATTGTTTCCCTGGGATGGTCTTCATGAGAGCCAGTTTCATCATGGTGCTTGATAAACATACTGTACACTTGACAATATTGCTCTGGCAAGAACTATTCCAGAACAGCTAAACTTCCTGTCGTAAACTACAGTAACAACTGCCTGTTGTTGTTGTTGTTACTTAACCACTTAATGTCATACATGCTATTTCATAGTTTTGAAAATAAAAATCCATTTTTTTGTATTGTTAATACATAAAGTAAGTAAACTCATGTCCAAACATTTGACTGGTACTGTAGATGTACACTGATTGGCCAAAAAATAAGAGGTGATTATAGTATACATTCGCAGAAACATTGTTTAATCAACTTTATGTAGTGTGACAACAGGTATTTCTACTCACAGCTGCATTACTTTTTGGCTACGATCCTGGACTGATGACTGGACTATTTATTTTATTTTTTTTTACTAATAAATATCAAAAAAAAAAAAAGTATGGTGTGCATTTATATTCAGCCCTCCTGAGTTAATATTTTATAGAACAAACAAATCTATAGTGTGGGTATGGGTCATGTCTGTACCTAGCGAGTGAAATTTTTGTCCATTTTTTTTAAATGCAAAATAGCTCAAACTCGGCTTGTGGGTGCATGACTAATAGTTGTCCTAATAGGTTTGCAATAGATTTGCAGTTGTGCCATACTCTTCTACTTTTTCATTTTTGGATGATGGATTGAACAGTGCTCCTTGAGATGTTCAAAGCTTTGGATATTTTTTTCATACCCAAACCATATAAATCCAAATCCCATTAAAATACATTTATGTTTGGGGTTACACTGTACATTGGACAGTTCTTCTAAAACACTGAATGATCATGGGATACATCTACCAACATGGTTATTCCAATAATAATGGTTATTACCAGTGTTGGGGGACGTTACTTTTTAAAGTAACTAATTGCATTACAAAATTTTACCTACACAGTTTCGCGTGGTGGCCGTAAGTACGGTTCATCATGATTTACAGTGAGTTTTGTCGCTGTGATTAGGTTTCCCCTTTTCCATGCGCTGTGATTAGGTTTCCCCTTTTTCCTCACATAGTCAAACTGCATAGGTTAGATAGGGGTATAACAGCAGAAATAACAGAGGGGGGCGGGTTATCACACACAAACACACGCTAACAGTTTAGGAGTGGCTGGTGTCTGGTTTACGAATTACATAAATTATCTGAATAACGGATTTTGAAACAATAACTAAATAAGTGAGTACTTAAATGGAACAACTTCCTGCATCAACCTGTCCCAGGCAATGATGGCATGTTTTACACCACCAGTGAGTCCATCTTGACCTGCTTCATTACTGTCTTGTATGCTGCCTCAACTGCCAAAGAGAATAGCAGACTGTAGGACACTAAAGCATGTAGAAAAGATTATGCCTGACCCCTTACTTCCTGGACAAAATTTTTCTGAAGAACTGCCCTCTGGCAAGAGACTGTTGTCCAACTTTCTTCTGTACAATCATCTTGAAATTTTAAACCCACTGTTGTACTCTTTACAGGTTTTATCTGGGTCAAACTGCTGCTTCCGATAAGATATGCATGTAGTTTTGTGTGTAAAAAACCCCCACAAAGATTCTAAAGCAGACATTAGGTAATAAAGTCGTGTAGACCAGTCAGACATAATACCAAAAGCCCAAAGCTCAGACAGTTTTTTATTATTTTATTTTTAAAACTTAATCTGTGTATGGCACTTACCATTGATTGAAGAAAAAGAACAGTGAGACTGAACAATGAACATATCATAAGAACTGTGCTCTTTTGCAGTGTTATAGATTTATCTTCTACAGAGAACTACTTCTGCTTCTGAAAGAAAATTAGACAATGTGTTTTGTAAATGTTTCTTTTCACTAGTTGTTCTTGACATCACTCAGACATGACGTTAAAACTGCAGTTGGTTGGCAGAGGTTAAAAAAAGGAAGTTGCTGATAACTGTCGACGTATGCTGTTTTGATGTAGGCATTTTCAAATACTGTCAAATAAAATGTCCCAGTGCATCTTGGTCCACTTATTAATGGTAGTGCAAAATGATCAATAATATTTGACGTAAGACTTTAGAAAGTGAAGGTTGGTCTATCTTGGATTTTGTACTGTTGAACTTCGCTTCATTATTTGTTAGTTTGTCAGGGGAAAAATGCTGATGAAAGTGCCATGGTGTGCAGAGTTTTTGCCAGTCATTCACTATGTGAGGTGATTATATAGTAAATGGGCCTTTTGTTATCTTGGGGAGGCAGTTAGTTGTAAATAGGTCTGAAGTTATCAGGCCAGCACAGTCAGTTGGAGAGGAGTAATTGGATAATTAATTCAGCCTCGGACAGGTCAAACGGATTTCCCTCATCTGCATGTGAGCAGCTTTGCAAGGTCTCTGGGACTCATGATTGATGTATGCCACTGCTGGATAATTACGATGCTTCCATCATCCCCTCCCATGCCTGATAAGGATGGTCATGATGTTACTTTGGGATTAGGATGACTGGTAAAAATAGCTAAATAAACCCACTATAATCTCAATTTATAATTTTTTTTTCTAAAAGTGTATTTTTATAGAGATGACTAGGTTGGTACATTAATTGGTACAATTACAAGTGGCTCAAATATGCAGCCATGTCTACTGCTGTATCTACTGAAATTTAAGCATAGAAGAAACATAGAGGTAGAAATGTAGTTAAAAATGTAATGAGTGACCCTGTTTAGAGACCACTTACATGCTTTCCAAAGTTCCACCATAAAAGGTAAAAATTACAGTTGTATGAATGGATAAAAATAGTGTAAATAAGAGCATTTCCACATGCACAATGTGACACCAACTCACGAGACTGGGACTGAATTGTTGTGTTGCCCTAAGAAAATCATACGAGGAAGCATAAATATTGGACTTTAAAGCTGTCATGTGGTCTGATTAGTTTATATTTACACTATTTTTAACAATGTTAAGGGTTCCAGGGTTGCTTCAATTGGTCAGGTCGAGCATAAGCAATGTTACTTACATTGACTAAATTAACTAAATCATTAGGTTATCAGATTTAAGATTTTTTTCCCTAATGGCAAAACTCTTGGAAGAGCATAAGAAATAATTTTTGTGAATAGGCCACCACAGAGTCCTGAGCATAACCCTGTTTAAAGTCTTTGGGATGAGTTGAAGAAGACTTTCTGGTGTTGTCTCTGTCATTATCAATACAAATTCTCAGCCAACAATGTATAAATGTTTGAGTAGGTTACTAAAACATTGTCATGGCATTGAAGGGGGTCTAATGAAGCAGTGTGCACAACCTTCTTTTAGAGCTAAGAGATGTTCTAAGAAATTACACGAGAAAGAACCGTTGACAAAAACCATCTATTTTTGGGTAAAACCATATGGTATCATTATTGCAGTATATAGTCAGAAAGAAGAAAACAATACTAAATGTGTTAACTCAAATATGGTCATATTGTTAATGTGATTCTTGGGATGAGCATGGGATGTATCTGCATTTGTATAATCTGTGGTGCTGGCAGAGAGGTTTTTAAATTTTGCTCACTGTCATTTTCAAGTGAAATATGAGATGAATCTGACCTTCACCTTGTGAGTTTTTTCACATGGTAAAATTAAATGGGAAAATAATGTCAGGTTGTCATACGTACCAGTCAGTGAGATTGGTTTATTGTTTGTGCATTATGTCTGAAAGGCAAAGTCTTCTAACTGTCCTTGATTCACCAAATCACATTTTACATAATTATTTGATAAATACTTTGCAGTCACGACATGTAGAAAAATGTCAGCAGACTTACGGTAACTTACAGCCAAAATAAAAATTGGACAAAGGTGCAGGTGCAGATGGAGGACATAAACATATGGTCTTAGGGGTTTGCTGTTCATTCAATTTAAAGAAAGAAATATGGGTGCACAAATGTCAGAAATAGCTATAAACAGCATCATCAAAAACAAGCCAAATGTTTTTGTGTGTTACTTTCGGTTAGCAAGCCTGAGTTGTACATATATTAAAACAACAGGCAGTTCTTGGTACAATTTAATTTTTTTTTTTTTTATGACAAAGAAAGCATGCTCCACCTAAAACACATAGCCTGCCACTAATTTGTTAGTTAAAAGAACAGCTCCTTTAAGGGCATTGATTTACCAAACAAGATTTCAGCCTAGACTTTAAATATTAAATAAAAATTAAATAAAAAAACTTTTGGCTGTTGCTGTAATTTTAATTATACGGGGTATGCACAAATAGCCTTCAGCTTCTAATCAAAGCAGGTGTGGCAGATCACAAATTACTAGCAATTTACACAGGTACTGTGCCATGAGTATTGCCTATTAATATTGGCCATTCACTGTCTTGTAGGTCAACATAAGTATTTTAATTTAACTTCACTGGGAGCCAATGCAGTTTGAAAAAGATAAAAGTCATATCTTCCGGATCTAGTAAGGACTCAGGCAGGTGCATTGGGGAGTTTGTTTTATGCACATAGTGGTACATCCAGACAACAAGATATCGCAATAATTATACCAAGAGATGATAAATGTATAAACTAGTTTCTCTGCAACATGTAATGCCATTATATTTATATAATATCAAAAAGGTCAAAAATAATTACTTTTAGCTGCATGTGGTCCTAGATCTGTTATTTCTGAAGCTTGTGTCCTTTACAAATAATCGTCAAATAATATTCAAATTCTAATTATCATCCTTTACCTCAAAATTATGAAGCTAATGTTCTGAAATTCATCATCCTTGCTGAAGCCTAAATCAGCCTAAGAGTGGAATAGTATACCATGTGGGACGCAAAGCACCACCCTGCCACCCCCGCACTTAACCAAGCAGAAGAAGGCAAAGCATGGCTGCATTCCATTTTGAAGTGTACTTTACAGTGTGCTCCCTACTCCCTGCTCTGTTTGCAGGGAATTTTGGTGAAGGGAACTTCCCTCGACAATACTCCACTTTTTGGCACACCCTGGGAAGTCACCAGCGCAGACGTCACTTCCTCCATGCGTTACCATGGTAACATAAGCACTTCAGATACCTGTTGCTGCTGCTGTGGAAATTACACAATATGAATATTGAATATTTACTGAAATATGAACTGATACCGTTTTAAAAATACTATTGAAACATGTATACTTTGTAAAAAAATTATTGATTAATAAAAAAAAATTCTCAGATTACTAGCCTATATAACATTGATTAAATATTTTTTTTATTATTGTGTCCTTTTAATATAATAATATTAATATTAATAATACATATCAAAAATAGACTTTTTTTTCACGCAAGACGCAATGACTTATGGGACATTTTTCATTCCCTTGTTTGATAAAGTGAAGACCTGAGGCCTCATGTATCAACACTGCATATGCACAAAAACTTTGCTTACGCCAATTTTCACACTCATGGTCAGATTTACTAACAGTGAAATTAATGTGAGAATGTGCATTCTTCCACGCCAACTTCTGGCGTAAGTGTATTTCTTGTGTGTGTTTGTTTTATTTCCGTTGTCGACTCCTAGAGGCAATTATGTTAAATTGCACACTACAAAGTATCGCACTAACACATGTGAAAAACATTGCTATTAATTTATAATTGATAAAATGGGTTAATTGACACAATATTTTTTTACCCATTATGTGATTTAGAACATATAAAAGCATTTGCAAATGTATACAACCCTTAGTCTATGGCAATGGCAGTGTTGGCCTTATTAGAGGACATTGTCAATGGCTGCATCCGAAGGGAACGCGTTTTTAGGGATCACAGTGATTTTCTGGCCCACGATGATGACTGGCTTATTAGCCGTTTCAGATTTCCAAGAGCTATACTCTTGGAGCTCAGTCCTAAGTTGGGTCCAAATTTGGAAAGAGAGACAGCGAGGAGCCACGCATTACCCGTTCCCTTACAGGTGCTGACAACGCTTGGTTTCCTGGCAACTGGTTCTTTCCAAAGGGAACTGGCAGACCGCTCGGGGTTAAGCCAGTCGTCTTTGAGCCGTGCAATGCCAGCTGTATGGGACGGGATCATCTGCATGTCTAGCAGGTATATAAGGTTTCCATACCATGCAGTTGACCAGCCAAATATTAAAGCGCAATTTGAAGCGATCGCCGGTTTTCCTAATGTAATCGGAGCGATCGACTGCACGCACATTGCTATAAAGGCGCCAACTGAAGACGAATTTGCATACGTGAATTGGAAACATTTCCAATTAATAAATGTGCAAATAATATGTGATGCTCAAATGCGCCTAACAAATATTGTGGCAAGGTGGCCTGGGTCAACCCATGATTCATTCATTCTCACAAACAGCATGGTTGGGATAAGGCTCCAAGGTGGCAGGGTGCGCTATGGGTGGCTTCTTGGTGAGTGATGTATTTAAAGATATTATTCCAGCTAAGTTTTTTTTTTATTTATTTTGTTATTAATTCCGGAGGACAAACTTGCAAATAATACAGTTTTTCTCTGGTCTACCTCACGTGCGCTTAATTTCACGTAAATTCGGATGTACAAAGAGAATATGCGTGGGATTCCGCGTACGCAGTGTTTCATACATCATATTTTTTTACTGCGTACGCACATTTACAGCTTTGTCCGTACGCAATGTTTAAGTATGAATTCAACGCAAGTCTTTGTACATGTGGCCCCTGATGTTCACTCGTTCCCTATACCATTCGCTGTTACCTTTAAATTTAAGCTTTATGCGATTTGGAATCACACTTAACATGGATAAACACCCTGTGAAATATATTTAATTTGGAATGCACCTCATGTATTCGACATCATGGTCAGCTCCACCTCAGGCACAGAAGGGGCAGGATGCCTTAACTCAGTGTGGCCGGAAGCAGAATAAAGCCTACCATCCTGTTTTTAACAGCACCCTAAAAATAGTAAGGTGTTCCTAGGTAAGTAAATGTTCCTAAGACAAGATTTCTGGTCTTTCTTCTCTGTACTCTTTTTTGCAGAACCAAGGGATTCTTCAACCCAGAACAATCCACTAAGAAGTGGTCTGCACCTCAGCCGTGCTGTCTCCTTCCACTAAACCCATTTATTATCCAAGAATAGTGGCTGCTAATCTTGGAGGCCTCAACACTACCTTCTCAACTGCTCCTCAGTGAGTGACTTTAACCTGCCCTCCTAAATGCTTCACGCTGGTAAAGAAAGTCTCTTCCCACAGCTGCCAGTACTGCAAAGGGTCCACAATGTCTCATCTGGCATTCATGGCGCAAATCCAGGATGATGGCGCAGAGGCAGAATGTAAACAAAGCCCCCCTTCTAACCCATTACTTTAAAACACTGCTGGAGACACGTGCAAAAGATAGATGTTAATGCTGAGAATGACTGGTGCTCCATTATTTTTATTAATTACATTTTGTTGCTCCACAGCGTAAAATGAAGACAGACATAGTTTTTATCCAGCTGCAATAACTCTAATTCTAATAAAAGAAGAAGAATATGGTGAATGTCTTCGCAGAGCCTAGTCAGAACCCAGACTTAAACCCCATTGAATATCTCTGGAGTTACTTGAAGACTGCAGTGCACAAATGGTCACCATCAGATTTAACTCAACTTGAGTTCTGCAAAGAAGAGTGGGCAAATGTTGTAAATTCTGGAAGAGCAAAGTTAGTGGATACATAGCCCAACAGAATAAAGATGCAATTAGAGCAAAATGTGGTTCAACAAAATAGTAACAGAAGGAGATAATCCTTATTATACTATTACTTACTGATTCTGTTATTTTTTGTATTTATTTATTATTTATTATTTTATTTATTATTTTTGACATGTTGTTAAATCTGGGGGTTAAAAGTTGCACTGAGTAATATGGCTGTTAAAAACAAAAACTGTATCTACTGTGTCTTCCATTACAGGGCGCAGAGCAACAAAAATGCAACAACAAAAAAAATCTTTAATTTTGCTATACACTGATGACATTTTGTTTTGACCAAAATATGACTATGAGGAGATAACATAGTTCTTTAGCTTTTTTCCCAAATGTTTACATTAAAGAAAACCGGCCAAGCACAATGAGAACATGCATCTCTACGCACACAAACCCAAGGCAGTAATCAAACCATTAACTATGGAGGTGTAAGGCCACAGTGCTATCCACTACATCACCATGCTGCCAGAAAGTAAAACAGATGCATAAGTTATCTAAGGTCGGCCAACTGATTTGATCATTCTAAAACCTTTTACTCTTATCCTAATGAAGTCCTTTGTTGTGTCGTTGTATTTGTTGTAGAAATGTTATTGGGTCATTGTTTCACTGTATAAAATTCTTACCAATAAGGCTGGCAGACAGAATTTTGACATCTGCTTTCGAATTTATTCTACTGCAACCATCATGACTAACTGAGCCCATTTCAGAGGCATCCATGCAAGCCCAAGCCATGACATTACCTCCACAATGAGCTTTTATATTTTTGATCATAAGCAGATCTTTTCTTTCTCCACACTTTGCCCTTTCCATCATTTTGGTAGATATTTATCTTGATCCCAGAACTTTTGTGGCTTATCCTAATATTTCTTCATGGCTTCCAAACTAATAGGGTAGAACTTGTGGGATGGCATCAAGATTCACTAGTGGATAGTGACTTTGATCTTCATTATGATTAAACCTTTTTAACAACAAATGCAGTTTTCACAGGTTAAACAGTGTTTAAAACACAAGTTAACATTCATTTTTATTGATCGTTTACAAGCAATCAATGTACAGGCAACAAGAAACACGTGCCATTCAAATAATACAATATTGTTAATCACTAAAAAGTAGGTGGGTCAAAAAAAGTTATCTTATTTTAAATTGTTTATCAAACCTAGATCTAAATATCAGGAAATGAAAGCTGCTCTTTTAAAAAAAAGAAATTTTTCATGTTCAACTCCAATTGTCAAAAACAATATTAATAAAAAAAATCCAGAGGGGACTGTATGTAAACTGAAATATCAGTATTAATAGAGCTAATTGTTAGGGTAATCAATTTCACCTGCCTCCTTGTAGACCCAGTGTATATAAATGCCACAGCTTTCAGTGTTCATGCTTGCCAATCTATTCATTGGTCTAAGCTTTTGTTTGTGTTGCCTTTTCTTTGAGTGTTGAGTTTCGACCATGGTCCAATTACCCACTTTTGACTTTAATTACCCTTGGGACCTGTTTGCTACTTCCCTCTGTTTGGTAGTTATGATTTTCATAGACTGTGATTCTGGGCAAGTATTTTCAGCTATTGTGTCCTATGTTTTTAACTTAAGCATGTATTGAATTAACAGTCATAGATATTCTACCTCCTAGTCTTGAGTCCTTTTAAGGCCAATAAAAGTAAATTAGTACCAAAGTTACTCCTATAAAATTCTGAACAAAGGTACTGAGTAAAAAACTTTTCACTTTGTCTGATGCAAAATGCATCAGATGCATTGTTTGATTTCAAGTAAATAGATTTAAAATACAATAAAGTGAACCCACAGTATTGTAAGGGTTCACCGCAGCGGGCACTGTGCATCCGATTGTCTTGTGTAGTTTCCCAGAATGCACCTGGGTTAGGTGATAAGAAGCGCTCACCTGAACCGAGGTGGCTCATTAAATCCTTTATAAATAGTTCTGTGTTCTGGGAAAGTGGGTCAAGGCATTAATGTCAAGTGGGCATTTATTTTGTTTTATTTTGTACTGGTTTGCAGTTTTGTTGTGTAACGTCTGTTTTAAGTTGACTCTAGTTTTGTTAGGTTTATGTTCGTTTTGTATTTTGATTTATGGAGTTGTTTTTTGTGAAGTTGTATGTAATAGTTAGTTTGTCTCGTGTTCTGTGTAAGTACTGTTCTGTGTGCCTCTGACCCATGTTACCTCAAGTATGTTTAGCCACTGGTACAGCATGTTTAGCCACTAGTAGGTGTAAGATTGGCAGCTAGTGGTTTTAACCTCTAGCAGGATTGGCCGCTAGTGCTGATTAGCCTCTTTTGTGTAGATCGCCTTGTACTGTATGTTCAGTCACTAACCCATTTAGATACTAACCCGCATAGTTACTAACCCGTTTAGGTCATTATCCATTTTGACAACCTGTTAAGATACTAACCCGATTAGATACTAATCCGTTTAGTTACTAACATGCTCAGTCATTAGTTTCTCATCTCTAGTTTAGGTTTAGCCCCAAGTTTGTTTTGTTAAGCTCTACAGTCTGTGTTAAGCTCAATACCTGAGTTAGAGGTCTTGGTTTAAGTTTCTATGTTCATTTTCTTTATGCTTTCTTTTTAATAAAAAGACTCTTTGTTAATTACCTCTGCGACTATGCCTGCCCACAGCAACACCACCCCGTTTCATGATGAGTATATCAACCAGAAGTAAAGTTGTACCACTAAATACCAAAATGGAGTTGCATTTAAAAGTGGAATTGCAATTAAAAACTTTACCCTGCCCTGCCTACCTCTAAATATTTTTTTTACCAAAGCTATTTATGGAAAAACAGTACTGAAACAAGAGAACTTTATGTTTTATTGATTTATTGTGATCATGAGCATTTATCCTCAGGCTCAATAAGAACAACTTCTTGAGTTTTGGTGCCCTAAACAAGTTAACATAAAATAGAACACAATGTGACACAAAAAATTACCATAGGCCTTCAAGTCATGACTCAAGTTGGAGGCTGTCGACATTCCGTTTGTTTAATCCGGGTGTTCTCAAATAAAGTGACTGGTTAGTGTATGTTTATATTGTATTTTAAATGATTAAAACAAAAGATATACAGCTTGTACTGTACAAATTATACAAAACAATAGTACCTTTTATAGCAAATAAATACTGTCCTTTATTTAGACTCGCATTCTGTTTGGTAGTTGCTCATTCCTTCACTAAGGCTATTAGTCCTTTTCCTCACAACAAGGTCTCCTTATGGCTTATATATCTTTTGTAACTTCAGCCAATATCACCATCCTTGATCGTTTTTCCTTCTGTTAAGTTGATTTGCACCCTAAGGGCTCTATTTTGTTAGCCTTAGCTTGAACCCAGTGTGTTAGTAAAAACCGTGTGCAGCCAAGCTGCTAAACGACCCTTTGATGAATCACCCTTACTCCAACTGCCGATGTAACCCCAGTCGCCTTTCCCCTATCTACCTCAATCACCATTACCTTCATGACTGTGCACACCCAGAGGTCATACTCAGCAGGGAGAACTAAAATTACTCTCTATTTTCTATCTGCAATTTGCTCCCCCCACCTCTTCCCTATGTTTTTTTTTCTCAAACTGACTCACCTTAATTTCCTTCTATTCGTGTTATACATAATGTCTGAAAGTAGTGAACTCGCATTGATTTGAACATGAATAGGCATAGCTATCACAGGGTGCCAACTGATGTTAGTCTGGAATTGTATAGGATTGTGAAGGTACTCATAAGAGGCATGCATTTATGTGCAAATGTAGTGTGTTAGCTACTGTATAGACCCTTGGTGATTTTATTCATAGAAAATCAAGTCCTGTGGGGTTTCTGATGGCTGTAGCTAGCAGCTACCCTCAGAGTTATTCATGGCTTTTTTAGCCACAAAGCACCATCAAAAAGCAGTTTGTTTATGATACTTACCAATACTGTATAAACCTCCACCCTCCTCAGCAAGCAGGGTGGACAAGCCCGGTGAGTTGTCAATATGCAATCCTGCAGTGCAATTAATGTGAATAGTTTAACCTTTAATTTTAGCTTCCTAGAGAAATCATTGCAACTTCATAACCCAGGTCATCAATAACCCCTCAACACACAGGCCATTTTCAGAAAGGTTAATAGGAGTAACCTGCTTCCCACTGTGCTATCTTAATCTATGAGCCCTCCCATCCCTGTTTATTCTGCTCAGCGGTTCTTCCTTTTCCCATTTGTTTATGTTTTCATTAAGGACACGCCTTTGTAAGCCTGAGGGTGCACTTGTAAAGCCATTGATTCTGCAAGCAGTTTTTCCCTACTTCACCTAACTAAGGAAATCTAATTTAATAATATAGTATCTTATAATTAGGCCCTGCTGTGTTGCTGCATGGACATTGACTGGGTGGTTTTGTGACATCTGGCATTTAATAATTTTAATCTAAACTGAGTCCTGCTTATGAGGGGATTTATTTATCAAGGGCATTTTATGCATGCATAACTACTGCTACATTCATTGAACATTTTATTAGGAAAACCAGTATATCTATACACGTATTCAACTATTTAATCAGCCAATCATGTGGCACCAGTGCAATGTATAAAATCATGCAGATACAGGCCCGTAGCTTTGTACAGATACTCTAGCAAAATTTTTACACTTTAAAGTGGCTATGTCTTATTACATATTGGTTATTACCCACTTTTGCATTTTGGATTAAGCTCATACTGCACATCAGATTTAAATTCTAATTGTCACAATACCACATACAGGCTTCCTCTCACCCCAAAGGCATAAAATAAAATTACAATTAAATAAATTTACATTAAAATAAAAATCTATTAAAAAAAGTTACATTTACACTAAAAAATAAAAGAAAAAAAGAAAAAAAAAAGAAAAATATAACAGTAAAAATCAAATGTACAGAAAGATAAATGCAAATAAAAAAAAGGGGGGCAAATAGCAGTTATGACTGCTATGGCATAAAGTGCATCTCTGTTTATTCCATTTACTCTTTTTAAACAAGTCATATTGGTTCTTGAATAATTAGAACACAGAAAGAAAATAAAATCTTTACACATCTGTGAAACTCTCACTTTCTGGAGCATATGCTGCTAGCCATATCTCTAGTCTCTGGTAAGACGATCCGCCTTCAGTTAAATATTACAGACGCCAGGGTGGTTTATGCTTAGGAAGCTACAGGCAATTATTTATTTATTTATTTTATATATTTTGTTTAATCATGACTGCTTCAGTGCACTTTCAAGTACTCAATTTGAAACAAAAACAAATTAATCCCTACTGTTAGAACTTGTCTCTTAGGTAGGTGAACACTGCTTTACTATTTTTATATAAGTACTTGTATATGACCTAAACCTGTACATCTTTTGCATTTCTAGTTTAGTTTGGGATCTTGGAACCAATCTGGCACTGTTCTGTGAATAATAAATGCGTATTACAAGCTCTCTAAGAGTTTTTAACTAGGCAATCCATGGATTATGCAGAGTAAATGGTAGGATAAACCTAAAAAGCAGCTGATCATTATTCATCTTAGTGTGAGTTCTCAAATGTAGCTCGACAGATTGCAGATACAGACACAGCCCGCTTGGTATTGCTGATCTTTCAACTTAAGTGGAGCAAAGCGAAAAGATTAATCCTGTGAAAACAAAGAGGGATTTTGGAAATTAAATGACAAGACATAATTTTCCACCCCACTGGCCTGCTGCACAGGTGCTGGAGGCAGACGGGTCAGAAGATGGGTAGGAGTGGGGAGTGGGATATGTGATTTCAGACTTTGCAGTAATCTAACTATTTGCATGATGGGTGTGTATGTATGTGTTATTTGGTATTACAGGAAAACAAATGGAAATTTCACCATGCTGCAAACCCATATACTGATGCACAAATATGCTTTGGGAATTATCAGTTATCAGTTTTTGGAGAAATTAATTAAAGATATAACATTTAATTTCTTTCATTATATTTTAGTAAAATCTAGTTATTTTGCATATAGTATTTGCAATGTCATTTGGTGGTTGTTGTGTGACATTTTACAGGCCTGTAATGGTACATGTCTTTTAATCCCTTTTGCTGTGGATACTCTTTCTAAAAGCCCCTTACCCACTCCATGTCACTCAGAATGTGATGCATCAGATACTCTTAGAAATGCACAATCACCATGCTGTTAACTTACAACATTAGAAATATATTATACAGTTTCTGCTGCATGAATTCATGCAAATTCTAAAATATTTGTGCACTTACCTTACTGTGATATACTAAGCATGTTTTTGTCCTGTGGATTTTAAAACAAATTGTGCGAAGTTGTAAAAAGTTTTTCTTTTCTTCTTCATTTTAATGTGCACAATGGAAATGTCAGCCTAAAAATAATATCAAAAACTTCCACAAAGAAAAAAAGAAATGACTTGATATACAGTAAACCACTTGGCCAACACAAAGTCTTGTACTTTTTTAACATGTATTTTGATAGCCTTTAGTTTGATTTTAGCATACAACGTGGTTGCCAATTTGCGTGTGAAAATAGATTACCTTGCTCCCAGCATGACTCTTACAAAGTGAGTCGTGAAATATGTTTGTATATGCATATTTCTTCTGACACTTTGTGTGGAAATGCTCTTACTTTCACTATTAAACAAATTCATAGAGGTTTTAAGTGATTACTATTTACTCTCATATATGATTTTTTTGGTGTGAGTTAAGCACTGCCCTTCCAGGTTTTAACAATGTGTTGGGCAGTTCTTTATGCTAATTTCAATAATTGTAATGTTTTTCTTGCATGATACATGACAATAATTTGAAATTTTCCATGGCAGGAACACATTAAAAAACTGTTTATTAGGCTTGGGTTATAGGGAGCATCCACTATACAAGTTCGTATGGATCAGTGATGTTGCTAAAAGCATAGACATGCTGAGTTATTCTGACATTTCAGAGTTATATTTTACATTTAGCTAAAAGTGTCATAGCAGCTTACATTGTTGTAGTTCATTCATGTTCATTGATGCTATGACCTGATACAACAGGTTCAGTAAGCAATGTCCTGTGAACATAGTCTAACTGATTAAAATATATAAATTGAATGAAAAAGAAAAGAAAACCCTCCTTGGCTTCGTTGATTAGTATGGCCAAATTTAATGATTTGTCTTTGCTCATATAATATCTTTATTTTTTTCTGTTAGGGAGCGTCAAATTCTATGTTAAAATGACATCTCAATTGAGATTTGAGTCTGATCAAATCTTAGGCAAATAGAATTTTAATGTCAGACCAATTTAACATTCGTCATGATTTTGGCTGAATTACTACAAAAGACATAGTATAATCTGATCTACAACAAAAACCCACAAACAACAACAAAACAAACAAACAAACCTGATTTTATGATTAATTCAGTTATTTTGTTTTTGCCTCCATTAAATTACATTATTTAATTATGGACTAATTACTATTTTCAGTTTCTATTTCTGGTTGACTTTTTGGGGGGATTGCACCTTGCCCCTAGATTCTATTATTATTATTATTATTATTATTATTATTATTAGGTGAGACTCATGTCAGGAACCGAGCTAACGAGAAAATAAAGAATCACACAAGCTACATTTTATGTAGTGGGTTGAATCATTACTGATTCTGCTACTCACTCTTCTTCTGCGATGGACTCTGACCTTAAGCCCAGCTTCATATCAGGCACCAGGATAATGATGGAGAAGGCTTCCAGGATCATACAGTATGTAATGTGACTCTTAGACAGTGATGGCTGCTGTGTGCACACATTTTGTGACCTGGGGACAGAGATCTAATGGTGCCAAATCATAAAATAAATAAATGAATGAATAAATCAACCAATAAATAATAATAAGCTTTCTAAGTATAGTGGATGTCGTCAACCTTAAAAATATTTTATTTAAAGACGCACATCATCTCAAGCATATCATATAAATTACTGTAATTTTAATACCACACACCAAGTACATTTGACATCATGTCATTTAAAGAGTGAGAAATGACATGGCAAACAGAACAGACAGATGGAGTTTGCCTGAAGTTATGTTGGTTAAGTTTTTTTTTTTTTTTTTTTTTTACATTACAAAACTACTAACAATATGTTTCTTTACACAGTCTATGCGCTAAACAAAAAAAGAATAAATAAAAATAAAATATTTGCTTGCTTGGGCTGTTTGTTTGATATTTAATATCATACTTTACATTTCTAATTGTATTTCTAATGTCTTTTTTTTAGTGTGGACCTGACAAAAAAAGAAAGCAAGAAAAATAGAAACATCAGAACAATAAAAGATCAGGTATTAGGTATTTGTAAAAAAAAAACAAAAAAACAGTAATGGACAGATTACAACAGATGAAATTGAAACTGCAATGAAGTAAGCATCTGGAAATTGGCACTTGGGTTCTCAATTCCCTAATTTCTTTAAAAATTTCAGTGCAGATCTATTTGAAATTGTAAGTTAAATTATCTGGAAATGCTAGCAGGGGATGCTGTTGAGTGATTGCCTTATAAACTCATAATGATAGGCCCTATGTAGTACCAGATATTATTGGGCATTATATGCAAAAGAAAGACTTCAAAAATGGGTTTACTGTAAATGCACAGATCAGTCATAAAAATAAATAAAAAATAAAAATCCACGATAGCTGTGCGATTTTCACTATAGCTGTGCGAAGTATGCAATTAATTGATTTTCTGTTGATTGATACACTTAATTAAATCAATAGGTCACTTTTTCATTCAGAATTTATTTGCACTTTTTAAACTAATTAAGCAAACTTTCTATTTTTATTCTCTGAAATTGATGAATTTCTTTAAAAAAATGCAAGCTGAATTTATTTTCTACACTTTTGCTAGTGTAACTTCTTCTTCAACTTTATGTATAGTTGGTGCTATACCGCCCCCTACTGCACTGGAGTGTGATGAAGAAGGTTGGCAGGAAGAAGAAATAATACATTTGTATAAAATATCACATTAAATCACATTAAAAAATATAAAAAACAAATCATTTCAATGCATAATAGATACTTTTACTATTGTAATACTTTAAACCTGTAAGGGATATAATTGTTTGAGCTAAATCAGATTAAAATTATTGCTATTAAAAAGAATTGAAAAAGCAATGCACAAACATCTAAATGTATTGAATTGACAGTATGAGTCACAGCTCTAGATTACACAAGACCTTAAAAGGAGTGCAAGATGCAAGGTGGACCCTTAACAGACTTGTCTATCCAGCACATCTTACAGATGCTTGATAGCCTTTGCTCCCTACATATGTCAATGAGCCCCTGATGCCAATTATTCTGTTGTCAGGTTTATTGGTTGTCCTTCCTTGGACCTTCATTTTGGTACCATTGCTACTAATCGCTGCATACTGGGAAAACCAATATGGGGACCTGTATTTTGTAGCTACTCTGACCCAGTTGTCTAGCATCACAATATGGCCCTTGTCAAATGCATACGGCTACCCATTTTCCTGCTTCCAGCACATCAACTTTAAGTACTGTTTACTTATTATACCTGAGACTGTAATCAGTCCTAACATTAAAACCAATGACAGGTGAAACAAATAACATTACTTTTTCGTTATAATGTCCCCTTTCGAGTAGTAAAATGAATTAGGCACATATGAGGTGGTTTTAATGTTACTGCTGATTTGTGTGTGTGCTTATAAAGGTACATATTAATATAAATACTTTTTTATAAATCTGGTCTGGTGTAACATTTTACTTCTAACTGTGTTTTTGGATAGCTTCCCAGATAGCATACCGCTGGAGGGCCAACAGTGGGCCAGCAGACAAAATGACAGTGGGCTAACCACTGATGCCAACTTTGGCCCAACATTTGCCTGAGATTGGAGCACTGAAAAAGGTTTACCAAAATGTTGCTGATGTTGGGCCAATAAAGTAGTGCTATCTGGGTTACTTGTAATTAATTGACAAATAAAAAGGTATGTTTTATGCATATTGCTCTACATAAACAATTTCTTTATTGCTCTATTTTCTGACCACCCATAGAAGTTTCAACCATTGAGCAAGATGGGTTGTAGGTCTACAGAATGCACTGCTGAAGGTGAATTTGTTTTAACATAAACTTTTTTTACCATTTTTAACCTTCAATTAAAACCATTACTCAACACCAAATTGTCCTGTATTTTTAATAATATTGTAAAAAAAGGTCATTCTGAGTACAGTACACAATAAATAATATTTAAATATACACAAAGGTACATTTAATGGCTGAAGGAATTATAACCCATTAGATTTTTTTAGCTTATTAATACCACAATATATTGCTTTTTTCCCCTACATGAAAGCATTTAATTTAAATGCTGACACATTTGCTTGCTTTTATGCTATACCCAGGCAAATTACATGCTGGGAAAATGGACCATCACCAAAAAACAACAATTTGCAATCTAGAAAATTGCAAGCATGCATGGTTTTAAAATAAATCAAACTTAAAAAAACAAAACAACAACAGTTTGAGACATGAAGAAACCTCTTTCCAGCAGATTTTCCTGTGACCATGAGTACATTTCATTCATACAGATAATTTGTTTAAAATAAAACTCATATTCCTGTTTTATATGAAGGCTTTGGCTCCTTAAAGCCAAAAAAACTTTGCCACAACTGGAAAAGATTAGGTACACATTTTGAAACACTGTGCTGAGTTAAAATGTGAATTCCTACAGTAGCAATACTAAATACAGTAATGTGTGACAAATAAGCAGCAAAACTCTGGGCAAAAAAATTATGTAACAGTACTTATAGGTGGCCACCACTGGGCCAACATCTTTGAAGTCATTTTGCTATTGGATTCAGTAAAGTAGACACCAAGTAACGGTTAGCATTTTGGTTCATATGGTATAGACTTTAAGGTAAACATTGTTGTCTGTTATCTAAAAAGGTTTTAAATCTGAAGATACAAATGAAATGAGGGTAAAGATCTCATATTTAGATAAGGCTTTTATTCACGTGGTATTAACACATGCAGGACAGCAGAGGACAAATGGTATGTATTATCTAGCGAATCTGATCATTTTAATGGCAAACTATAAAGGTGTTAAAATTCACAATCACAGCAACAAAGCAATAAGTTATTTGGTGTGTCAGGGTTCCTGGATATTTCTGAAATCATTTTTGAAATCTAAAGTAATTTATGACAAGCCATTTATGAGTTTTATTGTGGATAGCCTATCCTTTGTAATTATTTATTCAAGATAAATCTACTTTCTGCTGATTTTTGAGTTGTGGTTCAAAAATGTTTATGTTTATGTTCATGCCTGCACATAGTGTGATTCTATTGAAAACACTGACCACCCTCTTCCTGTTTTCAAAGCTTCACCCATTGGCAAGGTGATTCTTACAAAGCATTTTGTAATTGACTTTCTGAAGATTACCAAACACAGAATAATTAGTAGCTCTCGATGTACCCCTCCATCTCCCCTCCTTTTCTCCTGACAACAACAGTTTCAATAAAACGGGCAAAAATGACCTGGAGCAGGGTGACATGAAGTAAGGCTAAGAAAGAAAAGCAGTGACACTCATATCAGTGCTGCCCCTGCAATGTAAACAATGACTATTAATTACAAGCTGAAGTTTTAATTAAGATGAGGCTGCACTAATAACAGCTCCTGACAGCGATGATTGCCGATTCCTTGTTCTGATTAGCTCAAACTGTCGGAGCCTCTTCCGCTCGGGTGGGAGATGGTAATGAAATTACCTGCCCTGCACAGTGGGCTCCTTCCTCACCACAACTCATCTACCAACCTCAGCTCTCACTTGTCATATGAAGTTGATAGAAATTAAGTCCAGACTCAGAGACTTATGTGTAGCTGATCTGTTGCATATCAATTTATTGTGCACTGCTTACACCAAGAGAAGTTTTCTGCTCTCAATCGGAACCATGGTGTGATGTGCATATATATGTGCCTGTGTATGTGTGTCTTGTGGTTAAGCAAAAAAATGAGAGGGGCATTCATTCATTTCTGTTCCCCTGTAGGATAACTTTTCAAATTAATTTCCCCTGTATTCCTCTAAAGCACTATGTGGTCACAGAAGTTGGGTGTGATTTTAAATTATTTCAGTGCATTATAAGTTATTATCTGCTTCAGTAACTATAAGATTAAAAAGAGGGCAAGGGAGTTCTTGAGGAGAAACGTAGCATTTAATTAATAAGTGCTGTATATAACAAGGTCAAATCTCTGGCATTACACTAATGCATAGGGTTTTTCTACTTCAAATGTGAATTTTTTTTAACAAATTAATATATATATATATATATATATATATATATATATATATATATATATATAATTTTATAAAAAAAAATAAAAATTCTAATAAAAACGTGTATACACTGGAATAGTGATGCACCATTCTAATGTGAAGTGTTACTACACAAACATGATTTGCATGATCAGTCATTAGAAAACTAAACACAACAACATTTTTCAAAACACAACCAAGTTGCAATATTATAGGAAAGTTAGGGACACAATTCTTGTTTTTGCAAATATGTTTATTACTTAGTTTTGTGAAATATTTTTAAATTCTAGGAAATGTGATTGAGGTTTGTAAAATGTTGTTGTGTTTTTTACTTAAGGGCCCCCACAGAAAACTAACCTACAGCCTCAAAACAAAAGTCAACACCAAATCTATATAAAAGAATGACTAGATAGCACAGAGGCATTCATGAAACAAGTGCTGTGATCTCATGAAACTGGAACTATTCAGGCAGAATTACAAAATAGATATTGAGAGAAAAAAAAGAGTAGAAAATTAAATAAAAAGTTCACCTGGGAGAATATGAAGCATAGTGGTTAATATTATTCTTTGGGGTTGTGTGGTAGAGTGAACTTTGTATAGGTAGATGGATGAATGGATTCCAACATATATATCAGAAAATTTTGAAAGCAAATATGATACAGTCACTTAAAAAGCATGACAATGACACAATTCACCATGAACTACTTCAATAAGCTACTTCAAGGAATAGCCCTTACAATCCCCTGAACTGAATAGCGGTTATAGCATGTAGGTAAAAGACATATTTAACACAGGCCTTATATCCCCCCAAAATGTTTTAATACACCAGCTGAAATGCCATCCACAAAATTCCTTTTTCACACCTGAAATTCCCTCTTTTTCACTTCCTGTCAAAAATGCATCATTCCAGGGCCTATATAAATGAACTACCGCCGCTAAGCCACACTACTCTACCCGTTGAGCCCCTCCCCACTACTGCTGAGCCAAAGCAAATGTAAAAATTTCCCCAGTGTTTCTTTTGTTACTATAGTTAAGTTATCATGGAGTGCCGTAAAACAAACAATATTAATCATTCAACATTAAAATTTAGCCAGCGTATATTTTTTTCCTAGTGCAATAGAGCAAGATATAGCATGTAGATATGACATGAGGTATGGAATATATGTGCGTGTATGTGTGTGTGCATACGCAGCAGAGTTATTGTCCATGTTTTTGCCCATGTTTTCAAGTGCAAGTTAGTCCTCTTGAATCTGAAACAAGAAATGGGCAGCATAATGTATGATGAGTAGTACAAATTAGCCTCGGTGTGCTTAAAATCAACGTATGCTTAACAAACAGTTAGAAATAGTAACTTTAGAACAGTAACATTTACAGCTCTAGGATCTCAGGTTGAGTCTTGAACATCAGTTGAGTCATGACCATCATGGACAAAGAGTAAAGACTCTCTAGCTGAATTGTCCCTCAGTGAGAAAACAGTCTAAAGTGAAACGTTTAGCACACAACCTTCAAAATAGCTGTCAGAACATCTTCATCATAAACAAATTTTAGCTATTTTTCTTTACATCCAATTGGAAGTAGAAATTAAGTTACTTGTACTTGGCTACAACCAGGAACAGAGCATTACACCAGAAACTCTCTCAAGGCTCTATTTTAAATTACATTGACTGGTGTCTGTTGTGTTTGGTTTGGGTGAACAAGCCAACACATGGTCTTCCCAACAGTGTTTGACTGTTGACTCCTAGTTCATAACTTCAGAACCAGTGTTTGAATATATTTAATGATTAAGACTTATGTACTTGCTATGCACTTATGTAACTCGCTATGGACACGAACGTCTGCCAAATGCCTAAATGTACACAACAGTATATTTCATTATATTGAATTGCTCTAACTGAATAAATGGTTCACATAAGCATATAGGTGAATGAAGAAGAGCTGCAACACAGTGACCTGTCAATGCATTATTCACAACTGTTGACTGCAGTAGTTCCAGATGCCTTTACTAATTAATGAGGCCTGTGATGTGTTGCTGAACTCATCAGCCGTGAATCACCAGCAGCCATAAATAACACTGGATTAACCTCAGTAGAACTGTGGCTAAGCAGATGTGCCAGATTTCTAAAATTAAAGAGGAGAGGAGGTCTGTTTTGTTATCCATATATCGCTGTATCTTTACACACATTGTATTGGCTGTGATTTTGTGCAAAAGCATCAGAATGCTTCATATTTGTTTAATGTTGTTTTGGGGCATTAGAGTCTTGTTTTAGAGTTGCGCTGTGATGCGATGGTGGTCATGTCTATAAAGTTTGTTTTATACTATGCAATGATAATGATCTTAAAAATTATGGCAACATGTAATAGCAATAAAATCTCTTAAAATTTTACTTGTAAACTGTGCAGTATTCCTTACAGTCACATGTACTGAATATTGATGGTTGTTTCAAGTGATGACATTCCGATAAAACTTCTACTGATAAAATTTAAAGCATGTTTTAGCAGCGTTAACATTTAATTATTTTGGTACAAATTCTGACATTGCAAGACTTTTTTTTTTTATTATTTGCATCACAGATACAAACTAATGGAAGTCATTATTTTACAATTTACAGCTTTTATTGTAGAGTGTCTGTACAGTTGAGGGAAAGTAACCTTACTGTATATGCACAGTGTAGATACCTGGATTGCATATTCCCCCAAAATATTTAGCAAGCTTCTGCAAGTATGCTACACAGAAACCATTAGTGCTTCCCTTTTCACTAGGGAATTAAAATATGCTGAATTAAAAAACATGAATTAGAAAAATTGAATATATTGCTACTTAAAATGTGAAAAAGGGTTGTTTTGTCTCTTGTTGACATATGAATTTGCACGCGTAAAAAAGAATAAAAAAGAAAAAAGTTTCCTTTTCTATTTCTATGGTGCTCCTAACAATTATTCTACCACAACATCCTACCCTCTGCGTCAAATTAAAAAAGTCACCCTCTCTGTCTCTTCTGGTGACGGGTGCAGGCGGCAATAGTTCTTGCGGTGGTTCCCCAGCAGCAAGAGCACAGCATTCAGCAACGTCTTCATATTGTTCTTTTCTGCTTCACTCTTATCCACGCAACTTGGAATTTACGAATACAAATTTTCCACAAGTTAAACGCTCCGCATATTGATGTTACTGTAGCATGCAGCAATTGCTGCCTGCTAAAAACAGCAAATTCATGGCAGATTTCTGTTATTGTGGCAAAAAGTACAGAAATTGGTAGTTAAAAATAACAGATTACATATTCAAAAATGTAAATAATGACTCAAAGAAAAAAAAAAGATAAATTTATGACATTGCATAAGCTTACTGAAACATTACCAAAGAAAATGTGTGTAGTAATTAAAGCAAAAGGTGGTTCAATGAAACAAATGGCCAGACAGTGTACTGTATATTACATGGCTTTTAGGAGTAATCTCTTTAAAGGTTTAACTATTAACTATTACAGAAAGGCTGACCTCTGTGTCTTAAAATAACAACTGATGTTTTTGTTGTTGTTACATAATTACCTAATTCCATATGTGTTATTTTATAGTTTTGAAATCTTCAGTATTGTTGTAGAATGTAGAAAATAAATCACTAAACAAAAACTACGAAATTTGCAAGTGACCCCAAACCTTTGAACGGTAGTATATATACAGTGTAAAAGCCTGGTACAATGATTGCCTTTACCAGCTGTTATCTTCACATAAGGTGTGGTCCACCTGATTAAAATGTCCTTTTCCCTTATTCTTTGCCTAGTCCATGCTCACAGCCCTCTACAAATCTAACCCTGTCTCTGTGGCAGCTTGTTATAAAATGTTAAACAAACGATTCTTTATTGTAATAGTCTCCTGCGGCAGCACTGCCCTGTATGTGGTGAAAATTACAGCCATTACAGCGGCTGGTGAGCAGCTGGGGAGCCCCTTCTCTCCCTCTTCTTGTTTTTTCTCTCTCACCAATCTGAAATAGTAACTGAATTCCAAATGGATATCCAGGCCATAACTAAATGAAATTGATATCTTGAATGCTAAGCATTGCATTACAGGGATGACGATAATGGCCTGGTGTTTTACGAGCTGGGCCATCTCAACAGCCTTGTGTTGCCTTAATCTTACCTTTGCCTAAGGCTAAGATAAATCTTGGCGCTGTAAACTCTATGGTAATACAGCTGCTTCTAAGTATTGATCATTTTTTCTAAATGTCAGTCATTGTGTGGCTCTCTCATATTTTATCCCCACTTTTGGGTAAGGCTCTTTGTGCACTGTGCACGCTTTAAAAACACTGCTCTCTAAAACTCTAAGAAGGGCAAGGCACCATCATATATAAGAAGTAAACTAACTTATGGGCCATTGGCAGTATTTATGTCATGCCCATACAAACAACGTGCTGCTGTAATAACTTAAAAGGTAATATAAATTCCTTTAGAATTTTGACTACTTAAATATTCTCCCCATGTTTGCATGGAACAGTATTGGTTCTCCAGTTCCTTCTAAAGTGATGTGCCATCCAGTATGTATTCCCACTTAACCCAGTGTGATTGACCACAAATGTGAACAGGATAAAGAGGTTACTGAAAGTGAATGAATGAATGAATGAATGAATGAATATTCACTGCTAAAAATGTAGATTAAAATCCCTTCTTCCAAATACAAGTGTACAAGTGCAGATTAAAAAAAAATCTGTGTCCTCAGTCTATGTACTTTAAAAAAGCCTTAGCTGCTCTGTTTGTGGTTAATGGGGTTGCTACAGAGGTTATCAGTCTAGTGAAAAAGGAAGCAAGAATACACACACACACACACACACACACACACACACACACACACACACACACACACACACACACACACACAAACAAACTCACACCTGATTGCCACAAGCCCCATTGCTGATTGGATCTGGAATGTGTTTACTTTCTGTGAGGAGGTGACATTGTGATGAAATAGTTGTTGAAAGGACATACTTGATGTTTTTCCCCCTGTTTTATTCTATACTGAAAAAAAAGAAGATTTGCTGGTTCAGTAAATATGAAATGAATTTTACACAGACAAAAAATGTCGATTATTTGCTTTTTATAAAAATAAGTTCCCTAATTGCGAAATTTATCATGTAAATATTGTTCACTCTCTTCGTGATTTTCAGTCAGGTGCATGGTTTGTGTGTGTGTGTGTGTGTGTGTGTGTGTGTGCAAGTGTTTACTATTGATCTTGTGTTCTAACAGTCCAGTCTTTATGAAGGCTTGCGTAATTTTTACATTGGATCTCTACCGTTTACTGGTGTAAGTGGCCATTAAATTGTAAAAGTAAGATTTGGAAGTTGTGTATTTTTACAGTGTTTGGATGAGACATTCATTTAATGGTACATACACATTAGATTCAGTAAACCAAGTTCTACTGTAGTTTTATGGTAATGATTTTAGGCAGAACGAAAAAGAATAGCCAGTGTTTTCTGCATTAGGTACAACAGCAAAGAAACTGCAAAAAAATTTTGAAAAATGATGAAAATAAGAAGTGCAGAAATAAATCCAATATCTACTATACCTCTTATCCCATATACATGGTGGTGGGGGATAGACCTGGAGCCTATCCCAGAACACTTAAGGCATAAGATGGGGAACTAGACAGAAATCCATCGTAGGACACACACAAACACACACATACACATTTTCCATTTTGGAAATTTACCAATTAACCTAATCCACAGATGTTTGGACTACATTTTTTCGGTAGAAACCAGAGTACCAGGAGGAAACCCACCAGCATAGAGAAAACAGGAATGAAACCAATGATGAAATATATGATGTAGTATCAACACAAGCAAGAATCTAGCAAACATTTTAAAAATAGGAAATTTGTCAATTCATTTTCTTGTGTAGCCATTTAAACCATTCTTTTTTTTTGAGAAAAAAACCAAATAGTTTTAAATTTGAACAACAACATATATGTATGTTGTTATATATATATGTATGTTGTTATATATATATCACTGGTAACTCAGGAGTGACACATAGATCAACATAAAGAGAGAGAAAGAGAGAGACAGAACAGATATACTCACAGTCTCATATTGGATAATATCAATGTACTGTGTATTTTGTGCAGAAGGCAACCAGGATCTTTGGCAGGACAGCTGAACAGCATAACTACGGGGAGAGCCAAAAGAAAACACAGAAACAAAGGCTCCCAATCAGCAATCAGTCTCTTCACTGTCAACAAACCTGAGTGATCAGTGGGAGTGTTGAATGGCATCCAAACATACCAGTTCGCCATGACATGCTATGCCGATGAGCCCCCCCATAACTGCTCCTTTACGGAAGAACAAATCTATTTACAAAACAGCTTGACTAAACAACACCCTATACTTAAACTCTGAGACTGTCTTTGAGTCTTGAGCATTAATTGGAAGGCTATTCCATAACTTTGGGGTTCGTAAAAAAAAAAGCTCCGCCTCGTCTGTACTTTCATTATACAAGGTAAACACAAGCAGCCTGCACCTGTTGATGCAAAAAGGCATAGCATATCATAAAATATTATAGCAGTTAACACGAGTACAGTGGCACAAACCCATTTGTACTGTACAAGTGCTTTGTACTGTAGGTCATTTTAAAACCAGTGCAAATTCACTGGAAGCTACTGCTTATATCTTCCAGTTCTAGTAAGGACTTTGGCTGCCATTCTGTCCTAACTGGAGCTTATTTATGCACCTTGTGGAACATTAAGACTGTGAGGCATTACAGTAGTCCAACTTAGAAGTAACTCTTGTATATCTCATAGCCTAGTATAAGTTGTGTTAACTATCAACGCACTGTTGTGGACCAAAGGTTAAAGCAGACAGAGGGACTGATTTTTTTATTTTTTTTGCGTGCGTGCGTGCGTGCGTGTGTGTGTAGGGTGGGTGAATGAGAGAGATAGAGGCTCACAGTTTTTTCTGGATATAATGTTCTTCTCTATACTTTCTGGAGTTAAAAAAACGTTTTGTGCTTTTTGTTCGCCGTGCCTGTGGCTCCCAACAGTCAGGTTAATAAAGAAAAAAAACACCTGGGGTGTTTTCTGATAGCTGTAAGCATTACAATATCAGTGCTTTCAGTTTTGCATATAAAACTCCTGAATTATTCCCACATTTAAATTACCCTATTTTTTTGCCCTCTGTTGCCCACCCATTGCATTTTCATGACCTTGATTT
Source organism: Clarias gariepinus (assembly GCF_024256425.1). Classification (NCBI taxonomy): domain Eukaryota; kingdom Metazoa; phylum Chordata; class Actinopteri; order Siluriformes; family Clariidae; genus Clarias; species Clarias gariepinus. The sequence continues at coordinate 22,894,381 of NC_071103.1, read as the reverse complement.
TATTTTTTTTGTTTGCATTAGCCAACACTGCATGCATAACATAATATATTATATAAATACCTAAAAAAAAATCTTCATGGCCTCTCCAGGGCTCTGTACATTTGCTTTTGTGGTCCATAAAAATAGAACTAGTCATGTAACTTGATTTACAGCTTGTAATGCTTTATTTAACAGTCCTATAAGTTCTAGCTGTCAACAGGGTAAGTGCACAAACTCCAAAGTAGTGAGAGCTTGATATATTGAGCTGTTTGTGCTCGTTTCAGATACAATTTGCCTGAATTCTTCATAAAAAATTTGACAAGTTATGTAGGAAACTGGAACACAAAACCAGTTGCTATGGCAGTTGCTTCTCTCACACATTTATTTTTGTGAGAAAAATATCATTTGAAATGGGAACATCAGAGCAAATATGGGTGGAGAAAAGCTAAGTGCAACTGAGTAAATATTCTGCTCAACGTCTACTACGGAGACATTATTTTGTCTAACTCATAAAAGCAAGTGTTAATGACTGCTCTCAGGTGTGAGTTTATAACTGAAGTGGGATATTATACAGTGCTATGTTGATTTGGTGTTTTTTTTTATTTCTCTGAGACTAGATTTCTTTTATTCATGAAAAATGTGCACAAATGCGAGGACAAAGGATTAATTAGGTAACTATGGGCTTCATTTGTCTATTAGGACAAATGAATTGTTAGAAAGGTTAAAGATTTTTTCTCTCCCTCTCTGTATCAGCCTGGACTTTGTCATTGAACACCATGCCCCTTCACACACACACACACACACACACACTCTCTCTCTCTCTCTCTCTCTCTCTCTCTGTCTCTCTAATGGAAATGCTGCTCTGTTTTCAAAGATAAAGTGCAGGTTAATTTGTTTTATTTTTACTTTACAGCAGTGATTCCGTTAGTATGAGCTCACGCGAGTGTCATTAACGATGTTCCTTGATCATTTTTTCTGATAAAACAGTCTTACCGTTAATGTGTGTGTGTGTTTGAAAAACACAAATTAAAGGGGAAGGAGAGTTACTGTGTAAGACAAAAAGAGGGAGAGGGGGTTCTAATTCCTCCTCTCCACTTACTTTAGCTTTAAACACATACACAAACACACACACACATATACTTAGCGCCTGCACGCATAAACGGAAACACTCATCTGTCATCTGATTAAATTTAAGTTTTTTTTTTGGGGAGAGGGGATTTTTTCCCTAATTTAGTCGTGTCCAATTCCTCCCCATCACTAGGGGGCTCTCCCATTAAGGCTACTACTATCACTTAGTCAGGAGGGCCAAAGACTATCCCGTGTTTCCCCCAAACCACGTGACGCCAGCCGACCGCATCTTTTTGAACTGCTCGCACATGCACCCTTGGGGGTGGCGTAACACACTCGGAGGAGAACGCTATCCGCTACTTCCACGTGTATGAGCTCACAGAAGCCTCTGATTCGCTGTAGAGCTGTGATTAATGCGGGAGCAGGAAGTACCTCTCATACCTCCCCTCTGAAAGAGCTCGGCCAATCAGCTCTTTCTAGACCTCCGGCTGCGAGGGGTTACAGCATCACCTGGGAACCTAACCAGCGATCTCCGGGTGACATGGTGAACACTTTACCACTGTGCCACTCAGAGGCCCTAATTTTAGGTTTTTTTTAAAGGTAAAATGCAGGTTGATTTGTTTTATGTCTACTTTATATTTAAACTATTAAGTATTTTTATGTATTAATTTTTTTGGGCTGTGGAACTAATAATTTGAGTTTCCATTATTTTTTATGGGAAAATTCGGTTTGGTTTATGAAGGTTTTAAAATACAAGCTTGCTTCCGGAACAAATTATCCTCGTAATCCAAGGTTCCACTGTACTGTGATCATTACCATAATAAGATATTTTACAATTCTAACTACAAAATTTTAATTTGATTTAAATATATCAAGAAACGTCATTACATGGTGTTAGAGTTATACAGTATGTTACAATAATATGAGTATTTTAACTGCAAAAGCTTTATATGAGTCTCAGTTGAACTATGGAATGCATTTGTACATGGAGCAAGGGTTGTGGAATTTCACCAACATTACTTTCATTGTAATCCTACACACCTGTAAAAACCAACACCTATGGTAATATATCTTAAGTTAACCATAATATGCTAACAGATAGCTAACAGTCCAAATCTTTTTTGAATCACCACCAGGATATTCAGCAGCTCAGAGAATGTAACCTGCATCCATGCCTCATTGGGATGGGACCAAGTCATATTACAGCACCAAACACCACCTTTGTTAATTTACACACCTCTCTAAGGTTATTCTTAGTGATGACTGACAAAGGTCTAGGCTCTCAGCCCTAATCCTGTATTCATTGTTCTTGCTGTTGTATGCAGTAAGATTCTGGCAAGAGCAACAGTAGCAGCAAGTCTGGCTTTTGAAATGCATGCATTAGGGTGATCAAAGTTTTAGGTTGATATGTAATATTAATGTTCATATGCATAACATGAAATATAATCCTGCTGGATAGCTCAGTAGTTAAGGCATTGGACTATGGTTTGTTAGGTCCCAACCTTAAACCCCAAACCCAACAAGTTGCCACTGTTGGGCCCTTTGCAAGGCTCTTAACCCACTGCTCAGATGTATATTAAAAATAATAACTTATCATTAAAAGTTGGTTGCATCAGTATGCTAAACAAAACTAGGGCATTATGGAATATAAACATTTAATTATTATATTCTCATCTCACTGAGAATCCCATTCAGTTATCAGTGGTAAAGCAATAGACCAAATATAACTCTGCTGAACAGCGAATAAGTACAAAGCACTTATTCATGTGCATACACATCATAGCATACATGTCATTTGACGTCTTCAGTGGTAAACAGCTGGGAGCTATTAATCAAGGGGAAGAAGCTGTTTCTTTCACATCTGCTTCTGCACAGATCTTTTTTTCTGTCACATCAATTCCTACAGGGGCTGAGCTGGTCCCACTAAACCGCAGGATATATTTAGTCAAAAAGCTACAATACTGTAAAACTACATTTAATTATACCCCGCAAGGTGGAAAATACTACTCCAGACATTTAAAGGCATCTATCAAAAGGCAAGGTTATTATATTTATAATAAAAAGCTTTCAATCATCATACTTGGAGCTACTCTGTTTAAAAAAAATATTTAAAAATCAATATTTAAATTTACTCTCTCGATTTCATGAAGATAAAGTAAATCACCAAGGTTATATTTTCATTCTTAATAATAGGTTGAATGACTTTCCCTCCAAGAGCCCAAGACATGCAGATACCCTAACTTGTTTCCCAAATTTCCCGCAGTTAGTGTGTGTGTGTGTCTGTGTGTGGATTGGATGGATTGCCACCCAAGTTATACCCCACCTTATGCTGAAAGTCTTCTGGAATAGGCCACTGTGACCCTGAAACTGGATAAAAATGTGTGTGTGTGTGTGTGTGTGTGTGTGTGTGTGTGATATATACACTGTAGTCAGCCAAAAAAAATTCAGGAAAAGAAAACTAGTCTGATGTATATTATAATATTAATTATATTATAGGCGACACGGTGGTGTAGTGGTTAGCACTGTCGCCTTGCATCTCTAGGGTTCAGGTTTGATTCCCGGCCAGGTTCGACTCCAATCTCTGTGTGCATGGAGTTAGCATGTTCTCCCCGTGCTTGGTGGGTTTCCTTTGGGGACCTGCAGATTGGGCTAATTGGTGTTTCCAAATTGCCTGTAATCTGTCCCCCCCCCCTTCCCCACCCCACTTGAGAGGGCTTGGCACTCTGTCCAGGGTGTACCTTGCCTCGTGCCCATAGGCTACAGGCCCCTGCAACCCTGATTACAGGATAATGTGGCAAAAGTGGTATATACGATGAGTGAGTGAGTGAGTGAGCGAGGAATTATACTGTTGTAATAATATTATAATATTATCATAATATATCAATATATTGATACAATAAATGTACTATTAAAATATCTATACACACACACACACACACAAGCCATGTGTGGGTGATTTAATATATGTAAGAATGACTTATGATTGTAGGAGCCATTTGGGTTGAAACATGCCCTTCCAGTAGAGTTTTAACCCAAAAGGTCAGTGACAGCAGGTATTGTGAATCTCTCCTTCAAATATCTGCCATAATTGGCCTGCACACACTCTCACAGTGAGGTTGCCATGACAATGGAAAAAGGTTAGGGTTTAGACTGCAATATGCTTTGGGGGCCCAGAGGCTATTTTCACTTGCCTGAAAACTATTAAACACAATCAAGGATGGCTACTCACTGCCCTATGGCAGTAATGGAAGGTCCAATGCTGAACAAAGCACACACAGACTACACATATTTCCATTTATAGCAGGAAGAAACTGTTATGTACCTTCATCTGTCTTTACACGCAGATCTTTTACAAGCATGTCTTTAGCAAATGTTGAAATAAACACATAAGATTTATACAAATTTGTACCAAGCATAAGTGCAGACCAATTTTATGGTGTGCCATTTTACCTTTTGTCCAGTAATCTTTTCTTTTAAGTCACAAAGAGTTCCTTTTACATTTGTAAGTGGATATACAAGATGCAACTAAATAATTAATTTAATGGTACTTCTTAAGGCAGTGTGGGTGTGTTGTCAAAATCAAAGCATTAAAATTGCAAGAAATCGTATATAATAAAACCAATGTTTTCTTGTTAGACAATCTAACAATTGCTATTTGTTGTTTTTAAATGTTTTGAATTTGAAAGGGACTTTGCAGTTTATTATTTTGCTGAGCAGTCCAATTTCGTCTACATTTTAAAATGATTCACTGTAGATATTTTCTGTCCATACATATGTTTGACTTGGCTTTATCATGACAGCCCAAATGAAGAGTTAATTTGAGTTTTATACACAGCCACTACAACAAAACCCTGCATTCAATTTGGAAGAAAGTGGATTTTCTCCTTAGATTATGTTTTCTCTGAAAGACATAGAATGTTTTAATGGGAAACTCACAAAACACTTTCTTATTAAATTGTCAGCAGCTTCCCATTTAGCTGCACATCCTGCTTTCATCTCAAATGTGATTTTTTATGAGAACTGTATGCAAATTGAGTAAGCAGTCCTAAACACAATGAGCAATTAAAGAACCCCTTACAACCTCATACCCGCTGTGTTCTGCAGCCGATGGAGATGCCAGTCAGCCACCCAGCTAGTCTACTTCCTCCTTAAATGTGAAAGGCTTTTGCACTTTGACCAAGCCTTTATTCTCCTCCTCAGAGCAGCTTGTGTGCATTAAGGAAGCTGTCACTGATACCCTGACACATGCTGGAAATACTGTGGCTTTCTTCTTAGTGGAGGTTCTGTCTCAATGAAGCCCCACAACAGATAACCCAGGACCTGGTGAGGCATAGAGAGAAGGAGAATGCCAGTCTTATCTGGAATCCCACAGTGAGAGAGGGGTTCAATCCATTACTGCTCCAATCACAGCAGCTCACGCTGAAAAACAGCCCTACTGAGAAGCAGAATGAAACCAACATAAGAGGCAGGCAGTCAGCCAGCATTCAGCCAAAACTTGGAAATGCGACACACATAGACATTTACGGCCAGGTATCAAGTATGGACAATAATCTTAGAAAAAGCTTTTTTGCATTATCATTCCACAATCTAATAAAGCAAGTTGAAGACAAGTTTTTTTTTTTTTTACCTTACCAAAGATACAATAATTCTCATGAAACAATTACAATTCCAGCAAAACCTTTTCCCTAGCCATAGTTAAGCCTAATTAATCTAATTAAAGGATTTAATGGATTTCATAGAAAATTGGAGCACTTTACTCAATTACTTAATGACATATAGGACATTCTAAGAGATTTGTACATTGCAGATTATGGACATTTATGGACCATGGACATCTACAAACACATGCACATTTGCACCCTTCCTGGACATTTCCACTTATTTCCATTTAAATTCATCTTTATATTATCTTTTCATTGTATAGATAAGTTTTCTTTTTATATTTCTTATATATTTTTTGAAATATATATATAATATTTTGTTCTATTTATTTCTTGTTAACTGTTTTTACATTTTAAGGTCCTGGGCGGTCGTTTAAGCATTTCACCTCATATTGTACTGTGTATGACTGTGTATGTGACAAATACAATTTTAATTTTGAAATGTAAATTTAACATCCACCACAAACACCATCCTTAGTTCAACTTGGGTTTTGGGAAAATTGAGACAAATAGACTTAAAAATGTGTAAAATTATAAAATAGTCATGATCTAAATGTTCAGTTAGTGATTACTAATGATACATGTAGCCATATGCATGATATGTTTGTTTCCCATGTAGCATGATAATCATGTCAGTGTGCCACCCACATTCCTCTGTGCAGATCTATGGTACATAAAACATGAAAGATCACAGCATTGTATTAGGAGTCTCCAAATGCCTCACACACCCACACATTACTCACAGCAATGATCTCGGGTTGAAAAACAGGATTAGCAACCCACAAATAGGAGTCATTCAAGGAGAGAGCTTAACAGTGAATGCTCCCAATTATTGCCATGTCAAATCTGGGTTACACAGAAGAACATTTGAAAAAAAAAAAAAGAAAAAAGGGAAAAGAAACATCTGAAGATATTTGCATTTAAAAAAATAGAAGGTCTATGGTTTGACGTAGCAAAGCTCTTAATGGTTTCAAGGTTGTATATTAGCACATTTTTCTAATTTAAGATTGAAAAAAGCTAGCTTTTACTGGCATGATCAATCTCAACACTGCAAGCCTGCTTAGAACTTGGCTGTCATAACACAAGGATCAAAGATGTAGGTTTGTGGTACAAATAGACCAGTAGCTATTTATGAGTGACTTAATGAATACAGTAATTCATAATTCCATCTGGTAATATTTCTCCTCTGACTGCTCTAACTGTCCATCCAGTGAAAATTGCTCCATAGGCTACAGTGACAATGGCCTTGACCTCACCTCAGGGCTCCTCACCACCCTTCTTGCAGGTACAAAGGAGTAAGTAACATTAAGAGCTGAGAATATCAATGCCACATGCATACTATGTAAATTCAAATAAATTAAAATTGCATGTCGGGTTGGGAATAATTGGCTCCCAACCATCTGTGTAACGAGAAGTATTTGATTAATTTATCAAAGAAGTGCTAAATAAATAGTCTGCATTTAGACATCTTATTTGCATTTGAGGGGAAATGCAATGCTGTTTTTTTTCCTCCAACACTTTAGAACTAAGTGAGGAATGTTAGTTTTTTAACAGTTGTACACATGGATTTTTTCAGAGTCTATTATTTGTGTCAGTCTTTTCTGTTTTTGCACATGATTCTTAAAGTGTGTGTGCATGTGTGCATATTCCTGACATTATCAGTAACAGATTATACTGTCCCATGCTGGGTCTCTGACAAACACCACATCAGCACCAATTTCGGTTTCTGACTCCTTGTGAGATTGAGTCTGATTACAGCAAGTGCCACTGGGATCTACCTGTCTTGCCCTGATGGTGTTAGCTGAAAGCACAGCCATTCACCTAATTCCCACTGACACTTCACTTTAGAATCCCTTCTGTGGTTGCTGATGCGGCAGCATTGCTACAGAATCAACATGTTATGCTAATTTTAGTGACTGATCAAACTCTACTTAACTCAGTTAACCCTTTCTATCCGACAGTGTGCCTTTTCATTAAGAAGCACCCATGTTAGCACTCTAAATAATGCTAGGAATAAAAATCTGCTGTTATTTTATATATATATATATATATATATATATATATATATATATATATATATATATATATATATTAATTGCCATATAGAAATAATAGTTAAACTATAAACCATGTACATGAAAGATGGCATTAATGGTCAGCTTTAGGAAATTTTGAAACAAATAAATTAAGTACTATTATGGGAATACATGCAGTACTGACAGTTGTTGTGTGTTACAGACCACCACTAGATGTCGCTGTTTGTCTTATGTAGTTTTTGTTGGCTGACTCAGTTTCCCAGAAGGCGCCTTGGTCAGGTGATGCAAGTGCACACCTGAGCCGAGGTAGCCATGAGTCCATCTATAAATAGCTGTTTAGTCTGGGAAACTGGGTCGAGCATTATTAGTTACACTGCTGTCATTTATGTGGGCATTTTTTTTTTTTCAGTTTATATTTTGATTTAAGTTGTGTTGACTTGGGTTCTCAGGTTGGCAATGTTTTCTGTTAATATTCTGTGTGTATCTAAGTTTGTGGAGCTGACTCAGTCATGTCAAGTGTGGTGTGGTTAATGTGCATGTAAGTATTGTGGTTGTTGTCCACCTGTTTTCTTGTGTGTTTAGCTAGAGTAGGTAAGTAGCTAGGTGTGTGTTCGGCTAGGAGCATGTTTGGCTAAAATCTATGTTAAGCTAACTGTCATGCTTCTAGCCATAGCCCCTTTGTGTCTCTAGCCTTTCTGTGTATCTAGTCTCCCTGTGTCTCTAATTTCTGTGTATCCTGCCCCCCCCCCCTAGTTTCCCGGTGAGCCTAGCCTTTGAGTGTCCCCTAGCCAAGCCACTGGGTATCTCCAGGGCAATGAATTGAGACTTACTTGTGACTTGCCAAACAATGACCTTGTCCCACCTCTGATATATATATATATATATATATTCAACTGAGAAAACCTACTACAAAATCTTAAATGGGGACAAAGGAAGAGAAAAAAAAGGCAGAAGAAAAAAGTCATGTTTTGCAGTATAACCAAAAACTTTAGCCATTTTTTCTCCTCCTTTGTTCATCTAGGGGCTTCGTACTATAACAAAAATGAAAGCTCTAATTAATTTTATAACGTTTTGAGAAAATGTATAAGTTCGTTAGTTAGCTCGCTTCCATGAAATTATCGCTAAAACAATGTAATGACCCCTTCTAAGGATATAAAGCTTTATTATTGTGTTTTATAAACCTGCAGAATATTTCACTGTTTATGCGCACATAATAATCATGTAATAAAAAAGGGGGAATGTGGAAGTGATGTGTGACCACTCAATGACAAACTGAACAACTTCACTTTTTCGTTTACCTCTGAGAAAAAAAGCTGTATTTTGTTTGTCTGTTTATATTTAGAATTTTTATAACAGTACAAGAAGACAACAGTTTGGTCTGTGCAGTAATGCTTAGTAAAAATCTTATATCCAATAAATAAATATTGGATAAAAGATTTCATTGATGAAATATGAATCAGACAGGCTCTGACGGACAAGTAGCCAATGATTCATGTTTCAACCCCTTCTCAAAAGAGCCAAGAGTGATTTGGCTGAAACTAATTATCATTAAGTACCCTACCATCAGCTGAAACTAATTCTATACATGTAACAGAAAATGTAAATGCAGATTGCAAATATATAAATATGCATGCGGAAGCTCGCGGATCTTGCAGATCTTCGCGGAACTTTTGGCGGCCACTCGAGGCGGCTCATTGTGCCTAATACCCCTATTTCACCTACAGTGGTTAATCAATCGGAATGTAGGTCCTACCGTCGCCGCGCTCTGCGGTACCGTTTGGCTTTGTGCGTTTACTGGCTTTTACCGTTGAGTGGCGCTATATAACTACAGGCTGACGCCTCATGCCTTAGTTCATTCTCTGCTGGATTAATGAGACACAGAGTTTTAGAACTGCACGTAGTAGCGGATAAAATCAAGTAAAACATTGTAGTTAAACAAATTTATAATCACAGAACTAAAATGACGATACAAATGTAGAATTTAAATTAAATTAAATCTTATTAGGATCAAATTTAAACAAAATAAATGTTAACACAGTGAGCCTTTAAATTTTATCACGTGTAATTAGAAAAGACGCGTGTAGGGTTTTGTGTCGTCTTATATCTTGTGTTCTTTAAATTTATAGTAGATTTATTAACTAAAATAAATGACCATAAAAATTATAACATTGTCAGGACGTTCTACTCCGTCAGCTGATGTTGGTCATTCAGCCCCGCTTGTGTTTGTGCGTTATTATAAGAATGAAATGCAGTAGACTGTTATGATCTGTAAACGGGTTCGACCCTTGTTGCACGGGCGGCACCATAAAGCACGGACACGAGGCGAGGTCTTACGGGAAAAGGGTAATTTATTTAGGTAAAATGGGGAAGGAAAGTGATGAAGGAGGGAGAAAGGAAAGAATGGGATAAAGGTTGTGCATGTGCAGTTCCGGGGGCTGTGCCACACTGGCATGGGGGCACACAGCTGTCCTCAGCGCGGAGATCAAAGGGCGGAATTCTAGTGTCCTTGTTTAAAGTCCCTGGGCCGCGTCACATCTCCCCACTGACATGCTTTTTTTATATTCTCCATTACATCACGTACTTCCCAGACCTCAGACAAACCTCCGCGCCTTGCTTTTATAATGCGGAGCAAGCCCGAGATCATATTAACGTTAATTATCGCCAGCCGGCACAAATAGGCGGCTCCCGTCCCTTTGCCGCCTATTCAGGGAGCCTACAGAGTGAGGGAGTAGTTATAGTATATTTGGGCGCACACCCATCACACGCGCACGCCGTGGCAGATCATCATAATTGTCCTAAACTTGTATTTCATAAGGTTTTCCGAGCGGAGGTACACCGCAACGGGGGTCATTATTTACTATAAAACATTAAACGAATTTACAAAACTTAATGCGTGCGATTAAGCGCTGATTCTACGTAGGAAAGTAAAGAAGAGGATCCTGATGCTCAACATTCCGGAGACCAAACCCCATTTAAATTAAATTAACAAATATTGCATGTAAATAACAATAGCCCACGTTTAAAAAAGCATTTTTATTTAGATTATAAAAAAATAATCCTGCATCTGTTTTAGGTGTTCCAGCTGCCACTGTTCTAAAATTTAAATTAAATCAAATCTTATTAGAATCAAATTTAAGCACAATAAATGTTAACACAGTGAGCCTTTTGATTTTATCACTTGTAGTTAGAAAAAAAGCGTGTATGGATTTGTGTCATCTTATTACTTGTGTTCTTTAAATTTATAGTAGATTTATTAACTGAAATAAATTACCATAAAATTAAAACAGTGTTAGGACGTTCTACTGCGTCAGCAGATGTCGGTCTTTCAGCCCCGCTTGTGTTTTTGCGTTATTATAAGAATGAAATGCAGTAGACTGTTATGATTTGTAACGGGTTCGACCCATGTTACTCAAACAACTCAGTTCAGGTGTAAGTAAATGGATAGAAAGTAAATGTCTGTGCCGTTTGGGGGAGGGACGTGCTAATGATTTGGTCGGCTCTGTGTGTGTGTGTGTGTGTGTGTGTGAGAGAGAGAGGGGTGTCGCGGTCGTTTTCAGTGAAACAAAGGCTCAGCTGAAAAATGTTAGGCACATCAGTCACTTAACCCCCAATAAAAGGTATTTGAGTGTTATGATAGTTGTAATATAACAGATGCGCACTGAATACTAAACCTAAACCAGGCACGGAGATTATTGAATCAAGATAGCCCCCATACCTGTTTAAAAAAAAAAATACCAAAGAATATTATTGTGTATAGACTGATTAAAAACAATGCAATTTATGCTATCATAAGGAAAATAACAAGTTCTTCCATTCCAATGATTAAAAAAGGTAACAATGTCAACTTTAGAATCTAGAATCCAGGAGATTAAAATTACACAAATTGAAATCACTGAAAGTCTCCAGAAGAGCCTCAGATTCAAGAGGTTTTTAAAGTGGGGAGAAGTGCATTTCAGTTCCTCTGAATGTATAGGTAAGAACAGCCGATTCACACCTGGGGAGGGGGAATAATTTGTATTTGAATGTTGTCTGGCATTGTAAAGCACTATAGTGACACTAAAAGAACAACCCAGGATTAATAGGAATTCTTATACTGCATAAACATTATTTAGCACAAAAAAATTCCTCGCGCTCGGGAAAACTATGCGTGCGGTTGAGCGCTGGTTAGACTATAGGAAATTAAAATGGAGGGTTTTTATTTAGACTATTAAAAAAATAACCTGCGTCTATTTTTAGGCGTGCCAGCTGCCACTTTTTAGTTAGAAGTTTTCAATACAAAGCTTATAATGCCCACATGACATGACGGAATAAGGCACGGCTGGTGATGATTGGGGTTTGTTGGGTTACAGTGGATTTTACTACGCGGTGTGAGTGCAATGGCCATCCGTCTGCTTGCGCTGACTCTGCTCTCCACGGATGGCCGTACCGCTCCCCTCCCACCTCTCGCTCCTTTGAAGTCCCTGGGGCGCGTTCCATTTGCCCTGCTTGCATGCCGCACTTCCGCGTTGTTGCACGCGCGCTGCATACACAGCGCGTAGTAAAATCCACTGTAGCCCAACAAACCCCGAGTATTTTATAGCGCGGGGTGCAAGCCCGGGCAACGATAGCAACGATAGCTCACCAGTCATGTGTAATTCTGCGGTCCCGCTGCTTCGCATGTCTGAAGGGGAGGCCGCCTAACTAGTGAGCGAGAAGAGATATTGATTTGGGCGCACGCCGTGACAGGCTGAAAAAACTGTGTCAGATTAATGTGCAAAAACTATATAATAAAACTATATAAGACTACATGCCTTTATAAGACTCAACTTTTATTTAAGCGCACTCACAATAACGAAAAAACGTTGTGATTTTGTAAGTGTTGTGATTTTGTAAGTATTGTAATCCGCGCTGTTCTGTATTGTTTTTGGTGAACTTGAGCGCGTCAGAAAATGAACGCAAACGTTTTTTTAAATGGTCAGAGTCAGTCTGCTTGCTGTTTTCTCGACGCGTTCATAATCATTAGTCTACTTCTGCCGGTGCGCTCTGGAAAACTCCATGCATGCGGCTGAGCGCTGATTTAAACTATGGAGTAAATTAAAGAGGAGAATCACGATGCCGAGTCGAAGTCCTGAGCCCAAACCTCATTTAAATTAAATTAACAAATATTATAAGTAAAAAAACAATAGCCCATGTTTAGAAACCGTTTATAAATTCTTTCCGACATGAGTGTTATGCGCAGAGCACCGGGAGATTTCCTGAAGCTCAAAAATCACTGGGCATGTTTTCTAAATAGCCGCTATCTTTAATAACTGATGGAGGTTTTGAGCTGTATACACACGCATTCCTGCCTAAACAACTCTTAAAACTACACCTGTAACACAATAAACAGTAATATTTCAAACATTCTGCAGGATGATATTTGGAGAAAGGAAAGAATAATGAATAAACCAGTTGTTGGGTCAAAATAACCCAATCAGGTGTTTATTTGTAAACTACATCTCATATGAGCCAACATGAGCACCCCAACAATGTGTTTAAAGTACCTGAAATAATCCAGAACTTAAATAACAATAAACCGATACAGAGATACGCTGTATAACGGTCACTGTTGTATTTACGGCAACGAGCGAAAATGTCACTTTGCGCCACCTGGCGGCCATTTTACGAATGACTTTGAAATGCAACTGATTTATTTTGGCCGCTGACGTTTTTACGCGGCAGTGAGCGCGACGGTAATAACCATTCCAATTGATCAACTACTGTACAGTATGCTCTTTGACTCACGGTGAGATGCGATGTTAGTCACAGTGAGCTGCCGCGATTGCCCGCCGACGTTTCGCGAAGTTCTGCAAGGTCTGCAAGCTTAACGTAATGGAAATTGAAATGGAAGCGTAATCACAGCGCAAAAACTTGCAGTGAATCATGATGAACCCTACTTACAGCCACTGTGCGAAACCACGTAGGTGATTAGGGGTATAACACCGCATCTCACAGCGAGTCAAACCGCAAAGGTGAGATAGGTGTACAGTATTACGCATTACAATCACTCAGAAAAATGAATTAATGCGGGGTTTAAAACTCCCAAGTTTATTTTCTCATTTAACTAAATAAAATTTCATAAAATAAAAGAAAAGTCCATCCAATTATTTGTCAAAAGAAAAGTCCATACAGTTATGGATAATGGATAATGATCAATGAAACATATTTTAAACAAAAAGCAGCGAGCAACTGGACATCGGGACGTAAAGCATAAGTACGAAGTGTTGGCCTGGCAAGCGCAGGTCTGAGCAGGTCAAGAAGCTCCATAATCTGTTGCCTTGGAAGGGGAAACCTTTTTTGTTTTTAAATAGCAACCTCAGGGAAAATATGAACAGGGCTGAAGTTTTGTCTAAAGGCAAAATTTACATGAACCACACGGCTCCGCGGACGGCGCCATCTTCAGTTTAGCACAACACGCTGTATCGCTGCCAAATTGTTTGCCACCTGTTTAATATTAAAAGTGATCGCCAATTTTAATGCATTAGTCACATTATGAAATAGGGTAATTAAAAGTCACTCTATTAGTTCTGAGATCAAATAAAATAAAATTCAGGCTTACAGTATATTCCATCATAAATACGACTTTGATAACGTGCCATAATGTGCTTCCATACGCCGCTGATTTATAAAGACCGCTGCTCAGTAGCGGCGACTAGTGTCTTGAGTTGAAACTACGCTAAGAATGAGTTAAGGTTGGTCCAGACCAACCTTACGAACGTGTGACTTACCTAAGAGATACTTAGCGTAAGAACGTTTCGGGAAATGCGCCAAAACGTTAAAAAAGAAGTTAAGGTACAACTTAATAACTACTTAGCGATAAGAAGCTTTCGAGAAACCGGGCCCTGGCCATTAAGAACGCACATTTCAAGAAAAGGAATCCTGCGACAAGCTTTGAAAAGGCCCTTCATTACCTGTAGGGGATAGTCGTGTTTCAGTCTGAAGTATTGTGTGTCTACTGAAGCCGAAAATGTGTTATCTCTTTTAGGCGCCCATTGACAGCAAGCAACAGAGCTCATAAACGTGTCGAGCTCAAACTATAAATACTGTTATGTATTTATTCTTTATTTTCTTCTCTCCTTCAATTAAGATACTACTTTAACTGCACTTTCTCCATTCAGTATTATTATTATTAGTAGTAGTAGTCGTAGTAAGAGTAGTGCTCTGAATTTATTATTATTGTTATTATTCTAATTATTTTTGTAACACACCTAGAATACAAAAATGTATGATATGTTAGCTGTATGATATGTGCTTTAAATACACACTAAATAATAAACACTGCCTTTTGCAAAGTGAGTTGCGTGTGCGGCTTCTTGATCAAAAGGCTTTCTCCATTCATTAGAAGTAGTAGTACACTAAAAAATGCTGAGTTTCTATAAACACATTGTTGGGTTGTTTCTGCTGGGTCAAAATTCTGTGTTATTTCAGGTACTTTAATCACACTGTTGGGTTGCTTTTGCTATGAATACTAAAAGTGTGTCAACTCGCACATTTTGTAATATTTTATTGTCATTCATACTGCCGATGTTTTAGTGCCCTTTACTAAAGCATTCACTAGTAAGTAATTAAGTAAACAAATAAAAGATAAATAAATAAATAGCTTTAAATAGTACTTAAATAGTAAAAGTACCCTAGCATGAGTATATATATATATATATATATATATATATATAGATATATAAATATATATATATATATATATATATATATATAGATAGATAGATAGATAGATAGATATATAAAATCTAATTTATATATTTGTGTTTAATAAAATTCTTAACATTTTAATGGTTAGTGTTTGTTGCAGACATTCACACTATTTTTGGGGAAGGGATTGGCTTGTACAGGCCACTTTACACTGATCAGCAGTCGGTGCCCCGCCGTGACCAGCAGATCAAAGGAGCAGTTAACGGCTATGACACGTAGCCTTCTGAGTTTGGATGCCAGGGTTGGTTGGTGGGAAGCATGTTGAAGGAGAAAATAACGCCACAAACACACACACAAACATTGGCGTGTATAAACCCGCGGCTCGCACTTTCACTTATAGAAACATAATTAATATAGAGAAAGCATAATATGCCTGTGCATACAGTAAATAAAGACAAAAGTATAAAATCCAAGTCTGATTTAATTGCTATCATTAATCATTTTCATTTCTTAAAATCTATTTTAGGCAGAGACGTCCACACTTAATTCATCTAAAACCCCCTACATAATTTGCCAACAGTGCAAACAGTTTGATACATTCACACCTATCGTAAATAAAAGGTGAGAAGAGATTCCGCAGAATCTTCTGACACAGTGCTTGCTCTGAAGGACTATACTTGACAAGAATTTAGAGAATAAGAATCATATTTATAATAAGATAATTAATTAAATAATAAAATTATATCAAATAAGAAATTTATCTAAAAGCCAAACTGACCAAATTTCTCATGAAGTAGTTAAATATGCTTATACTGTAGATACAGAGGTAACATTTTATAAGTACAATTTCAAGTTAAATACAAATGCATACAAAATAATAAAAATGCATGTAATGTAAAATATGAATAAAACAGTATTAGATACAAATATATGATATGGTAGTATATGCAATGAAAAAGCTATTTACACATGTGTGCTCAAATGTAAAGCAAACGCAATTATTAATTTATTGTGTATATTTAACTTCATTCAGCTGTTTAAGTTATATGAAAAATAACGTGCCTACCAGCCCAATATTATTTTCTGTTCAAATTTAAAGATTCCTGCACGTGTTTGCAAAAAGATAAATTACAAAAAAGAATACATAAGTGAATAATCTTTATTAAAATTAGCCTAATACAATATTGTTTTCCAATGCTGAAGCAAACATGATTTTGTTTCAGTCTATTCGCGAAATACAACACGACAGCATGCTCCGAGGTGAACACCCACAGAACCCCCAGTTACTGTAATCCCCCTTCTTACCTTTCATTCATAATATGTGTGAAAGTTATCAAAGCGGTTTCGCTGATGGGGGAATTCGCAGAATTGAGGTGTTTAAAACGATTTAACAAGACGAGCAGACCTACATGAAAGGTGAGAAGAGGGATTACAGTAACTAAGCGCGCTGTTGTGTTTTATATACTGTACAATACGCGTTTATCAGCTTTATGATAAAAACGCTGCCTTTTGTAAAGTGAAAGTACTTTACAAAAGACGAACAGTTTTATTTCAGTCATAAATTCACAATCACATTCCAGCTATTATTTCCAGCCGTGGTTGAATAATGGATAAAATAATTATTCAATGCTGGACACAAACAGCAAAAAACATGATTATTATTATGAAAAGCCTGAAGCACTTTTTGTTCATAAAATAATATTTACTTAATATGATATATATAATTTATTCATGTCTTCTCGATAAATTTTTACGTTTTAAATAAGATATGTTGGCATATTCACAAATTAACACTATCAGATTTTAACTTAATTAAAAATAATAAATTAACTTAATTTCAAGATCATTTAAACATAGGCATTGCCTAGTCTTTTATTGTTTTGTCCCTGTTAAGACATTACAAAAACTATATAAGAAACGTATTCGAAATTTTAAAGCACGATTTTTGGCATCTCATTTTATCATTATAAAAATAATATTGTGGCGTGGGCGGGGTTTTGATTAGTTACCATCATGCTTTGCGGGAGGGGTTGTTATGTGTTCACCCTGTTGGGAAAAGGTGTTTGGGTTAGTGGCTTCGGCCAGGGGTGTGTGTGTGTGTGTTAGATTTGTGTTTTATGGAGGTTGGATGTGGTGTTTTTGTGTTTACATGCTGGTACGAAATAAATTACTCCCAGTTATTTGCATTGGGCAGCAAAGGAGCTCACTCGTCTCTCCAAGTGCCTGCTTAGCGGTGAAAAACGCTACAATATATACACACATTTATCATAAAAGCTCTGTTGTAAAACAAAATAAAATTCATGTTTGCTTCAGCATTGGAAAAAGCCTTTTTTTAGGCTAAGTAATTAAACATAATTCTTTGTTGTACTTGGTCTTGCTTTTAGATAAAATCCTTCCATGCGCTATCTGGTGGATATTCAGTGAAGCACAAAACATTTATGTAAGTTTCCGAATGTTGCTTGCGGCAAGTCGGGGCACGCCGCACGCCAGGCATCTCGCGGGAAAACACAGCGCATTCTTAATGGCCACATCTGTATGTAGTTTATTTATAGTAATTCTTAAAAAGAAAATAATGTACGCTGTACAATTTAAACACGAGAAAGGTTACAAAATGAAAAAAAACAAAAAAAAACTGCTTTATAAACAGCTTAGTATACTGTGTGTCTTTGGTTTCAGCTGTGGTGATGACAGCAGTGGATGCGCCAAAAATCCACTTTTCATACAAATTAAATCGTAAAAATAAAAGAAAAACTTTCCGATAGGTTATATAAAAGCAGATATTTGACCTTTTATAAGTATATATTTTTTCACGTCTGTAAGGGTGAGTATACATGGAGTTTCAGTTCATTTTACATTTTTGAGGACAACTGTTTTTTCAGCCTGTCACGGCATGCGCCTGGGCATGTGCCCAAATCAATAATGACCCCGGGCTTCCACCCCGCGCTATAAAATATGCAATTAAATTTTATTTATATAGCGCTTTTAACAATAGTCATTGTCTCGAAGCAGCTTCACAAAAAGTGTGTATGTGTGTATGTGATGAGCAAGCCAAGGGTGACAGCGACAGTGGCAAGGAAAAACTCCCTGAGATGGCAATATGAAGAAACCTTGAGAGAAACCAGACTCAATCAGGGAACCCATCCTCATGATAACAGATAGAAATTATATAAAATACAGCGGGGAGTGTAGCTTGGGGTTACGTGCGCGCAACAACGTGGAAGAGCGGCATGCAAGCGGGACAAATGGAACGCGCCCCAGGGACTTCAAAGAAGTGTGTATGCCTTTGAACGCCGCGATGAGGACAGCCGCAGGCTAACTGTCGGATTATGGTGACTTGCCGCCAAGGAGGAAAATGCTGCAAGGAGCGTCACTGCTGTCCTCGCGGGCCCACGCTGCCACTCTGTCCGCTGTGCACCGCTCTCCAGCCTGCCAACCAGACCTGCACATGCACAATCCTTCCTTTCCATCCACCCTCCTTTACTGTAACTTTCCTTCTATTTTTTTTCCCATAAGACCTCGCCTCGAGTCCGCATAAAGTTTTCCAGAGCGCGGAGAAATTTTGTTGTACTAAATAATATTTATGCAGTATAATCAGGGCCTCTTATTCCTATTTATCCTGGGTTGTTGTTCTTTTAGTGTTACTGTATGTGCTTTACAATGTCTGACAACATTCAAATGCAAATACTGTAATTCACCCTCCCCAGGTGTGAATCAGCTGTTTTCACCTATACATTCAGATAAACTGAAATGCACCCTCCCCACTTTAAGACCCTCTTGGATCTGAGGCTGTTCTAAAGACTTGCAGTGATTCAGGCCTCTTTTAAATTTGTGTAAATTTAATCTTCTGGATTCTAGATTCTAAAGTTGACATTGTTAAAGTTGACATTTTTAATCCCTGGAATGAAAGAAATTGGGATTTTCCCTATGATAGCATAAACTGCATTGTTTTAATCACTCTTTACACAACAATATTTTTTGGTATTTTAATAAAAAAAAATAAAAACGGGGAATGGGGATAAGAAAGACGCATCTCGGTTTATTAATCCTCGTGCCTGGTTTAGGTTTAGTAGTCAGTGCTCACCGTTTGTACATTTATTGTTATATATACGCGCCTATAATTCACTTTTCGAATTACAGATTACATTGTCTAAAATTAGATGTCTAAAATTGTTTTCCATTAGTTTATATAAAAGCAGGTATTTTGCTTTCGATGAGTATATATTTTTCACGTCTGTGAGGAGAGTTTCTCCTTCTTAACATTCTTAAATGTTAAGAAACACTTAAGAAATCTGAGATGTACTGTACATGAGAAACAGAGGTGCATTTGAAGAAGAAGCAAATTAACCATATTTAACACCTTAATGAGATTAGGGAAATATATAAATGAGAAGCATGATACACAAATGAGAAATATTAGTTTTATTTAGCATATAAAAAAACCTCAATTATCAGCATACATGAGGAGCCACAACTAGCACTACCCAAGATATCCAAGGTCCATACTGACCTCTGTCCACCACAACATTAAAAACAGCAGGTGAACAATATTACAGTTTACTAATACCACTAATTTGTAGATGTAGCCCATAAGTAAAAATAAACACATAAATAAAATAAACTTAAATACAATATACAATTATATTGTGTAATTAATTTACAATTCACACAATATAACAGCCACCAACAAACTTTGGGAAATCAAAATCGTAGTGCTAAACCCAAAGTACGAGTTATACAGGAGTTACACAAAGATCACAACATTGTGACAATCTTCAAGAATTTAAAGTGAATCTTTTCTGGCGGCTTGCTGTATGTAAGGGGGAGTTGTTTAGGATCTAAAGGAATAACAAAAATGTATTAACATTTTAGATTTACTTATACACAATTCAGCTACTCCAATCCAAACTGCTTGAAGATTGAGAGGTGGGCCTGAGCTTGCTCGTAAGCTAGTGCTTACTACCATGATGTAGTGCTGATGGAGACTTTGGAACTATCTCCTGCATATTTGTTGAGATTTGTTGTCCTCCTTAAAGGTTTCTTAAATGGCATGCATCTGAAAAGAACCTGCTTAAAGCAAATAATATGTAATTACCAAGATGACCTTTCCACAAACATACATTATTGGTCTTTATTTATAGAATATAATTAACTGATGTCTCTAAAGTTACATGTTCTGGCAACTACTGGTAAATACTGAACACTCCATAGTAAAACTACAGTTTTCCAAAACTGATCATGCAGTAATATTAATTAACTATTAAACAATATTTTACTTATATTTAATATTTAGGCACATATTTAATATATAATCAACTTAATGTTTCAAACCACTTGATGGTTAATGTAGGGTGTGCCTAATAATATTATAACAAGCTGAGTGATTTTTATTACAAAAAAAACTTTCAACCTCACTAGTGTTAGGTATGTCTTATGATGTTCAGGTAGCTAATAGACATGGAAAACCAAGAGTAGTATTTGCATTCCCTTTGAAATTTAAAAACAAGCATAAGATATGTAATTTTCAGCTTAAATATACTACATGTTTTTGGACCACAGACTCTGTGGTTTTAACTTGAATTCTACTCCTTGTCAATAATAACTACGCTCATAATTTGAAATTCAGTGCGAAAAAGTAAAACCCACCATCACCACTCGCTTTGTTTTCTTCTTGGTCCTTTTTCTCATTTTATCTGTGGCAGATATCTGTTAATTCTTTACTGGTAATGACATTTGTTCAGAATGTGAAATAAATTTTCCATCTCCCAGTTAATTTTTCAAAAATTAATTCATTCAATGTGTACACATTTGTAAAAAGTCAGCCATTCTGATTAACCAAAGAAATCAGGGTGTACTGTAAGATAATTGTGTGGATAGACTTTTTTAAATAAAGAAAATAAATTTCAAAATAAAATACTAATTTATTACAAAACAATTTTGTAATGAAGTTAAGTCATTACCAAGCTACATATCTACACTGTATTTATATGTAAAAAATACAGCAATACATAGCTCATTAAACACATGGTTGAATAAAAACGAGAAACTTCATTTGGTACTTTATTTTTGCAATTCTACAGGTGGGGAATATATTTGCAGTGGTAGTCAGTGGAGCCAACTGGCATTACCTGCAGCACAAAAGTGGTTTACTATATACAACTAACAACAAATATATGACCATTAACACATTTATTTTCCATTAATTTCACATTTCAGAGATTCAACATACAGTACTAACCCTTTAAGAGTAAGATGAAGTATGAAATAAAAAACTAAGCACTCATTAGTTAGTTATTATTATTATTGACTCATTAGTGTAGATGGCACTACGACACTACGACGTAAAACATTTGCCAAATCAATGATGCGAATCACGAATATAATTCCCATACCGGATCGGTTGTGGCCTGGGTTAACAACGACTGCCACTGGTGTTGTTGACCTACAGGGTGCCGATGGAAATTGGGCTACTGTTGGTCGAAGAAGGAGAGGAGGAAGGTGTGTCCGAAAGCAGAGAGAGAGGAGAAAAGGCAAGAGTTTAGGAGTGATAGTAGGGACTTTGAATGTTGGGACCATGACAGGGAAGGGAAGAGAGTTGGTTGATATGATGCAGAGAAGGAAGGTGGATATACTGTGTGTCCAGGAGACCAGGTGGAAAGGTAGCAAGGCCAGAAGCTTAGGATCAGGGTTCAAATTGTTTTACCATGGTGTGAATAGGAAAAGAAATGGAGTAGGAGTTATTCTGAAAGAGGAATTTGTAAGGAATGTTCTAGAGGTGAAGAGAGTATCAGATAGGGTGATGAGT
This sequence comes from Clarias gariepinus, assembly GCF_024256425.1. NCBI lineage: Eukaryota > Metazoa > Chordata > Actinopteri > Siluriformes > Clariidae > Clarias > Clarias gariepinus. Next base: position 22,872,170 of record NC_071103.1, on the reverse strand, counting down.
CTGAAGCTGGAAATTGAAGGGATAATGTTCAATGTTGTTAGTGGTTATGCCGCACAGGTAGGATGTGAGTTAAAAGAGAAGAAGAAATTCTGGAGTGAGTTAGATGAATTGATGCAGAGCATCCCCAGAGGTGGGAGAGTGGTGATTGGTGCAGACTTCAATGGACATGTTGGGGAAGGGAACAGAGGTGATGAAAATGTGATGGGCAGGTTTGGTCTTTAAGACAGGAATGTAGAAGGACAGATGGTGGTGGACTTTGCAAAGAGGATGGAAATGGCAGTAGTAAATACTTTCTTCCAGAAGAGTCAGGAACATAGGGTGACATATAGGAGTGGAGGCAAAAGCACTCAGGTTGACTACATCTTGTGTCGACGTTGTAATCTGAAAGAGATCAGTGACTGCAAAGTGTTGGTAGGGGAGAGTGTAGCCAGACAACACAGAATGGTGGTGTGTAAAACAACCCTGGTGGTGAGGAAGGTAAAGAGGACAAAGGGTTGGAAGCTGAGAAAGGAAGAAGGTGTGTAGTCTTTAGGGAGGAGTTGAGACAGGCTTTGTGTGGTCAGGAGGTGCTTTCAGTGGACTGGACAACTACAGCCAGTGTGATCAGCGAGACAGGTTTGAGGGTACTTGGTGTATCATCAGGTAAGGGGAAAGTGGACAAGGAGACTTGGTGGTGGAATGGGGAAGTCCAGGAGTGTATACAGGGAAAGAGGATAGCTAAGAAGAAGTGGGACACTGAAAGGACTGAAAAGAGTAGACAGTTTCTGACTAGTTTGTTTAACAAGATCTTGGAGAATGAGAGGTTCCAGAGGAATGGAGGAGAAGTGTATTGATGCCAATTTTTAAGAACAAGGGAGATGTGCAAAGCTGTGGCAATTATAGAGGTCTAAAGCTAATGAGCCAGACAATGAAGCTGTGGGAAAGAGTATTCAATTCAATTCAATTCAAGTTTATTTATATAGCGCTTTTAACAATGGTCATTGTCTTAAAGCAGCTTCACAAAGATGAAAGAAATTAAAAATAATAATAATAATAATAATGATAATAAAATATTAATAATAATAATAATAAATTGTGTATGTGTGAGAAAAATATGTCTAGATAATAACGAGATGAATGAATGAAATTTCTCTGATGAGCAAGCTAAGGGTGACGGCGACAGTGGCAAGGAAAAACTCCCTGAGATGGCAATAGGAAGAAACCTTGAGAGGAACCAGACTCAACAGGGAACCCATCCTCATTTGGGTGATAACAGATAGAGATGATATAACACCATGTGTGTTATGCAGCTGATAGTACAGTACAATATAACAGAAATTCTTTAAATTAACATGAAGTCCAGTTCAGCTGACTGAAGCTGGTACAATCTCCAGATGCCTCGGGATGGGTAGAAAAGTACAGAACAGATGGAGAGAATTAGCGTAGTTGCCATTCAGAATAGATGTACTGAAGTATGAAGTTATGGGATGAGTTACGCGTATGCCAGATTAAAGAGATGCGTCTTGAGTCTACTTTTAAAGTGGGAAACTGTGTCTGAGCCCCGAACACTGTATGGAAGGCTATTCCAAAGCTTTGGAGCTAAATATGAAAATGGAAGAGTAGTGGAAGCTAGGTTAAGGGCAGAGGTGAGCATTTGTGAGCAGCAATATGGTTTTATGCCTAGAAAGAGTACATCAGATGCAGTATTTGCTTTGAGGATGCTGGCGGAGAAGTACAGAGAAGGTAACAGGGAGTTGCATTGTGTCTTTGTAGATTTAGAGAAAGCGTATGTTAGGGTGCCAATAGAGAAGCTTTGGTATTGTATGAGAAGGTCTGGAGTGGCAGAGAAGTATGTTAGAGTGGTGCAGGACATGTATGAGAGCTGTAAGACAGTGGTGAGATGTGCCGTAGGTGTGACAGAATAATTCTAGGTGGAGGTGGGTCTGCATCAAGGATCATCTCTAAGCCCCTTTTTGTTTGCTCTGGTGATGGACAGGATGACAGATGAGGTAAGACAGGAGTCTCCATGGACTATGATGTTTGCAGATGACATTGTGCTTTGTAGCGAAAGCAGGGAACAGGTGGAGAAAAATGAAGTGAGGACATGAAGTTACAGTAGTTGGTGTGAGAGAAGAGGATGCAGAGGATAGGGTTAGATGGAGGCAGATGATTCGCTGTGGTGACCCCTGAATGGGAACAGCTGAAAGACAAAGAAGATATAAATAATTATGTTTTAAAAATAATTTTAATTCTTATGATTTTATTAAATAAAATATTTTTTTATTCCTCATGACATATCAAAACCCAAATGCACTGCATTGGGAAACAAAAAATATGAGTCGCACACAAGACAATTATGAACTATCTGTGTGATAGTAATGAGCCACATTTAAGACATTTGAGTTCTCAGGTTTTTCTCAGTAAGAAACTGCTTCTCAGAAGTTACATATGAGTAGATGGAAAAAATGCCTAAAATCTTATTCAAGAATTTATTTTGCAGAACCAAGCCTTTTTTATTTTTATTTTTCCAAGAAAGTCATGCACATCCACACACATGTGTGGCTCTGAGTGGCTCAGCTTGGCAACATAAAAAGACACAAATATATAAACAAGTAGAAGGCATTGCATCTTATCTTGTGGCTTCACCCACATCTTTCTGTCTGCAGGCGACACTCAATCACTGCTACACTACCATACCCCCATTGCTTGACTCAGGCTGGGGAGCTTTCTGGCCTGCATTTGACTATGCCCTGCAAGGAAAGTAAATTTCCATAGACATATGTGTACATGTCCTGTGGACCATCTCAAACTTAGATGGCTGACACTTGATAATGCTGTGCTTGGTATAGCTCACAGACAGCTTTCTGTTCTTGTAAATAACTTCTCCCTCTGCACCACCTGAGACAAAATTCCCCCATCCCTCTGATGTCTAATGAATCGATCTCCAAAAGAAAAGGGAAAAAAAAAATCAGGTGACATACCACCACTTTTTCCTGGTTTAAAGTCCATTCACACTGCTCTGTTCACTGAACCAGATCTACTGTAGGGCCTCATGTACAAAGACTTGCGTTGAATTCATACTAAAACATTGCGTACGGACAAAGCTGTAAATGTGTGTACGCAGTAAAAAAATCTGATGTATGATATACTGCGTACGCGGAATCCCACACATATTCTCTTTGTACATCCGAATTAACGTGAAATTGAGCGCACGTGCACGAGCACAAAACCCCTCCCTGCCTCCTCCGCCAGATAAATATGGTAATGACTCCACTTTGGCAAAACCAAACAAAAAAGCAATGGCAAAAGCAAGCAAGAAGAGAAACTTCACAGAATGTGAATTGGAGGTGCTCCTATCGGAGGTAGACTGGAGAAAAACTTTAAATTTTAAAAAACTTAGCTGGAATAATATCTTTAAATACATTACTCACCAAGAAGCCACCCATCGCGCACCCTGCCACCTTTGAGCCTTATCCCAACCATGCTGTTTGTGAGGATGAATGAATCATGGGTTGACCCAGGCCACCTTGCCACAATATTTGTTAGGCGCATTTGAGCATCACATATTATTTGCTCATTTATTAAATGGAAATGTTTCCGATTCATGTATGCAAATTCATCTTCAGATGGAGCCTTTATAGCAATGTGCGTGCAGTCGATCGCTCCGATTACATTAGAAAAACCAGCGATTGCTGCAAATTGAGCTTTAATGTTTGGCTGGTCACCTGCATGGTATGGAAACCTTATATACCTGCTAGACATGCGGATGATCCCGTCCCATACAGCTAGAATTGAACGGCTCAAAGACGACTGGCTTAACCCCGAGCGGTCTGCCAGTTCCCTTTGAAAAAAAACAGTTGCCAGGAAACCAAGCGTTGTCAGCACCTGTGAGGGAACGGTTAATGCGTGGCTTCTCGCTGTCTCTCCAAATTTGGACCCAACTCAGCACAGAGCTCCAAGAGTATAGCTCTAGGAAATCTGAAACGGCTATTAAGCCAGTCATCATCGTGGGCCAGAAAATCACTGTGATCCCTAAAAACCCGTCCCTTTAGATTCGGCCATTGACAATGTCCTCTAATAAGGCCAACACTGCCATTGCCATAGACTAAGGGTTGTATACATTTGCAAATGCTTTTATATGTTCTAAATCACATAATGGGTAAAAAAATATTGTGTCAATTAACCCATTTTATCAATTATAAATTAATAGCAATGTTTTTCACATGTGTTAGTGCGATACTTTGTAGTGTGCAATTTAACATAATTGCCTCTAGGAGTCGCCAACGGAAATAAAAGAAACACACACAAGAAATACACGTACGCCAGACATAAAGTTGACGTAGAAGAACGCACATTCCCACGTTAATTTCACTGTTAGTAAATCTGACCGTGAGCGTGAAAACTGGCGTAAGCAAAGTTTTTGTGCGTACACAGGGTTGATACATAAGGCTCCTGGTGACCCCTTTTTAGTGAGGTCAGTCAGCGAGCTGTTGATACCTCCTATAATACCCCGGTATCCTATAATTATCCAGGACTCATCACTCTCCCTTAATGTCTACAGTCTTAGGCAGCCTGCAATCACTCAATCCAAAAACTGGCCAGTCCATCTGCAGGATTAGTAGATAAGTGAGGCGAGGACTCTTTTTTTTTTTGGTGTTGTAGAAACAAGTGGACATTTGTGAATATCCCCATGCATACATGCAATCGAGCATTCCCCAAAGCCCTGCACTGAATTGAACTTTCATGGACTGAATTCTTATAACAGGATTGGTCAACCCTGGTCCTTGGGATTTGCAGCCCTGCATGTTTTCCAATTATCCCTGCACTACTCACTGCTGATTACCTTTATTAGGTGTGTTCAGTCAATCAGAAGATATCAATTTACTGTCTTACCCCACTTCACCATATAAGATGGTATCTTCAAGCTCTTGTCTTAATAAATCCTGAGTCTGCAAAGGCTAGTGTTAGAGTTAGATGTCTAACTAGTTAGATTAGAGGAGAGGTCACAGGGGGAAAAGACAGTGGTAAGGGGAAAAGAAAAGGAAAAGCCAAATACAGTTTGCAGGTCCTGTAGAAGGGCAGGGATGAGAGCCAGATGGAAAAAGAAGAACAGGGGGGGTGCTTATGCCCAAATATTTCCCCCAGAAGTGACACCAATGCTCCTAAAAGTAACACCAATTGGTGTCACTGGACTTACAGTACGCTGTCATTTTGCCTGGAAGCCAAATCCATGAAGCACCATGAGGTTTATTACACACAGTGTTTCTCTATCAGCAGCCACCTTTAGTAAGTGTCCCAAAGGTTTTCTACAAATGCAAATGGGTAGCTGCACTCTCTTTAGGTAAGTGCACAGAAGCACTGCCAACCCATTGAGGAATTCTTGAAGTTGGGATAATCCAGCATGTATTCACTATTGAGCAAGTTGGTCTTAAGTGGTTAAGTGGGGTAGTAAGGCAAGCCACCCACTATGACTCAAGCCCCAAGAAACCTATCCAGAACTCTAAAAGGATCTGTGTGGCTCAGCTTGGTGCTACCTTATGGCAACCATTATTCCACTATTGAACCCATATACATAAGCTTTTAGCTGACTAAGCTTTTAGTAAGCAATCAATTACAAAAAAGCTATGACTTAGTGCACCAAAGAGATTGCAATGGGTACAAGAAAGCTACATACAGGAATATGCAGAGGAAGGATAAGTGCAATGTGAAATTAAATTCATTAACATGGTATATTACACAACCAGAGAAACAGAAATGCATACTTCAAAGAGAGCATACTTTAAGAACTGAAGAGCAGATTGTCCCTGGGATAGCCTATGGAGAAAACACTGGTAAAGGAGGAATTAAAACACGCAATAAGAGATGAACTTAGTGTATAATACAATATCATTAAGGGTGAGAGAGCTATGATACTAAACAGTGTGGAAGCTAGACATAGGAGTGTGCACAGTAAGTGAAGATGTGTAACAGTCAGAATTTGTTTTGGGCTTTAACTTGGGATTTGCCACTGAAACACTGTGTGCTAAGTTTTTGCACAGAGGTGTATCAGTCCCCCTTAAACTATCACAAAGTTGTGCTTCTATGGAGTCAGATGACCCAGGCTGGCTAGTGCCACCCTATTTTATTACTGACAGGGAGATAGAGGGGGAGAGGGGAGGACAGGAACTGCCTGCCAAGCAGGTATTGCTACCTTTGTCAGCCCACACAAAATGTCTCACTGATCTGCTTGTTCCAGCTCTGGCTGGAGCATCCCTGGACTGCATGAGGCTCTGAAGCACCTTTCAGTCTTTCTTCTCCAGCTATAATAGAGGACAGAGCTGTTCCTGCTGCTCTGGATAGAATTGGAAGAGTTCTTTGTGCTGGCTTAGATGGATGTTAACAAGGGATTTGGTGAGATTTGCAAAGGATGAGGACTTCATGTGACATATCTCTCTCTGAATATATCGATACATTGACTTTCACTTTATCTTGCTTTCATCTTTCAGTAATCTTAATTTCACTTCCACCTGTACATTTATGTTGCTCTGTAAGCTGAGCTCTTTCTCTCTCAGGTTACAGATCTGCTCTCCCTTATTTCTTACACCCTGTGCTGCCACAGGTAGACATAGTTTTGTTACCTGCTGGTTCAATCTGCTCCTTGTATGTAAACCATGCCCCTATTTTATAGTTAAAATTTGTGGACACCTGATGACTCCACTGTCGCCATTGTCCTCGGCTTGCTAATCAGTGATGATCTTATCATTTTGATTCATACACATTTACATTTCATACAAACTTAAATAATTATTTTGGTTGTGTAAAGCACTATACAAATAAAATAAAATAAAATTGAATATTTTGGAGCATTAAGGCTTTAGAGCCCTAACCTTAACCCCACTAAGCTATTTTGGAATGACTTTGAAAAGCTGACTATGCTCCAGGTTTTTTCACCTGACATCAGTGACTGACTTCATTATTGCTCTTGTGGCTGAATAAACAATTCTATAGCTCACAGCTGCCCCACGAGTTGCATAGTGGTGCTTGCCCTATCATCCAGAGATCGCTGTTTCGATTCCCCTCTCATCTGAGGGCCTGGGGAGAGCTGTTAGGCTGAGCTCTCTCAGTGGGATGGGATGGGAGGCAGCTCTACAGCCAATCATGGGTGTTTGTGGCTTCAAGCAAGCAAAAGGAGCGGATAGCACCATCCTCCAAATGTATTACGCAGCTCCTTATGGTGCATAAGCAAAGATGTGGTCGGCTTGCATCACATGATTCAGAGAAAACATGTGATAGTGTTTGGCCCTCCCTTGCTAATTAGTGGTTGTAGCCTTAATGTGGGAGCCCTCTAGTGATGGGGTGGAAATGTATATAATTAAATTAGGAAGAAAAATTAGGGAAAAGAATAAAAAAAAAAAACCCAGAGCTATGTTTAAAATCTAGTGGAGATTTACCAAAAGGGTGGGGTTTATTATAACAGCTAAGTGGCAATTTAATATAAAACGTAATGTTAGCATATGTGGGTGAGATGGTGAGGTATCCACAAACGTTTACCCATGTAAATGTAAACTACAGTACATAGATAATTTATTTGATTATATCATACCCGTTGGGCCTTTTTCTTCACAAATTAGATGAAACACAAGAAATTTCTGGTAGATACATTGTGCTACCCTTAGCATGTTAATTGACATCTATTTGCAGAATTTGGGAACTGCAGTTATGTTGCACAAACCATGATGTACATATGCTTTACAGTTTTACACCAGCAAGTCAATAAGTCTGTAATTTAATTGCATTAAATGCTATACAAGTCAAAATATAGCATTTAATGCTATATTATTTAAAGTATGATAAGTTACTGGTTATGAGTGAATATTTTGCAGATGGTAACTGCATTTTTTTTAAATCTCCCAATAAATCTAATTTCTAATTATTACTGTACTTCTTCTTTGTCTTTCAGCTTTTTTCCTTTCAGGGATCACCACAGCGAATCATCTGCCTCCATCTAACCCTATCCTCTTTTCTTACACCAACTAACTTCATGTCCTCTCTCACTGTATCCATAAATCGCCTCTTTGATCTTCCTCTAGACCTCCTGCCTGGCAGTTCCAACCTCAGCATCCTTCTACCCATATATTCACCATCTCTCCTATGAACATGTCCAAACCACCTCAATCTGGCCTCTATAACTTTATTTCCTAATTATTACTGTACTAGGGTATGTTACTGTAGCAATAGTTATCAGTCTGATTTGCTTTACAGTAATGCATTGTGAGGTCAGAAAAAACAGAAAACAGAAAATATGGTACAATGTGTCTAATGCAGCAATATTCTCTTACATTTTTCTTACATTTTTACTTAATTTTCTGTTAAAAAAAACAAGAGAAGTCAATGTCGATGTAACAAACATTCTTTACCATCCCAATTTGCTCTTACCCAGGTGAGCTGAATGGTGAACCCCACTTGATCTTAATATGCAGAGGCATATTATTAGCATAGGTTAGCATGTAATTAGCATAGGTAATGCCTCCTAAACACCATGTAAGGGCATGTCATTGAAAAAGAGATAGGCAAGAAAAGAACTATGGCAGTAGGGAAATTAAAGTACTTTGAAATAAAGATCATCCCAAAGCATAAGTATGTAAATTAAAAAAACTACAACGGCAAAAGGCCTATGATGCTGTGAAAGCTGTTTCAGCAGAGGTGGATGCACAGTTAAATAAATTTTTAAAAAGCAGTTTGATAGCACATGGAGTCAGGGCATGACATCTAACATGTGTTAGTTTTCTAAAATTGATTTTTTTTTTTTTTAACAGTTTACTGGATAGTGGTTTTCATAATTATGTGTTCTCATGGCAATCTAACACATCTCAGCATCCATTTATCTATCAAATCTCTAAAAATACATTTTCTGCATAAGTGCTGAATGGCCAAGGCATCTAAGAGCAACACATATAAGCAAAATACATGCATGCATGTATCCAAAGATTTTTATAATTTTAAATAGGATTAGTTGGCCAATAGTATCCTTTAGCCCACAAATCCCCTAAAATCATATAACTATCGATATTTTATTGGATGACAAATTTGCATGCCTCTTAAATTTGAATCTATATTTCTGTGCTTATCTAGGTAAAATCGGTCCTGGCCAAATTTTTCCTACTTCAGAGAAGAGCAAAAGTAAGAAAACATTGGTAAATCTCATAAATTAATGAGTATTACCAAAATAATAAAAAATCAGGGATACAATTAAAAATAAAAGAAATTATGTTTCTCATATTGCTCCTTGTTAAGCTGTAAGAAAAACTTCTGCTTAAATTTAGACATAAAACAATAAAGAATAATTATAATGAACTCACCATTTAACACAAACTGTTCTTTAAAGGGGTCATACAGGCCTACATGCACTTTTTTAAGCTGTTTGGACTGAACTGTGTGTTAGGAGAGTGCGTACACAACCACTCTACGATGATAAAGAGCCACCTGGTGTTTTAGCAAAGACCCGCCCCGAGTGAGAAGAAGCTGTCGGCCATTGTTTTTCGCCGCTGGAGCAAAATGAGTTGTTGGGTGTAATAGTGAACACAGCAGTCGTCATTCACTACTTAGGGTTAGTGACCTAGGGTACCTACCTAGGGTTAGGGTTAGGGTTAGGTATCTGAGCCACTGAGGACGCAGTGGCTGAATTTAGTTTTTAAAGCTATCGTCCCCGTCGATTTACCTAAATGCGTTCATGTTTGCGATAATCATTTTTCACCATGAATCATTTTTCACTGCTTTATAAACGCGGGTCAATATAACGCAGGTTTTACTAGGAAGCTGCTCCTAAAAAATGGATCTGTACTAACGCTTCGTGTTCCTGCTTCATTTTCACCAGGCTCGGTGAGTGTAATTCCTTTTACTATGACTCTTTGCAGATTGCCTTTTCTAATAATCACGATGAATGCGGAGTGTAAGTTAACTTATACTCTCATACAACATAGTTATGGCTTCTTCTCTATATACATCCGTCTCTATATAATCCCTAATCGCCCGTTTATAATAAACAATGCATTAAGGTGATTGTCTAGTTGCAAACTGTGTGGGTAGTAAGAAAACTATATTATGCTTACCTTTGTTACGTTAGATGGTTTATAACGATGTCTGTCGAAGATTAAGAAGTCATGTAAACACATCAGTAAACACATCGCGTCCGTATCTCTCTCGGTAATTTTTCCCGCTTTATGTTGTTGTTGCTCCCGGCAGCGTAACAGCCCGTTAATTCATGCCCATGCAGTGATGAGAAAGACAAATCGAGTCGATGCATGTCCATTCTTTTAATTTCTGCGTTGTCAGGCGATATTACAAACTTCCGCGTAGGTTCCGTACTTAAATCAAACCAAAAACGACTGAAGAAAACAGGCTCGGGCTCTATATTCCAGCGTTTTCCAGTTTGGACTGCATTACCCACAAAGCACTGCGTTGTGGGCAATGCTTTGTGGGTAATGCAGTCCAAAGCATTGCCCGCACTGGACTACACTCCCGTGGCTATACCCCACGTGTGTTGTGAAGACACGCCCCACAGAACTGGGGGGGTGGGCTCAGCAGAGGTCATGAGGATTTAAATTAGCATGTACTGAAACAGGTTGCTGAGAACAGAACTAGTTTTTACCAGGTAAAAGTAGTGTTTTTTTTACACAATCCTTTTGAATTTTTAATTAACCTATAATACAAACTTTCATTAGGACCCTAAAGATCATATTAACATTTAATGAAAAATGGGATGTGTAGGACCTTAAAATGATAAAACCTGAGTTACACATGAGTATCATGAAAAGCATAATTATTTAGAGGACACCATTTTTCCATAAAATGACAAATGCACTGTAAATTCAGTGTAAAACAAAGAAAATAAGCGAGCAAGGAATGGATTTCTAAAGAAGTTTCCCCAAGCACAGCAGTTTGTTCGTGATGTATTCTCTCTGTCACTCCCATTGGGCTGTCTGTCTGTCCTCAAAAAAGCACATGTGGCAAATGTGCTGGTTTGATGCACCAGGCTTATTTCTTCCACAGATTAAAGATGTGTGAAAGAGCCCTGACTCTTTAGAGCCCTGTTTCTAAAATTATCAAGGCAAAAATATAGGGCCATCGGCTGTAAGGGGAGCAGGTGCCAGTATTCTGTAGTTTATTTGCCAAGGAATTAAGCTGTAATGTCAGAGACTGTGTTGAATGATTTCTTTTTTGGTGGAGAGGAGAAATATGGGGATTGTTTATTTGCAGAAAGAAACAAAACCATCTGGTGCTCACATAGAAATGAGTGACGTATGTAAGCAATGGTAGTGGAGAAAAATCCAGGCACAAATGTGTGAAATTGATCCATGTCTCATCAGTGACTAACCTCATTTCCATGTGTCCATGTGTCTCAGTTAGGCTGATAGATGCAGACATTATGAATTTTGATATAACATTATTTAGCTCATAATTAGTTCTTGCTTATTATCAAAACAGGACAACTGTCAGTCACATGTCAATTTATATATATATATATATATTTTTTTTTTTTTTTTTGTGTGTGTGTGCTGAGCTCTAATATGTCAGGCATCCTTTTGATAAATCTGTGTTGGCTAACAGGATAGCCAGGGTCAAGGGAGAAATATGACTACAGTCCTTCATCACAGGGTATCCATATGCATTGGATAACTCCCTTTTTAGTTATGCTGTCATAGTTAGTCCTGCCGGAGTCTCTGCTTGCACTCTGCACTAAATATACATTCACCTTATACATTGTTCGAGTGTGACCATACCTAACTGTTATTTCTCCATCTCTTTTGCTCTCTCCTTTTCTGCTCTATCCTCTCTCTCTCTCCGTCTCTCCTTGTTCCTCTACCTATCTCTCTGTCGAGCTATACATGTCGCTCCTAATCTGCCAGTGATTCAGACCCCCTCTGCCCGCTGGACCTCTCTAACTCATCCTGGAGTCCTGCTTCTGGTTGGAGATCTCATCACATGGATGCCCCGTGTGGTCTGCCTGGAATGCGTGTGGTGACTGGGGTTGGTTTCACTTTTCCATGAAGGTGGTCCTGTCCTCGACTGATGCAGACAGCTGTTCTCTGAGGACCTGTGACTTCAGTCGCTCAATAGTTTAGGACTGGAATTTCTCACAGTCTACCTGAGCCTCCAGGAACAAATTGGACTTTAATCTTACACATCTCCTCTTATACTGAACTTCCAGTCTCGCATATTATTATGCACATCAATCCCTGCTATCTGTTTTCACCCAGATGAGGATGGGTTCCCTGTTGAGTCTGGTTCCTCTCAAGGTTTCTTCCTATTACCATCTCAGGGAGTTTTTCCTTGCCACTGTCGCCGTCGTCCTAGGCTTGCTCATCAGGGACAATCATATAATTTTGATTCATACGCATTCACATTTCATACAAACTTTATTCTTTTGATTGTGTAAAGCTGCTTTGTGATGATGTAAATCGTTAAAAGCGCTATACAAATAAAATTTAATTGAACTGAATTGAATAATAAGGCTTGATTTGAAATTGTGAATTGTTTGCAATTGAACACAATTGCCGAAGAGAGCAGCCCATGCTCACATTTATCAGTGGCCTAAGTGGTCCCAGGGCTGTCTAGAAGAAAGGTTAATTACAGTACACAACCTTGAACAATATTAAAGTTCAACATAGATAATAAAGTGTGGTTAAAGACACACAAATAAATAAATAAATTTTGATCCTACAAAGGTGTACAAATAGATTTGGGAAATTCAGACACGGGAATCAAAAAGCTATATTTTTTCATTTTTATATTAAGTGGGTATATTTAAACAGTTTTACAGCAAATATGATATATATATATATTTTTTTTACTATTTTTGCCAAATTATTTTTCTCTGACATACAAGGTTGTCTCTAACAAATGTTTATTTGAAAAAAAAAATTATATAACCTTAAACCTTATAAAAGCCTTTAAACATTTTAAGCAAACCATGACATGTACAGAAGCCCGTGAGTGAATTAAATGTGTTCAGTGTATTTTTTTTTTAATGACCAAGAAACACACAAAGGACATTTACACTCTGTGACTGTCATAGCTTATCATCTGCAATTGTTTTTTTTGTGAAATAGGACATTATGTGATTTGAATGTTCGAACACCAAGATATACATTTAACAAAACTGTGTAGGTAGTGTAAATATTGTGGGGGACTTCTTAGTGTTCTTTTGTTTAACTTCCCAATCAATAGGCCTCCTTATCTTTCTTTTAGTATTTTCTTACTTTTACATTCTAAAAGAAAATTATGTAGAGAAATAACATTACAACTCCACAACAAAGATGCACAAGCAATTGATGTAGAAAAGGCCTGGGGTTTATGCTGTGTACGGGACATTGTTGCAGTCACTGGTTTTGTCACCTTTTACCGTATTGTTATTACCTCAAGGCAGTGGTTCTCAAACATTTTCTGTCATTCATATCTTAAGGGAGTGGGCGCATTTTTAAGCCCCACTTGTCAACAAAATGAAAAAGAAATCGACGAAGTTTACTATTTATTGAAATATAAATTTCTAAACCAATAAGATCAAATAACACCAAGTTCAAAACAGGTAAAATACACGTGCAATTGGTATAACATGCTTACTTCGTCACTTATCTAGAGCTTACTTTTAAAGAAGTCGAGTGGCTTATTAACGTGACTGGGGTGTGTTGTCTCTAAGTGTCTTCCTACTTTGTTCGGTCTCTTCCTGTCTGCTGCCAGCAGTTTAAGACACAAAACACACACGGGTCTCTTCTCTGCCCCCACCATCCCCACCATGAATCCAAGCGCAACATAGGCTTCATCATGTTTTCCTCTCGGCTGGCTTTTTGGTTGATTAAGCTTATAGTGCTGAATCACCTGTTTTTTGTGAACCATGTAACGAATGTATGCATTGATGTTATTATGGTCACTACATACAGTATGCTACTGACCCGGTTTGTGACAGCGGTAAAGTTATTTTTATATTTGCATCTCCGACTTCAATAGCTGTAAGCATTTCACTGCATATCGTACTGTGTATGACTGTGTATGTGACAAATAAAATTTTAATTTGAGCTGCGTAAATAAACCCACAAATAAGATACCCACATATATTTTCTCTCTACATTGTCTTTAAGCTACATCCACCTTAAATTATACATGTTTAAAAGCATAAACACAATTATTCTCTACTGCGCAACAAATAATTTACATGTAGGGATCATCGCAATATGCCGCACACCAACAAAAAGCGTAGAACAATATCAGCATACACATTGAAATAAATGAAATTACATATATAATACCAAATGTTTCCTTATATATTGTTCCTCTGCAATTAACATGCCGACTTTAAACCATTATTGTTGCACTATGGTTCCACTTTTTCTCTGATGTTATTATAATTTACTTGTACTAATGATCCATTTCTTTGCGTGTGATTGTTTAGTTTCGAGTGTCCGATCTTTATTGTCAATAAAGAAAAGCATGAATTAGAATAGGTACTTTCCTATTATTTTCCACTAATTCCCTTCCGTTCATATTCCCCACTAGTGGGGCATGCCCCGCACTTTAAGAACCACAGCCTTAAGGAATGACTGACAGATACACACTCAGTTGATGCATAAACTTACATTTAACTTTTCTAGTATAATAGGAAGCTGTCTTCAAGCACTGGAGTGAAACTAAAACTGGAGGAGGCTGACAATGCAAGTTTTGTATTGCTTATAATGTTTCTTATGATCATCAACTGTTTTTTATTAATTGAAAGGTTTTGTGGGCAGCCAAACTCAGAACATTATTTCAAATTTTCTGGCAATATTTGCTGTTAGACTCACTACTACTAAAACCAGAATTGTTAATTGCGTTTGCTATACTTAATAATTAAGCTCAACCAAGAGGATACAGGTGATATGGAGCGGATCCACATCTACCCTATACAGACTCTCTACTGGTGTCCCACAGGGCTCAGTACTTAGTCCTATTCTGTTTTCCCCTTTATATCTGATCTTTTGGTAAGGTCATATACATGGCTTTTCATACTATTGTTATGCAGATGACACTCAACTTATTCTCTCCTTTCCTCCCTTAGACACTCAGGTTTCCACCGGATCTCAGCATGTCTGGCAAACATCAAATCCTCGATGGCAACTCATCAGCTGAATCCCAATCTGAGTAAAACCGAACTACCATTTATCCCTGGTGAATCATCCCCTGGTCAGGAACTTGATCTCCCTGGACAACAATTAGATCCCTCCTTCAGGCACTGCCCACAATCTTGGGGTAACTGTGAACAATCATCTGTCATTTTTCCCACACATCACTAACCTTAGTCACTCCTATCAATTTCATATTTCATCAGAAGAATCTGCTCATTTCTTTCTTCACAGGCTATTCAGTTGCTTGTTCAGTCCCTTGTTATTTCAAGACTGGACTACTGCAACTCACTTCTGGCAGGTCTGCCTCTGTCCACCATTTGCCCTCTGCTGCTGATTCAGGATGCAGCTGCACATCTTGTTTTCAACCTTCCCAAGTTCTCCCACACCACTTCTCTGCTCCCTGCACTGGCTTCCTGTAGCTGTCCACATAAAATTCAAAACCCTGATACTCGCCCACAAAGATAAAATTGGCCAGCACCCACTTACTTCTCAACTCTAATCACACCACGCACTGCACCACATTCCCTCCAATCCTCCAACACTGCTTGCTTCCTCCCACCATCTCTCAGGGATCAAGTAAGACATTCATACAGACTCTTTTCACTTCTGGCACCTAGATAGTGGAATGAACTTCCTCTAGATGGCTGTACAGCAGAGTCTTTGACAATCTTTGAATGATGAATCATGACGTTTCAGTTTTTTCAATACTTAGACTAATCCCCCCCCCAAAAAAAATCCTTGTATTTGACTGATGGAACTCAGTTAGTGACCTAGTAACCCAGTGGAAATATCTATCCAATAACTAAAACTTCAAAGCACTTTTTTGTAAGTCGCTCTGGATAAGAGCATCTGCCAAATGCTTAAATCTTAATTTTAATGTAAATAATCATGGCCATGAGCATGCATGCTTCAGAGCTGAGAAATCAAATAAAATCTGTGATCCAGAATCGTGGTTGTGAAACGAGAGCGAGGGTCGATATCCAAGAAACCTGTAAAAGCAATAATCCAAATTGTGAAACATTGTAGGTGAGGTCCATGAAACAGAGTGTGGGTTGAGATCCAAAAGTCAAGGCAGAGAAGAATGCTGGAAAATTGAGCATAAGAACACACAATAATCTGGCGAGGAGTGGTAGTTTGTGAAACAGTTATATAGAGCAGATTGATGAATGAGATGAGAAACAGTGAGGAAGGGAGTCACATGGATTGGCTCGAGACGTGTGACACAAACACATCTTAAATTCAATTTGCTCTTTTGTCCTTCCTATAGTGAACACGCATGACTTGCTACAGATGGAAAATAGCCAGAGATAAAATATTGCACTGGTATTCATTTCTAATGTAAAGAGGGAGGCATGATTATAATTGAAAATGAGTTAAGCCTGCTAGACAAAAGCTTTTTCATAAGTGATAATCTTTTCTTCATTAGAATTTCTAGCTCAGGGGCCTTGTCATGGAAAGAATTAGCAATCACTGTCAGCTTTCCTTAGTGCCTTGATTTAGAAGTTGTGTAAACCATAATACCTTCTTTTCCACAAAGTACAAGATGAAAAGACCACACAACAATTTTGGACATTTTATCAAAATCATTAAAGGGGTCATACAGCACTACATGCACTATTTTAAGCTGTTTGGACTAAACTGTGTGTTGGGAGAGTGCGTACACAACCACTCTACGATGATAAAGAGCCGCCCAGTGGTTTTCTTTTCGTTTATTACAGTAACATCCCCCTTCTAAAATCAGGCCAATCGCAAAAGCCTTGCTCTGTGACGCCACACCACAAGAGGGCGTTCCTACACAAGTTGATTAACACTGGTGTTTTAGCAAAGACCCGCCCCGAGTGAGAAGACGCTGTCGGCCATTGTTTTTTCGCCGCTGGAGCAAAATGACGCCTAAGCGAGTGTTGTGTACAGTTGTTGGGTGTAATAGCGAACACAGCAGTCGTCATTCACTACCTAGGGTTAGTGACCTAGGGTACCTACCTAGGGTTAGGTATCTGAGCCACTGAGGACGCAGTGGCTGAATTTAGTTCTTAAAGCTAACGTCCCCGCCGATTTACCTAAATGCGTTTATGTTTGCACTACTCATTTTTCACCAGACTGCTTTATAAACACGGGTCAATATAAAGCAGGTTTTACTAGGAAGCTGCTCCTAAAAATCGGATCTGTACTAACGCTTCGTGTTCCTGCTTCATCTTCACCAGGCTCGGTGAGTGTGATTTATTTTACTATGACTCTTTGCAGATCGCCTTTTCTAATAATCACGATGAATGCTGAGTGTAAGTTAACTTATACTCTCATAGAACATGGTTATGGCTTCTTCTCTGTGTACATCCGTCTCTATATAATCCCTAATCGCCCGTTTATAATAAACAATGCATTGAGGTGATTGTCTAGTTGCAAACTGTGTACGTAGTCGGAAAACTATATTATGCTTACCTTTGTTACGTTAGATGGTTTATAACGATGTCTGTCGAAGATTAAGAAGTCATGTAAGCACATCAGTAAACACATCGCGTCCGTATCTCTCTCGGTAAGTTTCTCCGCTTTTGTTGTTGTTGCTCGCGGCAGCGCAACAGCCCGTTAATTTATGCACATGCAGTGATGGGAAAGACAAACGGGTCGATGCATGTCCATTCTTTTAATTTCTGCGTTGTCAGGCGATATTACAAACTTCCGCGTAGGTTCCGTACTTAAATCAAACCAAAAACGACTGGAGAAAACAGGCTCGGGCTCTATAATCCATAGTTTTCCAGTTTGGACTGCATTACCCACAAAGCACTGCATTGTGGCAATGCTTTGTGGGTAATGCAGTCCAAATCTGCATTACAGCTTTGGACTGCAGGGGGGGGGGATGGGGGGGGCTCAGCAGAGGTCATGAGCATTTAAATTAGCATGTACTGAAACAGGTTGCTGAGAACAGAGCTAGTTTATACCAGGTAAAAGTAGTGTTTTTTTTTACACAATCCTTTTGAATTTTTAATTAACGTATAATACAAACTTTTCATTAGGACCCTAAAGATCATATTAAAATTTAATAAAAAATATAATGTGTAGGACCTTTAAAACCATAATCCAAACAATAAAATACTTTTATTAAATTATTTTGTAGTTGTAGTGTTATTGGAATGTCTAATGTATCCAATTAGTCCAAAGAGACTGTGTTTTAAATGTAGTACCAGCACCATTGTGCTCCTCTGTACAGTCAAGTATTAGAAGCTAACAGCCATCAATTCAACAAAAAAGGAAGCGCTGTAGAGTGGGAGAGGTGTCATAGCACTGGTAATGACTAACACTTGCAAACTGAATTCAACTTGTTAAATCTCAAGAGATAAATGAGATGTGTTCAGTAAGGCCCCCCTTCCACTAAGCCGACTTTGCTTCTGACCCCTCCAGATGTCTCCTGATTTTAAATCGGCTCTGAAGTCATTGCAGTCATTACCAGTTTGGGTAATTTCTTTTAAGCATAGTGACCCCACATCGAGCCATTAATGATTTAAACTAATTCAAAAGGACATGAATGCAATAAGTATGTGTTATTGACATAATAACATTTCAATAGCCAGCTGTTCAGGAATTAAACAATGTTCTACTTAGACCTAAATAATTGATAATAAAACTATACTGGAGGTGTTACCAATATAATAATGACCTCATATCGTCCCTGTGCTGTTTTTTGTGATTATGACTAAAATAAATCTGCTCACAGCGCAGCGCCCTTTTACTTTGCAGAAGGCAGCATATACTGTATTTATTGAGTATATTTGTGTTTTGTCATTTTTCTGGGGATGTTACATTTCATCTGCGTTGCAAAAGTTGCCGCTCTTTACGACTGAAATAAAGCAGTTCATGTCGTTGTGTGCCTTTATCTTCATTTTGATTAAAATGCTGCCTTTTACAATATGAGAGGTGCGCACCGATGTGAACAGCTTTATTTTAGTCATAATATATTCAGATCACAAAGAGGAGCAACTTTTGCTAAGCAGACAAACTATAACATTAATAATAGATAACATAAACCAACATGGCACAAATATATACTAACTAAATAAATACTGCTTTTACAAATTGAAAGTGCGTGCCCATGTGAGCAGCCTTATTTCAGTCATGAATTTACAACCACATTCAAGTCATTCATGGTAAAATAATTATTTAATTCTGGACACAAACAGCAGAAAAGCATAATTATTATTTAAATAATTTTAAAAAATCTTAAGCGCCCTGTGTGGATTTATGTGACGAGTTTGTTCCGTCGGACACAGGCATGCACTAGCACATCAGCAAACAGATGGATGTTACAAGAATCTACCATCTGTCTGATTTTTTTTAAACATTATTTTAATAACAAACACTCACCTGATTATTAGGAACACCTGTTCAATTTCTCATTAATGCAATTATCTAATCAACCAATCACATGGCATTTGCATCAATGCATTAAGGGGTGTGGTCCTGGTCAAGACAATCTCCTGAACTCCAAACTGAATGTCAGAAATGGAAAGAAAAGTGATTTAAGCAATTTTGAGCGTGGCGTGGTTGTTGGTGCCAGACGGGTCGGTCTGAGTATTTTATAATCTGCTCAGTTACTGGGATTTTCACGCACAACCATTTCTAGGGTTTACAAAGAATGGTGTGAAAAGAGAAAAACATCCAGTATGCGGCAGTCCTGTGGGCGAAAATGCCTTGTTGATGCTAGAGGTCAGAGGAGAATGGGCCGACTGATTGAAGCTGATAGAAAAGCAACTTTGACTGAAATAACCACTTGTTACCACCGAGATACGCAGCAAAGCATTTCTGAAGCCACAACACGCACAACCTTGAGGCGGATGGGCTACAATAGCAGAAGACCCCACCGGGTACCATTCATCTCCATTACAAATAGGAAAAAGAGGCTACAATTTGCACAAGCTCACGAAAATTGGACAGATGAAGACTGGAAAAATGTTGCCTGGTCTGATGAGTCTTGATTTCTGTTGAGACATTTAAATGGTAGAGTCAGAATTTGGCGTAAACATAATGAGAACATGAATCCATCATGCCAGGCTGGTGGTGGTGGTGTTATGGTGTGGGGCATGTTTTCTTGGCACACTTTAGGCCCTTTAGTGCCAATTGGGCATCGTTTAAATGCCACGGGCTACCTGAGCATTGTTTCTGACCATGTCCATCCCTTAATGACCACCATGTACCCATCCTCGGATGGCTACTTTCAGCAGGATAATGCACCATGTCACAAAGCTTTAATTATTAGAATTTAGAACTCACTGTACTAAAATGGCCCCCACAGTCACCAGATCTCAACCCAATAGAGCATCTTTGGGATGTGGTGAAATGGGAGCTTCGTGCCCTAGATGTGCATCCCACAAATCTCCATCAACTGCAAGATAGTATCCTATCAAAATGGGCCAACATTTCTAAAGAATGCTTTCAGCACCTTGTTTAATCAATGCCACTTAGAAATAAGGCAGTTCTGAAGGCGAAAGGGGGTCAAACACCGTATTAGTATGGTGTTCCTAATAATCTTTTAGGTGAGTGCATTTGGCAATAAACATAAGTCTACTAATTATATACAGTACCTTTTTTATATTGGGTTGCTACAATATCACTTAATTTACAAAAAGTTTCCCAAAGTAAAGTAAAATAATATTTGTGTAATCCTGTTGTAATTAACAAACATTTGCCTCCAAGTGGCGCAGTGGTAAAATGCTCGCCCTATCATCCAGAGATCGCAGGTTCGAACCCCGGGTGATGCTGTTTTTCTCTCACAGCCGGAGGCACAGAGAGAGCTGATTGGCCGAGCTCTCTCAGGGGGGAGGGATGAGAGGTACTCGCGCTCCCACATTAATTACGGCTCTACAGCCAATCAGGGGCGTCTGTGAGCTCACGCACGCGGAAGGAGCGGCTAGCGCTTTCCTCCGAGTGTGTTACTCCGCCCCTAATGGTGCGTGAGCAAGCAGTTTGAAAAGATCGGCTGACGTCATGCGGTTTGAAGGAAACACGTGATAGTCCTCGGCCCCTTCTAGCTGAGTGGTAGTAGTAGCCTTAATTTGGGAGCCCCCTAGTGACGGGGAGGAATTTGGGTACGACTAAATTAGTGGAGAAAATTGGAAAAACCAAAAAAAAAAAAACATTTACAGCTGTTTACAGACATTATTTACATGCAAAAGCTGCATGCAGATGCCCCTGCTGTAACATTAAACAGTGGGGGTAGTAACATAGTATTATCCAAAGAAAAAACTACAGTACATTTCAGTATTTACAGTGACATTCACTTATTTGCATTTAGTTGAATTATGTAGCACTTTTATTATTCATAAGAACACTCAAAATCTAATAAACGTGATTAAGAAAAGAATTAACTCTCACGCCATGTGCACATGAGAAAGAGAGAAAGAGACAGAGAGAATTGTATTATACTCATGCACAATCATACTCATGCAGGATCTCTCTTCTGTATTTCTTTTGTATCAATAATGATTCATTTGACTGCGCTCTCTCCTTTCATTATTATTATTATTATTATTATTATTAATATTATTGCTACCTTTGCTTTTTGCTTACCTTCTTTAGTAGTTTTTATCACTAGTGTCACTTTATGTTTGACTGCACAGTTCAATGCTTGTAAATATTTTTTATTTGTTTTTATTTTGTGACTTGATTCTGAACATCAGCGGTATGAGTGTATGCAGGAGCCATCATCCATTACACATAATATTGCATGTGTTTTGTAGGATTCTCTCTTAACAAAGTGTGTTACACCTTGAATGTTGGCATTTATAAAAATATTAATGCACCTCAATAGCAGTTTTGTGTATAAATAAATTCAATGCAGATATTGTAATTTTCTCTGTCCTTGTAGAAAATACAGAACCTGAGCCATGCAGTGTAACGCTGGGGGAGTCATGTGCGCACAAAACCATCCCCTTTTTAAGAATAAAAATTATATGGTAACTTTGTTATCAGATTTTATTATGAAATTAACATAAATTATCAAACGACACACATTTAAGATTAAAACATTTTTATTGTGCATCAGAATTTAAAATGTAATATATAACTTTAAATGTGGTGAATTTTTTTTAATTTCACTTTGTTAATTTTGTCATTACTTGCTATCTACATTTTAATATGGGGATTTTTGGCTGCCGAATGCTGCCAAACAGGCAACGAGGCAATAAAAAACAATCACGACTCCATAAATGAGCTTAAAAATCAATAATCACTCGATTACAGCACTTACGAATCGATACCAAGGCATTAACGAGGTGTTAATGTCAGGATGGGGCAACCTAAATTTTTTAAAATGCTCCAATTTTTCTCCCAACATTAACAATGCTGATGAATATGTCTGAATGCAAGCCCAAAAGAGGCTGCAAATTAGCTGTTGCCACCCTGTACCGAGCTCTCCAGTGGTCATAACAAATTTGCATTGGTTTAGATTCGGGAGCAAATTCAGCTCAGTTGAATGGCAATATTAAAGTGGTTTTTAAGTACTTTCTCCCCCCTACCGGAATATTACCCTTTATATAAGTGACAAATGCCAGTATAACTTGTGTCCGAGATACATGATTTATCTTCTTAAGGACAAGCATCTCATTGATGACAACAATTAGATCTTCCACATCCTAAGGGGGTTCTATGAATTTTAGATCTAAGATGACTTTTGCTTTCTAAAATAGTACATTATCGTGCTGGAAGTAGCCATTAGAAGATGGGCAAACTACTCACTGTTTAAATAATCAATTATTACATTAGTATTGCTGAAAGAAACACTCAATTCCCCACCGGCAATTTATTTGAAGCATAATAGTGTACTAAGTAAAAATTCTTTGTTCGCTTAGTGTTGGTATAAGCATTGTTTAAGGGAAATGGTAGCTAAAAGTATTACCATGCAGCCAAACAGATAATGCTACCCCTAATTCCATAATTTCAAGCCTACAGATGCCATCATATTTTAAAATAAAGGAAGAACACACTACACTCAATTTGGAAATGACAGTTTTGCTAAGCTGCATGTCTTTAAACTTGGTAGGAAACCAGAGTACACAAGCACACGAAGAGCATGCAAAGTACATGTACACTAACCCCAACGCAAAAATTTAACCAAGACCCTAGTGGTGCAAGGCCACAGTCTCTACCACTAAGAAATGCGCTCACATTTCACCAATATTTCCTTGTTATTTTCTATGTACCTTGTATATTATATCTGAATTAATTATTATACCTTGAATTCTACAGCTTTCCTTAGAATTTTTTATATAGTACATAATTATAGCATATATGCATAAAAGAGCTAAGAATTACAGTAAATAGATCACATGACCTACTGCCACAGGGGAAAGGCAGAAGAGAAACCCAATAGCAGACACAGATTCTCTTAAAGGAATTTATTAGGGGACTATAAGCGCTACCAAGCGCTATGCTGATTCCTAACGTGGGTCCGAGAAGGCCAGAGAGCTTCGACTCACTTCCTTGAGGAGTACGAGCGCGGTGCGCGTCGCAGGAGGTCCTCTAAGAAGGCGGAGGTGTTCTAATGCAGCGACGGGGGCGCGTCACCAAACATGGAACGAAGAGCTTGTATCAACGTATTTTGCCAGGTCCATAACCAGAAGATCCAGCTTTTCTAACACAGGCAGGGTCATATACGAAAATCAGTCCGAGAATCAGGCGAGGTAAGCAGGGAAAAAGATAAAAGGAAAATCCGAAGGGAAGCTAGATTGGCAATGAGTCAAAATCCAGGGAATCAATAATACACGGAGCAATTTGTCTTGTACATATACTGATGGGGGTCCACAGTGGCATCGATGGAGGCTTTGATGTGAGTCATGACCAGCCTCTTAAAGCACTTCATGACTACCGGGGTTAAAGCTATGGGTCGGTAGTCATTCAGACAAGTCACTGTTGAACACTTTGGGACTGGAACAATGGTGGCAGTCTTCAGGCAGGTGGGAACAGACGAAGTTGGCAGAGAGGTGTTAAATATGTCAGTTAACACTTCTGACAGCTGGTGATCACATTTCTTAAGTACCATTCCTGGTATGTTATCAGGGCCTGCAGCTTTGCGGGGGAATTCCTTTTGGAATCCTCTCCACGTCGGTTGTTGTTACTCTAAGAGGCATGTCATCAGGAAGTGATGGGAGCTTGGTACAGGGAGGAGGGTTGTCGTGTTCCTCAAAGCGGGCATAAAATGAATTTAGTAAACCTGGCAGGGAGGGGTCCCTAGGGCATTGTGCATCTTTGGTGTTGTAGTCTGTGATGCACTTAATGCCCTTCCACATACTCCATGGATCGTTGGAAGTAAAGTGACCTTTAATTTTTTGGGCGTATGTGGCTTTAGCCTTCACAACACCTGCCATCAGTTGTTTCCTTGCCAACTTTAGCGCTGATGCATCACCTGCCCTAAATGCAGCATCCCTAGCTTTTAGCAGAGCCTTCACTTCAGCATTCAGCCAGGGCTTCTTATTTGAAAAGCAGGTAATTGTCTTGGTGGTGGTTACATCATCAGCACATTTGGATATGAAGCAGAGGACAGAAGAAGTGTATTCATCTAGGTCCAGCTTATCCTCGTAAGTGGCTGCATATTTGAAAATCTGCCAGTCAGTACGCTGAAAGCAGTCCTGGAGAACAATATCTGCATCACTGGGCCATACAGTGATCGTTTTCTTTGTGTGTATTGTCCTCCTCAGCAGGGGGCGATAGGCTGGCGCCAGCAGTACAGATATGTGATCAGAAGGGCAAAGATGGGTGCGGGGAAGAGGGCTGTATGCACCGCGGATGTTTGTATACACACAGTCCGAAATATTTTATCCCTGTGTTGGAATTTTCACATGCTGGTGAAATTTGGGCACATTGTCCATTAGTATTACGTGATTAAAGTCCCCCGCAACCACGTAAAATGCCTCTGGGTGTTTAATCTGCAGTAAGCTGATGGTATCATAAAACTCCTGCAACGCTATGTTTCAGATAAAATGGCCGACACTTTGTTGTCATGAACTCTATCGACTCGGAGCAGTGACTTTTAACCAAACTACTGCTTTTACACCAACCTTCATTCACATACAGTACACCCACAGTCCACCTCCTTTTTTTTCCCCGACCAGTAGTCGCGGTCCGCACGGAAAAGCCAAAAGCCATCAATTTGAAAGATTGAGTCCGGGATGTTTTGGTTTAGCCAGGATTCTGTTAGGCAGAGAACAGCGCAATTCCTCATCTCAGAGTGAGCATTTATTTTCAAATTCTGGATCTTGCCTTCAGCCACGTTCCCTTTCAAAAGCTACACTCGATGCTGCGTGAAAACACTATGGGAACATCTTTTTTGTTGCCGGTTGTAAAGCATGTGTGTCTCAAACATGGCAAATTTTGGCATATAAAACCTCGGTCAGGTCATCTGATTAAGTGCACCTGCAGGTTATAAATAGGAGTGAACCGGAAACATTCCTCAGATCTTTTTGTCTTCAGGACGTATTGTGTTCGTGTATGTGTGTAAACAAAGAACAAAGAGTGTTTGACTCACCGATAAGAATTTCAAACGAGATGTGTTCCTCCGTGTGATAGAATCCTATCGGACGGCGATCTCCATACTTTTTGTTTTCAGTGTTTGGGTGAAGATCACGCTCTCCTTGGGCTTCAACGAAAGTTTGAGCACTGTGACCTCCTCCCGATAAAGGTGTTCCAGGCGCGGCTCACTTTGTTTAAAGAGAAACCACGAGCCGCAGCGCATTCCTGGGATTCACATACAGTTGTGGAAGAGGCGCACAAGACGGAGTCTCCCCTCCTTTCTCTCACGCTCTCTCCCGATCCAGAAGTTTCTCCGTCGGTCTCGTAAGCGCTTCGGGAGAGACCTCCTCCCTTGCTTCTGCACAAATGGAAGTAGTAATAACACGTGCAGTCGAGCGGCTGCATATTGACTGGCCGCAGGAGCAGGTTTTCCCAAAAGCTCTAAATCAGATGTCAAATTTCTGTCGAGTGGCCGGGGGGCGGAGCCTCAACAACACTCTCTCCCCTTCTTTAGTAACCTCCACAGCGAGTTAACTCGCTCTTGGCACGCAAGCCTTATTCATCCCGTGTTTTCGTGCCATCAACTTCGATCTATTCAAAAATCGTTGATGCGAAAGCGCGGGGTTATACAATGATGCCTCAGATAGAAGAGACGCTTGCGGGCTCTCTCTCTCCTGGGACATCATCTGTCCTGAAAAAGCCAACACTTTCCTCCAAGCCATGTAGACTTTCATCTGCCTCGTTGGGAAAAGCCTTTCAGGGCAGCAGGTCAGGATGGTGCTTCTCTGCACACCATGGTGGTCTTGTGTACCAAGCTGATCTGCTAAAAGATCTGAGCACTGGCGACGCTGTGGATGATGCAGCGTTTTTAGAATTACACTGAGCCACAGACCTGTCTTTCCACGCAACCAAGCAGACGGCCCGTGCTATCGGCCGTTCTATGGCTTCCCTGGTTTCCATGGAGAGACACCTGTGGCTAAACCTTACGGGCATAAAGGATTGATACCCCCATCCCACCCTCTGGCCTGTTTGGCAACGCCGTTAATTCCGTCGCCACCAGGTTCAGGGAGGCGAGATTATACAAACAGGCCTTTCGGAAAATTTCTTTCCCGCCGTGCCCAAAAATCGGGACTGTCATCCACCCAGTCTTGACTTGGTCTGACTCTTGCCAGGCGAGAGCCGCAGAAAGAGAGCGTTAGCAGGCGCGCACCCCCTCGTAAAGACTGGGGTACGCCTCGGCGTCCTTCACAAGCCGCCTCAATGAGGTCAGACCATCTTCTTCACTAAGAAGAAGTCCTGAGGCTCATCCGCCCTGGACCGTGGGGGTGCCACTGGTGTTTCAGGCAACATCGGTCTCCAACATGAGGTTAGCTTTTCGGTCATTTCCTACCGTAGTCCAGGATGCCGAACTTCTAACTACCCCCGTCTATTCAAAGTGCTAGAACTCGTGCCCCTTTCGAAGAAACTGACAGCGTGGAAGCTACTGCTAGGTATATCTCCTTGGGTATTAAGGACTGTAGAGAAAGGTTGCAGGATCCAGTTCGCACATCGCCCTCCATGCTTCAACGGCGTGGTCTCCACTTCCGTGAAACCGGAAAGGGCACATCTGCTGACTCTCGAATTGCAGACATTGCTGGAAAAAGGGGCCATAGGACATGTTCCCCTACCAGACAGAAAGTCAGGCTACTACAGTTGGTATTTTTTGGTTCCCAAGAGGTACGGGGGGATGTGTCCAATTTTAAATCTTCGTGGCCTGAATCGCTATCTCAAAAAGTACAGGTTCAAAATGTTGACTGTCAAAATCATTGTTTCACAAATCCAACCAAGGAATTGGTTTGTGACAATAGATCTAAAGGACGCATATTTTCACATAGAAATTCTGCCACAACACAGTAAGTTCCTGAGGTTCGTTTTTGGGGGCGAAGCTTACCAGTATCGGGTTCTTCCATTTGGTCTTTCACCCCGCACATATACAAAATGCATGGATGCAGTCCTTGCTCCCTTGCGACTACGGGGCATCCGTATTCTACAGTAAATTACATAAATGACTGGGTGGTTCTGGCTCAGTCTCGTGAACTAGCGCTTCGATATCGGGATGTCATCCTAGCTCACCTCCGTTCTTTAGGATTGAGACTCAACACCCACATGTTCCAATGTCACATGGGATTCGGTCACTATGCGGTCACAGCTGTCTCCTGCTCGTGTCGAATCTATTCTTAACACCCTAAAGGAAATCAAGCTAGACCAGAGAGTGACTGTTCGTCACTTTCAGAGGTCTTTAGGCCTCATGGCAGCTGCATCCACAGTAATACCTTTGGGTCTTTTGCACATGAGAGCGTTTTAGTTGTGGCTGAGAGCCAGGGATTTTAACTCAAGGGCCAATCCCAGAGGGCAAATAAGGGTTACGCGCCAACGGTTTCGTACCCTTTCTATGTGGTTCAGACCCCAGTTTCTGACTTTGGGTCCCATTCTAGGTCTGTCCTGTCATCGCAAGATGCTAACGACAGATGCTTCCCTTACGGGCTGGGGTGCGGTCTTAGATGGCCGTCCAGCCCAAGGGAGCTGGAGAGGCCATCTTCTCACATGGCACATCAATTGCCTCGAAATGATGGCTCTATTTTTGGCCCTGAAGTACTTCCTCTAGCAGTTGAGAGGTTACCATGTCCTAGTGCGGGTGGACAACACTACGGTAGTCTCATACATAAATCGCCAGGGCGGACTGCGCTCGTGCCACTTGAACAAGCTAGCGCACCAGGTTCTGTTTTGGGCACAGAAAAAGTTCCTGTCCCTCAGGGCGACTTACATTCCATATAATGTTGGAGCAGATTTGCTGTCCAGTCAAGCTCTGACACATGGGAAATGGAGACTTCACCATTAAAACTATTTTAAGTGCTAGGGCTCCTTCCACTAGAAGAAATTACACCCTTAAATGGAATGTATTTGAAGATTGATGCATGGCAAAACATGTAGACCCAGTCCACTGCTGAATTGTTTCAGTGCTGGAGTTTCTGCAAGAAAAGTTGTCCTCGGGCTTATGCCCTAGTACTCTTAGAACATATGTAGCCGCTATCTCGCTATTTCATATATTATATGTAACATCCTTTAGTTGCTTGTTTTATTTGTGGAGCTAAATGGTTGAGGCCGCCCACTAGAGCCACTGTTCCTTTTTGGGACTTATCTATTGTGCTTGAAGGTCTGATTAACACCCCTTTCGAACCACTAGAGTCAGCGCCTGTCAGGTTTCTGACTCTCAAGATGGTTTTCCTTATGGCCGTTACTTCTCTGAAGAGAATTGAAGATCTGCAGGCTTTTTCAGTCTCCCCATCCTGCCTAGACTTTGCTCCTGGGTTAGTCAAGGCTATTCTGCATCTTCATCTAAATTATCTTCTGAAAGTTCCATTCTTAACCATGCACCCAGTTGTTATTGAAGCATTCTGTCCTCCGCCTTTTACAGCTCCGGAGCAGGAAAGACTTCAGCCCGCATGTTGGTCCTCTGCGCACACATTTGTCAGATTTTACAATTTGGGTGTTTATGCTACTCCGGGCTCACAGGTCCTCGAGTCAGCCCCCCAGCTAGCTCTGAGACCTCCTTGGCCTTTGTGCGCACACGCTACACAACCTTGGGGGTCCAGACACTTGCAGTGCGGCGGCGTTGATATTCTCGTTCCCATAGCATTTTCACGCAGCATCGAGTGTAGCTTTTGAAAGGGAACATCTCAGGTTACTTTGCTCTTACCCCGTTCCCTGAAAAGCGGGTTATATAGAGGTCTAAGGAAGCCAGTGGGGGGTTTATTGCTGGTCTTGCTTTTGGCGCAAGAGTCGCAGGTGTTTACAAAGTGGCGAGTGTCCTCTCTCATGGTGGGCAACCAAAACCGTTGTTGAACCAAAGCAGCATCCGTGCCGCATCGGGGTGGCTGGCAAGTTTCGAGCTATGTCCCCATTCCAGAATGTGGGACCGTTCTGCCTCCAGAACGAAGAGTTTGCCTTCTGGTGTCTGTGAGGGACATGGCCGTTGATAAAGTGCGTTCTTGACCCGCGATTTAACTTCTAGTAGCGCCGCACCCACAAGGCAATTAGGGGGCAAGACGGTGGCTTCAGGTACTCGATCGTTGGCTGAAGAGAACTGGCGAGAGAGTGTGTGACTTTGTGTTCTTAGATCCCGGGCGGTAGGCCAGGGAGAAATTAAAACATGAGAAGAACAGGGACCATCTTGCTTGATGAGAGTTTAGGCATTTGGCTGTCCGGAGATATTCCAAATTCCTATGATTTGTCCAAACCAGGAATGGGATTTCACTGCCCTCTAGCCAGTGCCTCCACTCTTCCAAAGCAAGTTTGACTGCCAGTAGCTCCCGGTCACCAATGCTGTAGTTCCTCTCAGCAAGGGAAAGTCAGTGGGAGAGAAAACAGCAGGGATGCAGTTTGTTGTCTTTGGGCAACCTTTGGGACAGAGCTGCTCCAACACCTGAGTCGGAGGCATCTACTTAAACCACAAACTGAAGGGATGGGTCCGGCATTGGACTACGGTTGGAAGATCCCAGGTTCAAACCCCACAACCACCAAGTTGCCACTGTTGGGCCCTTGAGCAAGGCCCTTAACCCTCAACTGCTCAGATGTGTAATGAGATAAAAAATGTAAGTCGCTCTGGATAAGAGCGTCTGCAAAATGCCTAAAAGTAAATGTAAATGTAAATGTCCGGTTGAAGTAGAACAGGAGTCGAGGTGAACCACCTCTTCAGATCCCGAAAGGACCTGGCCGCTTGCTCCGACCAAATGAATAAAGTCTTGGCTGAAGTTAGGGAGATGAGTGGGGTGGCTATCGAACTATAATCGCAAATGAATCACTTGTAAAAATTAGCGAACCCCAGGAAGCGCTGAAGTTCCCTGCAGGGTCCATTTGTATCCTAGATGGGGCGACAGTGAAGCCCAGGAAAGAGACAGTGCTGCTGTGGAACTCACATTTTTTAGCCTTGATGAACAGCTGGTTCTCAAGCCGCCTCTGGAGTACCGGACATGCATCTTGTGTTCCTTCAAGGAATGCAAGAAGATGAGGATATCATCTAGGTATATGAAGGCACAGACATTTATGAAATCCCTAAGGATGTCATTGACCAGGGCTTGAAACACGGCCGGGGCGTTGGCCAACCCAAACGGCATGACCAGATACTCATAATGCCCCGATGGGGTGTTTAAGGCAGTCTCCCACTCCTCCCCTTCTCTAATCCTGACCAGGTGATAGGCTCTGCAAAGGTCAAATTTTGTGAAGAATTGGGCCCCCTGCCTCTGTGGGTTACTTGACCTTTGTAGCACAGATCATATTCTGGTTAGAGCCGGAGTCAACGAGGGCATGAGCTATGTGGGGCTGATTGTCTAGGAAGAGCAAGACGGAAAGGACTGGACGACCTTTAGGCAACTGCTATTGGGTGTGACCCTCCAGTGTGCCTAGGTTTACTGGGGGAGGCCTGGCTTTTAGCGCGCATTGCAGACGCAATGCCCAACCTGGCCACACTAGAGGCACGCTCCTGCCTGGATCCGGCGTTGCCGTTCCTCTAGTGAGATCCGGGTACTATCCATCCTACATGGGCTCAGCAGGAGTGACGACTGGCATGGTCAGTGTGGAAGGGGTCCCAGCCCTATGCCTGGGCTGACTAAGGGTGCGGTGTCTTTGTCTAAGCCGCGAATCCACTCGCCCTGCGAGGTCTATCAGCCTGTTCAGATCTTCAGGAAGCTGCTAAGACACCAGCTGGTCCTTGACCGGCTCTGAGAGCCCATTCAGGAAGGTATCGTAAAGAGCCTGAGTGTCCCACTAAGCAGCGGCTGCCAGGGTACTCAATAGCGTAGTCATAAGCAGATCAGGAACCCTGTAGGAGCTTCAAAAGCTGCTGCCTCCCCACATAGGAGCGGTTGAATACTCTCTTTATTTCCTCTGTGAAGGCGCTGAAGGTGGTGCAGCAAGGGTTGTTAGCGTCCCAGACAGCCGTTCCCTACTCCTGGGCTCTCTCCGTAAACAGGGTGATTACGTATGCCACCTTGGAGCGCTCCGTGGGAAAAGCCAGGAGCTCAAGTAGCAAAGAACGTTGTGACAAAAATGAGCGGCAGATGCCAGAGTCTTCACTGTAGGGTTGAGGATTGGGTAGACGAGGTTCATGTCGCACTGGGGGGTCATGCCCTGCTGAGGGTGTGAGTGTAGATGGGAGGGCTGAACACACCTGCTAAAACTGGACTGACAGCTGTGACAAACTTTGGGATATCTTTTGAATGCTTTACTGCTGGGAATTATTAAGAGCACCCTATTGGGTGACAGTCTGGCGAAGCCTAGCCTCGGATCGGTTACTAGCCCTGGATTAGAGGTTGGTGCGAAAACCTGGCCTGGAGAGAAAAGTATCTGCCGGGTCCGCCATGGCTGCAGTGTACTGTCATAGAGGAAAGGCAGAAGAGAAAAGAACCCAATAGCAGACACAGATTCTCTTATAGGAGTTTATTAGGAGATTAAAGGGTTAAATAAATAGCGACTAGAGGAGCGTGTGTGCGTGTGTTTGTACATGTGAGTGACAGAGAGAGTCAGCGCGCAGCAGCATGGCAGCGTGCGCATGTGTGTGCATGTGTGTGCATGTGTGAGAGAGAAAGTCGGCGCAGTGCAGCGGGACAGTGCGTGTGTGTGGGTGAGAGAAAAAGTCAATGCGTGCACAGGATGCATTGGGGAATACCTTGTGACGTAACGAGGTAACCGGGCGAAGACGTCAGAGAATCCTCCATGAACCCGGAAGTGGATGCGCACGAATTATCCTCGGTTGTAGTAAGGAGCGTGGCTGGCGCAACCAAACGCTATGCTGAATACTGACGTGCAACCGCTTTGCTATCGAGTAGAGAAAGGCAGAGAGCTTCGACTCACTTCCCTGAGGAGTACGAGCGTGGTGCGCGTCGCAAGAGGTCCTCCTAAAAGGCGGAAGTGTTCTAATGCAGCGACGGAAGTGCGTCACTAACCATGGAACGAAGAGCTTGAATCAGCGTCTTTTGCCAGGTAAGGGTCGATGACCAGCAGATCCAGTCGCATGAACAAACAAATCCAAAGGGTCGAGTCCGGAACCAGATTCCGAACACAGGCAGGGTCATACACGAAAATCAGTCAAAGAATCAGGCGAAGTAAGCAGGGGAGAAGACGAAAGGAAAATCCGAAGGGGAGCTAGGTCCGCAACGAGTCAAAATCCAATACATGAAGACGTAAGGCACACGAGCGAGACACTGCGGCACAGACAGGTGCGCTCAGCTTGCTTTTAAAGCCTAGGGATGATGCTTAATCAGATCCAGGTGTGCCATGATAAACGCTGGGCGCACAGAAAACTCTGGGGGTGAAGTAAGGATTGCGAGGTGCTTGTTGGACGGAGCTGGCTTGTGACACCTACTTTATGTAACGATTCACTCATGCAGCTCTTGTACAATTTGCTTGGATATTCCATAATTATTCCATCTGTAACAAAAAAAAGTACTGTATTTGACTTACATAGATAGGTAAAATTTTATTTTATTTACAAAATTTGTATGATGCTCTTATAGGATGGATATACATTTTATGGCCCAATGTTTGTGAATACCTGACCATGACACCCATATGTGGGCCTTCCTCAAACAGCTGCCACAAAGTTAGAAGGACATAATTGTTTAAGATACTTTAGCCTGCTGTAGTATTACGATACTAATAAAATTAAAATACTAAAAAACCTTTCCATTTACTGAAAAATTTAGTAACCAAGTCATACCTGGACACATTCATTGACCTCCAAAAGCACACTATGGACACTATTTTAAACATCTTTAAAGTGTGCCAGTAAGGCAAAACTTATATACATATATTTACTCAGTATGTTTCATTCCTGTGTGTATGTTTGATTATTTTGCATAACTTAAAATTCAAATTCAAATTTTATTTGTCACATACACAATCATACAGAGTACAATATGCAGTGAAATGATTTTGTGCGACCACAGAGTCGCGACGGCAGCCACCTAACCGGCGCCATCATAGAAAATAAGGAATAAGATACATTAGGATAACGAGGGTAAAAAATCCCCTCCCAGACTGTCCTTCGAAAAGGGCAGTGTGCGATCAGGGGTACAAAAATACCTCAGCAACAAGCACATAAAAACATGTAAACACAAGACATAAACATTGCAACGATTAGGGTACAGGGGATAGGAAATGTCCAATGTAGGCAAACAGCTCCAGTCCCTGCAGCTAGAGAGCGCTGGTCCCGATTCCGCCTGCCCACACTGAAGGGAATAAGCACACGAAGGCGTTGGATATGGGGAAGGTAGAGTGTCTATCTGTAGCTGTTATGTGTGTGCGTGAGTGCGTGCGTATTAGTTTGTAAGCCTGTAACATCCCGTAATAGTCTGCGCCAGGTCTCCTTGAAGGGGGGGGGGGGGGAGTAAGATTCCAGAGCGTCTCGTTATCTTGGTCTTCGGGGAGTTAGTTATGTCTCCAGCCACGGCCTTGAAATGCAGTAGCTGGAAAGAAAAGGGGCAGCCGAAAAGAAAATCATATTTTCCAGGTTTCGGTCAATATCTGCCAATTTCACAGATATTTAATGTCCATCACTGGTCTCCAGGTCTGTCCAAATCACGTTGCATAGCTGCTAGTCTCACCAAGATGTTATCCAATTTGCGGTCCAGAACCACAGTCTGATTACTGACAGCTCTCGTCACCACTATTTCCCAGCCAGCCAGTCTCTTGGGGTTGAGACTGACTGCTTTTAAGATTTTTCGATATCCAAGTATCCCACCTAATCCAATCAGCAGAATCCCTGTTATCAAAGTTCCGAATAGGTAGATATCTTCAACGTCCTCCAGAGACAGTGCGGCCAGGCACACAATGCGCCACTTCTCCCAACCGTCCATCGTGTATCCAGCAGCAAACGTCCCAGCAGGACAAGTAGGTTCCCCAGAACCCACACTTCTCGTCGAGAAGATCGTGTCAATTGCATTCAGAGACCACTTGATCAAATCCATATTCCTTTTTATTTTCAAGAGCAAGGCGAGGAGAGTCTCTGAATAGTATTCACAAGACAGACAAGAGAAGCAAGCGGGGAGAGATAAGGGAGGGAGAGCAGATGCGACCGCCTTCGTCAAGAGCCGAGAGGGAAAGGTGTAATCAGCATTTACAAACCCCTTTTTATTAGATAAAGGAATGAATGAGTGGGTAAGATATGTAATGTTTAATGTCAATCTAAAGCTGGCTTTGTTTAAAGAATGTTGATTAACATGGGAAATTGGTAGTATGAACAGAGCTCATGCACAATTACTTTATATAAAGTATTAAAAACTCCAACCGGATGGACACCTTAGCCTGGTGTTTCGGCCACGTGACAGCCGAAACAACAGGCTAAGGTATGCACAAAAGGTGGAACCACGTGAGGCGTGGCTGAGCCCCGCAACCACATCCGATTGGACCAATCACCCCTGGGACGGACTGACCTCGAAGGGACAAAAACCCTAAGGAGTAGAAGTCGGGAAAAACATCACGACTGCATACCTTGCCGAAGTTGGTGCCTGTTTCATAACTGAACCGTAAGATTAAACCCAAGACTCTGCTCTTGTGACTTTCGTTGATCTAGTGAACAGTGCTAGAATAACTTCATTCATTTTCACTTTCGAAAATGTTTGTATGTGTGTATGTGCGCGTTTAAGTAGCGTAGTTTCATGTATCATAGATTAGTCAAATAAATTCTAGTTTCTTTATAAAGAACTGTTGTCTTAGTCATGTATTTCAAAGTCTAAACATTTGCCCAGATCTTGTTACCTCGCTTATAATTGCTAAATACTAGATTTTGTGGTATCACCGTTGGCCACGTGATAAGCAGAACTGGTAAGAGACACTAAATTGTGCTAAACGGTGGATGTGTAGTCGATAAAGTGTACATTATAAATTTGATTCAGTTAATCAAACTAACTTGAATCATTAAAGATTCGATACAACTCTGACCCAGAGCTAAACATTACATATTAATGGTAAAGGATGCGTTGGCATTGTGTCCACATTAAAATGTCAACATTTATTGGTGAACAATGTGACCGTCATTCATTGTCTTTATTATGTAAACCCCACACTTGAAATACCCAAATAGATTAACCCAAATAGAATTTTCCCATAAGAAACAATGGGAACTCCAATTATTTGTTTCACAGCCCTAAAAAATAAATACATAAAAATAATTAACAAAATATTAAGTAAAAATAAAACAAATAAACCTGCACTTTACCTTTAAAATAAGTAAAAACAAATCCCGACAGATACAGTAAGTGTTTCTGTTTGTGCGCGCAGGCACTGTGTGTGTGTGTGTGTGTGTATGTGTGTATGTGTGTGTGTGTGTGTGTGTGTGTGTGTGTGAAGCTAAAGTAAGAAGCCTCTCCCCTCTCCCCCTTCTCATCTTACAGTTACCCTTCCTTGACTCTTTTCACACACATGCGCACACACAATGGAAACACAGCTTATCAGAACAAATGAGCAAGAAATTTGTCACTTGATTGAGCAAAACACTAACGGAATCACTGCTGTAAAGTAAAAATAAAACAAATTAACCTGCACCTTTGAAAAGAATCGCAACAGAGCAGTGTTCCTGTGTAAGGCAGAGAGAAAGAGTGTGTGTGTGTCTGTGTGTATCTGTGTGTGTATCTGTAAGTGGCTTGGTGTCCAATGACGCGCACACACACAGACACAAAGAGCAGGCTAATACAGAGAGGGAAAATGGATCTTTAACCTCTCTAATAAGACTTGCTTTTGCTTTACACGCGCGCTGTACACACAAGCAAAGACACAAAATAAAATATGTTTTATGCACACACACGTGGTCACAGTGTTATAGTAAACAGTACACGCGTGCACGGATGTTGATTATACCACTAAGAGATAGGCACTAAGACCCAGCAGGGGAAAGGATTACCCACAATTCCACAGCACAAGTGAGAAAAAAACCGTTGGCCAAGGTGTGATCTCGTGACGCTCGGTGTCAAAACAAGAAGCACATGCACGCATGATACTCATAAAACCAAGACTTGTTCGTTTTACAAATCAAAATTTATTACAAATCTTTGCTCGTCTTGCGGAACACTTGCAAACCGTGTTACTCGCAATCTGAGGTTTTACTGTATATGATGGGTAGAGTTCATATGTGATGGCACACTAACGATGGTTCAAACCGATTTTATTGTTTATAATTTTTATATTGATCTTTTATAGCATATACTTGTTATTGTGCTTGTTATTCCCCAACGGCCCAATGAAATTATTGTAATGCATAACTAAATACTTAATTTTTACTAATTTGGATATTTGGCTTTACAGTATGCAAAGATTTCATAGAATTAATTAATTTATGATTAATTAATTAATAATTAGTGCGGATCCAAACTGACCAGAAACAAAGAAGTGACGAATGATA
Organism: Clarias gariepinus; assembly: GCF_024256425.1. Classification (NCBI taxonomy): domain Eukaryota; kingdom Metazoa; phylum Chordata; class Actinopteri; order Siluriformes; family Clariidae; genus Clarias; species Clarias gariepinus. The sequence goes on along the minus strand of NC_071103.1, from coordinate 22,835,135 downwards.
AATATGAGTGCTTGACCAACAATGACCTCAATGGACAGCACACATGATAAATAAAGTATATATTAAAAAAGACATTTGTGCTGAGAAAAAGAGACATGAAGAGAAAAAAGGTATCCCTCTGGTTCTATTTAATACATATTGAGTAGAGTTGTATGTTCGACAAATAAATCATAGTGGTTGCTCCCTTACTGTGGGACACTGCAAAGACAAACAAGTCAGGTACACAAGGTACATCTTTTCTTAGCTTCTTTTAAGAACTGCACTTCATTTCTATGGAGTATAGCTAAGAACTTGTGTTTTTTAAAATGCTTCAAGCCTCTGTCCCAAGGCCATTTAGCAGGGAAATAAACAATAATAGCAACAATTAAAAAAAAAATTATCATAATGGAAATGTCTTTCATAAACTTTTAAAAGTGGCAAACTGGTAAGTAGTCTAGGAAAATTAGGGTAATTTTGTCTTTTCACCCTTACAGTAGGTACTGTTTTGAGCATTGTCCATAGTGCATTTTTATATAAAAATGCAGCTGTTAAAAAAAATTATAATAATACATTTAAAATAATGCAAACCCATTCTGAATGGGTTCTTCAATATCACAACCCATTTATGTATATTGGTTAGTTTTTGTTATAGGGTAGGTATAGGAATAGTATGAAGGAAAAGGGTATCACATACATCAGTTATAGGTCCTCTGTATTAATTTCCAGAATATATATACTGTATATAATCTTTGTTAGACTAAAGAGAGACCTTCAAATCTCCTTTCTTTAGAAATATACTTCTTACACACAATGTTACACCTGATTCTTGAATTATTATTATTATCATTATCATTATTATTATTATTATTATTATTATTATTATTATTATTATTATTCAGTAATAATGATGATGCATGAATATGTTACATACAAAATAACAACAGACCTCATTAATTATTATTGTGGAAAATAACTATTTTTCAATGCCCAGGATCTACAACATGCAAATACCCTGCTTACTGTAGATATTTGTCAAATACATTATTAAACAGTCATGCAATAAAATCTACATTAAGGAAGATGTTGTTGATGTTCATTATTGATGGCATGCTAAAATATTAAGAATTCACAGAAGTTTTTTTTTTTTTATAGAGAGGCAGACTGGTTCAGAAAGAATGCTGCAAGATGAATATTTAAGTAGGGAAAGTGCTAGAGTACAGAAAACTTCACAAACTCATACTCAACTCATTACTGGTTAGTCATGGTCCAAAACTTTTAGCTTTTAGTGTTACATTTTGTCATGTGCCAGTTTGGGAGGAAAGGCATCTGATTTAGTCTAGTGTTTTAATTTATGTTACTCATGTACAGTATATCACACAACTTCCATATCCTTTCAAATAAAAAAATAAAAATTTCATTTTCTCATTAAATGTGTGAAGAATTGTGTAACACATTTTGAATGCAACAGACTTGAGTTTAAAGGGTGAAACTGCAAAGAGTTAATTCTTGTTTTAATAAAAAGTCATTGTTGTAATAAAATGCCCCAGACTTTTATGGTTTTAAAATGCCTTGGTGGTTGCTAACTACTTCTAGCTATGATAGCTTTTAATCTTCTTCTCTCACAGTCTGTTAAAGTACCTGGAACAAATGAATTATAAAATTATTATAAACATCATATTTTCAACTGAGTATCTGTTATATATTCATCTGCTACTGTATATACACAAGCCTTTATAAACTACAAGATTTTTTGCTTTCTTGCATAATATCTACTTTTCATTTGGCCACTTTAGAAAGCTTGAAAGCACATGGTATTTTAGCACAAGATGAAAGGAGAGGAGAGAGGATTGGATATGAACACCCAAAAAGGTAATTTTGTTCACTCTTGTTAGATTTGAAGGTAAAGAAGCATTGAATACCATTATGCAGTTAATTATACTCTAAGTAAACATGAAAGAGGAGGAAGAAGTAGTGAGAGCATGATAACAGCCAGAAAGTGATTTACGCTGCGCTAAGTCGATGGCCAAGATGACTGGAAGCCATGAATTTAAAATGAACAGGACATTACCTAAATGATCAGGGCCAAAGGATTTAACGGATTGCTCTACCTGCTAATGCACCTTATTCCTCTGAACACATTTGTCTCTCTGCCTCCTCCACTCAGTAAATAAACATTAAGGCAAATGATGGTGTCTGTCTAAAAATATATTGGAGCTTATCTCTTTTGTAACAAATGCATTTGGAGGAGGGGTGCAGGTGTATACATTTTGAAATATTTTACAAATTTAGGCTTTTATCCTCACCCTTAAAGACCTATGACTAATAGACTTAGCATAGACATAACCAATTAAAAGAAGTTACCCCATTTCTAGATACAATAAAAATGCTGTCTGTAACCATGTAGAGAATTTTTTCTTTCCCCCATATTTTTAGGTGCAGGTGTAAATGTTTAGTTCGTGGTAGCCAATGTTTGTACACTCTTGTAAATGTGTAAGTGCGGGAGCTTCATTTCATAACCCTCATATAAACATACAGAAAAAGATGTTAAATCACCTGTAGCCACAAGTGTATCTGCAAAGATGTTGTTTCAGGAGAATCATTTGAATGTCATTTGACTTTTTGCAAAATTTTGCTAAAGTAATGTCAGTATAATTTGCTTGAGACAACGTTATGTAGAATAAACAATATATTATAACTACATTTTAACCCAAAGCCAAACATAGTAAGCTGAAGAAAATTATCAAATAAAGCTGGGCCTCACAAACTGAATGGTCTGTTTACAGAAGCAACTGTATAAAAAGACTGAATATGGAAAAAAAAAAAATCACATACAGTACACAGTGAACATGACCATAGTTTTTACTTGTGGTAATGTAAATAATAGTAGCTCACAATATGTGTGATATTCGCCATGTTATGTTTTTTCACGTCATGCAAGTTATGTCATTTTGTTATCTTTCAGTCTTCTTAAATCATAAATTAGCAAAATACTTCAAATGCCTATTTATACTTTGTCATTGTGGTGTATTGTATATACACTAATAAGGAAAAAAGGATTTGAATCCATTTTAAGATGAGTGTGAATCAGTGGCGGCTGCTAGCTTTTGAAACAGGGGAAGCTCATATTAGGACTTCATCATAAAATTCATTATTACTTCATCATTTGTACGTAAATTCTGGCTAGTTTCCCCTTCCACAAGCTACTTTAATTATATGAACGAACTAACTTTACAATGCTGAAACACTAAGCAAAGTCAAGAAGGCTATAATATCTTTTTTAAAATTATTTAAAGAATGATTTGTACAAACAAAAATGGTTTATATCACCAGCAAACAATACAGAGTGCAGCAGTTCATCGTAGCACTTCACCTGCAAATCCGCATGGGCAGTGGCGGACTGGCCATCTGGAGTACCGAGAGTTTTCCCGGTGGGCCGCTGGCCAGTGTGGGCCGGCCCAGTCAGTACGCAAATATATAAAAAATGACGGAAACCATAATATTGCATATTTTTCCTACTCATATGAATGAGTGCGTCGATCGCACAGGCGTGTTGAAAGAGCGTGTTGTTGCGGGAGAGAAAGGTTGATTTACGACAGCTGTTTACGGGAGTGTAGTCCAGTGCGGAAGATGCATTGTGGGTAATGCAGTCCAGTGTGTGTGAAGTTGAACGCAAATGCGAGATGTAAGCTGGGATATAAAGCCTGAGTTTTGTTTTCTTTTCAGTACTTTTTAGTTGGATTTAAGTGCAGCCACCCGAAAGTTTGTACTATAACCTGACAATAGGACTGAACTTGAATCTCTGTAGCGCTGATGTATACTTAAGACATGCTGTCAATCAAAAAAGGGGTTCCGCCCTTTAAACAGCTCCTCCAATCATCATGCAGCAGCCCAGCGTCCTGACCCGCAGCGTTTATCCAATGACCATCTAGTTTCAAAAAAATTTTTTAAAGCAGCCGCATTGAAGTCAATGGATGCTGGGCTTTAACGGGGAAATGCACTGTGACGCTACAGGAATGTATGAGAAGAAAATCAAGTCAGCCGACCTGCTATATCTAAATGATTCTGAACAAACTCGTCTTTGAGATGAACGTTTTCTAACGCATTTTTAGTCAATAAAATGTTAATACAATAGTACATAATTTGACCATTCATTTTGTGACAATATAGGGGAAGCTGAGCTTTCCTTGCAGTCTTAAAGAAATCGCCACTGGTGTGAATATAAGGAATGGTACAGAGAACACAATTGCAGGAAAGAAATTTGGTTTATTTACTAAATACTGGCAGTCAAATCAATCTGGGGTAATCCAAAAACTTAAGCTTCGAAACAAGCAGGTGTCAGTTGATCAACAAGAGTCATTCTAAATCATAGTTAGAAAAAACATACTAATGACTCTGTACCATCAGGAGAGAACTCACTAAAGCGTATACTTTGCAACACTTGTATTGTTCTAAGTTCTATTTATACAGTATCTGGCATTATTAAGAAACAGGTGTGCCTAAAGAGAACTCAGGAGAGCACTGGAGCGTGCATGCTACATACTGTATGAGTGTTTCTGCTATACCATTACCGGCCTGCCAGAAAACTTTGTGTCAGCACTTTATATGTTTATGCTTTATGACACATTACAGAAACATGTGTGTGTTTGTGAACAACACATTATGTACAGTATATATACTTTAAGTTATGGATTAAGTTTTAAAATTTTCTGCCTTAAACCAACAGTTAATAAAAGATCCACATACGTTCATCCCTAGGCATAAAAAAAAAAAAAAAAACAGAAACAAAAAAGAATAATTATTTAATTATTTAGGTCAGTGGATGTATGCTAAATGCTGCTACTGCTGCCATTTATTTTCTATGATGGCACTGCCATGCATAATTTTATAATTTTTAATTCTGCTTAAAAAAAATTAATAAATAAATACAAAATGACAAGCTGACTTGCCCATAACACAATAATTTGAATCAATCTATACCTGCAGTTTAGAACGTCTTACAGGCTGTTAGTCAGGTCTGCCAGGCAGCAACTCTTGAGGCGTACAGTACCCGCCCAGCCTTGACCCCCCAACACACACACACACACACACACACACACACACACACACACACACACTTACTTTAACCGCATTTAATACATTGATAAAATAGCTATTAAGTGAAGGAATAGGGTATTGATTTGGTTGATGTCCTCAGCTCAGCTAAGAAGCTCTTACACCTTAGCTGCGTGATAGGTTTGCTGACAGGGTAAAGTCCAATCTTCTATACACAAGTGTGTGGGTGTGTGTAGCTGGGCATATGCATAAGTGAGCAGAAAGGGGGGTGGGGTGGTCATGGTGCAGTTTTTATTGGAAGAGGGAATGTAGGAAAAGCTGGTTCGGCCCTAATTAATGGGGCAGACAGTGGTGGAGAAGAGGTGCTGAGTGCTGCTGCTAATGTGATGTCACTGTGCATTAGTCTGATATCCCTGGCTGCTGTCTTCACTGGGGAATGCTGAGGTGTTTCTCTGTCACAGGCAGCTCTCAATGCAGTACAAGGCCTGAGCAAACTGGTCTTCTCTCCCTCCACAACATTTCAACTGTGTCTGATTCAATCACATCTGCTTTATTCAATTCCTTATATCTGCTTATACCCACTGATCAAATAAAACACCAATCACACAAATCATATCTGTCATCTGCAGTGGGAAAGTAATGGATGGAGCCATCAGGCCTGTGTGCAGTGCTTGCTGGGTTGGTCAAGACACATGGTGCTGTTCATGATTGATTGACAGAGAAGCAGATGGGAATCAGTCTTGATAAAGCTGGGGATGTTGGGGCAACCCAATAAGGAGAAGCTAGGAAGGGTTGTAATCCAATCTCAAGCCCAAGTCCTAGACTGACTGGCTGTTTTTTTTTTTTACCTTCCAATGGTCCACTATAGTTCTGAAGTTTGATTGCTCAACCTGGGTCATAATGGTTACAGAGGGCTATGTAAAGGTAAATCTCAATTTAATATTTGACCACAAGTAACTAAACAAATTGTACAATTCATTTGAATAGTAAATGTGAGCACAGTTCTAAGGTATTAATAAAATGGTATCTTATTTTTTCTGAATACGTTTTTTCTGAACAGAATATATGGTCTAGTAGCTTTTAAATACCTAAAAGTGCATAAAGAAAGTTGCTAAATTTCTGTTTGCATGTGTTTATATTTCTAAGATGACAGAGCTTACATTATGTAAGCCAAGCAAAAAGGTTTCTAAAAATGGCAAGTGAGAGCAAAATGTTCACTCCTTGTGTCAAGAAACACTTGTGTTTTCGTACACGGGAAACCTGACTGGTTATTTAAATGAATATGAAGTTGTGCGTTCAGTACTTTACATAAGATACTGCAAAACACACTGCCCACTAACCTAGTTTAAAAAAGTTGCACAGCCCCTTGGTAAGTAGCAGCTTTATAGAAGTTGATGGCCAGGGGCAAGCCTGAGGCTGGGTGAATCAGGATAATCCGGACAAGACTGTGGAGCAAATAGCTGAGCCTGCCATCTCCCCATCACAGATCAAAGAGAAAAAATATCATCCATACAACCAAGCACAGCAGTTTAACTGGAAAAAGCTAAAATTGTTATCAGAATTAGAATTTTATAAAGTATAGTACAAACAAGAGACTAAATACTGTACTATACCTGAATGCATAATACTGTACACACATGCTAAATATTTGGTAAGTCTTGAATTTGATTGTGGACACATCTAATAAATTAAGTATAAAAAAAACACTCAGCAACTTGCTGTGGCAGCCATTAATAGCACCAGCTTGGAGGTTATTGGTTGTGGGCCAGCGACATGGCTTTAGGGAGCAGTTGCTGCATAAGAACTTAAATGTGTATTTGTGTTGTCAGGTACAGTATAACACAAACTTGTTGTAAAGTAAAAAATGTGAAAATGTGAAAAAATCCTTTCCCAATTTATTACAAGATACTTCCCTACTCTAGTTTGACTGCAGCTCTCCTGAAGCCCTTAGGTTCCCTTTCAAAGGCTACACTCGATGCTGCGTGAAAACGCTATGGGAAACATCTTGTCATGTTGCCGGTTGTGAAGCATGTGTGTATCAAACACGCCAAATTTTGGCTTATATAACCTCGGTCGGGTGACGTCATCTGATGAGACGCACCTGCAGGTTATAAATAGGAGTGAACCGGAAACATTCCTCAGATCTTTTGTCTTCACTGACCTTGTTGTGTTTGCGTGTGTGTTTAAACCAGCAAAATAAGAAAGTGTTTAACTCACCGATATGGTAGAGTTTTAATTGAGATGTCCCTCCGTGTGTATAATCCATATCGGAGGGCGATCTCTACACTTTACTGCTTCGATTAAGTGCTACGCGCGCGCCTCGCATTCCGAGCCGCCGCGCATTCCTGGGGCTTAAACACGTGCATCCGGCAGAGCAGTGAGAGACGGATTTAAAACTCCTTTCTTTCGCGTTCTCATCGGATCGGGAAATCCCTCTGTCCGCTCGCAAGCGCGCGCCGCACTTCTTGTGAATGGGCAAGGATAAACATCCTCTCTTGCTTTCGCGGAGATGATAATAGCCTCTAAGCACTTAAAAAAAAAAAAAAAAAAAAAACATAGACGGCAGGTTCTGTCGGGTGGCCGCGGGCGGAGCCTCAACGACGCTCTCTCCCCTTTTCTTAGCAATCTCCATATGAGTTAACCCTTTCATGGAGTAAGCTGTATTCATCCCGTGTTTTCCTGCCATCAACTTATTTATTTATTTAAATATAATTGAGGTAGAAACGCGGAGTTATATGATGACACCCAGATAGAAGAGACGCTTCCAGGCTATCTCTCTTCTGGGACATCATCCTTCCTGAAAAGCTATTACTTCCTTTCAAGCTGTGTAGACTTTTTATCTTACCTGGAGGGAAAAGCTTTTCAGGCAGCAGGTCAGGTTGGCGCATTGCACACCATGGCGGTTTTGCACGCCTACCAGGCTGACCTGCTGAGAGACTTGAGTACTGGCGGGGCTCTGCAAGGTAAGGCGTATTGGATTTACGCCGGGCCACAGACTTGTCTCTTTGTGCAACAAAGCAGACGGCTCGTGCTATCGGCCGTTTTATGGCTGCTATGGTCTCCGCGGAGAGGCACTTGTGGTTGAATCACAGGGGCATTAAGGAAAAGGATCGTGTATTCCTCCTCAATGCCCCATCTCGCCTCCTGGCCTACTTGGCGATGTCGTTAACTCGGTCGCCACTAGGTTCATGAGGCGAAGTTATATAACAAGCCTTCGGGAAATTCCTTCCCCGCCTTGCTCAAGAGTCGGGACTGTCGGCCACCCAGTCTTGACCGGGTCTGACTGTTGCGAGGCATAAAACACACAAGGAGAGTGTTTTTGAGCTGAGCACCCCCTCGCAAGATTGGGGTGCGTCACGCAATCCGCCCCAAAAGAGGTCAGACTGGCATATTGTCTTCACAAAGAAGCCCTGAGGTTCATGTGCCCAGGATCGTGGGGGGTGGCCCCCCAATCGGGAGAGGCACGCAGAATTCCTTTTAAAGAATAAAGTGTCCTCCCTGGCACCCCCAGGAGGTTGGTGTTCTTGCTCCGCCACCACTGGTGTTTCGGGCAACTCCAGTCTCCAATAAAATTGTTAGTTCTTCGGGTTTTTCCTGCCGTGTTTCAGGATGCCGAACATCTAACATCCCCCCCGTTTAACCAAGCCGCTGAGCTTTGCCCCTTTCTGAGAAACTGGCAGCGTGGAAGCTACTGCCAAGTATATCTCCTTGGGCACTAAGCACTGTACAGAGAAACTACAGGATTCAGTTCTCACATCACTCTCCGCGTTTCAATGGCGTGGTCTCCACTTCCACGAAACCGGAAAGTGCAAGAGGAACGGGGGGCTGAGTCCAAATTTTTTAGATTTTGCAGGCTTTACCGCTATCTAAAAATAAATCAATGGAAATATTGCCACAACACAGGAGGTTCCTGAGGTTCGCTTTCGGGGGCGAAGCTTACCAGTATCGGGTCCTTCCATTTGGTCTAGCTTTTTCACCCGCACATACACAAAATACATGGATGTAGTTCTGGCTCTTACGACTCCAGAAGCATCCGTATTGAATTACATGACTGGCTGGCCCAGTCTCAGTAGCTAGCGCTTCGACATCAGCATGTCGTTCTGGCTAATCATTGTTTCCTAGGATTGAGATCCAATGCCATGAAAGCATGCTCTTTCCTGCTTAGAGGACAACATTTTTGGGTGTCACATGGAATTTGAGCGTAAGCGGGCACAGCTGTCTCTCTCAACACCGTCAAGGAAATCAAGCTAGACCAGAAAGTGACCATCACTTTCAGAGATCTTAGCTCTCATGGCAGCTGTATCCACGGTGACACCTTTGGACCTTCTGCACATGAGAGCATTTCAGTTGTGGCTAAGAACCAGGGGATTTTACTCTAGGGCCAATCCCCACTAAGGGCTACGCGCCAGGTGCTTCGTACCCTTCCTATGTGGTTCAGACCCCGGTTTCTGACTCTGGATCCCACTCTAAGTTCGTCTTGTCGTCGCAGATGCTAACGACAGACGCTTCCCTCGTGGGCTGGGGTGCGGTCTTAAATGACCATCCAGCCCAAGGGAGCTGGAGAGGCCATCTTTTTGCGCGGCACATCAATTGCCTCAAAATCATGGCTCTATTTCAGGCCCTAAAGCACTTCCTTCAGCAGTTGAGACTACCATGTCCTAGTGCGGGTGGACAACACTATGGCAGTCTCATATATTAATCACCAGGGCGGACTGTGCTTGCGCCGCTAAATAGCTAGCGCACCAGATTCCTGTCCCTCAGGGCGATTTACATTCTGGGAAAATTTCATGTAGCATAGGTGGACCTCTTTGACTCGCAAGATCAGCAAATGTCCCCTTTACTACTCTCCGACTCTAAGTCAAGCTGGTCTTCCAGCCAGCGTAATTAAGACTATTCTAAGTAATAGGACTGCCTCCCCTCAAATAGAATGTATTTGAAAAGTTGGTGCATGACGAAGCAGGTAGACCCAGTCCACTGCTGAATTGTTTCAGTGCTGGAGTTTCTGCAGAAAAAATTTGTCCTCTGGCTTGTGCCCCTTGTTGAACCACTAGAGTCAGCGCCTCAGGTTTCTGACCCTTAAGATGTTTTTTCCAAATGGTGTTACCTCTCTAAGAGGAGCGGACAGCTATTGCCCTCTCCTATGAGGCGCGTGGGCTCACTTCGCCTCTAGGAATCAGGGCTCATTCAACCAGGGGAATCGCCTCATCAATTGCATTAGCAAGAGGTATTCCCTTGCAGCAAGTATGTGACACGGAGGGTTGGTCCTCTCATCACACATTTGCCAACATGCATCCTATTGTTTTGAAGCCTTCTGTCCTCCGCCTTTACAGTTTCGGAGCAGGAGAGACATCACTTACTGTGTCCAGTACGTGCTCTTCAGATTTACATCAGCCGCATTAGCCAGTGGCGTAAGTCAGAGCAGCTTTTACATGTTTTGAAGCCGCAATCTCCGTGAGAGATGCTATTGCCCTCTCCTATGAGGCGCGTGGGTTCACTTCGCCTCTAGGAATCAGGGTTCATTCAACCAGGGGAATCACCTCATCAATTGCACTAGCAAGAGGTATTCCTTTGCAGCAAGTCTGTGATGCGGAGAGTTGGTCCTCTCCGCACACATTTGCCAATATGCATCCTATTGTTTTGAAGCCTTCTGTCCTCCGCCTTTACAGCTTCGGAGCAGGAGAGACTTCACTTACTGTGTCCAGTACGTGCTCTTCAGATTTACGTCCACCGCATTAGCCAGTGGCGTAAGTCAGGGCAGTTTTTACATGTTTTGAAGCCGCAAGCTACGTGAGAGATGCTATTGCCCTCTCCTATGAGGCGCGTTGGTTCACTTCGCCTCTAGGAATCAGGGTTCATTCAACCAGGGGAATCGCCTCATTAATTGCACTAGCAAGAGGTATTCCTTTGCAGCAAGTCTGTAATGCGGAGGGTTGGTCCTCTCCGCACACATTTGCCAATATGCATCCTATTGTTTTGAAGTCTTCTGTCCTCCGCCTTTACAGCTTCGGAGCAGGAGAGACTTCACTTACTGTGTCCAGTACGTGCTCTTCAGATTTATGTCCACCGTATTAGCCAGTGGCGTAAGTCAGAGCAGCTTTTACATGTTTTGAAGCCGCAAGCGGCGTGAGAGATGCTATTGCCCTCTCCTATGAGGCGCATGGGCTCATTTCGCCTCTAGGAATCAGGGTTCATTCAACCAGGGGAATCGCCTCATCAATTGCACTAGCAAGAGGTATTCCCTTGCAGCAAGTCTGGGACGCGGAGGGTTGGTCCTCTCCGCACACATTTTCCAGTATGCATCCTATTGTTTATGAAGCCTTCTGTCCTCCGCGTTTACAGCTTCGGAGCAGGAAAGACTTCACCTACTTTGTCCAGTACGTGCTCTTTAATTTTTACGTCCACCGCATCAGCTAGTGGCGTAAGTCAAAGCAGCTTTTACATGGTCTGGGGCCGCAACAGGGGGTGGCCCCCACTACATTGGGCTATTGCCCTCTCCTATGAGGCGTGTGGGCTCACTTCGCCTCTAGGAATCAGGGTTCATTCAACCAGGGGCATCGCCTCATCTATTGCACTAGCAAGAAGTATTCCCCTGCAGCAAGTGTGTGACACGGAGGGTTGTCCTTTCCGCACACATTTGTTAGATTTTATAATCTGGATGATCATGCCACTCCGGGCTCACAGGTCCTCGAGTCAGCTTCCCAGATATAGTTCTGAGACCTTTTCGGCCTTGTGCGCACACGCCACACAACCTTGGGGTCCAGACACTTGCAGTGCGGCGGCGTTGGTATTCTCGTTCCCATAGCGTTTTCACGCAGCATCGAGTGTAGCCTTTGAAAGGGAACGTCTCGGGTTACTTTGCTGTAACCCTGTTCCCTGAAAAGGCGGGAACGAGATGCTGCGTCCCAATGCCGCACTGCCTACGTGACCGGACGTCCGTTCAGACAAATCAATCTGAGGAATGTTTCCGGTTCACTCCTATTTATAACCTGCAGGTGCGTCTCATCAGATGACGTCACCCGACCAAGGTTATATAAGCCAAAATTTGGCGTGTTTGATACACACATGCTTCACAACCGGCAACATGACAAGATGTTTCCCATAGCGTTTTCACGCAGCATCTCGTTCCCGCCTTTTCAGGGAACAGGGTTACAGCAAAGTAACCCGAGACGTTTTGTTTCTATCCAGGACTTTCAACATCAAATCTGATTGATCTAGTATATTGTTTTAAGTTATTTAGGATATCGATTAAAATAGACCAGGTTGTCAAGAGAACAGTTTGTGCCTTTTTGCTTGTTTAGACAGACGCAAAGTTGATAAAGCCTGCAAAAATGTGTTAAAGCAACATTTACTCATGACTCATCTTTTAAATATCATGTTTTGTCCATTTTGCATTTTACCAAATATACAATTTTGTATGTGTCTATAACTTAAAGTGCAAAATATATGTTAGTGCAAATTCATTTTATACTCACACTTTGCATTACTAACCATCAAAGTGACTTTAAGAATGACCGCAGTGGTGTTCTCTTCTGTCTGCTACACCATCTATTACATATTTGATTTAGCAGGGTTTGCACCAGTGGAGAAATAACTATTGCATACAAATATTAATCATATCCTTAGACAGCCCATTATCACCATTAATAACAACATAAAAAAGCTTTATTTTAATACAGTGTAAAATTTTCTAAGAGTGTTACTTTAGCTTATGGCTATTGATAACTAGCTTCTTCAAAAGTGCAACTGTATTCAGTTCAGGAAGAACTTCAGACATGTGGTAATATGAGGTTTCTCATTTTGATTCTGGTTGTAATACCCTAACAGAATTTAACTTCAATTCAAGTTAAGATGGATTAAGATGGCGCCGGTGAGGTTGGCTGCTGTCACGACTGCTCCGACCACCTTTTCTTTGTTTTTGTTCTTTAAGTTAGTTTACAGCGTTTTAAAACCAGTCAAATTACCACCATGGAGTACATTAGTTATGATAGAGACACTCTTGTTTCTATTGGTATACAATGTACTCACAATTCGACGTTTTTAACTCCGGATCCGAGGTGGCCGAGTGAGATCCTGAGGGAGAACAAAGGACGCGACGCGAAGCGGCGGCCTCGAGGGAAACGAGCCGGCGTCAGGAACAGGCTGAGAGCCCGTGCACACCGCACACCTCTGCCTAGCATCCTGCTCGCCAACGTCCAGTCACTGGAAAACAAGCTCGATGACCTCAGGGCCAGGGTAAAGTTCCAGAGAGACATACGGGACTGCAATCTCCTCTGCTTCACCGAGACATGGCTAAACCCAGCGGTGCCGGACCACGCCATCCAGCCGGCCGAGTTCTTCTCGGTTCACCGCATGGACAGGACGCAGGACTCAGGGAAGTCAAGAGGAGGCAGCGTGTGTTTAATGGTGAACAGCAGCTGGTGAACAGCAGCTGGTGAACAGCAGCTGGTGCAACAGCGCGAGCGTTGTTCCTCTCACACGCTCCTGCACACCAAATCTGGAACTACTGTCCATCATGTGTCGTCCTTTTTATTTTACCTTTTTATTTGTTGGCTTATCGTCCAAACCGAGCTGAACACTTTTTATGCTCGCTTCGAGGCTGCAGCTAAAGACGCTAGCGATGTTAATGCTAGCGGCGCTAACGGCTGCAGACAGGAAGTCACTGCCAGCACCGAAAGCGCGTTCATCATCACTGAGCACGACGTGAGGAGAGCCTTCAAGAGAGTGAACACCAGGAAAGCAGCAGGACCAGACGGCATCTCAGGCCGTATTCTCAGAGCCTGCGCAGACCAGCTAGCACCTGTGTTCACTGAGATATTCAACATCTCTTTATCTCAGTCGGTGATCCCCACATGCTTCAAAGAGTCCATCATTGTTCCTGTCCCAAAGAAACCTCATCCTGCTTTCCTCAATGACTATCGCCCTGTAGCCCTCACCTCAGTAGTGATGAAGTGCTTTGAACGCCTGGTCAGAGACTTCATCATTTCTTCACTACCCGACACACTGGACCCTCTACAGTTCGCTTATCGTCCAAACCGTTCCACGGATGATGCAATCTCTCATCTCCTCCATACATCTCTCACTCACCTGGACACTCGGAGGGGGAATTATGTGAAAATGCTCTTCATCGACTACAGCTCTGCATTTAATACTATAATTCCCTCCATACTTACCATCAAGCTGGAGCACCTGGGACTTAACTCATCAATGTGTCAGTGGATCTCCAATTTTCTGACTGGCAGACCACAGGCAGTAAGGATGGGCGGACATGTCTCAGCCTCCCTCACTCTCAGCACTGGAGCCCCCCAGGGTTGTGTTCTGAGCCCCCTGCTGTACTCTCTGTACACCTATGACTGCGTGGCCAGTACCAACTCCACCACCGTCATCAAGTTTGCTGACGACACTGTCGTGGTGGGCCTGATCACGAACAACGATGAGACAGCCTACCTGGAGGAGGTTGGAAATCTGGAGAACTGGTGCCAGAGGAACAATCTCCACCTGAACGTCAGTAAGACAAAGGAGCTGATAGTGGACTTCAGTACAAAGCAGGTAAAAAACTACCAGACCCCCGTCATCAACAGGAGCCCAGTGGAGAGAGTGGATAGCTTCAGATACCTCGGTGTTCACATCACGCAGGACCTGGCATGGTCCTGTCACATCAACACCGTGGTAAAAAAGGCCCGGCAGCGTCTCTACCACCTTAGATGCTTGAGAGACTTTAGACTGCCCTCCAAGGTGCTCAGGAATTTATACTCCTGCACCATAGAGAGCATCCTGACGGGAAACATCACAACCTGGTTCGGGAACAGCACCATGCAGGACAGACGAGCTCTACAGAGGGTGGTGCGATCAGCTGAGCGCATCATCCGCACCGAGCTCCCTGACCTGCACTCGATCTACAGCAAGCGGTGCTTGACCAAGGCCAGGAAGATCGTGAAGGAGCTCAGTCACCCCAACAACGGACTGTTTACTCTGTTGCAGTCTGGGAAGCTAGTCCGCTCCCTGAAGGCCAACACAGAGAGACTGAGGAGGAGCTTCTTCCCGCAGGCTAACGAGAACTAACACAATCTTTTCACAATTGATCAATCAATCAATCTTTTTACATCCATGGACACTATGGACAATTCCACGCACACCTACCTTCATATCTACACTGTTTACGTACATGTTTACGTTTACATCCTGGACCATTGCACAAAGACACTTTAATAACTTTGCACACCTACCTTCACATCTACATTACATGGTTACGTTTACATCCTGGACCAGTGCACAAAGACACTTTATTAACCTTTGCACAAAGACACTTTGTTCTATGCATATTTGCACACCATCTTTCTTACAAAATATCAAAATTTCTCAATTTCTTAAATGCTCTTGTACATACAGAGTATTTATACAGTACAGTTTAATTCAATTTGTACAGTATATTTCTATTTTTCATGTTTAGCATATTTTTATTTTTAGTTCTATTTTTTCTAGT
The DNA here is from genome assembly GCF_024256425.1 of Clarias gariepinus. Classification (NCBI taxonomy): domain Eukaryota; kingdom Metazoa; phylum Chordata; class Actinopteri; order Siluriformes; family Clariidae; genus Clarias; species Clarias gariepinus. The sequence goes on along the minus strand of NC_071103.1, from coordinate 22,819,624 downwards.
TTAATTTATTTTTTTCTATTTAATTTTTCTATCTTATTTCTTTTATTCATATTTATTTCTATTATAAGATTTAATTCTCTTTTAGGGTCACTGGCAGTCGTATAAGCATTTCACTACATTTCGTACTGTGTATGACTGTGTATGTGACAAATAAAATTTGAATTTGAAGTTGTAGTTAAAAAAGGTACAGTAAAACCTTGGATTGCGAGTAACGCAGTGTTCCGCAAGACGAGCAAAGATTTTTAATACATTTTCACTTAAAAAAATTAGCAAATCTTGGTTTACGAGTACCGAGTATCATGTGTCATGAATGCGCTTCTTGTTTTGATGCCGAGTGTCATGTGATCACAACTGAGCCAAGGGTTTTTCTCTCTCTTGCGCTGTGGAATTGCGGAACAAGGTTCCATTGTATAGTTTTTTTTTTTTTTTTTATAAAAGCAAGTTGTTGGATAAGCATGCATTAGGATATGCATTAGGATAAATAGGTTTATATTTTTTAGGTTATGAAAATGTGTAACCACGTCAAGAAGCTGAAAAATTTAACTAAAGATATCCACTGTATTGTGTGATGTAATTTTAACTTAGTTAAAAATAGAGCTTAAAACATTGCTATTAACAAACTGTTCTCTATGAACAAAAGTCAAAAGTCAAGATATCAGCACTAGTACCTGAATCTAAAATTCTTCACTAAAACAGTACAATAACCTTTCTGCTGAATAATTGGTTTTATTTCCAAATTGATATTACTTCTTTCTTTCTAGTTGCATTATAGTTTAAGTATATTCTCAGAAAAATTATTGTATTTTTTTCCCACATAATCACAAAAATAATAGATATTTTCGATGGATTTAAATAGCTGTCCCAAGGCAAGGAATCTGGTGCTTTAAAACCCAATGCCATCATCTCGTAGTTTGCTTGCCAGCTAGTCAGTAGGGTCTCAGAGAGACAGCTTGAGTGCCATAGCCTGCTCACACTGTGCTGTTTGTGTGTGAATCCGTGTCACTTTTGGGCTCCTTCCAGGCGGAACCTGGATCATGGCAGCCTGCTTGGTGTTAATTGTTGTGGCAACTGTTGCTTCATGCCATGCTCCACTTGATGCCACTCCAAACTCCAGCAAAATGCAATTAATATGGAACAGCAGGATATTAAAAGCCATATTTGTCACTGTCAGTATCAGAACAGTGCCTGATGGCTGAGGTGATTGGAGAAGACACTTCTGTGGTTGTCCCTTTTATGGCACACAGTAGGTTAATGTGACTTTCCTGGTTAAGGACACACACTTTCACACAATTTCTCTAACACCTGCAACCCTTTCTGCAACCACAAAAAAGCACTCATACAGAGGAAAATTTGTGTTTCTAATAGAAATTGCTGCTTTACTTAATCTCCAATTTTTCCCTGGGACCTGACCAGGTGTTGCTCTGCTCCATCACGAGGGATTCCCCGTCTGTCGGTTTGCTTGCTGGATGTCTTGACGTGGATGGTCTCCAGTGATCTCTGTTTCTTTGTTATGAGTTATACACAGCAGCCTGAATGGTGCTTAAACACCTGCTCCAAACTGGAGCACAAGCGCAATAAATCAGCATCTGTGCTGGGGAGCACTGAAGCACTAAAGTCAGGGTACGCAGTTCTCGTCTTCCTGTTCTGCCAACTGGCTGCGCTGTTTTGTGGAGGGTGACGGGAGGAACGAGCCGCTTGTTCACACATCATTGAACACAAATCACAGCTGGCCGAGCTGCAGCAGGCAGATGCTGACTGGTGGAGGGGGGACGGCATCATTTAGGATGATGTGCAGTGATGGTTGAAAGCATGTCACAGATTTATTTCAGCTTCCTTTATTCGTGAGTTTTGCATGGCTTACTCAGGTACATGCAAGTCTAGACAAAATGTGTATATACTGTAAGGAAAGGATAAAGAAGGAAGATGTTCAAGATGACAAAGAGAAGAGATGAGAGTGAAAGCATGATGGTCTACCTGCAGTCAGAATGTGCATCACTTCAATGCACATTAGCAGTGTGTGTGTGTAAATGCTTGAATGTATGAGGGCTTTTGTCTGTGTAAAGATTGTGGCCATAGTGTAGTCACTCTTGGCAGAAAATTTGGGAATAAGAATTTTTTAGTCCCTTAGCACTCTTTTATACACTCTCTTCATCATATTGTGAATTCATACAGAATTCATTGACATTTACCCCTCAGACTTGTGTTCCAACAGAAAAATAATGCAATCAATAATTCCCTCACAACTCATTTGAGATGTACAAAAGGTTTTTTTTTTTTTTTAGACTTTTGATATTAATAGTGTTAACAGAGTGCTTACAATTGATGGTCTGCATATGCCCATGCCTACACTAGGGGGCAACATAATTCTGCACTCATTTAACACAAAATATGTAATAGCATGCAAAACCCATATATCAATAAATTATTTAGGCACATTCCTGAGTTTTTTTCATTCACTCTCACCTCTTTTGCCAAAATGTCATGTGTTGTTTTCAGGTACATGTTTTGATACTAGTGTGTGTGTGTGTGTGTGTGTCTGCATGTGTACTGTTCCATGCTTATTGGGGCTAATAATAAGCTCATAAAGTAGTTTAGATGTGTAGAGAAATTAGTAGTTGTGTATCTATTTGTGTTTGTGTCTGTCTGTCTGTGTGTGTGTGCGTGCGTGTGTGTGTATTTGTGCCTCTGTGCTGCAAGCATCAGATTTGAGAGTATCTCTCAATGATATTCACCTTATAGGTTTCCTTACATCCGTATACAGAACACAAACAAAAAAGAACAACAAAATGATTAGTTTTGTGTGTGAAATGCAAAAGAAGCCAATATAAGATAAATATATCTAAACTATAAGCTAGAACATAGAGATAGGTAGATAATGAATGTTTGCAGTTCAGTAGATTCATGGGATGTGTTCTTTTAGTATGTCAGAATCACTAAGGACACCGCTATATCCTCTGAAGGTGGGAAGAGCAAAGAGCAAGGGAATGGAGAGAGAGAAAGAGAGAGAGAGAGAGAGAGAGAGAGAGAGAGAGATGGGAGAGTAGATTACTCTGGTCTGTCCTATGCTATTCTTCATTTTAAGCAGCTTGTTGACCTTTGCAGTCACGCCTGTAGGTGTAGTTTAGCTTCTGCTGCAGAGCCTGCAGTAATTTAGGTGGCAACTGAAACACAAAGACCAGAACAGGAAGAAAGGTGGAGTGTGTTTCCGTGTGTAACTGAGGGCAATATGAGAAGTGGTCTGCTTGCCTGTCAAGAAATGAGTGCTTCCAATAAGAATGATTTTTATGTGGACAATATTTACCGTCGATTGTGGGTCTCTGTGCGTGTCTGTCTGCCCAGTGTCAGCTGGAGATAATCATGTCCTAAAATGCTATTTGCCACAATCAAAACTAAACATATATCCAACATCATGTGGCTGTCCAATTGTTCGACAAAAGTGTACACATATGATACAGCTTACAAGCTTGCACTGACAAGTATCTGTTATCTGTTGTATGATTGCTAGGCATACCAGGGCAGAGATTGTGATAGTTTGCCAAAGCTGAACTGATTGCAGGCTGTAACCCTGCCAGTACTAAATTCAATCCAATCAAAACTTGATAGGAACAGGTGGGCAAATAACTGATAAAAAAAGCTCTTGACACTGATATTAAACGCTTATGTATAGAACATAGCAGCAGTGTAGAGAAATGACGCTTCATTACCCCGCTACTATTTCTTTAGCTTGTGCCAGTGCCGCACAACCATTTATGCCTATTCTGTCCTAAATTATAATATGAAAAAGCATTATTTCTCACCAGCAAACCCCTCAATTGGGAACAGATGTTTCTCCCTCCCCAGGAAATGAGTCGCTCCTTAGTAACAGAGGGTGGCGGCCTCGCTTTATTAAACATATAAAAAGCCTCTTAAATGATATGATTCAGAGGAAATATAGGCTGATATTCATTCATTCAAGTTTAGCAATGCAAGTGCTGCTAAAATAATTACAGAGCACGAGTGTAAGAGTAGTTGCTCTCAACATGCTGTAAAAATATAATGCTTTAGACAGAACCACCTAACAAAATGCTACTTCAGTCAGTGGGCAGTGAGTAAACTCATTCTACTTATAGGAATTTCTTACTGTCAGTGTGTACTTTATTGTAATCAGTGATTCACAGCCAGTAATTTTGACCCTAATGATTTAATATCACTACAAGGCTGATATAATAACAGTGAAATTATACAGTGATAAATTTTATGTAGGTCTATAGCTCCAGAACTGAAAGTTTATGATCCATATTGGGCCGTTGAATAAGAAGTCACGACCTGAACTTTGTCATTTTGATGTAATGGAAGTGCCATTAGGATGTCTGTATGTTTTCACCACATGCACATACTGTACACACACACGGACACACATTTATCTAAATAATAAAAAAAAAACAATATTTGAATTAAAAGCACATGTTAATGTTTTCATTGTAGAATATTTTGTCTCATTGAACAGCTGTGCAAAAGATTATTTTTGCACTATGAGGCTTTTATACACTGTGATGTATTGAGTGCAGCAAGGACAAATCAGTGGATGTTGGAAATGTCTTCACTCATTTCAAAAGAAACCTCAAAACAAACAAAACCTGATTGCCACTTATTCCAAATTGAAGGAGTGAAACAGATTTGCAGCAGACATGCTCCTCATTATCATAGAAATGAATATGATGACAGATAATGAATATATGCTTCTTGATGCTCCACCGCCAAGCAAGAATGAGCAACTTTACAAATGCATGAGAAAGGAAGAATATTGTAAAAAGCAGCATCTAATGCCATGATCATGTAAGACAATAGAATATGGAAAAAAAATAGAGGACAGACTGAAGGTCGGTTTTATACAGCGATAGAGAAAGAGTAGGGAAAAAGATGGATATTACACACTATACTGATCTGAGTGTGCATTCCATGCATATTAGGTGATGACAGACCAAGCTTCAATGCTTAACCGTTTTATAGGGTATTAAACAGCTGTGGAACACTGTACCTCATTATAAGAAATAAACTGACTTATCACTTATCATCTAATTATCAGTCACAACAGTTTTCCTGCTGTAGCAAAGGAAAAAAAAACTTCAGTGCACATTAGCCATGGTTGCTATACATTCTAGGAATGACATTACCTTTAACTTTACATTTTCATTCATGACTATGTTAAATCTTTATCACCAAACTGTCAATTTATTTTTAGCTTTTTAAAGAACAAAACTTTTCTTTAAAAACCTTTTTTCTTTTTACAAATATAATTGTTACACTAACCAGCCTAATTTCACAACCTAGTGGAAAAATGTTTAAAAAAGGAATTTTCCTGCATTTAGTGTAAGTTCACAAGTTCAAGTTCAACATGGCACCACAATCTGTCTAATTGACCAGGAAAACAGGAAAATCTGGAAACTTTTTTAAAGGATGTAGCTTCAGTAAACCAACTGAATTCAGTCTACAGTATATGACAGATTAAACTGCTGGCCTTGCTAGAGGGAGAAATACAGGCTAATTTCTTTAGACTCCTAGCCATTTGTATCTATTTGCATAAAACAGACAACACTATCTGTCACCAGCCTTTAGACCTAATTGAATTACAATACATTTATTTATTCCACTTTAAACAGGTCACTTTCAATTTGTATCGTCAAGGGAAAAAGGAAGAAGGTGCATTTAAATACACCTATTCTATTCAGTTTCCCTGATAGTTCATTGTTTGATTTGCTTAGAACGGTGTGGTACAGTTTAATCAGACTTTATGTGACGGTTTCTGTCTGTGTGATACGGTTTCCGTGGAAACAAACAAACAAATTGGTTTAAAAGTAACCCATGCCATGTGATTAGACTTTTCCTTTATTGTTTTATGCTGTTTCCTAAAACTCACTCCATGTATTCATAACATCTTTCTGTTTTCACTGCAAGGTTTTGACAAATTAATTGTATATTACTAAAGGTTGCTGCTTATTTTCCTGTCTGTGTTCCTGTGTTCCGTGATATTTGTTTGGCTTGTATTAACTTTTATGAGTTTATATAGGACTGCTATAACTCTAAATTCCATCAAAACTGACTAATTTATGTAAGTGTTCACTAACACTGGTTCCTGGACTAGGTGCCTTTACATCAGTCACCTAAATCTGCCTATGCTCTATGCATTTTCTATGCTATTCATTTACAAAAACACCAAAAGAAAATAAACTACAGATTAAATAACAATAATAAGTAGTGCATCTATGTTTTTACCTTCTGATTAAGATAAACAGAGCTAAAGTGGCCAGAAGCGAAAGCAAAAGGTACAGTTTTTTTTCTTTCTTTCTTTTTTTTTTTACTGCGACAGATAAGCACCCGGAGGCCTTTATTGCATTTCTCATCTGTCCTTAACTCTAAGTCTCACACACTCAATTTGTTTTGAGGCATTTGATTTGCGTGTATTTAAATATAGATTTTTTTCAATTTACATTTGTCTCACTTCTGTTGTACATATTACATGTTTACATTACTCTGTGCTAGTAAGATAATTTGAACTTGTTTAGATCTCTGCCTCAATTCCAGGCAAATATATATATATATATATATATATATATATATATATATATATATATATATATATATATATACTTTAAATTTATTTAGTAAAAAATCAGTCTGAATCCTTATGATAGAACATTTGCTTTACATGTAGGTTATTATATCTATACTGGGTTTACTATCAGAAACCAGAATGTTTAATGCCTAATCTTTTTAAGGACCATAAGCAAACAAACATAATCCTAGAAAGGCCCATGCTTAGTACTTTGATGCTAATCCTCTTGAAATAAAGCAATATTTATGCTTATTAACCTTATCACGTTACAGTGAATTCTGAGACCCACTTAAGATCAAATATTGCATGTATACTTACATTCACAAGCACACATAGACTTGCTTGACTTTATGTGGTACCTCTCCCCTTTAATGATACAAAGTACAAGCACAATGCAAATACAAAGTTGATTCTATTCTTCTAAATACACATTGTGCATTTTAATGTGAAATAAACTTTGCATTAAAATAAAAAAATCGCATTTAAAGAGAAGCCTTTTTACCAAGAAATAAATGTCCCACAAGGCATTGTTGGAGTGTCCCTTCTACCATATGTAACTTTTCAAATGGATAAAACCACTGTAAAGAATACTAATAAAACCTAAAATCAAATAAAAGAACAAACAATTTTTCAGATGTCATCAAACTTATAAGAATGCTTGCTGCTCCTTCAGGGCTCTAACATTGCTACTTATTGCCTTTTGGAGCTCCATAAAAAATCAAAGGGCAGCAGTGAAGTTATAAAGCTTTGTGATACATGAGCAGCTCTTGACCCTGGTCCTGTGTTTTGTTTATTTGAGGGAAATAGGCAGAGATGTGGTCTAAAAGCACACACTGCATGCACAACCCAATTCCCAGTAGTTTTGAAATTGTACTTTTTTTGTTTTTGTTGTTTTTCACAGTGATTGTGCCCAGCCCTCTGTGGAAATGAACTGTGAGGTGTTTTCTTTGATTATTCTCAGTGTAACCTTTTAGGCAGAGAGCAGTATGAGAGAGGAATAAAAGTAGAGTGGAAAGCTCCATGCTGTGTGACTATTTTCACTGCATTCAGCTGACACGATCACTTGTTTTCCCCAGAAAGACAAAACTGCAAGATGAGCAAGATGTTGAAAATGAGAGTAATCATAGTCCTCACTTTTGCTTTCTTATTCATGTGAATAAATCATTATTGACCTATAAGAGCATTTAATTTTTTATATAAAATTTAAATAAGCACATAAATGGGTATAAAATGAGGTACAAAAGAGGTTGACAGTCATTGTTTCATTAGAAAATAAAGGTATGAGTGGATGGGGTAAAGACAGAACAATGAAGATTTCTTACTTTTTCCTACAGTTTCTACAGTTTAAATATGCACAAAATGGCCAAAAGTTAGAGGCCACCTGAACACTACACTTCTATGATTGTCCCAGACTGGAGTACACAATTGCATGAAATGTCTTTTTATGCTGTAGCATTTCATATTTCTCTCCACTTGAAATTGAAGGACCATGCATGTTCCAGCATGATCATGCCTCTTTGCACAAAGTGAGTTCCATAAAGACAAGGTTTGCCAAGAAGGAAGTAAAAGAAATTGAGTGCCCTACTCAGAGCCCTGACCTCAACCCCACAGAACACCTTAGGGATGAAGAAGAATTGTGACTGCACCTCAGGTCTCCCCACCTGACACCACTAATTCTCTGAATGGGCAAACCCCACATCCACACATTTATGGCAAGTTATTTCTTTTTTATCACTTACAACAAAGATCAGTCATCCCTGACCCCGCCCCCCACGCTCTCTCCCTCTCTCCATATACAGTACCGTATATACTGTATATATATATATATATATATATATATATATATATATATATATATATATATATATATATATATATATATATATATATACTGTATATATACACACACACAAACACACACACATACACACACACTTGTATGTATGTTTGTAAATATGTACAGCCATTTATAATGGTGTTGAATTAACTGTCTTTTCCTCTAGCTGTATTTGTTATTTTACACTTCTCTCTCTCTCTCTCTCTCTCTCTCTCTATTTCTCACTCCCCACACATAAGGCAACACCATTCAATCTTGCTTTAGTTCCTCTGTCATTAAAAGCAATGGCATTTGTCATCTCATCGCTCAACCTCCCCAACGCTTCATTTCACATATTGAACAACAGCAGCTTTGGCTTGAGGTATCCAACTGCAGGTTTGTGATGAGCTAAGAACCTGCTCATTCTTGGCAGTGAATCACATCCAGGTCACTCCATAAAAACAACCTCATATGAATAGAAGTTATGTTGAAAAGGGTGGGATAATAAAGGGGGTATTATGGATTTTGGATTGAATATAGCAATAGTAAAGTTTAGATCAGCAGGATTGAGTGGTGCAGTGGAAAGCACTGTGAGGATTGTTGGATTGTTTGCTGTTGTGTTGCTTAATGACCTTTCTCTTTATTTTTAAGAGTGTATATGCAGTCTTTGCAAGTGAATGTTATTATGTGCTAGTATCCATTTTTCAGTGCACTTGTGTATCAGTCCAATCAGATCAAATGACTTTTGGAGTACTTCTGTTTTTTTATTGAAATAATTATTTCAGATAACCTGGCCATCACCTGAATAACAATGCAGCCATTTTTTGTGTTTACATATTTGCCTACATGCTTATTGTATGCTTTGTTTCTTTGCTGGCCTTGGGTTGTGTTTGTTGTCCTGTCTGCCATTTAGTAGCTCAGAGAAAGAGATGATCCTGTTAGATCAGTGTCAGGCTCTAATTGTTTCCCTGTAAATATAAATGACCAGTAATTAAGACTGATGAATTAAATAGAAGTCATGTAAACAGTTGGTTTGTTTGAGGAGAAGTTGTGATTAATTTAAAGACCTTATGTCAACTTCATTTTAAATATAATTGTCAGACCTTTGAATTTTAATTACAGCTTTATATTTCTATCACAAAATGCAAATAGAATTCTGTTCCATATACTGTTTTTTTTATGGGCCATTTTTTCAGGGTATTATACTCTCCTATGGATTACTATTGTGTTGACATGTGGAAAGGTTGAAAATGTTTAAACTCAAACCCTGATAGTTAGGAGCTGTCAGGGTTTGAATAAAAAAATGCAAGGTGCATGACACAAAAAGAAGAAACAGTTTTTAACTGAATACACTGCAGATTTTAACTGAATACCATGCTCAAAAAAAAAAAAATTCATAAAGAAAAAAATTTAACTGCGACAAATGGTCCCAAGCCTGGCTGCGAAAGGAGGAGCGTTGATCCTGGGATAACAACAATTTATTTGATTTGCAACAACTAAAAAAAAATTATAATTGCTATTAAATAGTATAAGTTAGGCTACTCAATAATGCAAGTAAAGAACAATTAATATGAATGAGTACAACAAACTCAAAAACTGATAGTTTTGTTTACTTAAAATTGGTAACATCATTACTTTACTGATTACCTCAATTTTTTTGAGCTTTGCCAACTTATTCGGGTTTACAGTGTGTAAAAGTAAATAAAAACAAATATAAACTTCAACACAAACTGCTGTGTTTGTCCTGAAATTCCCATGGCATGTCAAAATACAGTTGTTTCCTATTCCAATGACTGTTATGGAATATTTCTAGTTATAAACCTTTATGTGATCTGGAACCCACTTAAGACCATGATTCATGTCTTGTCCAGTGTGGTGTAGTTCCACTGAAGGTATTGTCCTGGGGACAAGGCCCACCTTTTGATTGTCTACTGTACTTCTTAAGCTATTGATTACAGTTAAATTTATGTTTAGGCATCTGAGTATAGTTACATAAAACATTTCTCCTTACTGGTCCTTTAAAAAAAGCTTTATGCATACAAACAAAATCTTTAGCCCAACTCTACTATTAATAATTTTCTAGCCCTCCACTGTTTTCTTTATATTCCTAAACTTTAATTATTGTTTTTGGGTCTCATATTATTGGGTGTGACTTCTGTTTGAACTTCAGATTAAATACAAAATTGTTCTGATGTTAATGTTGCAGACGATCCCATAATTAATTTTGAACTAGTGTTTTTAAATTTGTTTTTAAGTTTTATTGCTCTGTTTTGAATCAGCAATGGCCCATTAATACAGTATGTGACCTGCTAAAAAGAGAGTCATTTAAATTTAAATACTAATTAATAGGGTACTACACTGAGACTACATGCATATTTTGTGCGCACACACACACACACACACACAAACACACACAGGAATGGTGGTAAATTAAGGCAGTAGTCACAGGTTTTTTTTTTTTTATTGTCACAAAAAAAAAGAACACACAAATTCATTCATCCTAAAAAACTTTTCCCCTAGTCATCTTATTATTTAGCTCTTGCATTGGTTAATGTGGAATTGTGTGTATATCTGTAAGGGGTGGTTCATGTGTACTGCTGACATATCAGTATATTTTTCTACCATCTTTTGTATAATTTAAACATAGTCTGAACACTGTGGTGATTTCAATAGGCACATGAATATTCAAAAAATAACATTATAAGGATTTTAAATGTTTCTGTAGATGGCATCGCTCATATGGTGAAACACACATGTAATATGATCAACTATGCTGCAAAAAATAATAATAAAAAGAGAACCTAGGAGTTCATTAATTTATTGAATAAATAAATAGTCTCCTGAAGACTATCCCAGAGACTTTGGGCACAAGACAGGGTAAAAAGGTACTAATCCATTGCTGGGTGCACACAGACACGCACACACATACTGTACACTACTTGTAATTTGGGAATGCCAAATAGCCTAACCTGCATATCTTTGGACCTTGGGAGGAAATCATGGCTAAAAGATGTGAACTGCATAGACAGACCCAAGGCTCAGACATGAACCCATGACACTGGAGGACATCGGAGCTACCCAATGTTTCCCCCTATCCCAGCTGCTTATCATAAATACTATTAAGAGTACAGTTAAAGTTTATGGCTGTTTATGGACTACACACATACTGTACCTGACAGTGATTCATGAAATTACAGTATTATTCCAAGCTGATGTACTGTAACATTACTTTAATCATCACTTTAAACCTTCTAAATGTATACTATGGAGGGAATGCAATTGTCTCCAGCCCCAGTACAGGCACTTGTTTCATGACTCACTGTAGCAGACAAGGTATTAACTGTTTGAGTCTCATCAACTTTTACCATCGCCAGAGCTGTATCTTGTGCAGCAATGTGTAGCATGCAAGGATGTTTCTTTGAGCACGACTGACATGTGATTCTTCTTGTGCATTCTTTGCTTAAATGTCCTTTTACTAAACATCCAAAGCAAAATTTATTCTTTCTCAAAAAGTCCAATTTGTCTTTATACGTATTTCTTAGCGTTGAACTGGTAGCATTCATCTAAAATATGACTTTTCTCACAAAATGCACGGGGTTTAGTAAAAGCACTGATAACCAATGCATCATTACTCCTTGCTGTAGTCAAGTCTTTATGATTTTCACCAACCTGTTTTATGCCAGTTGCAAAACTGCTACCTCTTTTTCCTTCTTTTCTCGGCTTAGGTCCTTGAAGAGGTTTGTTACTGTGTTTTTAATCACTAGTCAGAACATCCGGGTCTCCAAAGAGTGGGTTTGACAATTGCTTTTGCTTGATGATCGACAAATTCCACCAGCTGCACGAACTTGGCTCTTCTGTGACTGCGCTCTTGGTACTTGTACGCATGGGCCCTCCATCTATCACGCAATTTGTAGGGCAGTTTTGAGACAATAATTCTCATGTTGGTAGGAATATCTAACTCGTCCATGTGTTCAATGTTTGCCATAACATTGCGGCAAGTTACCAGGAACAGGGAAAAAGCGCTTAACGACTTTCCGTCCTCTGGCTTTATTTCCGGCCATTTAAGTGCCTTTTGCATCAGTGCTGTTGCAATTTTTAAGCTTATTTCCATACCTGTCATGTAGCATTCTCATTGCGTCTGCATAGACAAGATGATCTGGCATATGGTGGCAGTTCAAGCATTTCTGTAATATCTGTCTGATGTTGTATCACACTCTGAAGCTCTACTGTATCAGTATTATGGAGTGAATATTCGTTACCTTGGGTAGGCCATTCCTTTAAAGAACTTGTCATTTTAGGTCTGACACTTACGGGCACACTTGAACGGGCTGCCTGGCAACGTGATGGCAGTCTGAGATATTCCGTTGATGCACTATGCTCGTGATATTCATCATATTCCGATTTGGGGACATGTGCACCACTCGGTTCGATGACCACACTCTGTCTTGCGGGACTTTGTCGTTCTTCACAACCCTGATACGCTTTTATTTCAGCATTAACCATTGTCTTTAGTTGTGCTTCCTTAGCCTTTAGTTGTGCTTCCTCCATTTCTAACGCCTGCCGTTGGTCTAAGGTTGCTGCTTTAACCAACAAGGCTGATCTGTTAGCTTCTTCTTTAAGACGAGCTGAGGATGCTGCAGATGTTGAGGACCTTTTGGATACTGCCGTAGCTACACTTCCATACTTATTAGAAGCGAGTGTCTTAGGCGCCACCATTGACACGCTGTCCATTGGTGAAACTTCATCGTTGAATGTTTGAGACATCTTAAAGTGGCGCTTAGTGTCCGCAATCCACGATTCCACTTTTGCCATGAATTCTGTGCAGCACAGCAATTTGGGCTGATACCAGTTGTACTGATCACGTTCGTGTTTTTATTCACTTAAGCACAATCGCACTTCTACATTGCTTTCAATAAAGTCTTTTAGCAGCTATTTGTACTCACGTCACTTAGTTTCAATTTCATTCAAATTGCAAGCATTGTCCATAAGCATCTCTATTTCGTTAGATTTTGCAGTCAGATGACTCTACTTGCCTTCTCTGGTGTTTATCATTTCATTAAGTTTCTCTTCGAGACCTTTGTCGACGAGCGCCCTCACACGCTCAAACTTGGTAATGGCAGCGTTGTCTTCGTCTGCCATAGTGAACTTCATGGCAGGCAAATCCTTACTTTCGGTTTCAATTACTTATCAACACTCCCTGCTTTCACATGCATGTAAGATGCACTCTCAAGTCACTTGTCTTCACTTGAACAACGGAGAAAGCTTTTGACTTTACATGTACGGGCACAAGTTCTGATGCGTATCTTTCTTGTTACACTTGGTTACTCACGACTCAAACGTCCATTAAATTCTTTGTCTCTTGTTTTATTTTCAACATCAAAGTTCAACAGTTATAACTTATAGTTTTCTTGCATGGATCCACTGTAATTACAACAACTCATTTGCTGTATCCTGTAGCTTACGTTCTTAAATTATGGTCTTACGGTCAAAAGCTTGTGTTCTCCACAACTTCCGTATCTAACAACAGCTAACGTGCATGATAGACATGCAGCTACACAACTATGGAATGATGTCACAGAACAACTTATGAAATAATGTCACAGTGCAACTTACGATTATCATATAAATGCTTACCTAATAAACTTAATACTTAATGATTAACTACTAAAATAGAAATAAACACAACAACAAATTTATAAAAATGAAATATGGCTCTTACAATGAATATTTCCTTAATAAAACCCAACACACCGAAAGCTTACAAAACAACCGATACTACAGTACATGCAGCATGATCACGGGAACCCTAATTCAGTTGTGAGACAAAACTTTTACTTTTAATATGTATACAAGCAGCAGTTGCACTTTATTATATGGCGTGTGATGCAATATCACAAAATATCATGTAATTTTGCCCTTGTATTATGTATGTGGGATGATCGGACTGTACATCTGAAATTCTGTCCTCCCAGGAACTCCTGGGAACTAAATTTTACACAGGAATAGCTGCAGAGAAAATTTTATCACAAGTCCCAGTTTGACTTGAACTCTTTGACTTGAAGATATGAGTTGATATGCACACAAAGATCAAAATATCCGCTCTTTATTGAAGTTTAGTCTCCTAAAATTATGTGCTACAAACAAATACTGATTCTTGTATTCTTGTTACATTTATTCCAGCTTTGATGTGTGGCAAAATGTAAGATTTCTGTCAGTTTAAAAATATAATTTATATAAAAATATGAAAAAGCCCATTATTACCAGCAATGATTTGTAGACTTTCATCCAGTTGTCAACCAGAAGCCCAGAACAAACTCAGAAACTCATCTTCTTCTTTTTCTTTGTCTTTCGGCTGTTCACTTTCAGGGGTTGCCACAGCGAATCATCTGCCTCCATCTAACCCTATCCTCTGCATCCTCTTCTCTTACACCAACTAACTTCATGTCCTCTCTCACTGCATCCATAAATTTACTCTTTGGTCTTCCTCTAGACCTCCTGCCTGGCAGTACAAACCTCAGCATCCTTCTACCGATATATTCACCTGTCCAAACCACCTCAATCTGGCCTCTCTGACTTTATCTTCAAAACATCTAACATGGGTTGTCCCTCTGATAAACTCATTCTTGATCCTACCCATCCCTGTCACTCCCAAGGAGAACCTCAACATCTTCAGCTCTGCTACCTCCAACTCTGCCTCCTGTCTTTTCTTTTGTGCCACTGTCTCTAAGCCATAGAGCATCACTGGTCTCACCACTGTCCTGTAAACCTTTCCTTTCATTCTCGCTAATATTTTTTTATCGCACAACACACCTGAAACTTTTCTCCACACATTTCAACCTGCCTGTACCCACCTCTTCATCTCCTTTCCACACTCTCCATTGCTCTGGACCGTTGACCCTAAGTACTTAAAGTCCTGCACCTTCTTTACCTCTGCTCCCTGTATTCTCACCATTTCTCTTGGGTTCCTCTAATTCACACACATGTATCCCGTCTTACTGCGGCTAACCTTCATTTCTCTGCTTTCTAGAGCATACCTCCACCTCTCCAAATTTTCTTCCACCTGTTTCCTGCTCTCACTACAAAGCACAATGTCATCTGCAAACATCATTGTCCATGGAGACTCCTGTCTAACCTCATCTGTCATCCTGTCCATCACCAGAGCAAACAAAAAGGGGCTCAGAGCCAATCCTTGATGCAGACCCACCTTCACCTTGAATAATTCTGTCACACCTATGTGCTGTAGGTGTGACAGAATTATTCTGTCACCACTCTCTTACAGCTCTCATACATGTCCTGCACCACTCTACTGTAACATACTTCTCTGCCACTCCAGACTTCCTCATACAACCCCACAGCTCCTCTCTCTTGTACGCCTTCTCTAAATCTACAAAGACACAATGCAACTCTTTACTACTTTCTCTGTACTTCTCCACCAGCATCCTCAAAGCAAATACTGCATCTGATGTACTCTTTCTAGGCAAGAAACCATTTGCTGTTCTCAAATGCTCACCTCTGCCCTTAACCTAGCTTCCACTACCCTTTCCCACAGCTTCATTGTATGGCTCATTAGCTTTATGCCTCTGTAATTGCCACATCTTTGCACATCTCACTTGTTCTTAAAATTCCACTCTTCATCCTCTTCAACGCCCTTCTCACCTCACTTTTACTACTATTTGCTACTTCCTGCTCCACAACAGTCACCTCTTCTACTCTTTGTTCTCTTTCGTTTTCCTCATTCATAAGCTATTTTAAAGTACTCCTTCCATCTTCCCATTACCTCCCTGGCATCTGTACTGTATTTAAAGTACTCCTTCCATCTCTATCTTTAATCACTCTAACCTGCTGCGCATCCTTCCCATCTCTAACTTTCTGCCTCGCCAACCTGTACAGATCCACCTCACCCTCCTTACTATCCAATCTAGCATACAAGTCCTCATATGCTCTTTGGCTGTAGTTGTCCAGTCAACTGAAAGCACCTGCTGAGCACCCATAGCCTGTCTTAACTCCTCCCTAAACGACCACACAACATTCTTCCTTTCTCAGCTTCCACCACTTTGTCCTCTGCTCTGCCTTCGTCCTCTTTACCTTTCTCACCACCAGGATTATTTTACACACCACCAATCTGTGTTGTCTGGCTACACTCCCCCCTACCAACATTTTGCAGTCACTAATCTTCTTCAGATTACAACGTTGACACAAGATGTAGTCTACCTGAGTGCTTCTGCCTCCACTCTTATATGTCACCCTATGTTCCTGCCTCTTCTAAAAGAAAGTATTTACAACTGCCATTTTCATCCTCTTTGCAAAGTCCACCACCGTCTGTCCTTTTACATTTCTGTCCTGAAGACCAAACCTGCCCATCACCTTTTCATCACCTCTGTTACCTTCCCCAACATGTCCATTAAAGTCTGCACCAATCACCACTCTCTCACCTCTGGGGATGCTCTGCATCACTTCATCTAACTCACTCCAGAATGTCTCTTTCTCTTTTAACTCACATCCTACCTGTGGGGCATAACCACTAACAACATTTAACATCACCCCTTCAATATCCAGCCTCATACTCATCAACCTGTCTGATACTCTTTTCACCTCTAGAACATTCCTAACAAACTCCTCTTTCAGGATAACTCCTACTCCATTTCTTTTCCTATCAACACCATGGTAAAACTCAGAAACCCATGATTGTTGTAAAATGTTTATATTAAACAACATAACATATTCAATTATCGTATTTCATCCTGAAACTATGCACGACATATAAACTACAACATATTGTATAGATTCTTTTGGAGTAGTCACACAGGTTATTTGCTCTTTACCAGCTGCTGAGACTGGTGTAACGAAACATAAAGACAAACGTCAAAACACATTAAATAAATAATTATATATATATTTCTAATTTAATGATGGGGATGTATTACAGTTTTCACTTATTACAATGTTCTCTCAAGTAACTTACAACAGCATGTAGCATTTGATTATTTACTTCAAAACAAGAATGAATATGTGACACATAAAGCATGGAACTTTATACTGCAATGAGCAAAATTCCACTAACTCGAGTTAAATGAAGAAGACAGATTCCCTGTTGAATTTAGTTCTCTTCAAGATTTGTTTCACATGCTATCTCAAGAATTTTCCATTGCCACTGTCACTTTTGTCACTTCACTGTTTATTGACCTCAATTTATATCCAGATTTCCTTAAAACTACATTGTTACAATATACACTGATTTCAAATTCTGGCATGACATACTGTCCAAATTAAAAGTAGTTAATAGTGATTAAAATAGGCTTAGTAATTAATTGTTTGCATACTGTATGTAAATACTTTACAATACCTGCTAAATACCACACATGATTATCACATTCAGATAGAGTTTACAAATACAGGCGTTCTGTTTGTAGATTATAGGCAATTCCTTTTATTAATGCTGGGATAACTGAGATTCTAGCTCAAGTCCCGCAAAAATGTCATAGCTGATAGGTCTTTTTTTTTATTATTGATTGCCACTTCTGTAGTTGCTTTAAAAAATGTTGTTTGGATGCTTAGTGGTGTTTCAATTGTAAATCTAAATTTCTGTTTTAAAAAATGGATACACAATGAGGATAGTTAAAAGATTGCATTGCATTATATTTCCCAAAATGCTGGAGGTAGGTAGGTAGGTAGAAAGGCAGGTAGTTGGATCTGTTAGGTATACACATTTTTGTTAAGTTTGTGTTGACACAATATTTCAAAAGTTTTTAGTTAAGCATAGAACTGCTCATCAATTCATGCTTCATTTAAATTCTGGAAATTCCTTATCTGTAATCACCTGGACTATTCAATTTTAACAGCTTTCACTCATGTACAGATTTATGGATGATTTGTCCTTGCCTTTTTATTCTCCACCAACTGAGTGAAAGATGCTCTTGAAGTGCAAAATGTTTAATGCATTGCGTCTTGGATTCCATCAGCTTTGAGATTGGGCCAGATTTAAGCCCAATCTCAATTCTACCCCTTACCCCTACACTTAGCCCTACCCCTCCGTTTGGCACGTTCACGTGAAGGAGTAGGGGTGTCTCATTTCTCTTTTGGTTGGAGGGGTAGGGGTAAGGGGAAGGGCCTGATAGCCCTCCAAATGAAGATTTTTGGGGCCTCACTTCAAACAAAGGGCTAAGCGAAATTTTCAACATGGCTGCTCACTCGAGCAAGCAGACCCATAAATGTAACTAATTTTTTGCCATTAATAAGGATTTTTATGACAAGTTTTCATTACATGTATATTACCTTTAGTCTTGTGTCTGTGTTTATGGTGATGTTCTGTAAAGAAACGTTTGCAAAAAAATCGTTAAAGTTTGCTAGCGGATAGCACCGATTGCACAATATTACAAAAATATATTTTTATGTCATATACATTTTACTGCATGCAAAAAACAAATATGAAAGTTCAGTAGCACGGTAGTTTGCCGAGCATTTGATAACGCTTACAAGTTTGTTATGCGTACGGCCTATGTGTACATGTAAATGAACGGATACGTATGTTGACGTATAACAGTGTTGTAGTGGTGTCCCATTTCTTAGGGGAAATATTTTAACCTTTCCCCTTTCCACTTCGTTTCAAGGGACAAGGGGAAGGGGCGAGGGGTAGGGGAAAGGGTAGAAAATAGAATTGGGATTGGGCTTTAATCTAGTTCCAGACTCAAGAGAACTAATCAATTCCTCCACTTATGATTATCACTTAATGTACAGAAATAACTGTTAGTAAAATATATTGAAGCGAGAAAGCATGAGGCAATTTATCAAAAGTACAAAACTAAAAAAACTCCAAAGATGCTTAAAATCTGCTTTGATAATGCTGACAGCTTTGATAAAATTGTTTTATGTGTTTCAAAGAAAATGTAGACAATTATTCATACTAAATAAACAAGGATTATGTTAGATTTTGTTGAGGTTTATTCACATTTTGTGAAGCTTTTTCAAGTTGTAAAAAGCTTCAAATGGTAATCATACTTTTGTAGATTTGTATGCATTTTAATGAATAGTTATACATTTACAATCATGACACCATATTATTTTTATTAAGTCAATTAAAATAAATACCCAGTTGAATTACCATTAAATTGTGTTTAAGTATTTACAAAACTGTTATCTTGTCATTAAATACTCTATAACCTTTAAAATAGGTATTTTGTCAACACTTACGGTAAAAATTTAAGGAAAATTGACATTGTGTCACCATTTGGTATAGTTTAAGGAAGGAAAAGAATCCTTATTATTGATTTCCAAGAGAAAAACATTTTCCGAAGGGCAGTGCTGCAAAGCAGATAAGAAGTCTAAAGATGATGAATACAACAATGATGCTCAATTTCATGCTAAAGTGGGGACATAAAGCCAGACTGCTAATTTAGCCACTGATAGCAGCAGGCAGCAGCAAACGAAAAACCCTTCCAAGATTAATAGCCTGTCAGAGCAACTCGAAGCCAATAACATGGATCACTGAAATAAAAAAGGTACTGGTTTGTGTTGCTGATGTTGGATTAATATGTTTGAAGAACTGTAATGTTTGGATGAGAACATGGAACATCAGTTGTTTTAGAAATGAATAAGTATGAGTAAGTAAGTAATGATTGCAAAGATAAAAGGAAAGAAATCCTTCTGCTTTGTTTTTTGCAGCACAGCAGCACCAATCTTAATAACAAACCACACAGGATCAGTTTAACTGACAACCACATATAAACATGTTCCTGGTACAATATTGTGTAGCTCTAAACAGTAAACAGACCCACCACACCCTTTCTAAGCTCATCTTTTTTAAGTCACTAAGATAAATTGTCGTTGTTTCCATAAGACTATTTATACAGGGCTTATTTATGTTTTGAACCTGCCAATTCTTAAACCCTGATTTGTACAGTAGCAATATTTTTTTTTAAATCATGCATTTTACTGTTGCATTCATAATAGTACAGTTTTTTAAATATAGCAATTCTCAACTTTTTACCAAATCTATGCTATTGAAAGGGGATGCAATTTTAGCCTTTTAGTCCATGGGACTCCGATTCTTTGTTATGCATTAAGAGCTGACTTTGAAGACCTGTAATTATATGTTATTCTCTTACAATTCAGAAGAAGAAAATTTCTTGACCTCTGGTAAATGCTTTGGTGAAAGGTTCTCAGAAAATATATTTCTAAACTTCTTTGCTGACATTTCCACAATGCAAATTTAAATACAGACTTTAAGAATGTATTTTGCATGGGTTTACCATTTTTCATAATTCACATTCATACTGTATGTATGTAATGTCCACCTCATCACCAAAGCTATAAAATTGAACTAAATGTGAATACAGACCTTGCGGTGGCTTTCAAAAGATCTCTTTTTTAGTCATTGGTAAATGCAAATGTAATCTTAATGTCTATACTTAAACTCTGTTGCAAAACATTGTACAAATGTGTACATTGTGCAAATGTACACATTTACAGAGATGCATATTTCATATACATTACACAGTTTTAACTACCTTTCTAAGTAGAGGGCTTATATGAATTTACCTCATCTACAGTATTCAACCTCCCTCAATTCAGCAAATGGTCTACAGACTTTGCATTTACTAGACCTCTGATATCTAGTGTCTGGCACAAGGTCATTAGGGGCAGATCCTTTGGGTGGGATGTGTTGATGGGTGTAACCCTCCAATGCATTCCATGAATGGGAAATTTGGAGGCCGGATCAACAACCTTAAACTATTTGTCTGCCAGGCCTACTTTTCCACTGTGGGCAACGTTGATTTTTTTGGGGGGGAATTTTTGCCATACAGTATTAGCTTTTTTTGTGGATCTATGGTCGTCAAAAATATAAATGATTGGGTAGTTACTGGTATACAATTAATAATCAAGGTGTTGTTGTTTGTTGGTGGTGCTAAGTGGTGGATACACATGTCAATTTTAATTTAAGACAAAATTGGAAAAAAAACAAAAACGTCTCGGGTTACTTTGCTGTAACCCTGTTCCCTGAAAAGGAGGGAACGAGATGCTGCGTAAAAACGCTATGGGAACATCTTTTTGTGTTGCCGGTTGTGAAGCATGTGTGTATCAAACATGCTAAATTTTGGCTTATATAACCTCGGTCAGGTGACGTCATCTGATGAGATGCACCTGCAGGTTATAAATAGGAGTACACCGGAAACATTCCTCAGATTGATTATGTCTGAAGGGACGTCCGGTCACGTGGGCAGTGCGGCATTTAAGCGCAGAATCTCATTCCTGCCTTTTCAGGGAACAGGGTTACAGCAAAGTAACCTGAGACGTTCCCTTTCAAAGGCTACATTCAATGCTGCGTGAAAACGCTATGGGAACAAGAATACCAACGGCGCCGCACTGCAAGTGTCTGGACCCCCGGGTTGTGTAGTGTGTGCGCACAAAGACAGAGGAGGTCTCAGAACTATCTCTGAGAAGCTGACTCAAGGACCGTGAGCCCGGAGTAGCAGGAACATCCAGGCTATAAAATCTAACAAATGTGTGCGGAGAGGACCAACCTGCCGCGTCGCACACTTGCTGCAGGGGAATACCTCTCGTCAGAGCGAAAGATGCGGCCCCCATAGCATATGAAGAGCTGCTCTGACTTACGCCACTGGCTGGTGCGGTGGACGTAAATCTGAAAAG
Organism: Clarias gariepinus; assembly: GCF_024256425.1. Taxonomy (NCBI): domain Eukaryota; kingdom Metazoa; phylum Chordata; class Actinopteri; order Siluriformes; family Clariidae; genus Clarias; species Clarias gariepinus. The sequence continues at coordinate 22,797,572 of NC_071103.1, read as the reverse complement.
CATGTACTGGACACAGTAAGTGAAGTCTCTCCTGCTCCAGAGCTGTAAAAGGCGGAGGACAGAAGGCTTCAAGAACAACAGGGTGCATGGTCGGAAGATAGTTCTGGTGAGGATGCAGAATGGCCCTGACTAGCCCAGGGGCAAAGTCTAGGCAGGATGGGGAGACTGACAAGGCGTGCAGATCTCCAACTCTCTTCAGAGAGGTAATGGCCATCTTAAGGGTCAGAAACCTAACAAGCGCTTTAGCTAAATGGTCGAACCACTCTAGTGGTTCGACCATTTAGCTCCACGAATGAAATGGACAACTAAAGGGTGCTTTCCCTCCTGAGAGGGTAACATCCTGAGAGTACTAGGGCACAAGCCCAAGGACAACTTTTTCTGCAGGAACTCCAGCACTGAAACAATTCGGCAGTGGACTGGGTCCACCTGCTTTGTCATGCCCCAACTTTCAAATACATTCCATTTGAGGGCGTAGGCTTTTCTAGTGGAGCCCTAGCATTTAAAAAGTGTCAATAACGCTGGCTGAAAGACCAGCTTGACTTAGTTGGTCCCGTTCAGGGGCCAAGACTCGGGCCGGGAATGAAATATTGTCCCCTGCACCTGAGACAGAAGATCTTTCTCACTGGAATCACCCATGGTGAGCCGTCGAGGACAGATATTAGGTCCGAGAACCACACTCTGTGTATAATAGGCGCAAACGCTGTTGACAGACCCTCGCCAGGACTCCCGGGAGCAGAGCTATCGGAAGAAACGCATAAAGGCGTAATTTGGGCCACGTATGGGCCATGGCGTCCAGAGCCAGGGGAGGCTCTGTCTCGCCGCCTCAGCCAGATCGGCTTGTGATCCCCAGGAATGGTGCGTAAAAAGGACGAATCGTGGCGGTTTTGTGTCGATTACCGGCGGTTGAATGCGGTAACGCGCAAAGATTCTTATCCGTTGCCGCGAATAGATGATGCGCTGGAACATGTTGCGGGCTCGGCGTGGTTTAGCTCGTTAGATCTGCGTAGCGGGTACTGGCAAGTAGAGCTCACTCCACAAGCGCGACCTAAAACTGCGTTCTCGATCGGGCAAGGGCTATGGCAATTCCGGCGCATGCTTTCAATGGAGAAAGTGTTGGCCGACATTCCTCGCAATCGTTGTGTCGTCTACCTGCACGATTTACTGGTGCACGGCAAGGAGTTTGAGGTCACGCTAGCTAACCTACAGGAGGTATTTTTGGCTATCCGGCGGGCGAATTTGCGGCTCAACCCAAAAAAGTGCCAGCTGTTGCGGCAAGAGACTGTGTTTCTGGGACACGTGATTAGCGCTCAAGGGATTGCTACCGATCCAGCCAAAATTGCTGCGGTACAGAATTGGCCTGAACCGTTAAACGTGTCGCAGCTACGCACCTTCCTCGGGTTAGCCTCGTACTATCGTCGGTTCGTGAAGGATCTTGCCACGATCACTAGTCCGCTGCACGGGCTCACGAAAAAGAATAAGCCGTTTCGCTGGGACAGGGTGCACGCGCGCGCTTTCACTCGGTTACGGGAAGCTCTGGTCACGTCGCCCGTTCTCGGATATCCTGACGCGTCTCGTATGTTTATCCTCGACACGGACGCAAGCGATGTAGGGCTAGGGGCTGTCCTGTCTCAGGTTTCCGAGGGTAAAGAGCGTGCTATCGCCTACTTCAGCCGCGCATTGTCGGGACCGGAGAAAAGCTGTTAGCGGTCGTCGCGGCCCTTAAACATTTCAGCACGTTCAGCATCGAGCGGGAAAACTGCATGCTAACGCCAATGCTTTATCCCGCCGGCCATGTAGCAAAGAGCGTTGTCCGCACTGCGAGCGGGTTGAAGAGAGCGTCGGTAGTCGCGACATGGAACACTCTCCGACCCCCATGAATCAGAACATTCTCCCTGCGCAGTTCTCCGGAGCCCCCGTCGGTAATCAGCCAACCGAGCCGGTGTAGCGTTTTAACGTTATAATGACAATGAAAAGCTGCCGGCATTCTCCACCATAATACTGTGTATAGGTAGAGTTTTAACATAATAATGACCATGAATAGTTTCCGGCATTCTTCATCATTAATACGTAGGGTTTACATAATCAAGACAACGAATGACGGTTGCATTGTCCACCAATAAATATAGACATTTTAATGTGAACACAATGCCAACGCATCCGTCATCATTAACAAGTAATTTTTAGCTCTGGGTCAGAGTTGTATCGAATCTTTAACGATTCGGTTTAATTTGATTAATTGAATCAAAATTTATAACGTACACTATATTGACTACCCGTCCAGCGTTTAGCACAATTTAGTGTATCTTACTAGTTCTGGTTATCACATGGCCAACAGCTATAACACAAAATCTAGTATTTAGCAATTTATGAGCAAGGTAACACGATCTGGGCAAATGTTTAGACTTTAAAATACATGACCAAGACAACAGTACTTTATAAAGAAACGAGAATTTATTTGACTAATCTACGATACATGAAACTACACTACTTGAACGCACGTGCACACACACACACATACACACAAACAATTTGGCAAGCGAAAATGAATGAAGTTATTCTAGTACTGGTTACTAGATCAACGAAAGTCACAAGAGCAGAGTCTTGGGTTCAATCTTACGGTTTAGTTATGAAACGAGCACCAACTTCAGCAAGGTATGCAGCATTGTTTGTTTACTTGCGTTATGTTTCGTTCTCATCCTTTGGTTCGCCTCCAGCGAAGGGAATCACGGCGTTGCTGATTGGTTGGTGTGCTGTTGTAGAGATGACGTCAGTCAGGAAAGCCCTTCGGTGAGGCGTTGGTTGCCTGGTTACCGATGGCTGCGCTCTGGAACTTCTCCTGAGGTTTCCTTCGTTGTGGGACTTTGGAGTTCTGGCACGAAGTCTCGTTGAGAGTTCTTGAAGAGCGGATGACGCCAGCAGCGGCGGCGCAGCGCCCGCAAGGGCGAAGCCCGAGCTGCTTGGAAGATGTTGTAGGTCGCAGTTGTGATGATAACTTCTCTTCTTCTCTTTCTTACTGTGGACTTCCTGAGGGTTTTTGTCCCTTGGGGGTCAGTCCGTCCCACAGGTGATTCCTCCAATCGGATGTGATTGCAGGGCTTAGCCACGCCTCACGTGGTTCCTCCTTCTGTGCATAAAATAGCCAGGTGTTTCGGCTGTCACGTGTGACCCATCCGGTTGGAGTTTTTAATACTTTATAAGAAGTAATTTTGCATGAGCTCTGTTCAAGCTACCAATTACCCATGTTTATCAACATTCTTGAAATAAAGCCAGCTTGAGATTGACACCAAACATTACATATCTTACCCACTCATTCCTTCCTTTATCTAATAAAAAGGTTTGTAAATGCTGATTACACCTTTAAAGTTATGCAGATTAATCAAACATATACACAGGAATAAAAGGAACTGAGTAAATATATGTAAATACGTTTTGCCCTACTGGCACACTTTAAAGATGTTTAAAATAGTGTCCATGCCGTATGCCTTTGTTCATGGAAAGGCATGTCTTCCAGAGGTCAAGAGACTGTCCAGGTGTGATGAGGCCTCTTCCTCCCCAGCTTGGGGTGGAGCTGTAAAGCTGTCTTCTTTGTTTACCGGATCGCCGATTTACACCCTCAGTTTTGGGGTCTACTTCAAAGCATCTGGCCTTGTGGAGTTTCTTAGTTTTACAGACGTCCCCCTTAAGATAGCAAACCAGATAAGGTTATCAGGATGGTGCCATGCATGCTGGAAGAGGGTGTTCAGGAATGTGATCCATTGACTGTTCTCTCTATGGGAGCCCTGTTATTCGCTACATATCCCCCTTTTTGCTCGGTGAAGTTCCATTCGTGAACATCAGCGGGCACTGGAAGTAGAAAAATAGAGAGAGAGAACAGGCACACACAAGACACAAACAACACCTCCATAACCAACTGAATCATGGTGCATAACCTAGTTACCTCGTATGGTCTGGTTACGAACACTTAAAACGACATGGGGTGCTTTTGGCTAGGCTTTATCCCAAATCGGGTTGTTTCGATTGGCTGACAACAATTTACTTTCACTTTGGGTGGAAAGAGTCAACCTAATTTTTGGGAGCTGTACTCAAGCTTGGTTAAGATAATTCCCTGATCAAAGAAAGAGAAAACGCAGGGGAAAAAAAAATAGACAAACACAAAGAGAAAGGGCCACAAGGACACAAATAGATTGAGGAAACTAAACTAGTGTCGCATGTGTGGAGCAACTCCTCTCTACCAGAGGTTGGGCCTAGCAGTGCAGACAGAGGAGGGTGATTAGGTGTTTGTTTACAAAAGTGAATAAAATATCTGTATGTACCTTCCTAGAAGGACCAAAGTATGTTACTGTGGTGAAAGGTATACGACAGTTGATCTGTGTCAGTGGTCTGTTCTTCCCCCCTTTTCAGTTTGGAACAACTCTTTAATCATCCTTCTCATCAGTTCTTAAAAGTCTTGACATTGGTGATGTCTTCAGCTCATTTGTGGCTTGGGCTTGAGCTGGATTAGCTTAGACTTTTGACTAGTTTCTTTGTCGAATCATTGTTCTGATTTAAGGTCAGCAAATTCTTTGATGAGAGCTTCCCGGAGCAGATGGTAGTCAGTCTTTGGGTGAGCTGCAAACTTTAGGTAGCTGCACACTTTGGTAGCTGCACCCTTTAGGGCTGGATGTTGTTTGAAGCCAGAGTTTACCTTGGTCAGTGATGTGGAGTCTCTTTCCTAGATGGAGATCACTTTTCATACATAAATATGGAAATCCTGGCTGCCTGGCCGATGTGGCATAAATTTATCAAGGTGCCTGGCGAGTGGTCAAGGTCTGCGCCGTGCGATGCTCTGTGGCTGGAGGGAGCAGGTTCCCGGTGTTCTGCCATGAGGTAGGGTTCTTTGGAGGGAGCTGGGGGATGCGTCGCCCCGCCCGTCACTTCTTCCACTACGTATCGGTCCAAGAACAGGGGACCTGGTCCTGCTCAACAGGGGTAAGATGCGTGCACGCCGTTACCTTGACGGATCGTGGCACCATTCACAGGCGGGCTTGAGTTCCTCAGTGGCGCTGTAGGACTCTTCTTTGCTATGGTCCAGCTGTCGCATGAGGTAGCTGATCTCGTTCCTTGCTTGTCCAGGTGAGTTTTGAGGGCTTTAATTCTGCCATTTTTCTCCCTGGGGTCAGACGTGGCCTTTCCTAGTAGCTTTTCTGCATACTGCAGCCTGTCGGGGAGATCAGCGTGGTTTGCCTTGCCTTGTTCACTTTCATGTGTTGTAGTTGCCAGAATTTCTTGCAGCACGGTGATTTCCACTTTGTCCTGCTCTACCTCGTCACCCCCTTTCCGTCGCTCCTGAGCTTCCAGTTCCAGTTGCTTGATGCGTTGTTGCACACGCCAGCTCCTGCTGTAGATAGGCGGCGTGCCTGTTGCTCAGCTTGAGGGCGACGATGAGTGTGTGACGTAAGGAGCCGGTGATGTTGGACAGTTCATTCGGACTGTAGCACTGACTCGGGTCTTGTCTCATACGGCTCGTTAAGTTGTCGTCTAGCTGGTCTGGCGTCTGGTACTTCAGTGTTTCGGCAGCCTTAGTTAGGAAGCTGTCGGTTGCAACACTTGGCCATGTCTTCAGATCTTTTCAGCGACTGACAGGTCTGTGGTGCGAGACATGTTTTGCTGGGGTTCTAGAACCACGACTGACACAGATGTGAGAGAAAGAAACAAAATAGAAAAAACAACAAACACAGCAAACAGATGTGTAAGTTTGGGCTACTGCCGAGTGTGGTTCTCTGTGACTGTGGTCCTCTGGTGGGCGTGCTACTAACTGGGAGTTTCTGTGGGAAGAGCTAGTGAACACACAGTTAGCATGGCTAGAGAACCGATGCAGAAAAGAACAACAACACAGAGCAAGGGATAGAGTAGTAATGGTAATTTTCTACTTTGCTATAAGAGGAGGTTCCTTTTTTTTGTATGGAAAGGTTAGAGCTAATGTTAAGCTGAGGAAAAACAAAGCGCCTTTCTGTGGCAGAATAGGTTTAATGCCAAATTTTGTTTTTCCCTCCCCCTTTTGTTTTTATTAAGTTTGATTTGGAAGGGTGCTCCTAAGTAAAAGGGGTTTCAAGGTGGGGATTTCTCAGTATGTGATTGTTATTTAAGATTTTCTCTAGGCGAAAGAAACAATAACAATGACAGTATTGGTTAACTCAGCATTAGGGTTGACAACCATACACAGATTGAAACACTTTTAAACACGTCTTCAAAATTTTATGGACGGTTTCCTAGTTGACCTGCTTTAACCTTGGCGAGGTAGGATCCCAGCACGAAAAGGGAAGGTACGGTGAGAGTCGGGAGCTTTTAAACTTAAGAATTCACGCTTCAACAATATGTAACGTTTCTACCATTCTCTGCTTTTGTGACTTTCACAGGTACAATCCTAGAATAGCAGTAGTAGTCAAACCAGGAGAAAAACTGAGTTAAAGAGAAAAAGAAAGTGTGGGGTTTCCTACTAATGTGAGGACACTTAACAGGGTTGACCAAGTTAGTTAAAACTGGGTGACAAAAGCCCTGGTGGATAATGCGAGAACTTTCAAATTTGAATTTCAAATTATGAATTATAGCTAATTATTGAGCATTAATTAGCACTAGAATTGGTAGGAGCAATTTGTTATTAACTCCATTGATCATCTATCATTAAATTAGAGACACGACTTCTAATTTATTACTTAATTTTAAAAAATTTCAAACTAATAATGATAGTCGATGATGAATTTTAAAAGATGTTTATCATCAAAATCATATAAGTAGTTACAGTTACAGTGTACGATGAACACCGAATCTGTAATAATTTATGAAATTGAATTTAAGTTTTAGATTAAAACAATTAGACAATGATCAACATTTCATGATGTCATCAAAATCAATGAAAGTAATTTTGCTTAATCCATTACGTATAGGTAAAGTAATAAAGAGGGGGTCAGAAGAGAAAAAGGAAAAAGACCCACTGGTGTGAATTAAAGTTGGGTGTAACGAGGTTAGGTCACTAACAACTTTCGAACAGTGCATTCACAACTGAAAGATGCTATGTGCTAACCGCTAGCCTTAAATGCTACTAGCACAGATGCTACATGCACACAGGCTACCTGGTAAACGCGCTAGGTTTGCTAACTGATGTAGCTCATGCTAGACTTTGTTTACAACTGGTATTAGATAGCGCGGGCGGAATGCGTTACGTCGCTATGGTTACGTACACTTAAACGAGCGTGCTAGTTCAACAGTTATGGGTGATCAGTGACAATGGCAGCGCATTTAACAATGAACAACCCGAACAACACTAGTTAGCTCTTTATAGCTGCACGACCTCGACTCCACTCGTTAGAGTGGGGCACACAACTTAGTTGTTACTACATTTAAGACAACAATGTTGCTGAGATCTCGGCGTATCTCAGCCCTTTGTCAGACAAACATACCGACATTAAACACAAAAACAAACGTGGCTTTTAACCGCACATTTTACTTGAGTGAATTTGCAAATGGAACATCGCACAGGCAGATTCACCATTGAGACAAATTAGCTGCACAAAGGTGTGTGTGGCAGGGTTTCTTCGCTGCATACACACTAAGAATTACAAACAGGGTTTCTTCGCTGTTTGTTACACACTAATTTGACTTTAGGGTTTGCGCAAATTAGCTGCACAAAGATGCGTGGCAGGGTTTCTTCGCTGCCTACACACTTACAAATAAAAACAGGGTTTCTTCGCTGTTTTTATGATAATATAAGGCCTTTAAAAGATGATAAGAGGAGCATCGCTCAAATCAATCTTTATCGCGGTGAAGGAAGATTTCTTCGTTCCAACAGGCGATTTTGATAATATTAAAATGTAAAGAGATTTCTTCGTCTTTACAGTACAAGTTTAATATTATAAGCTGCAGTTTAATTTAACATATAGCTAAGCTTGAAAATGGAACAAGCATCTCGCGCTCGCTATGAAGGCCTTTAAAAGATGATAGGAGGAACATCGCTCCAGTCAATCTCTATCGCGGTGAAGGAAGATTTCTTCGTTCCAACAGGCGATTTTGATAATATTAAAATGTAAAGAGATTTCTTTGTCTTTACAGTACAAGTTTAATATTATAAGCTGCAGTTTACTTTAAAAATATAGCTGAGCTTGAAAATGGAACAAGCATCTCGCGCTCGCTATGAAGGCCTTTTAAAAGATGATAGGAGGAACATCGCTCCAATCAATCTTTATCGCGGTGAAGGAAGATTTCTTCGTTCCAACAGGCGATCTTTATAGTATTAAAATGTAAAGAGATTTCTTCGTCTTTACAAGTTTACTTTAACCATTAACCATGACTAAATGTCGGACAAATAGTGGCTGTTAAAGTACAATACTAAAGGTGGTTTTGAACCATCCAATCACGAAAGTAAGTTCGTGTTGCATTTCATTCATTCACTCAGTGGTGTGCCGCGAGACAAGGACGTATACAGTATCGCAACAATCTGTTTCTCCGCCTCTAATCTATTTCTGGACAATAGAAGAGATACAGTGAACGGTCTTGGTTTTATGAATTTTTAAGCCAAACAATGCCCGCATTCTCCACCATAATATATGTAGCGTTTTAACGTTATAATGACAATGAAAAGCTGCCGGCATTCTCCACCATAATACTGTGTATAGGTAGAGTTTTAACATAATAATGACCATGAATAGTTTCCGGCATTCTTCATCATTAATACGTAGGGTTTACATAATCAAGACAACGAATGACGGTTGCATTGTCCACCAATAAATATAGACATTTTAATGTGAACACAATGCCAACGCATCCGTCATCATTAACAAGTAATTTTTAGCTCTGGGTCAGAGTTGTATCGAATCTTTAACGATTCGGTTTAATTTGATTAATTGAATCAAAATTTATAACGTACACTATATTGACTACCCGTCCAGCGTTTAGCACAATTTAGTGTATCTTACTAGTTCTGGTTATCACATGGCCAACAGCTATAACACAAAATCTAGTATTTAGCAATTTATGAGCAAGGTAACACGATCTGGGCAAATGTTTAGACTTTAAAATACATGACCAAGACAACAGTACTTTATAAAGAAACGAGAATTTATTTGACTAATCTACGATACATGAAACTACACTACTTGAACGCACGTGCACACACACACACATACACACAAACAATTTGGCAAGCGAAAATGAATGAAGTTATTCTAGTACTGGTTACTAGATCAACGAAAGTCACAAGAGCAGAGTCTTGGGTTCAATCTTACGGTTTAGTTATGAAACGAGCACCAACTTCAGCAAGGTATGCAGCATTGTTTGTTTACTTGCGTTATGTTTCGTTCTCATCCTTTGGTTCGCCTCCAGCGAAGGGAATCACGGCGTTGCTGATTGGTTGGTGTGCTGTTGTAGAGATGACGTCAGTCAGGAAAGCCCTTCGGTGAGGCGTTGGTTGCCTGGTTACCGATGGCTGCGCTCTGGAACTTCTCCTGAGGTTTCCTTCGTTGTGGGACTTTGGAGTTCTGGCACGAAGTCTCGTTGAGAGTTCTTGAAGAGCGGATGACGCCAGCAGCGGCGGCGCAGCGCCCGCAAGGGCGAAGCCCGAGCTGCTTGGAAGATGTTGTAGGTCGCAGTTGTGATGATAACTTCTCTTCTTCTCTTTCTTACTGTGGACTTCCTGAGGGTTTTTGTCCCTTGGGGGTCAGTCCGTCCCACAGGTGATTCCTCCAATCGGATGTGATTGCAGGGCTTAGCCACGCCTCACGTGGTTCCTCCTTCTGTGCATAAAATAGCCAGGTGTTTCGGCTGTCACGTGTGACCCATCCGGTTGGAGTTTTTAATACTTTATAAGAAGTAATTTTGCATGAGCTCTGTTCAAGCTACCAATTACCCATGTTTATCAACATTCTTGAAATAAAGCCAGCTTGAGATTGACACCAAACATTACATATCTTACCCACTCATTCCTTCCTTTATCTAATAAAAAGGTTTGTAAATGCTGATTACACCTTTAAAGTTATGCAGATTAATCAAACATATACACAGGAATAAAAGGAACTGAGTAAATATATGTAAATACGTTTTGCCCTACTGGCACACTTTAAAGATGTTTAAAATAGTGTCCATGCCGTATGCCTTTGTTCATGGAAAGGCATGTCTTCCAGAGGTCAAGAGACTGTCCAGGTGTGATGAGGCCTCTTCCTCCCCAGCTTGGGGTGGAGCTGTAAAGCTGTCTTCTTTGTTTACCGGATCGCCGATTTACACCCTCAGTTTTGGGGTCTACTTCAAAGCATCTGGCCTTGTGGAGTTTCTTAGTTTTACAGACGTCCCCCTTAAGATAGCAAACCAGATAAGGTTATCAGGATGGTGCCATGCATGCTGGAAGAGGGTGTTCAGGAATGTGATCCATTGACTGTTCTCTCTATGGGAGCCCTGTTATTCGCTACACCGGCGTGCAGCCGAGTTACTGCGTCGTCTAAATCATCACCTGTAGTCATTCCGCCTGTGCCGCAGATGGACTGTGATCAGCTCATTGCCGAGCAGGAGAAGGATCCGGCGCTGCAGTGGGTACTAGGTTGGGTTAACGCGGGCCAGAGACCGGATTATGCTGTGGTTGCTCACCTGGGACAAGAGGAAAAAGCCCTCCACTCGCAGTTTAATCGACTAGCGTTGCGGGGGGGCTTACTCTACCGCCATTGGGAACAGCCGTGCGGCGCTGGCGAATCTTTTCAGCTGCTGGTGCCGTGGACTCTGCGGGCACGTGTGTTGGGGATGGTCCATGGGCACGCGGGCACGGGACACTTTGGAGTCACTAAAACGCTGCGGCGGTTGCGCGCTCGTTTCTACTGGCCAGGCTGACACACGGATAGTGAACTCTTTGTTCACAGATGCGATGTCTGCATGGCAAAGAAGGGCCCTACCCAGCGCTCGCGAGCATCCCTGCAAGACCTTCGGGTGGGGGCACCTATGGAGCGTATGGGCGTGGACATTCTCGGGCCGTTTCCCATTTCCGATCGCGGGAACCGGTATGTGCTAGTGGCCATGGACTACTTCACCAAGTGGCCGGAGGCGTTTGCTGTGCCTGACCAGTGCGCTTCCACCGCCGCCCCAGTGCTGGTGGATTAGGTGTTCAGCCGATTTGGCGCCCCGGAGCAGTTACACAGCGATCGTGGGCGAGGCGGAGGTGTTTGCGACGGTGTGTGAGCGCCTCGGGGTGAAAAAGACCCGCACCACGCCCCTTCATCCACAAAGTGACGGCCTCGTGGAGCGGTTCAATCGGACGCTCACCACCCAACTCGCCGTGCTGACCAGCGACCGGCAGAAGGATTGGGACGAACATTTGCCTCTCGTGCTGTGGGCATATCGCACAGCAGTGCAGGAGTCCTCTCAGCTGACACCAACTGCGTTAATGTTCGGTCGCGAGTTGCGCACGCCTGTGGACCTTGTGTTCGGGCCACCTCCACAGTCTGATTTATCCACGAAGCCTGGGTTGGATTATTTTTGTTCCTTAAAACTGTTCCGTGTCCACCAGTTGGCGCGTAGACACTCGCCGGTGTTAAACAGCGCCGCGTGTATGACACTCACAGCCGAGGGCGAGACTTTGCTACTGGGGAGCAGGTTTGGGTGTATTCCCCCAGAAGGAGAAGAGGGCTCTCGCCTAAGCTCATGTCTCACTGGGTGGGCCCCTGTACGGTAATCGCCCAGCTCTCTGAGGTAGTCTACCGGGTGAGGTTGATGGAGCGGTCGCGAGTGGTCGTGCTCCACCGGGACCGCCTCACGCCCTACCAGCCCAACGCCAGCGAGACCTCGAACTCTGTGGAGACTGGTCCGCCTCAGGGAGAGGGTAGCGGCCCTCCTTCCCCCGCAAAAAAGACTCCGGCATTCACAACGCCAGCGCCGACCACCGTCACGCTTCCAGGACTGAGTTCACCATCGTGACCAGGGACGGTCACAGCTCGGGTGGGGGCAGTGTGGCGTGGGCAGGGTTTTGCACTAGTAACCATCATGCTTTGCAGGAGAGGTTGTTAGGTGTTCACCCTGTCGAGGAAAGGTGTTTGGGTTAGTGGCTTCGGCCAGGGTGTGTGTGTGAGTTAGAAGTGTGTCTTTATTAATGTTAAATGTGTTGTTATTGCTGTTTCGTGCCGTTGCTGATTAAATTACTCCCAGCCATTTGCATTGGGCAGCAAGGAAGCTAACTCGTCTCTCCAAGCTCATTCTTAGCGGTGAAAAACGCTACAATATATATATATATATATATATATATATATATATATATATATATCCTAATAAATATAGTTTGACCAATCATGTGTATTGGAATGAAACAGCAGGTCCCACTAGAAGAGTTTAGAAGTGTTTCAGTAACATGCACATACTACAATTATTTTGTAACGTTTTCTTTATACATTACTGTTGTACTGTAGGATTATCACAATGAAACACATTATAGTCATTGACAATGTTGATTTTTATTACTATTTTAACTTTACTATAAAAAAGGATCAACAGGAGAGCCAAAAAAACGCTGACAGGAGAGTGGGAACCTTCAATTTCAACTTGTTTCCTAGAATGAAGCAGCATTGACTGCACAAAAAGTGGAGAGAATAAAAAGAAAATGACACAGGGCAAGAGAAAAGGTGCTTAGTTCTACTCTATGCACAACCTACAGTCTCCAGAAATGCTAACTCGGGATGCAGTGGCTGAATTACCTGCAGAACGTGCATTTTGTATATAAGAATTCTTTTTATAATTATTTTATATTGTCACACTTTATTAGTGTGACAAAATGTCGTGTTGAGTGACACACATAAAAGCATAAAATAACCAAAAATGTATTTTTATCTTAAAGTATCTAAGATAAAGAAATAGCTTAGTATTGTATTAGGAGAAGTAAAATTATCACTTATCTTAATTTTTCATAATTCTTAACCACTTAAAGTTTATAGCAAGTTTGACTGACATTTATTGAAAAAGTCCAACAAGTTTTATGGGGAAAATATTGTTATTTATGAATTCATATTTAGTAAGTAAAAGTAAGTGTAAAAAAAGTATCTAAAAATAAGAATTGTAAAAGAACTACACTGTAAAAAAAAGCCCTAATTTTACAGAAAATAAATTTAAATGTCTATAGTATTTTTTTCTTAAAAAAAAAAAAAGAAACGACATACAAATCTCTGTAAAATTACAAACATTATCTGTAAATTATCAGGTTGACTGTTATTTTAAGTATCATTTAAATACTGATTTTTTACATTTAATTTAATTTATTTACAATAAAATAATACCAATGTTTTTTCTGTTTTTGTAAATTATGTACAACTTTATGTAAAATTACAATAATAAATAGTCATTAAATATATTAAAAAAAAAGTCCATGCTAAAAAATCTATGTTTTTCTTGTTGTTGTTACTACTAATAATACTGCTGTTGTTTTAAGTTGTTTAATTGTATAAATTCAGAAGAAATCTGTAATATACCGTTTTTTTATCTGCTAAACTTCTAGTCATGTTAGTTTAATAAAGGTGTTTAATCGTATACATTTGGAAAAAAACATAAAATAACAGTGTTTCTCTGCAAAATATCAAATAGCAGTTTCTGTAAATTTAATGTTTTTGCACATAATATAAAGTAGAGTATTTTGTCTCTAATATGAAGTAGATACATTTTTTTACAGTGTATGTTTATATAATTTAGCACATTTACTTCATTTTTTTTATGTGACACCATAGGAAATATTTCGGCCATAAAGACCTGACAAAGATGCTGCCCCCCTTTTTTTTTTTACATACAGTAGGGCCAGGTAGGACAGTTTTTTCCCTTACTAAATAAATCATCATTTCAAAACTGCATTTGTAAAAAAAAAAAAAAAAAAAAAAGTCAGTTATCTTAAAGATTTATTCTTTTTTTTTAATCTTTTTTTTTTATTTTTTATAAAAACGTTTTTTTTCTTGTTTGCATAAGTTTGCATTATTTTATGCACACCAGTTATTTATTTTATGCAACAAGTTATTATTTTGTGCACACTGCTCACACAAAGCAAATTTACTGTGCAAATAAGGAAATAGGGCCTTCATGTTCTATATTAATTTTGTAAATCAACAAATGTCAATGTAAATGCAAATAATCCAGCTGCTTTCATGCAAACCCCTAGCATGCCCATAAACTTGCATATAAATATCTTGTGCACCTAAATTAATACAAATAATAATAATAATAAAAAAATCACAGCCTTTGGGATTTTATGGGTTCTGTACATTTTATTACCATTAGTATTTTATTTTATTTTGATTAATTTAATTTTAGAATAATATATATTCCTTGTGTGTCACACACAAAAAGAGAGACATTAATTCTCATTCAATTTGTTTTGATCACATTCTGCTTTTTTAAGCCCACAATTATTTTCATTAAGATGAACCACATGAAATGTAGGATACTGTTTATAGTGTAAAAGAACCAGCATATGTATTAAAAAAGAAACAAAGCACAGTGTAACATCATAAGTACCAAAAGCAAGTCAAATGGTCATATATTTTATTGTCCATTGTTATAAAAAAAGAAATTGGTGTTGTTTACGAATTAGGCCATTTCATATTTTCAATGCTGTTAACAACTGCATCTATGTTTTATTTAAATTGTTGTAAAATTTATTAGATATTTTATAGTATGTGACTACTTGGGTAACCAAATCCATTTTTTAGACTGGAGATTTCATAAGCAATTGTACCCTTCACTGGTTCACTGTAAGCCCAGAATCTTTTTCAGCATGCTATTCTCACTACAGTAGGTGGTACAGGATTCTTTACTGCCAGTCTGTTCATCAGACCACAAACAAACCCAGAGGAAGCCAATTAGCTGATAATGCTGTACACATACAACAAACAACGCAGACAGTTTGAGAGCCAAATGAATCTTGTAGAATGAAAGCATTAGAGTTGGACTTGCTTACCAGACCTGCTTAATGATGAAGAATGCACTGAATAAATGGGACTATGGCTGAATGCTCAGCAGTACAAAAGAGACTCGCTAACCAAAAATGGAACAATGTGGCCACTGACTCCATGAATCTAAATTTCAGTCTTTGCAAAAAAGTGTATTATATGAAATGGCCTAATTCACACACAATTCGTAAACAACACCAGTTTCTTTTCTTATAACAATGGACAATGAAATATATGACCATTTGACTTGCTGTTGGTGCTTATGATGTTACACTGTGCTTTGTTTCTTTTTTAATACATATGCTGGCTCTTTTACATTATAAACAGTATCCTACAGATATCCTAATGTGGTTCATCTAAATGAAAATAATTGTGGGCTTAAAAAAGCAGAATGTGATCAAAACTAATTGAATAAAAATTAATATCTCTCTTTTTGTGTGTGACACAGAAGGAATATACAAACATAAACCAAAAACATGCACAAAACATTCTATCAGTTTGTAATATTCTTGCTTCAATTAAAACTAAAAAATGCATGTATACAGTATACAGTATGATTATTATTAGTATTAATTACATTATTATTATTATTATTATTATTATTAATAATAATAATAATAATAATAATCATCATCATCATCATCATCATAACACTTATAATCATAATAATAAAAAATACAACATTAAAAATATGGACTGACAGGCATGCTAATGTTTTAGGTTAAATTATTCTGCCACATTACTGATGCAGTACTCTGTAATCAACATCTAAAACTCATGAATAAGGTATGAGAATTATGTTTGTAAAGTCTAACATGCTCTTTAATAAATATTGTCAGTGTAACTGTCACACTGAATGGTTGTAATTGTGTATACTTTTTTCTTGGTTGCTACTGCACTATAAATGTTTTTAGTTAGATGACTTGTTTGTTTTACTTTAAAGTACCGTACATGATGTAATTGATGCACATTATGCTTTTTATTTTATTTTTATTTAAAAAAAATTACCTATATTTGTATTTGGATAATTTGTACATATTCTGTACCTATTTCCAGCAACAACAACAAAAAATCATTGCTGCTATAATCATCTGCTATCTGCATCAGCTGCTATAATCTGGCTGCTTATATGGGGTACTGCTGGGTTGTGTGTATGTGTATGTGTGTTGATGGTAATTTAAGGTTCATAATGAAAACACCCTCATAGGAGCGGACACCTTATAGGGAATCTACGAATTTTATTAAAAGAACCAGTAAAGGAAATTAGTGGTGATGGCAGACACTAAAGAGCTCCTACTGTATGTAAAAATCTTGATTAATAGATTAATTTCCCGGTAGCATGTTATTTTTCACTATTTTCTCTAGTGGGAAATAATAGGAAAACATTAATAAATGGAACTGGGTATAGAAATGGTAATCTGCTCTTTGCAATTACTGACCTACTTTTTTGCACTTGTTTAATTATCTAGCAAAATAAGTTACATGTATATACAGTATATCATCCCACTGTTGGGGAATTCATATGTTGCCTAGTAATGAAATACTTTTAATATTTATGTATGTTTTAATAATAATAATTATATTTTAGTGATATAACTTTTAGTTTATTACAATGTGATTTGTCCAATCTCTGCCCTCTTTGAATTGTCAAGCCAGGAAAAATATGTAATTTCACATGTATCTTAAACCTTTAAAAAATCTTTAAATCTTTCTCATGGCTAAATAAAAGAATAAAATTTAAAGAGTATGCCAGTCTTTATGTTAAGGATAGGTTTGGTGTAGATTTAATTTAAAGACAGGATTTTTGTTTAGTCCATTTGTTTATGTTAATGCATTTGAATATCCTAGGTTTAATATTACAAAAGGATTTTTTCATTCTGCTTTAATTTTTTATTATCTATTATAAATTATTATTATTGCATTGTAAATGGATGTGGCTTCTTTAAAGTGTATTAGTAAGTATTTTTTTACTTCTTTTTTTTTTACCAGCCCAATTCATGAAATTTTCAGAGTTTGTATGTGGGAGCAAGGACAGACCATGATTAATTCTTCCACTTATTATCATATCAATTATATAAGCTGTACATGATGCTATGAAATTTAAATAATGTATGTTTGCTGGAATCTTTAAATAATCCATTAAAGTTGAAAAAAGTGTCTTAGATGACCTTAAAGTGTGTTTCTGTTGACCCCTCTTGAATGTGCTCCGTTCTTTTCCCTGTATCTTTCTGTCACTGTTTATTCTGTACTGGGTTTTTTAAAAAATATGAAGGCTAAAATTTAACCTTGTTTAGGCTTGTCTTTGAATGCAAATAAAGTGTAACTTATGTACCAGAAAGCTGCATTGTAGTCCACTCTCACACTGCATATTTGACAGTTGTAATTGTAATTAAATATTTTCGACTACTTGATCTTGCACAGCTTACTTTTAATTCTTTCCTTCTTTTTTCTTTGTGTTTGGAAAATGATCAACTTTCTTGTTTCCTTTCATTTATAGTTAAATTATAGAAGATTGCATTTATGATAACTGGCAAAGACACTTTGCGGCCTAAATATGTCTAATGAATAGGTTTAGTTACTGGTTGTATTGATCAAATTTTATCTCTTTAATAGCAAGAATATTTGAACAATATTGTAAAAGATTATTAACAATATTGTGGGGCACTGCATTAAAATCTGACACACACACACTTGAATAGAAGTAAAACTTCTAAAAAAAAAAAAAAAGTAAACTGAAAAAAAAAAAGGTAAAAAAAAACTAATAAAACTGCTGAAAAGTTTTGTAGTGGAGTGAGAAAATGTAAAGTACAAGAAATACCAAATTAATTAAACACACGTTGTTCCTCACAAGTCAACAGGAGACCAGTCTTCTGAACTAAATCAATGTTTTAAAGCCTATTTCTGTAAACTTACATTGGTAATAATTTACTTAAGCTAATATTGTAAAATGTATTTTTTATTACTTGACTATTAAAGTCTTTTATTTTAATAAACTTTTTGAATTTATATAGTAAGTGTAAAACAGTATTTAGCATTACAGTTAAATAATAATACTAATTAATCATACATTTCACCTCGCTGTAATCAGGTCATACTGAGAGTAGAGGAATATAAAAAAAATGGTTTCTCCTCTAAAGTGTCAAAGTCTTAGAGGCTCTTAGGGCCATTTAAATACATTAAAAGAGTGTAAACGACGTGTTTAAACAGCCCTTGCAGTACCTGCTCTGGTTTATGGTGGCGCTGCTGGGAATGTCCTTAAACACACGTGTAAGGGCCATATTCCATTCTTGTAATTTGTTGTTGTGTTTATTTTATTTCAATTTATTGGGTAAGCATTAAGCATTAAGTCCGTTAGTTAAGCATTTATCATTATAACTGAATAGTATTATCTACTGAAGCTACAGAACACAGCAAACGACTTGTCGTGACTACAGTGGACTTATGCAAGAAACTGTAACAACCGTTGTACTTAAATGTTGAAAATAAAACAAGATACAAAGAAATCAACGGACGTCTGAAGTCGTGAGTGACACTGTGTAACAAGAAAAACACGCATCAGAACTTGTGAATAACATGCACAAACAAGTAAAGTCAAAAGCTTACTCTGCTGCAAAATTGAAGATAAATGATTTAAGAGTGTGAACGTGGAGTGAAGAGCGCGCGTGCGATCTCAAAAAAGCGCATCAACTGTCAACAAGCAACTGAAGCCGAAAGAGAGAAGAGGACTGGCCTGCTTTAAATTTCACTATGTCAGACGCCGAGGACGACGCTGCTGTCGCCGAACCTGAGCGTGTGATGGCGCCTGACGACAAGGAAGCCGCAGACAAGCTTCACGAACTGAAGAATGCCAGAGAAGGCAAGTGGAGTCAACTGACTGCATTAACCGGCGAATTAGAGTTGCTTATGTATGATGCCTACAATCTGAAATTAAATACCATACGGAATACAAGGCGCTACTAGAGGACTTTGTTGAAAGCAATAGGGACGTGCGACTGCACTTAACCGACGACGAACGCGAACATGATCGGCAAAACTGGTATATGTCTAAATTGCTGTGCACCACAGATTTCAGGAAAAGGGTAGAGACATGGATTGCAGAAATTCAGAACCGCTCTAAGCCGCCTCCAACATTCAACGACAGAGCTTTACCAGAAGGCAGTGTGTCAATGGTGGAATCAAGGACGCTCGCGCCTAACAAGCACGAGAGTGCAGTGACTGCAATGTCCTTGGCTCGGCTAAAACAGGCAGAAGCCGACAGAGCATCCTTGCTGGCTGAAGCAACAATCTTAGAGCAACGGCGGGCGTTAGAAATGGAGGAAGCACAATTAAAGGCTAAGAAGGAAAGGCTGGAATTCGAAACGAAGCTTGCCAGGGTTAATGCACAAATAAAAATGTATCAGGGTCATAAAGAACGACAAGGTCCCGCAAGACAGAGCGTGACCATCGAACCAAGTGGTGCACACAAATATACGTGGAGTGAAAAACCAAGTGGTGCACATGAATATGATGAACTTTACAAGCACAGTGCGGCAACGGAATACCTCAGACTGCCATCACGTCTCCAGGCAACACACTTCAGCGTGCCCATAAGTGCCAGACCCATAATGACAAACACCTTAAAGGAACGGTCTACGCAAGGTAACGAACATGTATTTTGCGATACTGATAGAGTAGAGTTTCAGAGCATGATGCAACGTCAGGCAGGTATTACACGTTCATGTCCTTCGTGAGAGCATTTAAACACGTGATCGAAACCAGAACTGATAGCGATGTGGACAGGCTGTATTATCTCGAGCAGTATACTACAGGAGGGCCTAAAGATCTCGTAAGCAGCTGCCAGCACATGCCAAAACATTGTGGCTACGCAGAAGCCATGAGACTGTTACATGATAAGTTTGGAAATAAACAAATAATTGCAACAACGCTGATGCAAAAGGCACTCAAGTGGCCGGAAATAAAGTCAGAGGATGGAAAGTCGTTGACCACGTTTTCCCTGTTTCTGGTAAACTGTTACAACACTATGTCAAACATTGACTACATGGATGAGTTAGACAACGCTACCAACTTAAGGAGTATTGCCTCAAAACTGCCCTACAAATTGCGTGAAAAATAGAGAAGCCATGTATACGAGTACGAGGAGCGCAATCAGAAAAGAGCTAAGTTTGTGCAGCTGATGAAATTCGTAGATCGAGAAGCAAAGGTAATGTCCAACCCACATTTTGGAGACCTGAACATTTCGACTAGTTTCGACCGCAACAAATCCCCTCCAGGATTCAAGCAAAAAAGGGAAGGAAAAAGGGGTAGCAGCTTTGCAATCGGCATAAAACAGGTTGGTGACAATCACAAAGACATGACTACAGTAAAAAATAGTAGTGCATTAGTTATCAGTGCCTTTACTAAACCTTGTGCATTCTGTGTGAAAGATCATACCCTAGATGAATGCTACCACTTTAATAAGACATATAAGGAAAAATTGGACTTTTTGAAAAAGAATGGATTCTGCTTTGGTTGTTTAGTAAAAGGACACCTAAGCAGAGACTGCACAAAGAAAATCACATGTCAGTTGTGCTCAAAGAAACATCCTTGCATGCTACACATTGCAGCACCAGATACAGCCCAACAGTGAGTCATGAGACAAGTGCGTGCACTGGGGTTGGGGATGATTGTATTCTCTCCATTGTACCTGTTAAAATAAAGTCCAAGAAAGGTAATAAGACAGTAGAAGTGTACGCCTTTATGGACCCAGGTAGTTCTGCTACCTTTTGTACAGAGTCATTAGCAAGGCGATTAAACGTACAAGGTAAAAAAATTGACATCATGTTAAGCACCATAAACGTGAGGAAACAAGTAGAAAGTTATGTGCTAACTGACTTAGACGTTAGTGGGCTGGAAGAAAACACCTTTGTTGAACACCCCAAAGTGTTCACACAAAAGAGTATCCCAGTCTCAGCGGAAAACTTTCCACAACAGCACGACATTGATAAGTGGTCATACCTCAGCGAACTAAAGTTGCCTCAGATTAATGCTAGAGTTAAAATTCTCATAGGTAACAAAGAGCATAGGCTCCTAGAACCATGGCGAGTAATTAACAGCAGGCACAATGGGCCATATGCAGTAAAGACCGCTCTTGGATGGACCATAAATGGACCTCTTTAAGAGGCGGTCAAGGAAGGCACGTGTGACAATAAGCAAGCGAGCATTGTAGTCATCAGAGTTTCCATCGAAAGTGTAGAACAAATGCTGATACAACAGTACAACCATGATTTTCTTGAATGGAATTGTGATGACAAAGCTGAGTTGTCACAAGAGGACTATCAGTTTTTAGACTCTGTAACTAACTCTCTGCAGTTTACCGATAATCACTTCTACATCGGCCTCCTATTTAAGAAAGCAGCTATTCAAATGCCGAATAACCAAAGTGCAGCCATGCAGTGCGCACTGAACCTCAAAAGGAAGTTTAAGAATAACCGCTCCTTTCATGAAGAGTATTCAAGCTTCATGAACGACCTGTTTGAAAAGGGTCATGCAGTCAAGGTCCCTACACCTCACCTAAGTCGACAAGACGAGCAAGTGTGGTATATACAGCAAACGACTTGTCGTGACTAAAGTGGACTTATGCAAGAAACTGTAACAACCGTTGTACTTTGATGTTGAAAATAAAAGAAGAGACAAAGAAATCAACGGAGGTCTTAAGTCGTGAGTGACACTGTGTATCAAGAAAGACACACGTCAGAACTTGTGAAAACATGCATGAACAACACGCACACACCCAGGTCCCCTCATGGTCAAATTTTTTTTTAAGTTTTAAAACTTCACCAAACGCATTTTAGCTCAATTTAAGGCATAACAAACTGGGGGCCTGAAAAATGTACTCACTTGGTTCTTCAGTCTCCTGTTCGTGAGTGTTCACTCTTAGATAGATAGGCAAGCACACACACACACACACACACACATATATATATATATATATATATATATATATATATATATATATATATATATATATATATATGTGTGTGTGTGTGTGTATTATATAACTATATATATGGCTGTTATATAACTGTGGGTACTGTAGAGAGAGAAAAAAAATTCCCACTGGTGTAGTCTTCGTTATCCAAAGCACCAATAAATAGCCTGCACCTTTTGATCAATGTAGTCTTAGTGAATCATAAAATACTAGTCAAGTTAGGTCATGTGGTGTGAGACCATTCACTACTTTATGGATTATTAGAAGTGTTTTAAAATCTGGACTTTTTGGACGTGCATTCTGAGCTAACTGGAGCTTGTTTTTGCACCTACTGGAACCAACATTGATCAGCAAAACAATGAAAAACAATGCAAATAAAAAAGGCTCAACTTTACTAAGTTGGTGTATTTCATCTGGCTTTGCTTAAATGTGCAAATAAATGTTGTAATACAACCTTTTCTAATACCCTGAAGATACAAGGGGGATTAGGTGACCTGTAATTGCACAGCTGACAGGGGTCATGGTCAGTTTTTTTTTATTTTTTTTATTAGGGCTTTGTTCACTGTTAGTTTAAAAGATTTATGTGCATAATCAAGAATTGCTAAAGAATAATTATGAATCTTTAGAAAATATTTTATTGTGTTGGACATTATCTGTTTAATAACTGTGTAGGTATGGTATCAAGTACATATATTGTTGATTTTAAAGAAAAAATTATATCTTTTGAAGGGGAGTAAAACATTATACTTGCTGATCCCATATAGTTATAATGGCATTAATATCATTATCAAATTATATGCCTTTAAGTTTTCACTGGATATTTTCAATTTTGTCATTGAAAAGAATTGTGAAGTTATGGCTACCTCATATTATTTGTATGCATGTTTCTAATTTTATTTTTATTTCATTTTGCTACTGTATGAAATAAATATTTAAGACAGGGTGCCAGTCCATTGAAGGACACATACATACACCCATTCACACTTTATGGGCCATTTGGGAATGCCTAATTTGCATTACTTTGGACTGTGCCCACCAGCATGGGGAGAGCATGCAAACTCCAGGCACATATACCATATAATGCAGGATTCGAACCAGGAACCTGAAGGGTCAAGGCGACAGTGCTAACCACTAAGCCACCATGCTTATCTTAAAGGAGGCTTTTTACAGTACAGAAATGTTTGTAATTTATTTGTTTTAAACATTCATTAGGCAACATATTCATAGCATATAATTTTACAGTGTAATCTATGACTTGTTTCTAATGGAATGACAAACTTAGACATGTGTTTAAAATTTTCCAAGATGGTCACCAAAATTATTTCAGAGCTTGTATTTATTTATTTATAAAACATGCTGGCCTTGTAAAGGGCATGACATAAGTTTAGTAATGGCATCTTGTCTTTACATGACTGCCAGGTTAGCAGCAAATAATAGCATCCTCAAGCATTAGGAGCAGTGGAGTAAGACATACAGACCCATATGGCTAAGAAAGTGTAAGACATACATACCCATATGGCTAAGAAACATAAATTATCAACATTATTCAGGTCTGATAAAAGAATACAAAAAACTTCAGCAGTATTTGTTAATTTTACCAATAATTGAAAAATTCAGATAAATTTTAAAATAAATGTTCTAGTTTAGGAATGCAAAAAATGTAATTAAAAAAAGTTAAGTACTCTGAGTCTTCGAACAGATGTATTACAATGATTATATACATAGATAAATATGTAGGAATGTTAAATTCCAGAACCAATCTATACTTTTTCGCTTAAGTTCCACATTTAACATGCTCAAAAACTATATTCTATTTCAGTTAAGCAAAATTATGTTACAAAGTCTTCTATCTAGACTTTACAGCAGTTGGCGGTGAAGCCCAGGGAGGAGAAAAATTACATCCTGTTTCACACAAAACATTAAATTCAGCACAATCTTATTCACCGCTTTTCTAAAAGGCGTCAAAAGAACATCTTGGATTATTACCATCTAAGAAGGAAGATGCATTTTGAAATAATCCCTCTAATCTCTAAACATGCTGGAATGCTTTCAAGCCAATTTCTTTTAGAAGCCAATCATCTTAGGCTGGATGTTGTCTTAAGCAAAAGTAGGTCGTTTTACTTAATTTACCTATAACACAAGTCATTTAAAAATGTATTTCTAGAGGCGGTTGCCTAAACCACGTTTCTAAAATGAGAAATTACTTATAAAAAGAACTTCATTCCTCCTTATTCTGTGATGTTTGCTTGCCATGACTTCAAACATATTTAGTAAATAATTATTTTACCCACACTGTGGTCTAGAGTACAGTGATGGAGAGAGCAGTATGGTTATGAAGAGCACCTCCTAGTGATCAAGTATGCTGTATAATTTTAGTCCATGAATGGCTGCTTGCATTTTGACAGATTGTGAAGATCTAATCATCGGGAACATAAAGATCAAACTCTCCATTTGGATCCCCATAGTCTTATTTGCACCAGAGCAGGTGTAAGGTCATATTCAAGACCCCAGGGCTCAACCTGGAAAAAGGCATCTTAAATGAAGTTGTGCTTCTTTGAAATTACTTTGCATTTACCATAACAATTCCACAAAAAAACGATGCAAATCCTGAGGCCTGAAGATTGTGCAACTTGATCATGTGCTGCAAAACCTGACAGTTACAGTATGTTCACCAAAACAATCTCCAGACAGACAAATCTTTTCGTACTGTACTTAACCTCACCAGAGTTTCAGACTGATTCATTCTCCATCCATTTACCTGTGCATCATTCTTTTTTCCAACTATCCTTTGGTTCAAAAATGTCACACAGCTGACAGCTGATCTTGGTTCAACATGTGCATTAAAACTTAAACATATACAGCAACTTGTCATCTGAATTGATATGGGTGAATGCAGCATTAAGAATTCCTCAAAATAAAATAAAGAATCTGTAACTATCATTATAAAATAAATTAAAGAATCTGTAACTATCATTATAGGATGCCAGGTGCTTTCTATCCCCAAAACAATCCCAAAAATATGGTCTTAATTGTAATCAACATTTAATTAGTTTGCTAAGGTACATATTGTTTAGCTTTAAACAGGTTTGGATATCTCAAGCACTTAATTATTGTCTAAATAAGTGAAGCACTTCAACATCCTACTTTATGTTCAACAGGATATACTGTATGTCAACGTTCAGTACAATATAGCTTTTAAACAATATGTAGGGAAATATTTTTGCTTACTTAAGATGGATCTGCTCATAAGTGGCACCACTGTAGTGGCAGTCAACAAATCCAAGTTCTTTGGGGTTTACCCTTGCAGTGGCACAGTTATGCAGCAGGTAATGTTATTGCTTGAGATCTGAGATTTGATCCTGACCTCAATTAGAGTTTCCCAATATTCACTATATTTATGCATGCTGATGCCAGGTGCTTTCTATCCCAAAAACATGCTGAAAAACAAAGTTGAATCTAGATATGAGCATTTTTGGATGGATTAATCTTTTGTCCATAGTATATTCTTGCATCGCACCTACTGTGGGTGACCTACCTTCCTGGGATATTTCCTGTGTCTGATTACCCTGACCAGAACCAATAGTACTATGATTTTTTATGCTGCAATGTTAGAGACAATGAACATCATCTTACTGTTACATACAGTACATACATATATGCCGTCAAACCTGTGTTGATTAATACCACAGCTGGCCATGTAGATTCTCTATTTACTTAATATTGCTAATATTCGATGACATAGTGACTCTGAGATATAAATGGACTTAAACGTAAACTCTATTGAATTTGACTGCACTCTCTGTTATAAATAATGAGTAAATGAACACTGGGTCATTGCATGATCTGCTAGCTCTTTAACTCCTTTGGTAGAGTAGTATGGTTTGCCTGACTTCACAGGCTTTGGCTGTCCCCTGTGGGCCTGATGCAGAGACACACATGTATGATGAGCCCTCACCACAAGTATCAGCTTACATCTGCCTACACACAGAACTTTTCCTTTCTGTACTTCCTTACCAAGTTAATCCTTTCTCCCTCAGTTTTTCTATGCTCTTATGCCATGGCATTTCTGTAACAATGCTGGTGCAATAGCTAGTGAGAGGCTAAACTCATTTCTGCTTAGTGTGTCAGAGTGCAATCGTGTGTCCTAATCTCTGAAATTAGCAGGCATGGGGGAATAGAAATTAGCTTCCGTTTTAAACAGTGTAAGACACAAGAAGTATGATGCCCTGATTATAGAAAAAGAAACAATATGACTTAATATTGCAGGCTCTGCCAAAATAATAATAATCATAAATAATAATCATCATCTTTTAAAAACCAAATGTCTATTTCACTGTGCTCTTTTATAACTGGAAACCTGTATGTACAGATAGTTGACACCTGGGCCAGGCACCTTAACCTTTATATGCATGGCTACTACATTTTACATAAAGTCTGTCCAAAATCCAAAGCCACCATGTTTTTTTCTTTTTTCAAAGTACAAGCTTTTTTATACATGTTTATTTTATATCATGACATCTTTAAGAATTTAGTACCAAAAAAAAAGAAAGAGAAATCTGATTTTTAAACAGATTTTAGTATTCCAGAAAAACATCTACTGTAAATGTTACAGAAAATATTTGCAGGCCAGAAAATAAAGCAGCATGTTGTGTATATAAAGGATATAGCATATAAAGGCGTCTCCTTTGTTACGCCAAATGAAGGCTACATCATTGTGGCCAAACAATAAAATTTTTGTTTCATCTGACCATAAAACAAAAGACCAGAAGTCTGAGAGAGGTAAGAAGAAGACTTCTGGTCCTCTGTTTTATGGTCAGATGATACAAAAATTGATTTGTTTGGACACAATGATGTAGCCTTCATTTGGCATAAAAAAGGAGAAGCCTTTAACCCAAAGAACACCATCCCCACTGTTAAACATGGTGGTGGAAACCTAATGTTTTGGGGGTGTTTTCCAGCCAGTGAACTAGGGGCCATATTCACAGTAAATGGCACCATGAAAAACAGGCAATACATCAAAATTCCCAACAACAACCACATCAGGCAGTCTGCAGAGAAACTTGACTTGGAAGCCTTGGCTTTTCTGTTGATTATTGAAAAGGGTATGAATAATTGTGGACATGCCACTTTTTGTTCAAATGTAAAGATTCTTTTCAACAATGATATCTCTTGTACATTATCTTAAAAACTAAGTCAAAAACGTGACTGTAATATTTATATATAATTATAACAAAATTGATGCTAAAATACTTTTGGGCAATAAAAATTAATCAAGGACCAATGATTAGCAACACATGACTGCGACTTGCCCCTTATATACGATGGAAAGGTAAGAGATGTAAAACATCTTCCCAGGAGTGTCCATCCCAACACATTCACCTCAAGGTCAGACAGTGCAATGCTCAAAGAAGAGCTACATCTCAAACTCTACAGGCCCAAATGAGCATGTTAAATGTTAAAGTGCATGACAGCACAATTAACAACAGAGTTCTTTACATTAAAATAAGACTGAGCAAATACGGTTTGTTTGGAAGGGTTGCCAGGAGAAAGCCTCTTCTTTAAAAAAAAAAAAAAAAAAAAAACACGAAAGCATGACTAATTGTCACAAAACTGCATCTAAACAAATCAGATACAGTCTGATTGTTTATTTTTCAGTTTTTAATTTTTAAATGTCTGACCAAAAATGAGTGAGCTAGAACCAATGAAGAAAAGGAGCTTGGCTCAGGTCCCAAAACAAAAATGTATAACTCCAAAATTCTGTATTTTTTCCCCAAAAAAATTTCAGAGCGCTTGGGAGACACATATCACCATTTGGATGTACTTTTTGTGCTACGTTTCACAATCGCTCTATGACCTGTCTGCCTCGCCTAACGTTTCAATCTCACCTGTGTCATTCGTCTGTGCATGGATTCTTTACTCTCAGCACAGCCCCATAATAGAATAATCCGACAGGAATTCAGCAGCGTTTGACCACATAAGATTGGCGCTGGAGAGCCAGGGTGCTCCTCTTGGGACACACCAGCAGAAGCTGCTTAGCACCATGACATCATGACCTGGCTCCGACAGCTCCAACTCTCCAACAAGAACCATACCCCCCCCCCCCTCCCACCAATAAAGCCACCCCAGGCACTTGTTGCACCTTCCTTTCTTAGCGTTCATTGATTTTTTTTTAGCTGCAGACTCGGTCCAAGGTGGAGCACATTATAATGCTCCTTTTGGGACGGGCCCAGGAATGAAGCACTGCACTCTGGAATGCCCACGTCCCTTGCTGCAGAAAATTTAAGGAGATGAGGGGGGTGTTTGACTGCTCATGTCATGGCAGAAAGGCAGGACTATTAAAAAGAGGCAAGCGATTAAAACTCTATGACTACACCATAGAGTTCTGGACACTGGTGGTTTACACCATAGAGTTCTGGACACTCTCAAGTGGGTGGAACAATCAAGCACTAAGTGACGTATTCTTTGAGGGCCTGTCAAAGGGACTTAAGGATGAATTAGTCTCCTGGGAACTTCCCTTCTTACCCCAAGAGCTCATGGATTTGGCCGGCTGAGTAGATTCATGTCTTCACCTTCGGAGACCAGCCAGGATATCACCACGCAAAATCACCCCAAGGCCCCCTTCACCATGAGCATGTGATGCAGGTTTCACACCACATCAACCAAATTTCTCGGGTTTGTAATTAGTCCTTCAGGCATCGAGATGGAGCAAGCCCACCAAACTCCAAGCACTCATGGCAGGAACTTCTTGGGGGATTCTTGGGGTTTGCAAACTTCTACTAAAAAAAAAGGGAAAAAGGGGAAAACAGTTTGACGGATTACTTATTAAAAATGCATTAATAATAGTAGGGGCTTTCAGTGGTAAATGCTGGAAGAGAATATAAGATTTTATTCAATTACCTTTTCACACACATCAAGTTGTTCTTTGGCTTTTGTGCCTGTATTTGCCATCAAAATAATTTTTCAAGACTTTTAATAGTATGTCTTGTAATAGTATGCTATTAATTGCTGACAATTTATTTCATACTGTTGCCCAGAAAATTACAACCCAAGTCCCAATGTTTGTTACAACATCAGCAATGCGTGAGTAAATTGAAACAAGGTTTTGCAGGCCATAAACACTATCAGGAGGTAAGTTTTAATGAATGTGACATTTTATCAGTTCTTCTGAACTTTGCTGTTGTTTTCAGGGCAGCATTGACTTTCTGGCATCTTGAGCTAATTTGCATCATTATTCCATCCTGCTCAATCACTCTGCAATTCTGGTGTGGGTTCTTATTGAGGACCTCATTTTCAATCATTGCACCATAGCAATCATGAAACTCAGCTCTGATTAACTATCCATGTACGAACAAAACTCAAAGTGCAGAGACTTAGTAAGCATTGTGCACTACCACTGCTATTGCCACAAGAGGTAAAAGCCCCTCTCTAAACCCTCATTAATATGTAAATGTTGGCTATAACTGTGTCTTCCTATCATTAGTGAGTCAACAAACTTCTTTTTACACATTATGTTAATGAAGCATGGAAATTACAAAAGAAGACAAAACAACATTAAGCACTTGGAGAAAAAAACAGAGTTTCATTTTAGCTTGAGGTGATATCAAAAAGTCTCGGTTAAAGTAATGGTACAATATTTTTAAAGAGAGATAAACCTAACATTTGCAAGATTTTAATATTTTTAAACACTTAAAAAATGACAAACAAGATGTTTGTCATTCGTGTTATTTAGCTCTTTAAAATAGTGTAAGTGAAAATGAAGTAAAATGCAATAAATATTGTGCAGAAATGTTTACATAATAAACACATATTAAGAATTCTTCCCTCTGCTCACATCCACACATAACATAATTACACACAAATTGTTTGGATACAACAGGTTAAATATACAGGTGCATCTCAATAAATTAAAATATTATCAAAATGTTAATTAATTTCAGTAATTTAATTCATGGTAAACTCATACATTATATAAATTTATTACACATAGACTGATATATTTCAAGTGTTTATTTTGATGTGTATGGCTTATAGCTATTTAAAACCCAAAATTCAGTATCTCAGAAAATTAGAATATTGTAAAAAATAAATAAATAAATAAAAAGGTAAATATTGGAGACTTATAGTGACACAGACTAATCAGCTTATGATCTCAAAACACTTGCAAAGGATTCCCGAGCATTTAAATAATCCGGTTCAGTATGCTACACAATCATGGGAAGGACTGCTGACTTTACAATTGACACACTGTTTATGAAGGGGAGGACACAAGCAAAAACCAAGCACAATCAAGAATTTGGGGATGATTCTCAAGGAGTGGACTGCAGCTGGACTTTAAGAACCACCATGCACAGATGTATCCAAGACATGGGCTAAAATTGTCCAATTGTCGCATTCCTTGTGTCAAGTCAGGAAAACAACATCCTTGAACAATTTCAGTCAGGTTTCAGGCCCCATCATAGTACAGAAACTGCACTAGTTAAGATTGCAAACGACTTGTTTTTAGCTTCAGACCAAGGCTGCATCTCAATACTAGTCTTACTTGATCTTAGTGCTGCATTCGACACTGTAGATTATAATATTCTCATAGATCGCCTACAAAATCATATACTGTAGGTATTCAGAGGCAGCCATTAAAATGGTTTAGATCATACCTGTCTGATCGATACCGTTTTGTAGATCCAAATGGAGAACCGTCTGGTGTAATGCCAGTGAAATATGGGGTCCCACAAGGGTCAGTTTTAGGACCTCTGTTGTTCTTAATATACATCCCTCCTTTGGGTAACATCATTAGAAGACATGGGATTAGTTTCCATTGTTATGCTGATGATACCCAATTATATATCTCAACAAAACCAGACGAAATACCCAAGTTGTCTAGATTAACCGAGTGTGTCCAGGACATAAACGATTGGATGACCAATAACTTTTCTTTTTACTAAATTCAGATAAGACCGAGATATTACTTATCGGCCCAAAAACCAGCACACAACTGCTTTCACAATTCAGTCTACGTTTAGAAGGATGTACTGTTACTACTAGCTCAACAGTAAAAGACCTGGGCGTAATAATAGACAGTCCCTTGTCTTTTGAAAATCATATTACGAATATCACAAAAACAGCCTTTTTCCATCTTAGAAATATTGCCAAACTTAGGAGCATCTTATCCATATCTGATGCAGAAAAGCTAGTTCATGCATTCATGACCTCCAGACTGGACTTTTGTGATGCATTACTAGGTGGTTGTCCTGCATCCTTAATAAACAAGCTTCAGTTAGTCCCTCAGACTGATCGCCTCCGTGTGATTTCATTAGTCCAACAATTCGGTGTATAAAAAAATAAATAAAAAAAAATATATATATAAAAAAATAATTATAAAAATATATAATTTTCTGAGATATTACATTTTGGGTTTTCATTAGCTGTAAGCCCTAATCATCAAAATTAAAAGAAATAAACACTTGAAATACATCAGTCTGTGTGTAATAAATCTATATAATATATGAGGTTCCCTTTTTTAATTTAATTTCTAAAATAAATAATTGTTTTAAATAATATTCTAATTCATTGAGTTGCACTTTTATACAGTATAACATGTTGTTCAAAAAAATGTATAGTAAATTTAACACTTTAAATTCTTTAACAGATTTGAAGCCTAAAATGGGAATGCACTCTGGATTGCATGATAGTCCATTGCAGAGAAATTATTTTCAATAACAACTGTTTACATATATAAAAAAAAAAAACTGTTTTTATATCAAATTTGTGATAAGAAACAATTAGGATAAAAAGACTCACTTTAATAAAAGCCTCCTGAGAGAGGTTGCTTCATATAGAATGCTACAAAGATTCAAAGAATGTGCAAACCTATCAGAAGTGCTGGAACAAATTTTATTAGAAATGTAACTTAGTGAATCAGAGGAAGTGAAACAGACAAGGCTAGTAATGATGAATGCTGAGTGCTGCCTCTATCGTTGTTAAGCTATCAGCAACTTTTTCCTTTATTAGGGGAGCAACCATAGACATGTAAGAAGGACCTACCAGCTTACAAAAGAATATATATTTCACTTTAGTGACAGACAGACGTATTAACTTGGGGAACCATGGCCTGCAGTTAAGATAAAGTACAACAGTGGACCCCATAATATATTACATCTGAAGTATTTTACAACTTTTTTTTTCCATTGCATTTTTAACATATATTAACCATTTTATGACTTTCAGTTAAAAACACAATGTGCCAAGGATGTGCCTAGGATGGATTACACATGCAGTTTAAAAATAAATGGCAAATGTTTTTATGTTTTTTACGGTTACTTTTTAATGATACTTGTACTAAAGGGGTTACTTTTTTTTAAGTTACAAAATTATGTTATACCTTTTGTCACAAGGTGTCTCTTGTGGAATGGAGATAGAGTTATCTGAAAATCTCCCTATAATTATGGAGGATTCAGAGATAACAGCCTGGACCTCTTCACATTTGGAGATCTATATCAACAGATTATAGGCAGGTAATCAGCCAGATAACTGCCTTTGTGGATTAAACTTCAACAAAATAAAAGAAGCATAGTTTATATCATATTCTATAAAGGGATATGATTGAGGCTGCAATGATGCAGTTTTAACTATAAGTAAAGTTTGACTGCCTTGCTTTTTTTATATTCAAACATGAATGTTTAGCAGTAATGTTTAAAGTACTGTATTTTGATTGTCTCATTATTAGCATTTCTTCCTTTCCGTTTAGTAAAGACTTATCGTCTTGTGGCCATATCGTTTAGTATAGACTTTTACACATTACACAATATACTTCTGTATTAACTTGCTTAATTCAGCATTCTCCCTGGATTATAATGTAAAGAAATCTGGTGTGGTTGACCTGCCACCGGCTTGTTTTTGTGGGTCTTAACAACTGCAGTTCAGAGTTATCCCCTGCTAATTATATTTTTATTACTAAAATCTTTGGATTCTTATTGCTTTTGTGACTTTATTGTTTTCCGGTTTTATCAGTTATCGAAAAAAAAAAAAAAAACCTGTCAAGCCAATGGCCATATCGTTTAATATTTCTTCAAAAAAGGAGTGCTTTTATTAAATTCTTAGAAAATGTGTAACCCTTAAGAGTTCTTTGGTTTGTCCTTAGGAGTTCTATGTGTTACCTTAGAACAATGCGGTTGCCTATGAAAAAGGGTTAACATTACTCTCAAAAATAACAACATTATCTATGGACCTAAATCAATCTTTGATGGAAACCCTTTAACATCATTACTCAGTGTGAAATGCAGAAATGTACACACACACACACACACACACACACACACACACACACACACACACACACACACACACACACAAATAGTACCAATCTAGCAAGCTATGCAGTATTACATTTAGGTTAATCATGTTAGTTTTGACAGATAAAAGGATGTTCTTGTACCAAAATGAGTTCATATGTAAAATTAGATATGTCTCCCTCTACTAAGTCTGTTTGATGCCAGTTTTTGGTCCGCTTTTTTTTTTTTTTTTTTTAAACTATTAGCAACCTTATGACTTACAGTATTGCCTTTTGTCTGTTTTGTGGGATGTATTTTCAAAAGATGTGTTCTTAATTATAGGGAATCGTCACTGACTCTTGCATCTATGGCTTTGTGTCCTTTGTGGCCCAGGAAAGACAGAGCAGTTTAAACCAAACAATCCTTATCTTGAAATTTTGTCACAAAAAGATTCCTATTACACTACACAACAACATGTACAGTAGTTTAGTTTGCACAGAGTGTTGTCTCTCATAGCAGCCTTTAAAAGAACAATATCATAGAAGCAAATTGGTAAGGCCCACAGCACTAAGTCAATGTAGTGGTCATAGGTCCACTGCTCTACTATAAGTTATTAAAATATGGAAGAAAAGTACTCTTATTAATAATTCACACAAAAGACATGATGCACACATGTGTGGAAGACAATTCACGTGCACGAAAAAAAAATATTCACAAAAAACAACTCACGTGCACAAAATAAAATAATTAATAATATATAATTAATAATAAAATATTTATAATATACGTTTTACAAATGCAAATCACAATTCACAGATACAACTGTGTACAATATTTTTGAATGTTTAAAATTCACAAGTGTATCATGGACTGTGAATGTGAAAATCGTCTTTCATGTGTGAATCGCCATGGATTTGTGTGTGTATTTTTGAGACTTTGCTGGCAGCAACGTGGGTCACTCATACTCTTTATCCAATCAGATGTGACCTCACCATTCAACCAATTACAGCCCATTTTAGGGATGCAGCACTCGAGTAGCTCCTCTTTGCACACCTTTTGCGCAATCTGAGTTAATTACAACGGAAATTAAGTTTTACTTACTCAAACCAAGAACAGGATGCACGTGTACTGTAAGTTATTACTTTATTTTATAATGCTTCATTAATGAACTTCACTGACAATAACACTGCTAACCACTTTATCATCTTCATAAACACTTCACCCTCATTACATATTTTTTACAGTTTTTCATTTTCAAATAAAACAATGCAATCCTTAAGCACAGTAAAAATAGCATGTAAATGACTATTGTCTTTAAAATTTGAGTGTGATGAGTTGATTATTATGACTTTCTAAACTGGTGTTTGGTAGGTCTGTTTGAACTTACAGTTATAGCAATAAATACATAGCATATTGTACTTTACGTAGCAACTAAGTTGAAACAATATGGTTTATAGATATGCAGCATGATTAAAAATTTTATTTTAAACAGTATTAATTATTGTCTGTACATGGAAATACATCTTTTCTTTTTAATATTTTTGGAATCTCTCCAGCAGTATATTTTTCAATGACTTCATGATCGTTTGGTTCATATCTTGGAGAGACATCCACTGAACCTTGACTACCTACAGTTCATTTGCAGACAGGAGCTAGTTAGTGCCCTGGATGAAATAATACATATTCCAGAAGATGTCATGACAGCCCTTTCAAATCTAAGCAACCTCATACAGCATTAGTGGATCAGACAAATAATAAATATAAAAAAAAAAGACTATGGTAAAATGCTGTAGTCTGACAAGTTTTGCCAGGTGCCATGTAATGCTGGTGTTATTTTATTTTATCAATTAACTCTTGTCACCTGTTGAAAATCTTTTATAATTATTGATATTTCACTCTAGGCTGCATAAATGGATAAATTGAGAGCCATGATTTTCCATGAGATTCTTTACAATAAACATAATTCTCTCACAAGAGTCAAGGCTTTACTCATTGCATTACTGTATAAATCAACATTTTTAACTAATCTCTTGAATGAATGAATGAATGAATGAATGAATTTCATTTTTAGCAACCGCTTGTCACCACCTCCTAATATAACTGGTACAACCTTTATTTGAAGCTAAAGTAACTTTAAAATGTTTCAAATTTTCAAAAACTCTATTTTGGTTTGTATTGTAAACATTAGTGTTTATATCAGAAATACAAACTTTTATCCCAGTACCACTGATAATTTGAATTTTTGTGAGGAAATCATATTGTAAAAAATAATTCTCCAAATTAAAAACTGTAATTGTGACTGTCTTAAATGACAAACATGCAATAAAGGTGAAGTGTTTAAAAAGATGATAAAGTGGTTAGCTGGGTTATTTTCAGTGAAGTTCATTAATGAAACATTATAAAATAAAATAATAACTTTCTTTGGTTTGAGTAGGTAAAACCTATTTTTTTGCGCAAAAGGTGTGCAAAGCTGAGCTACTTGAGTGCCGCACTCCTGGAGGGCTGTAATTGGTTAAATGATGAAGTCAAATATATATATTTCCGTGTATGTGAATTGGGTTTCACTTATGTGAATGGGGATCGCAGAACCAAATGTCCTCAACAAATTATAAATTGTTTTCAGTTTTGTATCTGCATTTGAATATAGAACTTTAAATTTTTTTCAAAATGTGTGGTTTTATCTTCAAAATATATTTATTTTATATTTATATAGTCCTGAAAGTTGAACAACTGATTGTACTGTATACACAAGTCATTACATGTCATGTCCTAGAATTCCATTTGTGGTAGTCACATCAACAAATGTGCCTGTCAAGAGGCTGGATATATTAGACAGCAAGTACAGTGGTACCTGTAAGTAACCCAGTTTGCGAACGTTCCGTAAGACAAGCAAACATTTTTTAAATGAAATTTGACTTGAAAAATGATCAAGTATTGATATACAAGTACCAAGTATCATCGAGTATCATGTAGCACATGTGCCCTTCGTGTTTTGATGCCGAGCGTCACGTGATCAACTGAGCCAATAGTTATTCTCTTAATCGTGCTGCCGAATTGTGGGTCATCGTGCACGTAACATTCAATGCGTGCATGTACTATAATACTGTGACCATGTGTGTGCACATAAAGTGTCTTTTATTTTGTGTTTGTATGTGTAAGTAGGACAACACCAGTTTACCGAATAGGTAACATTGTTCACCGAGTGATTTACACACAGCAAAAAGAGTAAATAAAAAACATGCTGTCATTTGACTGTTTGTGCTTTGAAGGGACTTTCATGATAGCCATAATGTAAGGAATTGCCACTAGAAGGCACCATTTTGCCCTTTGTAGTTTTTGTTTTGCAGACTCAGTTTTCCAGAAGACACCTCGGTCAGGTGATGCAGGAGCACACCTGAACCGAGGTAGGTCATTGAATCTTCAAAAAAAAGTGGATTAGTCTGGGAAACTGGGTTGATCACCGAACGTTTGTA
Source organism: Clarias gariepinus (assembly GCF_024256425.1). Classification (NCBI taxonomy): domain Eukaryota; kingdom Metazoa; phylum Chordata; class Actinopteri; order Siluriformes; family Clariidae; genus Clarias; species Clarias gariepinus. The sequence goes on along the minus strand of NC_071103.1, from coordinate 22,760,941 downwards.
CGTACTGTCAAGTGGGCATTTTGTTTTGTGTATTGTTTTTCTTTGTTTATATGTTGGTTTATTTTATATTGTTATTTTGTAGTTCATCTTATCCCATAACTACTAAGCATGTCCCCAGGCTAATTGTGTTCATATGTGAGTCTATAGTGTTCATGTGTGTGTGGAGCTGATTCGGTGTCGTGTCATGTTGTGTTGTGAGTTAGACAATAGGTATGTAGTTAGCCTCTGTGTGTCCCTTAGCCTAGCCACTGTGCTTCTGTGTCCCTAGCCTTTAGTGTTTAGCTATTTGGTAAGTGTAGCTAGGCGTGTCTCTAGTCCTGTCTCGTGTCTCTAGTCCTGTCTCGTGTCTCTTCGAGTCTCTCGTTTTGTCCCCATTTTCAGCCTTATGCTTAGCTTGAGTCTGTGTTTCGTCCTTAAGCATGTGTCTCAACATAGTGCTTATATTTAGTGTAATGGGTATTAGAGCCTGTGTTTCGTCCTTAAGAATGTGTCTCAACATAGTGCTTATAATATGTAACGGGTATTAGAGCCTGTGTTTGTCCTTAAGCATGTGTCTCAACATAGTGCTTATATTTTATGTATTAGAGTCTGTGTCTTGTCAGTTAAGCATGTATTTCAGTATAATGCTTAGGTCTTGTGTCTTGTCCTTTAGCCTGGGTATGGGTCAGTTATGGGTAGTATAATTTAATTGTTAGTTTCTTTGTTTTGTTTCTTTGTGAGTCCTGTTTTGGTTATATTTTGAATAAAGACTTGTTTGTTCAAAAACACCCCTCTGCGCCTAAAACTGCCCTTTTCTGCCCATGGCATTAACAACAGCCTATACCACCCCATCATGACACAATACACTTAGTATCTATCATAGAATAGCACAGAGCTAAGTAGTGAAAGAGAATTGGCCTCAGCATTAAGTTCATGTGCACTATTTTTTCATGGCATAAAACTACAGTATTGCTAGAAGTTACTTTTGGTGTTATCAGTCAGTGAAGTCCTAGGTAAACATACTAAATTCATCACTCAGCTAGGGCGATGTCTGCATGTCTGTTTTAAAGACATCATTTTTTTTAAGCCACTCCCAGCTCTATCATCATCTTCTTCTTCTTTGTCTTTCGGCTGTTCCCTTTTAGGGGTCGCCACAGTGAATCATTTGCCTCCATCTAACCCTATCCTCTGCATCCTCTTCTCTCACACCAACTAACTTCATGTCCTCTCTCACTGCATCCATAAATCTCCTCTTTGGTCTTCCTCTAGACCTCCTGCCTGGCAGTTCCAACCTCAGCATCCTTCTACCGATATATTCACAATCTCTCCTCTGAACATGTCCAAACCACCTCAATCTGGCCTCTCTGACTTTATCTCCAAAACATTTAATGTGGGTTGTCCCTCTGATGAACTCATTCTTGATCCTATCCATCCTTGTCACTCCCAAAGAAAACCTCAACATCTTCAGCTCTGCTACCTCCAACTCTGCCTCCTGTCTTTTCTTCAGCGCCACTGTCTCTAAGCCGTAGAGCATTGCTGGTCTCACCACTGTCCTGTACACCTTTCCTTTCATTCTCGCTGATACTCTTTTATCGCACAACACACCTGACACTTTTCTCCACCCATTCCAACCTGCCTGTACCCGCCTCTTCACCTCCTTTGAACACTCTCCGTTGCTCTGGACCGTTGACCCTAAGTATTTAAAATCCTGCACCTTCTTTACCTCTGCTCCCTGTAGCCTCACCGATCCTCCTGGGTCCCTCTCATTTGCACATATGTATTCCGTCTTGCTGCGGCTAACCTTCATTCCTCTGCTTTCCAGAGCATACCTCCACCTCTCCAAATTTTCCTCCACCTGTTCCCTGCTCTTGCTACAGAGCACAATGTCATCTGCAAACATCATAGTCCATGGAGACTCCTGTCTTACCTTATCTGTCATCCTGTCCATCACCAGAGCAAACAAAAAGGGGCTTAGAGCCGATCCTTGATGCAGACCCACCTCCACTTTGAACTCTTCTGTCACCCCTACAGCACATTTCACCACTGTCTTACAGCTCTCATACATGTCCTGCACCACTCTAACATACTTCTCTGCCACTCCAGACTTCCTCGTACAATACCACAGCTCCTCTCTTGGCACCCTGTCATATGCTTTTTTCTAAATCTAAAAAGACACAATGCAACTCCCTGTTACCTTCTCTGTACTTCTCCGCCAGCATCCTCAAAGCAAATACTGCATCTGATGTACTTTTTCTAGGCATAAAACCATATTGCTGCTCACAAATGCTCACCTCTGCCCTTAACCTAGCTTCCACTTCTCTTTCCCACAGCTTCATTGTCTGGCTCACTAGCTTTATACCTCTATAATTGCCACAGCTTTGCACATCTCCCTTGTTCTTAAAAATTGGCACCAATACACTTCTCCTCCATACCTCTGGAATCCTCTCACTCTCCAAGATCTTGTTAAACAAACTTGTCAGAAACTCTACTGCCACCTCTCCTAAGCACTTCCATACCTCCACAGGTATGTCATCAGGACCAACAGCCGTTCCACTCTTCATCCTCTTCAACGCCCTTCTCACCTCACTTCTACTAATATTTGCTACTTCATGTTCCACAACAGTCACCTCTTCTACTCTTTGTTCTCTTTCGTTTTCCTCATTCATCAACTCCTTAAAGTACTCCTTCCATCTTCCCATCACCCTCCTGGCATCTGTCAGTACATTTCCATCTCTATCTTTAATCACTCTAACCTGCTGCACATCCTTCCCATCTCTATCTCTCTGCCTTGCCAACCTGTACAGATCCACCTCTCCCTCTTTACTGTCTAGCCTAGCATACAAGTCCTCATATGCTCTTTGTTTGGCCTTTGCCACCTCCACCTTCACCTTACCCTGCATCTCCCTGTACTCCTGTCTACTCTCTTCAGTCCTCTCAGTGTCCCACTTCTTCTTAGCTAGCCTCTTTCCCTGTATACACTCCTGGACTTCCTCATTCCACCACCAAGTCTCCTTGTCCACTTTCCACTTACCTGATGATACACCAAGTACCCTTCCACCTGTCTCCCTAATCACATTGGCTGTAGTTGTCCAGTCAACTAAAAGCCCCTCCTGACCACCCATAGCCTGTCTCAACTCCTCCCTGAAGACTACACAACATTCTTCCTTTCTCAGCTTCCACCACTTTGTCCTCTGCTCTGCCTTTGTCCTCTTCGCCTTCCTCACCACCAGGGTTATTTTAAACACGACCACTCTGTGTTGTCTGGCTACACTCTTCCCTACCAACACTTTGTAGTCACTGATCTCTTTCAGGTTACAACGTCGACACAAGATGTAGTCGACCTGAGTGCTTCTGCCTCCACTCTTATATGTCACCCTATGTTCCTGCCTCTTCTGGAAGAAAGTATTTACTACTGCCATTTCCATCCTCTTTGCAAAGTCCACCACCATCTGTCCTTCTACATTCCTGTCCTGAAGACCAAACCTGCCCATCACATTTTCATCACCTCTGTTCCCTTCCCCAACATGTCCATTGAAGTCTGCACCGATCACCACTCTTTCACCTTTGGGGATGCTCTGCATCACTTCATCTAACTCACTCCAGAATCACTCTATCCACCTTCCTTCTCTGCATCATATCAACTAACTTTCTTCCCTTCCCTGTCATAGTCCCAACATTCAAAGTCCCTACTATCACTCCTAAACTCTTGCCTTTCCTCTTCTCTCTCTGCTTTCGAACACGCCTTCCTCCTCTCCTATTTCGACCAACAGTAGCCCAATTTCCACCAGCACCCTGTAGGTCAACAACACCAGTGGCGGTCGTTGTTAACCCGGGCCACGACCGATCCAGTATGGAAATTATATTCGTGATTCGCATCATTGATTTGGCAAATGTTTTACGTCAGATGCCCTTCCTGACACAACCCTCTGCATTTATACAGACTTGGAACTGGCACAAGAAGACACTGGATTGAGCCCCCCCGTGGTTGCATTAGCTCTATCATCATCTAATAATTAGCATTTGATTTTATTTTTTACAGAACTAGCACTGGTACTCGTCCTATCATCTGGAGATTGCAAGTTCGATTCACGGGTGATGCTGCAGCCTCTCACAGCCGGAGGCCTATTGAGAGCTGATCAGGGGCGCCTGTGGGTTCACCCAGGCAGAAGGAGCGGATAGCACGAGCGAGCAGTTCGAAAAGTTGCCGTCGGATGGCACCACGTGGTTCTAAGGAAACACATGATAGTCTTCAACTCTCCCGACTGAGTGGTAGTAGTAGCCTTAATGTGGGCGCCCCATAGTGACGAAAAGGAATTGGATACCACTAAAATTAGGGAGAAAGTGCAACATCTCTCTCTCTCTCTCTTTCTCTAACTTTCCAGAAGGAACATTGTGTCAATGTCTGTTAAAAACTTGGACTTAGGAACATTCTTCGCTGCATTGGACTGCAAATCTAATATTGCTCTTCTTATGTTTTGAGGAGACTGTCCAGTCTTTGGGGTGTGACTAATATCTATTACTAGATCTTCTTAACAAATCTTCCCCTTCACAATTATCCAATAGCCAGTGTTATGCATGAACAAGCTATTCATTGAACACACACATTTCAAAGTCAAATACAAATAAACAATTCATTTGTTTCATACACAGCCATACACAGATAAGCTTATTTAGTCCTACAGTATGTTGTGCTCTGGTTGAGAGCCCATAGAGCTTGGAGGAAAAAGTTTCTCCTCTGTCTCTTTGTGTTGACCTTTAGGGAGCAGGAGCGCTTTCCTGATTGCAATAGAGAGAATAGTCCATAGTTGGAGTGGCTGAGATCCATCTCATCTTCCTGGCTTTGGTCCAGCACCACTTGCAATAGATATAAAATTGCTATCAAACAAGGTTGTGATGTTTCTCTAAAATGCTCTCCACAGTGCAAGAGAAAAAGTTCCTAATCACCTTGAAGGGCATGTGAGGTGGTAGAGATGCATGCTTTTTCAGTATGGTGTTAATAGGTCAGGACCATGGCAGGTTATGTGTAATGTGAACACAGATGTAGTGTAAGCTGTCCATTCTCTCCACTGGGCTCTTGTTAATGATGGAGGAGGTTGTTCCTTTGACACGAGTTTTTTCGGGTTTCTAATTTTCTTTAGGTAGGCCTTCTTATTGTTGTCAGTGTTGTCAGATAACTTGATTATGGCGATGGAGTTGGTAGTGGCCACGCAGTCATGCAGTGAGTATGGCAGGGGGTTCAGAACACAACTTGGTGGCGGGGGGGAGGGAGGCTGAGACATGTCTGCCCATTCTTATCCATTATCCATCGCTATTTCGTACAAATTAGGATGGGTTCCTCAGTGAGTCTAATTCTTCTTAATGTTTCTTCCTATTGTCATCTCAAGGAGTTTTTCCTTGCCACTCTCACCCTCGGCTTGCTTATCAGACACTACAAATCTGACCATTAAGAACGCACGTTTCAAAAAAGGAATCCTGTGGCAAGCCGTGAAAATGCCGTTCATTACCTGTAGGGGTCAGTCGTGTTTCAATCTGAAGTATTGTGAGTTTACTGAAGCTGAAAATGTGTTATCTCTCTTAGGTGCCCATTGACAGTAAGCGACAGAGTTCATAAACGTGTCAAGCTCAAACTGTAAATACTGATATGTATTTATTTCTAATTTTCTTTAACTGTGCTTTCTCCATTCAGTATTATTACTAGTAGTAGGAGTAGTAGTAGAAGTGCTTCAAATTTATTCTTATTATAATAATTCTTAGCTGGTAATAAAGGACGAAGTACCACAAACAATACAAAAATGTATGATAAGTCAGCCTAAAACAATATTGTTTTATTGTGTTTATGCGCTTTAAATATACACTAAACAATAAACACTGCCTTTTGCGAAGTGAAAGTGAGCTGCGTGTGTGCGCTTTTTGATCAAAAGGCTCATAAACACGTGTGTAGATATGAGCAGATTTATTAATAAAACTGCAGACACAGTACAGTATTTGCCAACAGCGCACACAGTTTGATAAATTTACACCTATCAGGAATGAAAGGTGAAAGGAGATTCCGCAGAATCTTCTGATACAATGCTTGCTCTGAAGGACTATTTTCAACAAGAAATTTGAGAATAAGAATCATATTCATAATAAGATAATTAATTAAATAAAAAATTATATTAAATAAGAACTTTATCTAAAAGCCAGACCAAATTTCTCAGTCACTGCTAAAGCAGTTAAATATGCTTATACTGTAGATACGTACAGTGGTTAGTCAAAATGAATGTCTATCACTGTCGTGCACTCATACTGTCACTGTCAAATTAATCAGTCGCAATTTAAAGTAATTTGTAAAATGATCACCAGGTGGCACAAAGGGACATTTTGCAAAACGGCTGCAATTAATTTTTTTAGACAGACTCTCTGTTTCTATCTGTCTATTTTTATTATTAAAACAGCATAAACAACAGCTCAAGGGATGGTAAAAACATTTTTATTATTTAGACTAGCTAATTAAGTTCACTAGCTAATAATTTTATTTGTACAAAGAATGAAGTGTTATATGACCCCCCTCCCCCCGAAAAAAAAAAAAAAAAAAAAAAAACCTCAGTTGTGTTGGACTAATGGTACTTAGTTATTAACCTAGTTAACCCAGTGTAAGTATGTATCCAATGTTGTAAACATTAAAGCACTTTTTGTAAGTCGCTCTGGATAAGAGCGTCTGCCAAATGCCTAAATGTAAATGTAAATGTAAATATGACTCCTGTTTGTATCGGTTTATTGTTATTATAAAAAAATGTTAGATTTAAAGAAATCAAACCTTTAATATAGAAATAATAGAATTTCAAAATAGAACATTAAAATAACAAAAACAAATACACTTCCATCTTTAAAATAGTACGGTTATAGTATAATATATCGCGGCTGGGTGACGCATCCTGTACTTTACGTTCCAGACTCTTTGGTGGAAGTTGTTGATGTTGAAAGGTTGGAATAGCTGAATTAAAGCTGCTCAGCAAGTATATATTTGTGCTCTGTAGTTTTTCTGGGGTACTGATTTTACATTTTGTCTGCTTTGCAAATGTCGCCACTCTTTATAATAAATAAATATTATGACTGAACAAAGCTGCTCATGTCGGCTCATATCGGGAGCATTTTGATCTAAGGCGAGATGAAAAGTGAAAAGTGAAAGTGTGTACCAAAAACAGCAGTTTCATTTTATTCATAAAATACTCGGATAACAAACAACACAGCACAATGCATTTCCGAAATGGCTGAAATGTGGTTGTGAATAAGTCTTTTAGTAAATGTAAAATGTTCACGTGAAATGTCAAATGTCCCGTGTGCTGTTTCACTTTGCCGAGTTTGAATACAAAATCTGATGAACGGTTGTGTCAAAAGGAAAGATTTATAAGAGATTTTGTTTCCCCAGAAATACTAAAAAAACTAATTTATATTTGTTAAATAAGCGCTGTCTTTGCGGCGCTGTATGAAACGCACGCCTACGTGAGCCGCTTTATTTCAGTCATAATATACTAACATATTTTTGCTGTGTCGCGGGCGAGACTTTCCCCGAATACGCAGTTTTAACGGGAGTGGGGCTAAGAAACACCGCACCAGCAGAAGTAAACTAATGATTATAAATGCGTCGGAGAAAACAGCAAGGAAACTGACTCTGGCCATTTTAATAATTCATTGATAAGTTGATGTGTTTGGTTCCGGCTGTGATGAAGGTACACTCTTAAAAAAAAGGGTTCCTCGAGGTTCTATATAAAACCCTGGGGTTCAGTACTTGGCCAATAGAACCTTTTACCAAAAAAAATGGTTCTATGTAGAACCCTTGCATAGCAAAGAACCTTTTTTTATTAAAATGGTTCTATAATTCATGTTTTATGACTGAATGCCTGGATAACTCTGGTAATCACAAGAGGCACCACACCCTCCAGAAAATCGTGCATTAAGTCAGGGGGAAAGTTAAGATTATACAACACATTCACTAAGCTTTTTGAGTCAAGACCCATAAGAATGACTTCTGTCAAAAACAAGAGAAAACAAATATTAATGAGCTGTACATTAGCATGAAACTTAAATTTCCTTAAATTAAATTAATTTCCTTTATTTTGTATACCATATTGTGATGGTTTTAATCTTTCGAAGGGAACATTAAAAACAAATAATCGTGAAAATGCTCCCTGGTGGCGTACATGCGTTGCGTCATCTTTGAATTCCTATTGGTGGATTGGCGAAGATGAACCTCGAGACAAGTGACAGTTAATCTTTCAAACTGAAGAGTCCCGAGTCCGCCATTTCTACCCGTTCAAACCCTGAGGTAAGTTAAGTTTTTACATTTTTGAAATGATTTTGCTGAAATATTTAGTATTGCAGTTAATATTTGTATTGGTTAGAGTAGCCCTAGTGTTAAATACTGATACTAGAAGCACACTTTACCTCAGTTAGCTGTCGCGAATTCTTGTCCTCCTTCTGTATTTCCTGAGACTTTCACTCCGAAACTACACTTTCTCATTCATTATCCACAACTGATATTAAAGTTTGGGCCACTGAAACAGCTGTGGTGCATGAGATTCGAGGGAAAGCACCAATACTTCAAGCAATTAGCCCACAACACGTATAACTTCAAGAATCTCAGCTACACTCTTGCCAAGAGGCACCAGTTAAGGCAGTGCTGGGAACTGACTTCGCTGGATTCCCTGCGTCATTACAACTACACGGAGGGTGAACGTGTAGTACCTTTTCGAGCATTACCACTGGAGATACAGAAAGGTGTGATTGGAAAAAGTGAGGCAGAGGATGTTTAGGGTGATGAGAGGCTTGGTGTGTGTAGCTCTCTTAAGATCAACAACGTGAAATACTGTGTGGGAGACAACTTAATTATAGATCTTGTGGAGGAGGACATCCCAATCTTTATGAAGATTGTGAAGATTTTGCGGTTCAGGGGTGCTTGGATGATCTTTGGCAAGCTGCGGATACCAATAACAATTGAAAGACATTACCATGCTTTCAAATTGGAGGACCAGAAGGAGTGGATTCTGGTGCAGCCAGGGGAGGAGAAAGAATTTCATCCTCTTGACACATATGTGCATGATGATACTAAGTATATTACATTATACCACAGAGTGCAGTCTTCTAGGTAAATATATTGTACTTCTGTGGCATGTCTCTCTCTTATTTATTATTTCTTCTTTAGAATATGAAATATTTGGTATTTTTTTACAGAGCAGCAAATTGATGGGGAGACTCTGCTGGGTCTCACAGAAAGGATGGTGGAAAGACTTTTTCCTGTAATGAAACAACAGGTGACATTTATGAAGGAGCTTAGTAAGTTAAAAAAGTAAGTCTGTGTTGTTAAATATTAACCAAACGAATGCTAACCAAGCTTAAAATCCTTATCCTAATTTATATTTTTATATTTCTTTAAACAGCCTGGAAACTGAAGTGCCTCAAATATCTTGTACTCAGTATGTATCATTGTTTTGAAGTTTAAACAAACTGTATTGTGGCAAGTAAAATAAAATCCTGTATAAAAGATTTAAACATTGTATTTATATTTACAGACAAGAACCCTGTGAGAATGAGGGCTCATTTGTTGCCCAACCTTGGCCAGCAGTATACAACCTGCCTGTCTTTCCCCCTGAATTGCAAGCAGCTTTGCAGAGGAAGGATCCCGGCTTTAAGAAGAAGGACAAGTCTAACATCCGTGCATTACTGATTCAAGTGTTGTTTGACAGCATCACTAAGCACACCTGGTACAGTATTGTATTTCATTGTATTTTATAACAGTTAAATGTATTTTATGTTAAACTTGTTGGTTGTTGGGTACTGAAATAATATATTTGATTATATTTCTTAGGTACCCAAATCATAAAATGTATGGAGATGTTCTGGGGAGTTTGATCACCCGCTTTCCGTTTCTGAAGGATGGCAGCTCCTCTGGTTATGTATGAACATATTGCAGTTCTTTTAATATTGTGAAAATATTGAGATCATTGCTCATAAAAAAATCTCACACAGAAAAAAAATCTATTTTAAAAGAAAGTATACATGTGTCTACAGGATACCTTGTTGGAATGCCTTAGAAACAAATTTAAAAAAGAAAGGATTCCCTTGGTTAGCTCATCTATCGTCCTGCAAATGAAGGAGAAGTATGGGATTAAAAGGAATTGTGCTGGACAAACAGATTCTGAGGGACTTACTCAACAACAAAAGGCAAGTTCAGTTCAATAAATTTGATGTCAAAGGCAGATTAAATTTGTCTTAACATGTAACACATGTTGACAATTATTTCAGAGTGCAAAATGTAGAAGAGAACCATTGGATATAATGGCATATAAAGATTCTGCTTGTTCACAGGAGGTATTTGCTTTGGTGTTCCTTAAGTGATACATCAGTTTTTAAGATTGATGTTTCAAATCTTAAATATTTTATTCTGTGACTTTGATTCATATTTATGTACTGCACAATACTGTCTTCCTACCTCAGATTGTATTGGACCTGGAAGTAATGGGTGAGGATGAGACGAGTTTCTGGGAACACATCAATGCCATCACCCTGGAGTTGCGTAAAAGCAATCCCAGTTACTCTGAGGTCAAGAACCGGATGAAGCGCACTCTTTTCAAAAGAGTACAGCTTATGGACAGGCCTGCCGCTGAAGTAATGGAGCAGTTTCCTTTTCTTGGAGTGCCACAGCTTGTGAGTAAACATTGTTACATTTTGTGCCAGGCAGATAAGAAAAATCAGTGTAATTATATTTCTGTGATTACCTATAGCTCATTTGTTAGCAATGTGCAATGTGTTAGCAATACAAAAGGGTATCCCAAGGAACACATACTGATAAATGTATAGATTGAACACAATGCAAGTCCCTTTAGATAAAAGCGTCTGCCAAATATGAAGTATTTTTCATTACTTTATCACACCCACTATTTTTCTTATTGAACTTATTATTCTGTCCCGGAAAAACATCACTATATGGTAGTCAGTTGCAACCTCCAGTTCATGCTGACTTTAAGGTACTTGTTTGGCTGAAAGTGTGTAATTTGGATATAAGCACCTGAAGTAATTGTACTGGTTTGTATTTAAGATGCTGCATGAAATGACAATGAGGTTTGGAACAGACTTGGCAAAGAACATGGAAACATCTCTGAATGAAATGGCCCCAAACATCATCAGGAGTGCAAAAGAAGGAAGTAAAAAAAAACTCTACGCCAATCTCATTGGACCAGCAGAGGAAATCACAGAAGGTAACAACACCATATATTTTTCCCCATCCAACCTATCTGTTCCATACGGAGCCCAGGAAGTCACCTGTGTAAAAAATAAAACAACAATAATCCATGGCGACGGTTTTGCAATCTGTCCGCTCAGTTTATAAACCGTACTCATGAATTCTCAAACTGTTCCCCACAGTTTAACAAATCGAGCCCACGGCAGGGTTTCCGCGGAGTCTTAAAAAGTCTTAAAAAGTCTAAAATTTAAAAAACGATTTTTTAGGCCTTAAAAAGTCTTAAATTCGCTGTTCAAAACCAGCATTGTTCGGTTACCAACATTCTTCAAAATATATTTTTTTGTGTTATGCTGAAGAAGGAAAGCCATATAGGTTTAAAATGACAAGAGTGAGTTAATGATGACAGAATTTTCATTTTTGGGTAAACTATCCCTTTAATTGATTTCTGTACCTAATATACAATAATTTGTATCTGTTTGTAGGTCTCGTTAGGAATGCTGCACTCATTTTATTGCCAGCACTTTTTAAAGAAAACGCCAGCTTCCTCTACTGTGTAGATAGTGTAAGTATAGTCTTCTGTAGTTTCATTAACATTTGATGCACTTGACTTGAATTAAAGGAACTGTTCATGCAAATATAAAAATATTAGTCAGTTTACTCACCCTTATGCCAAATTTGTAAAAAAAAAAAAAAAAAAATTGAATGTACCCTATAATTTACTCACTCTTCCTTAGTCATAAGCTTTGTACTGTTTACACTGCTTTGTAATGTTATTGAATAGCACCCCAATTTAAATCATAAAAGAAATCTGTACAACTCCAGGGGGTTAATACTTGTCTTCTAAAGCAAAATGGTACGTACAAATGGTACGTTAGTGAGATAAAAAGATTAAATTTGCCAAGATAGGTTGCTATAGTTAGACTATGTATAGATAAAGGAATAACATCCAATGGGGTGGCACATCAGCTCCACATTAATAATTATGAGGCTTGTTGGTTCTTGTGTGTCACGTGCTTAGCTGTCATATCTGTGTTGTGTCATGAACGATTCAGTTACAAGAACAAAAGAACCAATGAGATTCATAGTAATCAAAGTGGAGCTGACGTGGTAGCATGTTGAATGTTCTTCAGTCATCTTTAATGTTGACATTCAAACACATTACAAAGCTTTTTATTATTAAATATATCTCAGATTGTGTTAAACTGAAGAAACAAAGTCATACACATTGTTTGGCTTGTTGGTGAGTATATTATGGGGTAATTTTAAGTCTATTTGATGACTTCAGTTAATTGGTGAAAAGCACTCAAAAGGTGAAATGTTTGTTTTACAGGAACCCAAAGGTCCTACACCAACCATTGTGTTTAACGGCTCTCCTGATCCCTTCAAGGCTGAAAGCGTCAGCATTATAATGGACAATGTGAACATCATAAGAGAGGCAGACATCGACATGACATAGGCTGTGGAATGCCTGTTTGCAATCTATTTTCTTTTCAATGTGCAATACCCGGTTGACATCAAGCACACAATGACTTTTATTCAAAAATATATGCTTAAACTAAGACAAGAGCATGACACAAGAACACCAATACCTGTACTGAAAATGTACAGTCAACTTGTGTGAATTGTAGTGCCATTTAATAGATGTTTTAATTGTTCATATGTTGATTTTATCTGCATTGTCAAATATCAAAAATGATTTGTTGTAAAAGTGAAGTACTGTATATGTACATAAACAAGCTTATGTATGTTTATTGCAAAGTAAAAATGCTTAAATGAAATATTCAAACTAAATGGTTAAATGTAAATGGTTAAATGTAATTAAACATCTTAAATGTAAATGTGAAATTTGCTGTCTAATACAGAAGTATACAGAGGTGTAATTTTAAATATGACTAATATTTTTGTAGAATCAATTGAATAAATGTAAACTTTTTTAATTTTCTGGATTGTTTATATTTTCTTATTTAATAATAACTCGTTTAATAATAAAGAACCCTTAAATGGTTCTATTTAGAACCATCTAACTTGGATTCAAAGAACCATTTGGGGTTCTTTTTATGGAACCCTTTTAAATGGTTCTATATAGAACCATTTTGGAGTTCCATATATGAAGTGGGTGATAGAACCATTTCTGGTTCTAAATAGAACCATTTCTTTTAAGAGTGTAATTATCATGTCATCTCAGCAGCAGTGGATGCGCCAGTAATTCACTTTTCATACGAATTATATAGGCTAAAAAATTTTTTGCATTACTTTTTATAAAAACAGACATTTTGCTTTCCATAAGTATATATTTTTCACATCTGTGAGGCAAGTATACACGGAGTTTCGGTTCATTTTTTGCCATTTTTGTATTGTCAATTACTTTGACAATACCTGTGGCTCACCCACTTTTTTGATGCAAATAAGTAACACCTATATTTAATTTAAATTCTAAATTTGTACTGTAATTTTAGTAATGTGATTGTAAATTCGTTTAATGTTTCAGTTGTATTTTATAAGGTTTTGCCAGCGGGGGTACAGCGCAATGGGGGTTCTGGGATGTAAAAATGTAATTTGTTTAAACGTTTTCAATATTAATTCTCAACATTATAATGATCATAATAGCCTACTGCATTTAATTCTTATATTAACGCAAAAACACATCGACATCTGCTGATGCAGTGGCACGTCCTGACAGTGTTTGAATTTTTATGGTCATTTAGTTTCGTTTATTTTAGTTAATAAATCTACTACAAATTTAAAGAACACAAAATATAAGATGACAAAAAAAATCTACATGCGTAGCTTTTCTAAATACCCATAATAAAATCTAAAGGCTTACTCTGTTAGCGTTTACTTTGCTTAAATTCGATCTTAATAAGATTTATTTTAATTTAAATTTTAAATTTGTACTGTAGTTTTAGTACTGTGATTATGAATTCGTTTAACTACAATGTTTCACTTCATTTTATCCACTACTACGTGCAGTTCTAAAGGAGCTCATTAATCCTTAAGAGAATGAACTGAGGCGTCAGTCTATAGTTACAGTGTGGAAAATAAGTATTTGTTCCTTTACAGATTTTCTAAGTTTGCTTACTTACAAAGAAATGAAGAGTCTATAATTTTTATCATAGGTTTATGGTAAAGGATACAAATGAATTAAGTTGCATTTCAATGAGGGAAATAAGTATTTGATCCCCAAGCAAAACATGACTTAGCACTTAGTACAGAAACCTTTGCTGGAAAGCACAGTGGGAAGACATTTCTTGTAGTTGTTTACCAGATTTGCACACATCTTGGGATGCATTTTGATCCACTATTCTTTACAGATTTTCTCTAAATGTTCAAGATTTTTTGCCTGTTGCTTGGGGGGATTGGCAAAATTGAGGGGTTTAAAATGATTTAACATGACAGAGCAGATGTCTCTGTCCAAAATGTATTTCGCCAGCAAAACAAAAACATAAATAGAAATAAAATGTTTAATGGTTCCAATTAAATCAGACTTCATCTATCATCCGAAGATAGCGAGTTTGATCCCCGGGTGATGCAGTAACCTCTGGCAGCCGGAGGCCTAGAGAGAGCTGATTGGCCGAGCTCTCTCACAGGAGAGGGATGAGAGGTACTTCATGCTCCCACATTAATAACGGCTCTACAGCCAATTAAGGGTGTCTGTAAGCCCACACAGGCGGAAGGAGCGGATAGCGCTGTCCTCCGAGTGTGTTACGCCGCCCCTAACGATGTGTGAGTGAGCAGTTCGATGAAATGTGATCAGTAACGTCACAGGGGTCGAAGGAAACATGTGATAGTCTGCGGCCCTCACAACTAAGTGGTAGTAAAAGCTTAATGTGGGAGCCCCCTAGTGACTGGGAGGAATTGGACACGACGGGGGAATCAGACTTCGTAGTTAGATTTGATACTTTAAGCACTCAATAGCCTTGTTATCAAGTTGATATACAGGTCAATCTGCATTTGAAAAGGATTCAAAATGAGCAAAATCAAACCGAATCCCTCTAAGTAAGCATAATAATAAATAACCATTGTGTTCCAGTGTTTATGCAGTAAATTGGTCATGTTTACCCCACGGGCGAACACCCTGCTGAAAAAAACAGCATAGAACAGCATAGCTGGTGACCAGCTTGACCAGCAATTACACCAGCATATGTTGTGTTATGCAGCCTCACCTCGGGAAAGAATTTCTAAAAACTGCTGCTGGCTGTAATGTCTCTGTAATGGTTAAAACTGCAGAGGTATTTTATTTTGGGTATTTCTAACCGGTATTCTTTAATATAGTAGTAATATGCTCTGGTCCCATCCCAATGAGACGTGGTGACATAACTTACAGCAGGTTATGGTCGCTGAACTGTTGGATGTCCAGGTGGTGCTCTGAAAACAACGTGGGCTTCATAGATAATTGGAAGACCTTTGAGGGCAAAGCTGGCCTGTTAGGGCGGGACGGTGTCCATCCCACTCGGGAAGGTGCTGCTCTCATTTCCTGTAGTATAGCTCATAGTCTCAAAAGAGGCCTAGTTAATCGGTGACAATCCAGAGCCCAGGCCAGGGAGCAGACAGACAGGCTAAACCAACCGTCCACTAGCTGCATAGAGTCGTCACTCAGGGTTCACTATATTGAGACTGTGTCTGTTCCCCAAGCTAAAAACAAATTTAGAAAGACTCAGAAAGTCTGTTTTAATAATTTAATTAACATAGATATTACAAACTCAGATCACACTGAATGCGCAGCCGGCACCTCTGATCTGAAGCTAGGACTGTTAAATATTAGATCTCTCGCATCTAAAGCAGTTATTATTAACAAAACTATCACAGACCAGGAGTTTGATATATTATGTTTAACTGAAACCTGGAGTAAACAGGACGAGTATGTAGCTCTAAAAGAAGCTAGTCCTCCTGGATACAACTACATACACCAGCCTCGGTTAACTGGTAGAGGAGGAGGCGTCGCAGTTATTTACAATGATAATCTGGCTATCGTACAAAAACACAGATTTAAATTTAATGCATTTAAAATTCTCTATAGTAACATAAAGTCAGCTCAGACGATTCCGCTAATCATTATTTACAGACCCCAGGGCCGTACTCTGAATTTCTCTGTGAATTTGCAGATTTCCTTTCAAACCTTGTCGTTTCCGTAGACAAAGCATTAATTGCTGGAGATTTTAATATTCATATTGAAAATCCAGAAGACCTTCTGAGAACAGCATTTATGTCCATACTGGACTCAGTAGGAGTAAATCAGTGTGTAGTAGGACCCACTCATAAAGCAGGTCACACTTTGGACTTACTATTATCCTTCAGATTAAGTATAAGAAACATAATTACAATTCCACAGTCTGAAGTTATATCAGATCACTGTCTTGTCTCGATTAAAGTGTCTCATAGTACTAATGTACGCACAGCACCATGCTACCGCCTTAAACGTACATTCACATCAAATACCACACAGGGCTTTATCGATAATCTTCCAGAGTTATCAACTTTGATTGGATCGCCATTTGATTCCACACAACTCGATCAAGCGACTGAATATCTAGAGTCAACACTTCGTTATAGCTTAGATAATGTAGCTCCAGTTAAAAAAAAAAATGATTAGAGATAAGAAACTCGCTCCTTGGTATAACAACACACGCACTCTAAAACAAACCGCTCGAAAATTAAATGACGCAAATGGCGTCAAACTAAATTGCTAGTTTTCCAAATAGCATGGAAGGAGAGCATCCTGAACTATAGAAGAGCTCTCCGTGCTGCTAGGTCAATGTATCTCTCCACCCTTATAGAAAACAACAAAAATAATCCTAGATTTGTATTTAATACCATAGCTAAATTAACTAAAAACAAGACCACTGCAGAAATCTCCACAACAACAACATACAGTGGTGAGGATCTCATGAACTTTTTCAATAACAAAATCATAAATATTAGGCAAAAAATTCAGGCTTTGAAACCAGACAATTTAAATGATACAGATGATAAATTAATCACATCATATCAGAACCTAGAATACTTTACTCCTCTTGAAGCGAGAGAACTAATTTCACTCATCTCCTCTTCAAAATCGTCAACCTGTGAATTAGATCCTATACCGACACATTTCCTCAAGCAGATAGTTCCAGCAATAACAGAACCCCTGTTAAAAGTAATTAACTGTTCACTCAGCAGTGGGTATGTTCCTAAATCCCTTAAATTAGCAGTTATTAAACCACTAATCAAAAAAACCTGACCTTGACCCCTGTCAGCTTTCCAATTACAGGCCGATATCAAACCTCCCCTTTATCTTTAAAATTAAGAATATTAATATAAGAATATTTACTTTTATAATTTTTTTTTCATGTCTGCTGATGGTGCTCAATGTCACATTTTTACGTTTTAAATAAATATTCACGAATCAGGACATTCGCATAGTTAACACTATCAGATAGCCTACTATCAGGTAATTAAGTGAATTTCAAGACCATTTAAACTGAGGGATTGCCATGTCTTTTATTGTTTTGTCCCTGTTAAGACATTACAAAATCTATATAAGAAACGTATTAGGAATTATAAAGCATGATTTTGGGCATCTCATTTCATCATTATAAAATAATATGAAGCACATATACACACATTTATCATGAATGATTTATTGTAAAACAAAATAAAATTCATGTTTGCTTCAGAATTGGAAACAATATTGTTTAAGGCTAACTAATTATACACAATTCTTCCTTGTACTTGGCCTGGCTTTTAGATAAAGTCCTTCCATGTGCCATCTGGCAGATATTCAGGGAGGCACAAAACATTTATTTAAATTCTTGAATGTTGCTTGCGGCAAGTCGAGGCACAGCGCCCCGAATTTCGGCATCTCGCGAAAAAAAAATTGCATTCTTAATGGCCACCTCTGTATCTAATCTTTTTGACTCATACTGTACACATTTCTGGCTTCTGATTGGGAAATTTTCTGATAGTTGTTTTTTGCATGGTGTGTCATAGACTAGTTTCCCTGATGAATCCAACATCCGCTTCCATAAACACATAGATGTCATCAGTGCTGCGGCGGATCTTGTTCCAATCTGCTTCCTGTTTAAGCCTTTTTTATATTTCTTTGTATAAACGAAGATGGTGGCATGGTTAGTTTCCCACATGAGGGCAAGATTATGCATTGTAGCCGACTGTGAATGGAGTGTAACGGTGGTCCAGGGTCCTTTTGCTCCTGGTGGGGCAGGTGGTGGGTTGATAAAAAGTTTTGCACTGCCATGTGAGGTTGGCACTGTTAAAGTCCCTCTGCACAATGAGGGCAGCACTGCAGTGTTGTGTCTAGTGCTGTGTGAGAGTCTTATGCGGTTCACATGTCCATGTCCGCCTGTGGTGGAATATAAATGTGGCCTACTATGACAGATGTAAACTTTAGAGGAAAGTAAAAAGGATGACATTTGATGATCAGTAGCTCCAGTTTGGGTATGCAGGAGCATGTGAAGGGAACAATGCTGTTGCATCAGTTGCTGTTCACCATTATATACACTGCGCCTTTTCTTGACTTCCCCGATTTCATTCTTCTATTTATGCAGTAAACCGAGAATAACTTGGATGGCTTTTGGTAAACAGTGTATTAAACAGTTCAGTTCGCAACAAACTAATATAAGTCATCATTTTAGAGTGATGAACCTGAGGAACAATAATTTTGTTTGTTAAATTTTTTATATCGCTAATACAGACATCCTGTACATTGATAGAAACTCGAAACAATTCTATTATGCTCTGGAAGATCCCTTCCACGTCATGGAAGATGCGTGGCTCACACATTAAATTCGATTACTAAAGGCACAGAAACGATAGCTGAAAGACAATACAAAATACTGTAAAGGGTTGCTTTTGCAAAGATATCTGCTTTGTAGAACTAGGTTAAACAAAGCCTGAAAGCAAATGATTTTGTGAAGGAAAAGCTTGGAATCAGCTCTGTATTACCAAATGACACATGATGGAACTATGTGTCATTATGCGAAATGTATATGCTGTCCCCTACAGTGGGTACAGAAAGTATTCAGACCCTCTTAAATTTTCACTCTTTGCTATATTGCAGCCATTTACTAAAATCATTTAAGTTATTTTTTTCCCCCTCATTAATGTGAACACAGCACCCCATATGGACAGAAAAACTTTATTTTTTGACAAAAAGACATTTTTGCAGATTTATTAAAAAAGAAAAACTGAAATATCACATGGGCCTAAGTATTCAGACCCTTTGTTCAGTATTTAGTAGAAGCACCCTTTTGATCTAATACAGCCATGAGTCTTTTTGGGAAAGATACAACAAGTTTTTCACACCTGAAATTGGGGATCCTCTGCCATTGCTCCTTGCAGATCCTCTCCAGTTCTGTCAGGTTGAATGGTACAATGTTGTTGAATAGCCATTTTTAGGTCCCTCCAGAGATGGTCAATTGGGTTTAAGTCTGGCTGGGCCATTCAAGAACAGTCACAGAGTTGTTTTATATTTTAGTTATTTTAAGCAATTTCCCTCTGGGATTAATAAAGTTATTTCAATCTTGAATCTTGAATTTTAGCTGTGTGCTTAAGGTAATTGTCTTGTTTGAAGGTAAACCTTCGGCCCAGTCTGAGGTCCTGAGCACTCTGTAGAAGGTTATTGTCCTGGATATCCCTGTACTTGGCTGCCTTTATCTTTCCCTCGATTGCAACTAGTCGTCCTGTCCCTGCAGCTGAAAAACACCCCCACAGCATGATGCTGCCACCACCATGCTTCACTGTTGGGACTGTATTGGACAGGTGATGAGCAGTGCCTGGTTTTCTGCACACATACCGCTTAGAATTAAGGCCCAAACGTTCTATCTTGTTCAGAGAATCTTATTTCTCACCATCTTGGAGTCCTTCAGGTGTTTTTTAATGTGTCTTGCACTGAGGAGAGGCTTCCGTCGTGCCACTCTGCCATAAAGCCCCGACTGGTGGTGGGCTGCAGTGACGGTTGACTTTCTACAACTTTCGCTTATCTACCAACTGCATCTCTGGAGCTCAGCCACAGTGCTCTTTGGGTTCTTCTTTACCTCTCTTACCAAGGCTCTTCTTCCCCGATAGCTCAGTTTGGCCGGATGGCCAGCTCTAGGAAGGGTTCTGGTCATCCCAAACATCTTCCATTTAAGGATTATGAAGGCCACTATGCTCTTAGGAACTGTAAGTGCAAACAAATTTTTTTGTAACCTTGGCCAGATGTGTGGCTTGCCATAATTCTGTCTCTGAGCTTTTCAGGCAGTTCCTTTGACCTCGTGATTCTCATTTGCTCTGACATACATTGTGAGCTGTAAGGTCTTATAAAGACAGGTGTGTGGCTTTCCTAATCAAGTCCAATCAGTATAATCAAACACAGCTGGATTTAAATGCAGGTGTAGAACCATCTGAAGGATAAAGAAGAAATAGACAGCACCTAAGTTAAATGTATGAGTGTCACAGCAAAGGGTCTGTCAATATGGGGTGCTGTGTGTACATTAATGAGGAAAAAAATTAACTTAAAGGATTTTAGCAAATGGTTGCAATATAACAAAAAGTGAAAAAGTGCTTAAGAAAAAATTAATACATATTCGCAGCTATGATGCTGTCAATGTTCAAACTTCACTGAGTGGAAGATGAGAAGAACTGCTAGAAATACACACAGTTGTTGAAATGAAAATTTTAAACTATTATATCTAAGGACTCAATCAAGAAATTTTTATCAAAACTAGTCCAGTGGTCATATTGACAAAAAAATCATTGTAGCATTGTTTTTCTAATTTAACCAGAACCCACAGAAATTAAAAAAAAAGTGAAGTAAGTAAACATTTATTTGGATACAACCAACAATAGATTCCTTTGCCAAGTACATACTACTGCCTAAGCAAAAATCTGTTCATAAAGTACAACACTGCACTCCCCTCAAACGCTCCAGAGAGGCTCTTTTGCAGGGGTGGTCAAATATTTAGGCCTAGGATAAACTGGCTTGGTGATGGCAAATTTATGCAAAAGCAACTTTTTCAAAAGATTTAATGTTTTTTTTTTTAAAGGGGTATTATGCATAGTTTTGGTATGAGGGTATTGAGTAGTTAGTAAAGTATCAAATTCAAATTCAAATTCAAATTTTATTTGTCACATACACAAACATACACAGTACGAAATGTAGTGAAATGCATTTTACGGCTGCCATTGACCCTAGAAGAGAATTAAGTTTACAAATAAGAAATAAATATGAATAAAAGAAATACGATAGAAATTAAATAAAAATTAAATTAAACTAGGAAAAATAGAACTAAAAATAAAAATAGAAATGTGCTAGGAAAAAAAATAGAACTAAAAATAAAAATAGAAATATGATGTGCAAAAATAGAAATCTACTGTACAAATTGAAATATACTGTGCTGTGTGTGCAAATATGCATAGAATAAAGTGACTTTGTGCAGAGGTTATTAAAGTGTCTTTGTGCACTGGTCCAGGATGTAAACGTAAAACTGTAAAATGTAGTGTAGTTGTGAAGGTAGGTGTGCAAAGTTATTAAAGTGTCTTTGTGCAATGGTCCAGGATGTAAGCGTACGACATGTAGTGTATATATGAAGGAAGGTGAGCATGTAATTGTCCATAGTGTTCATGGATGTAAGAAGATTGATGGATTTGATCAATTATGAAAAAGATGAAAAGATTGTTAGTTCTGCATAGTGGTATGGTTGTGGTTGAGAGACCTTATCGCCTGCTGGAAGAAGCTCCTCCTCAGTCTCTCTGTGTTGGCCTTCAAGGAGCGGAATCGCTTCCCAGACCGCAACAGAGTAAACAGTCCGTTTTAAGGGGTGACTGAGGTCCTTCACGATCTTCCTGGCCTTGGTCAAGCACCGCTTGCTGTAGATTGAGTGCAGGTCAGGGAGCTCGATGCGGATGATGCGCTCAGCTGATCGCACCACCCTCTGTAGAGCTCGTCTGTCCTGCATGGTGCTGTTCCCGAACCAGGTCGTGATATTTCCCGTCAGGATGCTCTCTATGGTGCAGGAGTAGAAATTCCTGAGCACCTTGGAGGGCAGTCTAAAGTCTCTCAAGCGTCTGAGGTGGTAGAGACGCTGCCGGGCCTTTTTTACCACGGTGTTGATGTGACAGGACCATGCCAGGTCCTGCGTGATGTGAACACCGAGGTATCTGAAGCTGTCCACTCTCTCCACTGGGCTCCTGTTGATGACGGGGGTCTGGTAGTTCCTCACCTGCTTTGTACTAAAGTCCACTATCAGCTCCTTTGTCTTACTGACGTTCAGGAGGAGATTGTTTCTCTGGCACCAGTTCTCCAGATTTCCAACCTCCTCCAGGTAGGCCGTCTCATCGTTGTTCGTGATCAGGCCCACCACAACAGTGTCGTCAGCGAACTTGATGATGGTGGTGGAGCTGGTAGTGGCCACGCAGTCGTGGGTGTACAGAGAGTACAGCAGGGGGCTCAGAACACAACCCTGGGGGGCTCCAGTGCTGAGAGTGAGGGAGGCTGAGACATGTCCACCCATCCTTACTGCCTGTGGTCTGCCAGTCAGAAAATTGGAGATCCACTGACACATTGATGAGCTGAGTCCCAGGTGCTCCAGCTTGGTGGTAAGTGTGGAGGGAATTATGGTATTAAATGCAGAACTGTAGTCGATGAAGAGCATTTTCACATAATTCCCCCTCTGAGTGTCCAGGTGAGTGAGAGATGTATGGAGGAGATGAGAGATTGCATCGTCCGTGGAACGGTTTGTACGATAAGCGAACTGTAGTGGGTCTAGTGTGTCTGGTAGTGAAGAGATGATGAAGTCTCTGACCAGGCGTTCAAAGCACTTCATCACTACTGAAGTGAGGGCTACAGGGCGATAATCATTGAGGGAAGCAGGATGAGGTTTCTTTGGGACAGGAACAATGATGGACTCTTTGAAGCATGTGGGGATCACCGACTGAGATAAAGAGATGTTGAATATCTCAGTGAACACAGGTGCTAGCTGGTCTGCGCATGCTCTGAGAATACGGCCTGAGATGCCGTCTTGTCCTGCTGCTTTCCTGGTGTTCACTCTCTTGAAGGCTCTCCTCACGTCATGCTCTGAGATGATGAACGCGCTTCCGGTGCTGGCAGTGACTTCCTGTCGGCAGCCGTGAGCGCCGCTAGCATTAGCATCGCTAGCGTCTTTAGCTGCAGCCTCGAAGCGAGCATAGAAAGTGTTCAGCTCGTCTGCCAGAGACACGTCTGCGTTTATCATACCGGATGTTGGTGCTTTATAATCCGTTATTGTCCCTAGTCCCTGCCACAGGCTCCTAGAGTCACTCTGTTGGAGTTGTGACTCTAGTTTCCTCCCGTAGCGCTGCTTCGCCTCTTTCACCGCCTTCCGGACGCTGTATGACGCAGCCTTATATGGTTCCATGTCCCCCGACGCGAGTCCCGTGTTGTAGGCAGCGGTGCGAGATCTCAGAGCGTCGCGGATGGTTTTATCCACCCACGGCTTCTGGTTGGGAAACGTTTTAATAGTCTTTTTTTCTACGGTATCGTCCGCTAGTTTCCCGATGAATCCCACAACCGCTTCCGTAAACACGCTGACGTCACCATCGGAGCTGTTTCTGAACATGTCCCAGTCTGCGTCATCGAGTGCGTCCTGTAACGCGGCCACCGATTGGTCCGTCCAGCACGCGACCTCCCTCTGAACCGGAACTTCCTGTTTCAGCCTTTGTTTGTATTTTGGCATGAGGAAGATGGCGGCGTGGTCGGATTTACCAAACGGTGGACAAGATTGTGCCTTGTAGCCGTCCTTGACCGTTGTATAGCAGTGATCCAGTGTCCTTTCGCCCCTGGTGGGGCAGGTGATGTGCTGATAAAAGTTTGGCGGTGTGTGTTTGAGGTTGGCACTGTTAAAGTCCCCCGCCACAATAAGCGCAGCGTCCCGGTGTTGTGTTTGTTGTTGTGTGAGTGCCTCATGCAGCTCGCATAAGGCAGTGTCCGTGTCCGCTTGTGGTGGAATATAAACGGCGCTGATTATGACCGATGTGAACTCCCGAGGAAGGTAAAAAGGACGACACATGATGGACAGTAGTTCCAGGTTGGGTGTGCAGGAGCGTGTGAGAGGAACAACGCTCGCGCTGTTGCACCAGCTGCTGTTCACCATTAAACACACGCCGCCTCCCCTTGACTTCCCCGAGTCCCGCGTCCTGTCCATGCGGTGAACCGAGAAGAACTCGGCCGGCTGAATGGCGTGGTCCGGCACCGCTGGGTTCAGCCATGTCTCGGTGAAGCAGAGGAGATTGCAGTCCCGAATGTCTCTCTGGAACTTTACCCTGGCCCTGAGGTCATCGAGCTTGTTCTCCAGTGACTGGACGTTGGCGAGCAGGATGCTAGGCAGAGGTGTGCGGTGTGCACGGGCTCTCAGCCTGTTCCTGACGCCGGCTCGTTTCCCTCGGGGCCGCCGCTTCGCGTCGCGTCCTTTGTCTTCCCTCAGGATCTCACTCGGCCAGCTCGGATCCGGAGTTAAAAACGTCGAATTGTGAGTACATTGTATACCAATAGAAACAAGAGTGTCTCTATCATAACTAATGTACCCCATGGTGGTAATTTTGCCGGTTTTAAAACGCTGTAAACTAACTTAAAGAACAAAAACAAAGAAAAGGTGGTCGGAGCAGTCGTGACGGCAGCCGACCTCACCGGCGCCATCTTGGAGAGTATATCAATGTATATCAATGGTAATATGAGAAAATAGAATTTACTGTGTTTGGTTTACTTGAGTTGCTTATAAAGTATCTACAAATATACAAAATAAAATTGTACTCAAGTACAGAATTTAAATAATTGTTCTTAGTTACCGCTTACCACTGAACTTATGAATGCCCAAGTACTGTATATGAGTGGCAAAGACTGAGGGCTGGGGATGGATGAATGGGGAGGTACGTAGGGTCTAGAAAAATGATAAATTCTTTGAGCTGTAAACTTTAACTAGTTCATTTTATTTTGTAGGAACTTAACTTTGAGGTAGTGCTTGTAAAGTATGAACTTGCACAACACTGTTAATGACTGTCTCTCTTGCTTTCATTGTTGATCCCTATCAGGCAGGGGAGGATTCTTGACCCTGGAGGATACAAATTTGTATAACTTTACCAATTTTTCTTAGACTGAAGAAGCAAGAATTAGTAGTGAATTCTAACAAGAAAGTTGTTGTATTGACATATTTCACCTGGATGACTGAGAATCTTCACAGACATTAGCTTCATAAACAAACTAACCTAATTAATAATATGTTTAAAAATAGCAATATTCAAAGCTTTAGGATCTAAAGTTGTCAGAATAGCTTCACTATTTCCAAAACCAGCTTTAAAGTCTTCCTAATATAGAAAGCAGTCTAATGTGAAATGTGTAACACACATACATGCACAATTAGGTAAATCTGTCAGAAAATTTCCACTATAAATATATGGTAGCTGTTACCTCCTTAAAACCTGGAAAGTAAAAGAAAAAGACAGTTAGCTGTTTCGTTTGTAGCAAACGAGAGCATTTGCATTTTCTCATTTTGTAGTCTGTACTGTTTTAATTTAGAAATATAATTTTGATTCATGGGCAGAGATAAATAGTGAATATTTTTTAAACACTATGCAGATTTGTTTGTGATGTTAAGAATATTCCTAAATAGTGTTTTTTTTTTTTTTTTTAAAGTAAAGAAGAAAAAGTCAATGGGTTGTACGCTCTCTCTCTCTCTCAACATGTATACGTATACAAAATAGAGAAACATGTGACTGTTCATAAATGATCAAACGTGAATTTTCATAATAGGTGACTATAAGTATAGGCTTTGTCTGTAGGCTACAGCACAACAAAGTGCGCAATATCAACAGTAAAACACAATTAGAACAGACAAAAAGACACCGCTTAACAACAGAGCCTATTGTAGAAACACAATAGACAAAAAGAAAAACATGAATTGGAAAAAAAGACCAGTCAGTTTGCTTCTGAAACACTTGTGGGGCATAAATTCAGCCAGTGAAAGGAACAAAACATCATAGATATGCAACTGGTGGAAATCTTGCACAAGTTTGGCTGACAAAGATTCCTCAATTCAAATTCGCTGATTGAAGCTTCCAAAGTGTGTAAGTTTGTGCTTGTGGTTTGCAGTGGGTTTGTATCTCACCCCGGGTGTCTCTGGCTTTGTGCCCTGAAAATCCAGTGTACGTACATAAACAACAGTACAGTGTACTTCACAGTAGATCCCCATCAACCAAAAGTCATAAGTCAAAATCTTAACCATGCCACAGCTAGCAGTGGCCTCAGAGCAAAGAGAATCAAACAGGCCATGCACTTCAGGTGTGAGTGATTGCATAATTTGACTCTTCCCTAATCACAGCTACAACTGTGGACATTTGTGATATTGACAAGGACAGTCTATTCATTGCTTTGGCTGTGAAGCAATTTACTCTGGCTTAGCATTTTATTCACCTGACTTTTATGCCCTGGAAAATGTAAAAAGCAAAAGTCATGGAAGCTTAAATCAGTTTCTCACCCAATTAACATGTTCTAACCTCAAAACTTTGGACCCAGTTGCTTGGTTCACTTAGCACCAGCACTTTTTCCATTTAGATTTGCCGGTTGCTGGTGCTCTTAGCACCACTATGGAGTCTGTTAACACTACATGCAGTTTACATTTTACAGTGATGTAATGAGTGTCATCTGTATTTTACCTACAAAGGGATAGGAATACCTGATAATTCTGACCTTTACACCCATTATGAGGAAGTTATTTGTTACTGAGGATCAGTTTCGAGGGATGTTACTTTTTAAAGTAACTAATTACATTACAAAATAACTGTCTTTAAAAAGTAATCAGTTGCATTAAAGCGTTACTTTCTGGTGAAAGTAACTAGTTTTACATTGCAGACTATGAAAACTTTTGTGATTCCTCATGTATGTTGTCTTGGTCAAGACCAACATAAATGAGGTTGGTTTTGTATATAGGTTTGGTCTAAACAGATTTTTTAAAGTGAAAGAAAACTGCTGTACCGTATAAATTGATCCTGGTAAGGTTTATGTGTCTCAAAGAATTTGTGTTTTGGTTCTGGGGATGAACTCTCGCGAGAATACGCAGCCACGTCGCAAGGTCATCCCGATGATGTAACGGGGTCAAGGGATCCTGTAAAAGGACACCCGAGGAGAAGCCTGGGGAGGAGAGTATGAGGAGTTACAGCGCCCTATTGTTATGTTCAAGAACTCGGAAGCAAAAGTTATCGTGAAGCCTGTCGTTGGCGGATATCCAATACAGTTGGATTATCACCCCGGTCTACTTCACTACTTCGCTCCTGCTCCATAATCGTGCTCCCGGATTATTACCAACACTTCCGGTGAGGCCGATCCAGCTCTCCCAACACACTCCACTCCATTCATAAATACATAAAAAATTATCTTTAGAGTGGTAAAGATTGGCAGAGCCTCTAAAATCTGTGAAAGAGTGTGTGAAAAGATTGTGGAATACTTTAAGAAAAAACATGTTCCTCAATGTCAAGTTTATCCCAAATTCCAACATCAAAACTCCAGAAACTCATAAACTTAATGCCCAGACGTCTTTAAACTGTTTTAAAAAGAAGAGGAAATGCTATGGTAAACATGCCCCTGTTGCAACTTTTTTTTAAAAAACAACAAATTTGAAATGAGCTCATTTTGTGCTCCTGTCATTTCAAAGTCTTTAAAGTTTTAATTTTATTTAAGTTTAAAAACGTCCCAAATTTTCCGGAATTTTAGTTGTAATCATTGTTCAACATTTATTAGCTACAGCTACATCAAGATCCACTTAGTTTCACTCACCATTGTTTGTAGAACAACCAAAAAAAAAAAAAACTGACTAGAGAGTGGCAAAGAAGCTCAGCACATTGCCCAAGACACCCCAACTAGTGGTGCGGTGCTGTAAATGCAAAGTGACACAGACACATCAGTGCACAAGACCAGTCCCAAAACAACAACCCCCAGTCTGGAAGCACATTTAACATTTTGATTTTATTTTACACAACCATACAAACAATAATACACAGACTACAGATCAAAACAAGTAAGCAAGTAAAATTAATAATTAATAAATCAAATAAATACATACAGTAAATAAATAAAATGTCTGGGGCATACATATTTATATTACAATACAATACAAATTTAGATAAACCTCTCATTTGCATAATATTCAAAGAAAGATCTTTAAAAGAGCATAAGTTAAGTCTGTTTAGGTACCGCTTTTCTTATGAATATTTAAAACGGGCCAAGTGCCAGGCCAAGTCAAGACACTCCATGACCACAAATGCTTTCAGTGTGGCATGAAGCCACACAGAGAATGACAGAAAACTGCACCACACATGTAACTTCAGAGATATGCTGGCAGTAAAAATCCAGAGTAAAACTTTGTGAGCAATCCATTCCACTGTTGAAAAGCACATGAACACAACATGAAGAGGATGCAAGTCTGCAGGAAGCAAATATTCAGAGGATAATTAAACTACGATCTTTGTGCTGCCTTCAATATGGTGGCAATCTGCTGTGCATTAACAGTTAGCCCTGGGTGATCATTACCCAGACACCTCCACAGCAGGAGCCCAGTACTGAGTTACTGACATAGCCATAAAAAAAACTGAACAAACTGAAAAAAAAAAGGGGGGGGGGGGGGAATCAGCATTGTCTGTCTGTGTTTCAAGTATTTTGTAGAAGCTACAAACTAGTGTGATCAGTATGGCACAAAAAGTTAATTCAGAAAAATAAAAAATAAATATACAAGAAATGTGACCATTGTTTAGATAAACAGCCATACAGAGTCATCTCTGTGCAAATCTGGTCGATTCTTTTCTCAGGGTTCTTTTTTTTTACATTTAAGAAAGAACCTAGAAAGCTGTGCTGATCAATCATTATGCCACAAACAGACTGCAGGTGACACACATGCCAGGTGAACCTTAAAATATACATGCAGCTATATATCAAGGGCATGACAGGTACATTAGAGGAAGCCATCGGGGTACGACAAAGGCTGTGTTGAGCTGCTGTAGAGTCACAGTCTCTGTCAAAATTGCATTTTATTTCCTGCTGGCCATGAATAGGTGGCACAAAAAAGGTAAATACATCCCATATTGCCTTTTCTTTATCCCATTTAGCAGTCCAGTTTATCAATCACTTCAATGGTCAAATCTAATAAGCAAAAGTATGTGACATAGCATTCAGTTGCCAAATATTATTAGATATTACACACCAAAAAAAAAAAAAACATTAGACGAAGAGGACACAAAAAAAGAAATTGTGTACACATACCTAAATAGGCAAAGAGGGTGGCCAGGTTAGGAGGAGGACAGGACACAGGACTCCAGATAAGCAGTTAAAGGCAATGAACAAGTAAGCTGTCCAATGCCATGTAATGTTGTATGGTCAACAAGACTGCTACCATTAAGGCTGTGTGTGGCCAAATTTCTTTTCTGCCTGGAGTATGCAGGTAGGTTTGTTTATTTACATCTGTGAAAAAACATACTGGTAGTTTTTAAATGATACATTAATAAGGGTCATTCTACAAAAAAAAAAAAAAAAATGGAATTTGGAATCATAAAAAAATCTCCAGAAACATATTTCTACTTTCATATACATATATAACTTATAGTTTTCCATTATGTCAAAACCAATTCATTATTAGATTTAATCAGTTTTTATGTTCTGTTGTATGACAGTTATAATTATGAAATGAGTAATGCTAAATGGTTGACTTACAGTAGAAGCTTTGCATAAGTCATTAGACATTTCTAAATAAATGAAGACAGACATCTGACATACCTTTTGCATTTGTGCTCTTCATGTAGTGACATGACTCAGTAACAATTTCAAATTGTTGAATGTATTTCAAAATAAAACTCTTTTTGTGTCAAACTAATACTGTGATTGATATTTAGATTGATATAATTAATTGTAGTCAACTACTGTTTCATTATTTACGTGTTAAACGTATTTTATAATATATTGGTATTATTGTGACTTTATTTCATGAAAGATTTATTGCATGAAAAATCTTTAGATGAAAGGTATATGTATGTTCCATATATAATCATAGTGAGAAGACATTTCCTTAAACTTGGATAAAAAATGCTACAATTAAATATTGAACATTTAAGTAAGAAAATATATTTCATGATTTAAAGTACATAATATATATTCTAAACATATACAGTAAATATACACATTTAAGCACACAAATATACATATTTAAATTATTTTGGCATCAGCAAAATTAAGTGACAGCATTTTTGTAAAATTACCCTCAACCTGTATTACACAGGACATGGATGGCTAATTGTGCTCCTTTAACTCTGAAGGAGGTGCATGAATCATATGAAACTTTACAATTAACACTGAACTGAATTTTTTTTACGTCTTTTTCCAGATGCATACAGTAATACCTGAGCTTGTGGAGACTGCAATTTGAATGAATTCATCTTTATCAACGATATTATTATCCATTTAACATTTGTAACTTGTCTCCTATCAAGATATTCTAATTCCTATAAAAGTTTTGTTTAATTTAAATCTACTAGTTTAAAGACACCACACCCTCTTATAACACCAGAAAATATCAATCAGCAAAACAGAGAGACAAACTGCTGCTTAAAAGAATTATTTTTTCAATATGGCACATTAGCATAATAGAGAAATAGTCAATGTGATTTAATTAAGGGTATTACTGAGATGGGGAGTTATTGAAAGGATCTTTTTGCATTCAGTGGTGACAGATGTGCCGTGATTGTGATGGCAGGGCCTTGGCTCGCACTGATCCTGAATGGTGGAGGCATTCTCCCTTCTATCCGCCCTTCTGCTATTGATTCAACCACATAGTTAAAGAACAGCTGAGTGGCATGGCATCCACCGGAACAGATGATTAGTGGACTTTTACCAGCCTATGTATGGGCTTTTCTCATATATCAACAGAAAAGAACACACCAAACTGTATTACATCACCTCAGGGCTTGACATATAAGGGGGAGCTTGCAGGTCTAGTTGAAATATAGTAATTGCCACATTACATAGCAAAATGAGGTACTATACATCTTCTTCCTCTGATTGATTTGTGTAGTGAATATACTGGGCAAATAGCAGCTGCCCTAAATGTGGAAGCCAAAAGTAGATTTACTTTCTATTACTGCGAAAAAAGTTAGACCACCATTAATGAACTACAGGTACAGTACATTGTCCATGATACATTCTTTGAAATAAGACATTGTGCAATTTGGATGTTGTGTGACCACCATATTATATACTTATCAAATCTTTATTGAGATAATTGGCATTTTCAAATTGGCAGTAATGTAAGAATGTGTGTGTGCTTGTGCCCTGTGATGAATTTGCATCCCATCCAGGGTGTCCCCGCCTTGTACCCTCAGTTCCCTGGTATAGGCTCCATGTACACAGGATAAGCAGTATAGATCATAGATGGATGGATGAACACACTATTATGTTTTAACCCGAAGCCATTGATGACATGTATTTTTCTTTGTACACATGCTATAATTATTTGATTATTTCTAGGCTTTTTACATCTTTTGGCTTCCTAATGAGCCTTGAACTATGTTGTTCACTAGTCTACCATGTTATGCTATGATGAATGTTGTTTTTGATTATCTTTGATAAAAATATACTAATGCTCTATGTTGCCAGGGCTGCTACCACACTTTTGAATGCTAATGTATGCAGAGCTTGGCATTTGGCCAGGTCTACTGGCTTTCTAATATAAAACAGTTGCAAGAGGCTATGTTTTATGCAAAAGACTGATTTGTCTGGCAAGGGGCTCACAGTCAAAATAATTCAACCCAAGCAGCGAAATGTAATACATGAAATCTACTTTTTAATATATTGTGGCGTGGGCGGGGCGGCGGCTGACGACCAGCATGCCTTGCGGGGATGTCGGTGTGTGTTCACCATGTTGGGGAAAGGTAAATCCCGGGAAGCGGGAAGCAGAAAATCCCGGCGCTGGATCTCGGGGCGGAGGCTGGCACTGCGCAAGCGCCGGAGCAAGATACAGCTCCGTGCGCTGTTAGCCGGCAAAGCGAACTGCCGCTGCACGAGGCCGAGCGCGCTGAGCCCATATTGGCGGCACATCGCGGCGGAAGAGCCGAGCGACCGCCCGCAGCTCAGTGGCGTTCGGTTCGTGAACCTAGCCGGGGACAGGGCTACCCGTCGCGGCTAGGCAACGAGCAGCTCTCCGACGTTTCGCGGCGAGGCGACGGCGTGGGTGACCGTAAGGAGGCGCTGTGCGAGGTCGAGCGCGCTGAGCCCATAATTGCGGCACATCACGGCAAAAGAGCCGAGCGACCGCCCGCAGCTCAGTGGCGCTTGGTAGGTGAACCTAGCCGGGGACAGGGCTACCCGTCTCGGCTAGGCCTCGACACCGCTTCCGAGATTCCGCGACGACGCCGAGGCCAGGGACCGCCTGACTACCACTGCAACGTTCTCAGGCCGGAGGGACAGCCGGACTACCGCTTCAACGTCCTCAGGCCTGAGGGACAGCGTACACCAGCAGTCGCTAAACTAGCGCCGGGTGGACGGTTGGGGAGCCCCGCGGGGTTTTACATTGACTGTGTGCCGGACGGCGTCTTACTGCGGGCGCTCGTGGACACCGGCTCCACTGTTTCCCACGGGTTGTGGAACTGTGAACCGCTCATCGCCAGGCAGAAGGGGCGAATGGGCGTGGACACTCACAGCCAGCTCGGCTCTCCGATGTCATCTACCGGGTGCGGTTGGCAGGGCGGGCACGAGTTTTGCCCCACCGGGACCGTCTTGCGCCTCCACAGCCGCACGCCGGGTAACCATCGAACTCTGGAGGCCTGACCGCCTCAGGACTACATTCGCATTCACCCCTCACCTGCCAAAGGACGCCGGCGTTCCCGGCGCCGACCGCCTCCACGCCTCCGAAACGGAGTTCTTCATGGTGACCAGGGACGGTCACAGCTCGGGTGGGGGCAGTGTGGCGTGGGCGGGGCGGCGGCTGACGACCAGCATGCCTTGCGGGGATGTCGGTGTGTGTTCACCATGTTGGGGAAAGGTGTTTGGGTTGGTGGCTTCGGCCCTGTTTGTGTGAGGGGTGTGTGACATGTGAAATGTGCTCCAGTTCAAGCTAGTGCTGAATTGGATGTAGGCTCCTGAGTGAAGGTGCTGCTCATGCCTTACATGCTGTGTGCTTAATAAAGTACTCCCAGCCATTGCATTGGGTAGCAAATAAGCTCACTCGTCTCTCCAGCATTCTTCCCGGCGTAAAAACGCTACAATTTTTTTTTGTTTGTTTATAAAATGGATAGGACTAAGGACATGTTCTCTATTACTTTAAGTAATCAGGGATACTTGTAATTGTTACTTGCAACTGGGCTGTTTTCCTGGCCCTAGTAAACGCCAAATAAAGGGATTATACTCAGTTGGTTAATGTTTAAATATAAAGCAGATTGATGTTTACCTTCTAGTAACTGCAAAAGATCTCAGCATACTTTAAAAAAAAAATTTCAAGCAATAAAACCTCATAGTTCTTAATTATAAAGTGTATTATGATCCATGCATCAGAATTAAAGAAGCACAATTAGCAATCCGTGTCCTGTGTAATACAGGTGTACATATCTATCATAAGACCCACAGACTTATGGGTGTATCCCAAAATCCTTAGTACCTTACTCACAAGGACACAGTGGTGTTAGGTACCATATTTATGCACAGAATATTTTTTAAAACAGCCTTGAATACACACTAAGTGTTGTTACCTGCCCCCAGAGCTGTGAGAATACTGTTTTAACAACATTTTGCAATGCCACAACATTTACATCCAGAGTTGCATTAATTTTGGGCTAAGATCTTAGATTGATGAAAAGAGAGTCAAACCACTCACATTCAAGTCTTCTCCAGCACATCTTAAGAATCTTAAGTATAAGGTCAGAATTCTGTGCTGGGCAATTCAGGTGTGAAAATGATTTATCATGTTAGGAGAAACAATTTTTCACAGTTTAAGCCTGATGAAGCTTGGCATTGTCTTTCTGGAATGTGCCTGTGCAATCAGAAAAAAAAACACTGATGGA
The DNA here is from genome assembly GCF_024256425.1 of Clarias gariepinus. Classification (NCBI taxonomy): domain Eukaryota; kingdom Metazoa; phylum Chordata; class Actinopteri; order Siluriformes; family Clariidae; genus Clarias; species Clarias gariepinus. The sequence goes on along the minus strand of NC_071103.1, from coordinate 22,726,707 downwards.
ATTAACTTTTTATTTACTACATTTAGGTAGTTGGCTGATTTTTTTTTTATTGCCACATAGCGTTACTGAGCCTAGACCTGACCAACTGAAAGTGTCCATCACTCTGTATCTTAGGGTAGATCTGGACTCATAGACCACATGTCATTTTTACATTTAGGCATTTGGCAGACGCTCTTATCCAGAGCGACAGGGTGGGTTAAGGGCCCTGCTCAAGGGCCCAACAGTGGCAACTTAGTGGTTGTGGGGTTTGAACCTGGGATCTTCTGAACCATAGTCCAATGCCTTAACCACTGACCACAAACTTTTTGATTGTTCCAATCATTGATTGCAAAATGATTGGATTGAGTCCAATCATTATGCTTCCTAGCAAACTGATGCCTTTATTTGCAAGCAACTTTTGGTGCCTTTTAAGATTAGGCCTATCACTTAAGCTACTGCCTAATGTTAGGTTGTTAATGTTTCGGTGCAAATACAATTAATAAAATAGTGCCTGCATTTACACCCCACCTCTCTTATATTGCTGACACTGCTAACTTCATGAACCACCATCTGTTCACATCCTTCTGGACCTCTCAGCAGCAGTTGACATTGTAAGTGTTGGAATCTGTGACAAAGATGGCAATGGTTTTAGATGACATGAAGGGCCTTCACATCTGTTCTATGCAGACTCTCCACTGGTGTCCCACAAGTCTCAGTACTTGGTCCTCTTCTGTTCTCTCACCAGACTAGTGATAGGTAACTTATGAACAATTCATTATTTTTGAAGTCTCTAACATGACTCAGAAGAACGAGTAGTCTCAGAGAGCGATTCAGTAATTTTCTACTGTGCATGCATGCGGAAAGCATTGCAAAACCTCTGTATATGTTATGTACAGTAAACAGAAATGAGTAGTTACCTTTGTGTGTTCTTTAAGGTCCAATTTTTTTGTTCTTTTCTTATCATGAGTCTTCTAGTCCGAGTCAGTTGTTCTTTTGTCACGTGACCCCATGAACGCTATGCAGTACAATAGTTCAAAAGAATAAATGATTCTGACCAGAAGATATGAGAGATGAGCAGCTCTTTCTGTTTATCACAATTTGTTCTTAGCTGCATTGTAATATTTTTATTACTGGAATTATACCCAAAATGTATGTATGCAGACGTGTCGGGGGTCTAAATGTTTATTAAAAATATAACATTTTATTTTATTTCTGATCAAAGGGACAAACTCAAAACAAACAAAAAAAGATTAGTTCATTTTGATGAACAAGATTCAAACTTCCCATCACTACACTATACCTGATTTTAAAGTGAGGTCATATCCTCGCACTGCTTTTCATACCAATGGTATCCATTTGTCCTCTGAAGCATTTGTCCATTGAATCTACAATGCAGCTGCACGACTGCGGACTAAGTTCTCCGACACTAATCCACTTCCCCTCTCCCTTTACTGGCTTGCTGTAGCTGCCTGTATCAAATACAAAATACTTGATGCTTGTCTATAAAGCCAAAAATGTCCCAGCACCTTAATGCACCTATCACCCCCCACTCTGCATTACATCCCCTAGCCTTACTCAGCTGGTCCTACCAGCTCTCAGGGATGAAAGGGAGGGTTGTTCTCTTAAGGGCTACAGAGTGATACAGTACTGAGTGCCTACAAGCAATGGTGAAACATGGTGGAGTATCCTTGCAAGTTTGGGGTGCCATTTCAGCAAATGAAGTTGGTGATTTGGTCAGGATTAATAGTGCCATCAATGTAAAGAACTGTAGGCTGTAAAGTTAAATAAGTAATAATAATAATATCATGGCGCTGAAAAACTGTGACATGATCAGAGTAAGAGATCACAGTATGCATTACCTCACAGTCACTAATGGAGCAAAGGTACAGAATCAACATACAAGCACCATGTGCAAGCATATTTGAGACAGGGAAGCGCATCGGCTGCTGGTCATCTCAGGGATGCTGATGGTATGATAATACCACTCTTTACTTATATGAAGGACTGATTACTTGAATCTTGATTAGGTTACTTAATATTTAATTTATTTATTATAGTGCTCATTACAAGAGAAAGAGTAACTTATGTTATGGTGTGATTGTTGTTTAAGTGTTTCTATGTATTCACAAAAAAATTTAATATGATAGTGTATTACATGTCTTTTAACACTAGAAGCGCCGTGCCAGTGTGACCTACTTATAACACGGTTCAGCTGTTAACACACAGTTATGTGTGCACGGAGAGGTGGGTCTGTATGCGCGCGCGTCTCATAGGTTTGTGTGTACGGAGAGTTTGTGTATGTGCGCGCATTTCATATGTAGTTGTTTGAGCAGTTAGTAGTATATACTGTATGTATGTGTGACTGTTTTATATATGTGTATGCAAGTGTTTCATGTGTGTGTGCATAAGTGAAGTTTGATTTTCAGAGTGTGTATGCACTTTAAATATACAGTAAACATTAATGCTGCCTTTTGCAAAGTGAAAGTAAGTGCCGTTGATCCAAAGGCTGATAAACACGCGCGCAGATATGAGCAGATTTATCGACAAAACTGCAGACATACTCCCCCTAAAATGCAACAATTAATATACTGTATATTACTGTTATATACTATTATATATATACTGTTTTAAAACAAAATAATAAAAAAGAGCAGACGTCTTTGCCTATAATGTATTTCGCCAGCAAAACATAAAATAAATAGAAAATAAAATGTTAGATGGTACAAATTAAATCATGCTTCATAGTTGTATTTGATACTTTGAGTGTTATTCATACATTTACTAAATATATTCAGATTTTGTAAAATAACGAAAACTGATGTCTCCATTTCCTTCCCCCTTTCATTTGTCCACATCACCATTCTTTCATCGTTTTAATCTGTGTATTTAAGTGAAATATAGTTTGCATAAAGTTCTAAATATTACTTTTTATTTATGGACAGATGTTTTATGTTTAATCTGCATTATTGCATTATGTTTTAAGACATGCTCCATTTACCTTAGTAAAATTTACACATTTACACCTTAGAACGTGAACACACTGAAATCTAATGCCACAAAAAGAAAACAAATTATCTGATCAATAAAATATAAAAGCTTAGAGATGACCATTTTGTCATATTTTTGTGTTCATTAAATTAAATTAAAACATAAGTATTTTTATTTCTGATATGTACATATATGTTACAATAATGGTCGTTAAGGAATTTAGTTTTTCCATTCAAGCTATTTATTTTTTATTTATTTATTTACATACAGTAAAAGCGTTTAAAAATGACCAAGTTCAATAAGCTTCATTCTCTAGACAACAGGACAATAAGGTCTGCTGGAAGTGCCAGTTGTTGACCGAAACCTTGCATGTGAACAGAGTGCTTAACGCGGGGGTGGGGTGGTGGTTCCCTACTAAAGCGTGCTGCCATTTCACGCAATACATGGCCAATAAACCAAATAAGTTTGGAAGAAATATAATGCTCACAATTTACCAGGCAAACAAAAGAAAAATTTATGCATTCTGAGCACAATGCATCAGGCATTCAGATAATGGCGAAAAGAAACTGCCTGAAACAATTTCCTACTACACTAGCACTAAAGTTGGCGTTGATGTTATGGATGAAATGGCGCGGCTGTATTCAGTAAAGAGTGTTTTACAACCTCCTAGACCTGGCAGCAATTAATGCACATATTCTATATAAATATGCATGAATGTAACATACATTCACAAACTGTCCATGCACACACAACTGCACAGAGTAGCGAACTGTAGCGCTGTAGGGAACTAGTGAACAACGGATCTTTAGCGGAAAAGGAAATGAAAAATTATCAGTCATTACATATCGCTGGAGCGTGAAAACATTGAACCTTGAATTTATTTATATATTTATTATAATCATTATCGAGGACGACATCATATAAATAGGGCACGATAATTTACATTTCAACTTAATTTAGAAACCCTTAGCATTATATATAATCTGTAAAAAAAAAAAAATAAAATAAAATAAATACATCTCTGTACATCTTGTTAATTAATTAAATCATTTTCGATAAGTTATAAACATTTCATTACTTTATATATTTTATAATGGTATTAGTTTTTGTTTAAATAAAACTAATAGCAACACCGAACGAAACATGGCATAATCGTGGTGTTTGCTTCGGTTATGACATAGCATAGTTTATTATCTGCGGTGGTAGATCTGATTTGATTTATTTAAACGCAATAAAATGAACAAACTAAGTAATAAAATTACACAAAACGTTATAAAATTAAGTATAGCCAAATCCCTAAATCTCCTTATAAAATATATAAAATATATCTCCTAATAAAATAAGGCTGATTGTAAATGCGGGAATGAATGGCGAATGAATTATTCACAGGGGAATATATATATAAACTGCATATACTGTATAGAATGAAACCTGAGATAGTTACATATACACACTGAATGACGCATAGATAGTAAGTGCGATCCCTTGCGCCATCTGCTGAGAGAAATGAGAATCGCAGGTTGGAAGAGGGAGAAATCAGCATGGCCGGCGCACAGCTGTCAGCGATTTCACGTAAATAAGAGCAAAATTGCTTTATACTGGCTTTTACTGGTGTGATTTAAAAAATGTAAGCATACAGGGTGATTAAGCTTACAGATTTAGAAAAAGTCATGAAAGGAGGGTCCTGGATTTTGATGGAGTGTGAAGTATTTTTTTTTTCCCGACCCCGACAACTGTAAGAGTAGAGTTAGGGGGTCGCGTATGCAAGCAGAAAGAGCTTAGTAATGAGTGTGAAGCAAGAAAAATTTAATTTGCATGTACTCAAAAGATTACAGAGAATGCACAAGCATCAGAAACCGATGTGAAAAATAAAATGGATGTGATAGCATCTGCAGCTCAGATTATGCCAGTAGTAAAAATCAAACCTTTATCTACATGTAGTGGTAATAAGAGGGACCTCTACCGCTGGAATCATCATGGATCATGTGTGGATGTGAGAAGCATAGAGACAAAATCTCCTTTTGCAAAAAGTATAAAGAACTAAAACTAGCAGAAAAAAAAATTATAAGAGAACTGTGTGCATGTAAAAAGTGCTTGGGATGTCGCAAGCATGGTGACAGGTGCAACAAAAGCTATCTTTGCAGAAACAAAGACTGTAAAAGGGGAGCCCTGTCAGATCACCATTACCGTCTTTGTCCAAAAAGGGGACTCAAGAATATGGTTGGGGAAAAAAACACCACCAGAGACCCCAGGAAAGAAAGTAGATTTGCAGATGAGCAAGAGGAGCTTTTGGCAGAACTCTCACCAGAACTAGCAAGAAAGGTCAAGAGAGCATTTACCAACAAAGCTAAGATGGTAGACTGCTCTGAGAGAGACAAAATGGGTCTTTTAGTCGAAAGTGGATTAAAAGAACTCCCTGTTATTATGATGTTGACGGAAGTAACTGCTAATGCAGGACAAAAAAATTGGCACTCTGATGGATCTGGCCTCAGACACAAATTATATTACACACAAAGCTGCTGACAGACTTAAGTTAAGAGGAAGTTACCTTGGTGGTTGATGGGGTTGGCAAGATGGCCATTAGAGTGAGATTTTTCCTGATAACTCGACACTAGACAAATACACATTCATCATTCAATACTACCAGGGAGGCATGTGATTGCCCCCAAATTTATTCTGCAGCAGAACAATGACCTGAAACAAACATACCCTTACCCTAACCCTAACCCATCAAGATCCATCCTCAAGGTAAAGAAAAACAAGTCTTGGTCCTGGACGTAATGGTTTGGCCACCACAGAGCCCCAATCTCATCATCATCTAGTCTGCCTGGGGTTACATGAAAAGATTTAAGGCCTGCTACAGCCACAGAATGTATTTAAAAACAGTGTGTAAGTGTACAGTGGGAGCCACGTCAAACAGCCGCCTGTTATCCCCCATGATGATGCAGTTAACGATGCCTCACCCCATAAATGCCCACATGCGTTTTCTAAAAAGGTGGTTGCAATGCTGTATAATCCCGCCAGATGGAGCATTGACTGCTTCAGTTAACTGCAGTGTCCAAGCAGCTGTATACTACATTCAATATATAACACTTTTTACGTCAACATAGTTTCATAAATAGATGGTGTGGTAAAAAAAAGAGGGGAAAAATGATTAATAAAACAGATTTAAATCACTTAATACACAACCCATGCTTATGCTATTTTTAATAAATAAATAAAATTAATTAATTAATTAATTAAACTACTTATTGCAATATTTTTCACAACATCCTTAACAATCCTTAAAGACACGGTAACATTTGTAATTTATCTATACCGATCATTGTAGGTACGGGCTATGTACAGTATTTTACATTACGGTGTATTTTATCTATTTCTGTTTAAAACACTGGTAAATAATATTTTGTTGCAAAGTAAAGCTTAAAATGTAACTTTTGCTTGGGTTAGTTTTCGTTATATTTTTGATGTTTTCGCTGATGTTTTTTTTGCTGAAAGTTAAAAATTGGCACAATCGATTAATGGCGCAAAATATCTGGAACAAATATCTGTCCAGGGATCAGTATTCCTTTAGTCATTTAACCAGCATAACGTTCCCCCATCAAAGATCTGATGGGACATTAATCACTTATTACAACTGTGAAAAGATGCGGCAGCAGAGACAGATTAAATCCCCATAAACATTCACAATTGAAAACAATACTAACAGAACTAAACAGTTCCAGAGGGTTAGCACCTGTTATCGCAGGACAGGAATCACCTACAGGATACTACTGTATTTTTCACTGCATACATATTTTTTGCCATAGTTTCATTTGGTTTTACACGATTTCATGTGTTATTTGTGTGTGTATGTGTGTGTGCAAGAGAGGGCTTATATTGTGATCTATCCAAGGTTACTAAAGCCTGGCTTACTACTAATAAAAATTATTAGTAGGTCTCAATTACAAAATTAGCCAACGCTGTAAACAGATGACACAACAAATTATATACTCTGAAATGTTCATTTGGGCATTTAAAAATATATACAAAAACATAAATCTAAAAACAATCGACTATTATTGTTAAAGTCAGCCCGTGGCTGTTCAGGATTAAGTTTACGGAGCTTCTCGGTCTTTCGTTAATTTTACTTCTGACTTAAAACCAATATGGCTTATTAAAGATGCACTGCTTTATTGGACATGGCTGTTTTGTCTTCTTCTTCTTCTTTGTCTTTCGGCTGTTCCCTTTCAGGGGTCGCCACAGCGAATCATTTGCCTCCATCTAACCCTATCCTCTGCATCCTCTTCGCTCACACCAACTAACTTCATGTCCTCTCTCACTGCATCCATAAATCTCCTCTTGGTCTTCCTCTAGACCTCCTGCCTGGCAGTTCTAACCTCAGCATCCTTCTACCGATATAGTCACCATCTCTCCTCTGAACATGTCCAAACCACCTCAATCTGGCCTCTCTGACTTTATCTCCAAAACATCTAACGTGGGTTGTCCCTCTGATGAACTCATTCTTGATCCTATCCATCCTTGTCACTCCCAAAGAGAACCTCAACATCTTCAGCTCTGCTACCTCCAACTCTGCCTCCTGTCTTTTCTTCAGCGCCACTGTCTCTAAGCCGTAGAGCATTGCTGGTCTCACCACTGTCCTGTGCACCTTTCCTTTCATTCTCGCTGATACTCTTTTATCGCACAACACACCTGACACTTTTCTCCACCCATTCCAACCTGCCTGTACCCGCCTCTTCACCTCCTTTGAACACTCTCTGTTGCTCTGGACCGTTGACCCTAAGTACTTAAAATCCTGAACCTTCTTTACTTCTGCTCCCTGTAGCCTCACCGATCCTCCTGGGTCCCTCTCATTTACACACATGTATTCTGTCTTGCTGCGGCTTACCTTCATTCCTCTGCTTTCCAGAGCATACCTCCACCTCTCCAAATTTTCCTCCACCTGTTCCCTGCTCTCGCTACAGAGCACAATGTCATCTGCAAACATCATAGTCTATGGAGACTCCTGTCTTACCTAATCTGTCATCCTGTCCATCACCAGAGCAAACAAAAAGGGGCTTAGAGCCGATCCTTGATGCAGACCCCCCTCCACCTTGAACTCTTCTGTCACACCTACAGCACATCTTACCACTGTCTTACAGCTCTCATACATGTCCTGCACCACTCTAACATACTTCTCTGCCACTCCACACTTCCTCATACAACACCACAGCTCCTCTCTTGGCACCCTGTCATACGCTTTCTCTAAATCTAAAAAGACACAATGCAACTCCCTGTTACCTTCTCTGTACATCTCCGTCAGCATCCTCAAAGCAAATACTGCATCTGATGTACTCTTTCTAGGCATAAAACCATATTGCTGCTCACAAATGCTCACCTCTGCCCTTAACCTAGCTTCTACTACTCTTTCCCACAGGTTCATTGTCTGGCTCATTAGCTTTATACCTCTATAATTGCCACAGCTTTGCACATCTCCCTTGTTCTTAAAAATTGGCACCAATACACTTCTCCTCCATTCCTCTGGAATCCTCTCACTCTCCAAGATCTTGTTAAACAAACTTGTCAGAAACTCTACTGCCACCTCTCCTAAGCACTTCCATACCTCCACAGGTATGTCATCAGGACCAACAGCCGTTCCACTCTTCATCCTCTTCAACGCCCTTCTCACCTCACTTCTACTAATATTTGCTACTTCCTGTTCCACAACAGTCACCTCTTCTACTCTTTGTTCTCTTTCGTTTTCCTCACTCATCAACTCTTTAAAGTACTCCTTCCATCTTCCCATCACCCTCCTGGCATCTGTCAGTACATTTCCATCTCTATCTTTAATTACTCTAACCTGCTGCACATCCTTTCCATCTCTATCTCTCTGCCTTGCCAACCTGTACAGATCCACCTCAACCTCCTTACTGTCTAGCCTAGCATACAAGTCCTCATATGCTCTTTGTTTGGCCTTTGCCACCTCTACCTTCACCTTACTCTGCATCTCCCTGTACTCCTGTCTACTACCTTCAGTCCTCTCAGTGTCCCACTTCTTCTTAGCTAGCCTCTTTCCCTGTATACACCCTGGACTTCCTCATTCCACCACCAAGTCTCCTTGTACACTTTCCCCTTACCTGATGATACACCAAGTACCCTCCTACCTGTCTCCCTGATCACATTGGCTGTAGTTGTCCAGTCAACTGAAAGCCCCTCCTGACCACCCATAGCCTGTCTCAACTCCTCCCTAAAGACTTCACTACATTCTTCCTTTCTCAGCTTCCACCACTTTGTCCTCTGCTCTGCCTTTGTCCTCTTCGCCTTCCTCACCACCAGGGTTATTTTACACACCACCATCCTGTGTTGTCTGGCTACACTCTCCCCTCACTTTGCAGTCACTGCAGGACATGGCTGTTTTGTAATGTTAAGCAAAATAAACACTGTCTATGGTTCGAATATACTGTGAACGTCTGAAAGTCATGATGTAAAAGAGACAAGTCTCTTCAGATCCTTCTGCACTAATGTTATTGTGCTGTTAATTATTAACGTATTGATGTATTTCACTTACGGACAAAATAGACCATGTGTCTGTTTGATATTTCTTTTAAACAGCTGTGTTCATAGGTTTAATCAGCTATTTACAAGACAACGTTGAAGCACTTACGGCTAAAGTGCCACCGGTGTGTGTGTGTGTGTGTGTGTGTGTGCTCCTGCATTCCTCAGGTTTGTCTGAGCTGTCTTTAACATAAACACATTTGCGCGCCAGCAGGTGGGGCGGAGTAACATACACTAAAGAGCAAAGTGGAGATGTGCATTCACACCTCTGACCGTCTTTTGTCTTGTAAACGAGTATCCTTATTCACCTTCCAATCCCCCCCAGCACACACACTCTTTGTACTGTACACTGTTGTTATGTTTGTTAGGGCACTTGGTTATACACAGCACTTTAATGTATGAAACACTTACTTCCTGGTTTTATTTTAAATATTGCTTATTACCTTATTTAGCAAAAAAAAATATAGATATATATATTGATCTCTTTTAATTAAGGACAAAAACAGACCCTGCGCTTGTGTTTAGGACTGCTGAACAGCTGTGTTTATAGGTTTAATCAACAATTTACAAAACAACTGCATTTCTCCGTTCTCCTTTGATGTAGGTGTGAAGTTATCAAACCGGTTTCGCAGATGGGGGAAAATGACAGAATAAAAGGCGTTTAAAATGATTTAACAAGACCGAGCAGACGTCTCTGCCTAAAATGTATTTCGCCAGCTATAAAATAAATAGAAATAAAATATTTAATGGTACCAATCAAATCAGATATCATATTTACTTTGAGTGTAATTCACAAATTTACTGAATATATTATGTTTTTATGTATATACAGTATGTGTTTGTATGTGAATATATTATATAATTATGTGTTTGTGCGCGTGTCTCATATGTGACATTTATATAAAATGCAATTCGTGATAAGTGTATGTTGTTAAAGTATTTGTGGATTTGTATGCAACGACGCGGCTCGCGCAAGGGGCAGAGCCACGCATAAACTGTTCAGAACGGGCCGGGTCGTGATACCACGACACTCCGTGTGATCATTTCGTTGCACCGGTAAAAGGTGTCAGGGCCAAAGACAAAGCGCGCTGAAGAAGACACAGGCAAAGCCCAAGCCTCTGTCTGTCTAAGACACCTGCAAGAGAAAGAGAGAGAGAGAGAGAGAGAGAGAAAGCGACACGCAGCAGTTTACCGCGCGCCCGTGTGGGCAATGCTTTGTGGGTAATGCAGTCCAAAGCATTGCCCGCACTGGACTACACTCCCGTGGCTATACCCCACGTGTGTTGTGAAGACACGCCCCACAGAACTGGGGGGGCGGGCTCAGCAGAGATCATAAGCATTTAAAGGAACATGCACTGGAATAGGTTGCTGAGAACAGAGCTAGTTTTTACCAGTTAAAAGTAGTGTTTTTTTTACACAACCATTTAGAATTTTTTTTTAAATATATTACAAACTTTTCATTAGGACCCTAAAGATCATATTAACATTTAATGAAAAATGTTTCTGGATGATCCCTTTAACACACTGGTGCTTTTTCCTGTGGAACCCTTTTTAAAAAACTGTACAGCGGAACAGGAAGTGGGCTCATATTTCCAAACACTCGTAAATCAAAGTCAATTTCTTCAGCCCAAAAAATAAATACACAAAAATAATTTATATTTATAAAATATTTTTATAAGGTTAAAATAAAACAAATTAACCTGCACTTCACCTTTAAAAAAAGTGAAAATAAATCCCAACAGTGTTTTCTTTTATGCGTGCAGGCGCTATGTATGTGTGTGTGTTTGTGTTTTCTCTCATATTTAAGTTTTACACACACACATTAATGTAAAGACTTTTATAGGAAAAATGAACAGGGAACATCACTAATAACATTTGTTTGAGCGCACACATATGGAATCACTGCTGTAAAGTTAAGTGGTGTGTGTGCGTGTGTGTGTGCGTGTGTGTGTGTGTGTGTGTAAAGGCGAGAAGAGCAGGGGTTTGTGTGTGAAGAGGCACAGTGTTCAATAAACAGCAGGCTGACACAGGGACAAAGAAAATGGATCCTTAACCTCTCTAATGAGACTTCCTTTTGCTTTACACGCGCACACATGTGTTATAATAAACCCTACATGCGCGCTGTACACACACGCATACAAACATAAAATAAAATATGTTTTACAAGTTAAAGTAAACAGGTCACTCACACAAGGACGTTGATTATACCAGTGAGAGACGCGCACTAAGGCCGAGCAGGGAAGAGGATTACTCACAATTATGCAGCGCAAGAGGGAGAAAAACCATTGGCTCAGTTTTGATCACGTAATCAGCGTAACAGCCCGTTAATTCATGCCCATGCAGTGATGAGAAAGACAAATCGAGTCGATGCATGTCCATTCTTTTAATTTCTGCGTTGTCAGGCGATATTCCAAACTTCCGTGTAGGTTCCGTACTTAAATCAAACCAAAAACTACTTAAATAAACAGGCTCAGGGTTTATATTCCAGCGTTTTCCAGTTTGGACTGCATTACCCACAAAGGCAAGGCAAGGCAAGTTTATTCGTATAGCACATTTCATACACAGTAATTCAAAGTGCTTTACATAGAAGAAAATAAAATAAACATGAAATGAAATAAAAGATAATAGCAATAAGACATTTTAACAAAAACTTTTACATTTCATTTTAAAGTTTTCAACAAAAACTTTAAACTATTTAAAATTTAATAAAAAAAAATAAAAAATAAAAAATAAAAGACTAATTAAAACTAATAAAAACATAATTTAAAATAAAAATAAAACAGTTAAAAAAAAATTTAAACATAAAATAGTACAGTCAGTTCGGACGTAGAACAGTGCTCATTGAATAAATGCACTGCGTTGTGGGCAAAGCTTTGTGGGTAATGCAGTCCAAAGCATTGCCCCCACTGGACTACACTCCCGTGGCTATACCCCACGTGTGTTGTGAAGACGCCCCACAGAACTGGGGGGGCATGCTCAGCGGAGATCATAAGCATTTAAAGGAACATGCATTGAAATAGGTTGCTGAGAACAGAGCTAGTTTTTACCAGTTAAAAGTAGTGGTTTTTTTTACACAACCATTGAGAATTATTAATTAAATATATTACAAACTTTTCATTAGGACCCTAAAGATCATATTAACATTTAATGAAAATTGTTTCTGGATGATCCCTTTAAGTGTATATTTAAAGCACATGAACACAATAAAACAATGTTGTTTTAGGCTTTTTGCACACGCGCGGGTGCGTTACCATACTAATAAGAATAATAACAAATTCGGAGCACTACTACATTTAGGCACTTGGCAGAAGCTCTTATCCAGAATGACTTACATTTTTATCTCATTACACATCTGAGCAGTTGAGGGTTAAGGACCTTGCTCAAGGGCCCAACAGTGGCAACTTGGTGGTTGTGGGGTAGTCCAATGCCTTAACCACTGAGCTACCCCTGGTACTACTACTACTACTACTAATAATAATAATAATAATAATAATACTGAATGGAGAAAGCGCCATTAACGAAGTATCATCATAGAAGCAGAAAATAAAATAAAGAATAAATACATATCAGTATTTACAGTTTGAGCTTGACACGTTTATGAGCTCTGTCATGCTGGCTGTCAATGGGCGCCTCTGAGAGATAACAAATTTTCGGCTTTAAAAGACACACAATACTTTAGACTGAAACACGACTGCCCCCTACAGGTAATGAAGGGCATTTTCACAGCTTGGTCACGGGATCCCTTTTCTCGAAATGTGCGTTTTTAATGGCCAGATCTGTATGAGCATAAGTTCATTTCTGAAGCCAAACTATAACTTACCATGCACTGAAGCCCCCCTCACACACACACACATTCCTTAACTAATTAACACTTCAGAGTTTTTATCCAGCTCCTTCACTAAGCGCTCGCACTACCGTGCAGACATACCTTCTGTATGTACCGTCCTGTACATATCCTCAGCTTGTGTCCTTCATGAATTGCATCACATTATATTCACAGAAATAACCTTCAGATTAACTTTTACCTAAAAAATAAATAAACGCTGAATTTATCCAGACAACACGCGGTCAGATTCTGAAGGTATTTTCAGAGAGCACAAACACTCTTCCTCGGGTAGTGCAGCTTTTGTAATAGAGACATTAATAGTATTTTCAAAGCTTTAGCGTCTTTTTGATTAAAAGAGGAGTGACATTGTGACACTGACAGTAAGCTGTAATGTTAACTCCAGCCTTGGTAAACAGACTATTAATATATCTAAAGTTACATCTGACCGCTGCTGGTGTTGCCATTGATTTTCAAAATGGCCATTTTGCTGTGAGACAAAACTGCACATTCCAGGGTGACCTTTTATTGTGGGCAGTATAAGTACAGTACACCTGTTCACTACTCATGATGTCAGATCAGCATCTTGATGTGGCACACCTGTGAGGTGGGATGGATTATCTCAGCAAAGCAGAAGTGCTCATTATCACACATTTAGACTGATTTGTGAACAATGTTTGAGAGAAATGGTAATATTGTGTATCTGGAATGAATTTTAGATCTTTAAGTCCTAAGGAGCAGAAACAAAGGTGTTGCGTTTATATTTTTGTTGAGTGTATATGTAAAGCTCCGTAGTGAGCACAGAAAACACAGACATGAGGCAGATTTGCAGTGAACTCAGGTGCGCTTTATTTATAGTGCTTAGTGTGAAGCAAAAGACACGTATGAGGTTAACCTCCAGCAAAATATTACCCGGGGGTCTCGATTGCCGGTACTTCGCGGTTTGTAGGGAGGTGAGCAGAGGTGACCCGGGATGCTCTCTGAGCACGGCCAGAGTGGTGCGGGAGAGCTCACAGGCTGAACACTCCGGTTGGTTTCTCTTCTGCGATGCGTGAGGACCAAGGCTCTCGCTAGTGTCAGAGTCTGTAGACACAAGAACACAATATGAGAGACATGCTTTGTTCATACTACCCACCAGCAAATGCCACCTGGGTCCTTTTATAGTGAACTGTCGACAGGTGGATGGCAGGTGATTTGCTGTTGCCAAAGCCGGTGATTTATGTCGCCCCACCCCTTTTTCTGTTTTAGTGCAGCTGCTCCGGTCATAGGAAGTGTTTTGACAGAACTGAGCCAAAGGTTTTTCTCTCTCTTGCGCTGCAGAATTGTGGGTACAGTAATTGTAATCTCCCGGTTTTCACCTTACGCTTCCTCCTTGGTTTTTGGCTTCTCGTTTACGTTTTTGGATTAAACGCCTTGCTCTTTGATCTCCTGGTTCTCGAATCCCCGCTCTCCCTTTTGACTACGCCTCCCGCCTTACATTTTTGTTCTGACGCTTCACCGCCTGACTTTTGGTTCCAACTCCGATTCTGCTCCCCGACCACGCCCCCTCAGTCTGCCGTCATGTTCCGCGTTTGGATCCATCACGTTCTGCATCACCCCGTGACAGAAAAATCCAGCCACGACATGGATCCAGAGGATTTTGACCACATGAAAGCAGCACTAGAGAGCCAGAGTGTTCTGCTCAGAGCACATCAGCATGGGATGCCCATGACCCTTGCTGCTCTAATTACGAGAGCTTCGCACAGGAGATGAAAAGGGTGTTTGACCGTTCATGTCGTGAGAAAGAGGCTGGACGTATGCTGCTGATGGATCTCTTCGTCCATGCATGGATTACAGGGGCCTAAACGACATCACTTTCAAGAACCGCTACCCTCTCCCACTGATGGCTACTGCCTTTGAACTCCTTCAGGGAGCCAGGATATTCACCAAGATGGATTTATGTAATGCATATCACCTCATCCGCATTCAGGAGGGAGACGAATGGAAAACGGCCTTCAACACCCCAACGGGACATTATGAATACCTGGTGGTCCCCTTTGGCCTGACCAATGACCCCGCAGTCTTCCAGGCCCTTATCAATGATGTTCTCAGAGACTTCCTTAACTCCTCTGTATTCGTTTACCTTGACGACATCTTGATCTTCTTCAGGGACCTGGAGGAACACCAACACCACATTCGACAGGTGCTTCAGAGGCTACTGGAGAACAATCTGTTTGTTAGGGCAGAGAAATGCTTCCACTCCATGACCACCACATTCCTCGGGTTCGTCATTGGCCCCAAAGGCATCAAGATGGAACCAACCAAGCTCCAAGCTGTCGCCAGCTGGCCCACTCCCACCTCTCCAGAGATTCCTGGGCATTGGCAACTTCTACCGCCGCTTCATCCGGGCCCACAGCTCCATAGCTGCCCCCTTAACGACTCTCACCTCTCCCAAGAACCACTTTTACTGGGACCTGGAGACAGAGAAGGCTTTTACGGAACTTAAGCAACGGTTCATGTCCGCCCCAATCCTAATCATTGCAGACCCATCATGCCAGTTCATCTTGAAGGTTGACGCCTCCAGCACAGGAGTAGGGGGCGTTCTGTCCCAGAGAACCCCACAGAATAACAGACTACACCTCTGCTCCTTCTTTTCGCACCGCCTAACGCCCGCTAAAAAAACTATGGCATCGACGATCGTGAGCTCCTGGCCATTAAGCTAGCTCTGAAAGAGTGGAGACATTAGTTAGAGGGGACAGAGGTTCCCTTCCTGGTCTGGACCGATCATAAGAACCTCAAATACCAAGAGGCTCAACGCCCGCCAGGCCTGATGGTCCCTGTTCTTTAGTAGGTTCGAATTTCACCCTCTCCTACCACCCAGGATCCAAGAACGCCAAGCCAGACACCATCTCATCTTCCTTCCTCGGCACCGCAGAACTCAAGGAACTCAAGGTCAAGCAAGCCCTGACCCATGAGCCTGGGCCTAGCAATGTTCCCCCAAAATGCCTCTTCGTCCTCTCTTCTTCTGTCCCCAGGTCCTGGAGTGGGCCCACAGCTCTAAACTCTCCTGTCACCCTGGCAAAACCCGCACCTTGGCGCAAACCCAAGTTCCCTTGTTCATTTTTCCTATAGAAGTCTTTACATTAATGTGTGTGTGTAAAACTTAAATATGAGAGAAAACACAAACACACACACATACATAGCGCCTGCACGCATAAAAGTAAACACTGTTGGGATTTATTTTCACTTTTTTTAAAGGTGAAGTGCAGGTTAATTTGTTTTATTTTAACCTTATATAAATATTTTATAAATATAAATTATTTTTGTGTATTTATTTTTTGGGCTGCGGAATAAATAATTTGAAGAAATTCACTTTGATTTACGAGTGTTTGGAAATATGAGCCCACTTTCTGTTCCGCTGTACAGTTCTTTTAAAAGGGTTCCACAGGAAAAAGCACCAGTGTGTTAAAGGGATCATCCAGAAACATTTTTTATTAAATGTTAATATGATCTTTAGGGTCCTAATGAAAAGTTTGTAATATATTTAATTAAAAATTCTAAATGCTTGTGTAAAAAAAACACTACTTTTAACTGGTAAAAACTAGCTCTGTTCTCAGCAACCTATTCCAGTGCATGTTCCTTTAAATGCTTATGATCTCTGCTGAGCCCGCCCCCCCAGTTCTGTGGGGCGTGTCTTCACAACACACGTGGGGTATAGCCACGGGAGTGTAGTCCAGTGCGGGCAATGCTTTGGACTGCATTACCCACAAAGCATTGCCCGTGTGGCAAACTGAAAAACGCTGAAATATAGAGCCAGAGCCTGTTTTCTTAAGTAGTTTTTGGTTTAATTTAAGTACGGAACCTACGCGAAAGTTTGTAATATCGCCTGACGACGCAGAAATTAAAAGAATGGACATGCATTGACTCGATTTGTCTTTCTCATTACTGCATGAATTAACGGGCTGTTACGCTGCCGCGAGCAACAACAACATAAAGCGGAGAAGCTTACTGAGAGAAATACGGACGCGATGTGTTTACTGATGTGTTTACATGACTTCTTAATCTTCGACAGACATCGTTATAAATCATCTAACGTAACGAAGGTAAGCATAATATAGTTTTCCGACTACATACACAGTTTGCATGTAGAGAATCATTTTAATGCATTGTTTATTATAAACGGGCGATTAGGGATTATATAGAGACGGCTGTACATAGAGAAGAAGCCATAACCATGTTCTATGAGAGTATAGGTTAACTTACACTCTGCATTCATCGTGATTATTAAACAGGCGATCTGCATAGATTCATAGAAAAATAAATCACACTGACCAAGCCTGGTGAAGATGAAGCAGGAACACAAAGCGTTAGTACAGATCCATTTTTAGGAGCAGCTTCGTAGCAAAACCTGCTTTATATTGACCCGCGTTTATAAAGCAGTCTGGTAAAAAATTAAAATTTAGGTAAATCAGCGGGGACGTTAGCTTTAAAAACTAAATTCAGCCGCTGCGTCCTCAGCGGCTCAGATGTCGGTAGTGAATGACGACTGCTTTGTTCGCTATTACACCCAACAACTGTACAACACACTCGCTTAGGCTTCATTTTGCTCCAGCGGCGAAAAACAATGGCCGACAGCTTCTCCACTCGGGGCGGGTCTTTGCTAAAACACCAGTGTCAATCAACTAGCGTAGGAGCGGCCTCTTGTGGTGTGGCGTCACAGTGACAGGCATTTGCGATTGGCCTGATTTCAGAAGGGGCATGTTATTGTAATAAATGAAAAGAAAACCACTGGGTGGCTCTTTATCATCGTAGAGTGGTTGTGTACGCACTCTCCTAACACACAGCTCAGTCCAAACAGCTTAAAAAAGTGTAAGTAGGCCTGTATGACCCCTTTAAGGCCTCAACCCATCTGAAATGCTGTGGCAGGACCTTAAGAAAATGCCCCAAAACCATTACTGAACCAATTTTGCAAAAAAGAATAGGCCAAAATTTTCCCATGACGTGAGAGATTGATAAAGTCCATAGAGGAAACTATTACTTTATGTTATTGCTGCCTAAAGGATTATATGCTATTAAATCTTGGGTGTCTTTAGTATTGGCATATTTCTAACCTTATTTTTGCATAATTAAAGATGGCAAAGGGGGAAAAAAAAGTTATATGTTGTTTGTCTGAGGTTGTATTTTCCTAGTACCAAGACCCGCTATAATCAGATGATTTTTATTGTTTTTACACAAAAACACATAGAATTTATATATGTGTGTGTATATATATATATATATATATATATATATATATATATATATATATATATAAAATTCTATGTTTTTGTGTAAAAACATATTAAAAAATCATAAAACATATAATATGTGTGTGTGTTTGGGTGTGTATATGTTTAATAAGCCAATAACTAAACTTTTAGCATTTGCTACAGGGCTATGGAAAAAAGATCAGTAACCTTAAAACTCATTTCTCTCTTTTACTATGTCATATAGGGCCTGCTAAGGTTCTGCCAGGCCTTACTAAGAGTAATAGAGCAGCAGGATTCTTCCACATGACTGATCTGAATCATTATTCTGTCTATAGCTCTTCCATAATGACCACATAAAGTAGGTTTTATTCATCCAAGGAACACCATCCCTGCAGAGATTAGGAAAAAGGACAGAAACAAAAAGCAATCAAAAAGCAAATGTAACCAAGAGGGAGATAATAAATATGCTTGTTGAAAGTGAGTTAGAAACAGCATTACATAACTGTTTGTATACTGTGTACCATAAAATTCACATATGGAAAGTAACACCTTTTAAAAAAAAAATAATTGTCAATGATTTTTGATCATGCAAAGGCTGTATTTCCAGTATCAGTAAAACAAGATATATCATCTTGTATATAATATAAAAAGCACTATCACAGGAAAGGGGGTGGTGGTCTACTGAATATCACCTTGGCTGTGATGTGATTATAGGCATGAGGGTCCAGTCTGAGTGCTAAAGAACTACAGTATTACTTTAATACAACAGTTCTACAAATAGCATTTATTATAAACAGATTATGGTTTGTTTGTTTATTTAAAAAAGTTATTTTTTGCTGCCAAAACATATCCTTTCATGACTTCCAGGATTAGTGTTTAGTTGACAACTGACATGACAGAATTTTTTGGATAATTAACAGGGGTGGAAGTAAATTTCCATAAGCAATTTTTACCGGAATTAATCAAGCAAAATTATGTAGCCAAAATGTGAGAGGAATAAACCATAGAGATGGTAGAGAAGCTTACATGATTTACTTTATATTTCTATGTATTCCACTTTAAAATATCTGCTATGATTTGGGTTCTAGGGATGAATCCCAAATAGTGTAAAAATTAAAGCTAATGCGCTATGATGTACAATCCTTTCTGACACAGACCAAGTTAAGCCGTTGATCAGAAGTTAGAGCGGGATTTGGGATTCAGTCTTGTGGTAGGCGATAGCTTTGTAGCTTGCGTTATTCGTAAATAAAAAAACACAAAAAAAAACACAGTCAGTTCAGAGATTTTAAGATCTTTAAGATTGGAAGTGTTTTACTGATAAATAAAACGTTTTCAGGCTGGTTTTAAACTTGGGTTTGGGCAGGCAGCTGCTTTCCACTCTTTCCAGTACTGCAGACTAAACTGACCAACTTTCACTGACAGCTGACAGTTAATTTAATTAATGGTTGTTAGAACAGCTGTGATGTGAAGTGATAATACAGATAAGTCTCAGTACTTGTATGCTTGTAAAATTCCTACTGTCCAATTGTATTATTCAGTCGGAAATAACTGTAGTATAATTACAAATAATTTATTACTCTTTTAATTGTTATAACTGTCTAAATAATACCGATGATCTTTAGAGTTTGACTCAAACACTATTGACTGCTGTAAAATATCAAAAAGTTCTTGGGACAACTATACAATTGTTGGTTAAAGCTTTATATGTAGGCAGATTGCATGGACTTTGTTAATTTTTTCTTCAGCTAAATATATTTCATGTGTTTTATTCATCAATCACATGAACTATAAATTGTGTTTTTATATCACAGCCAACAGACAGAACTTTATGTCTTGATTCATCCATTGTTTGTTTTCTGACTATCTGTGATTTTAGATTTAGATGTAGACTATTAGATTTTATGATTATATTACTTTATGCATTTGAATTTGAGCCTGTGTATATGGAGAGACTTTGTAAACAGTTTTTTTTTATCTACGTAAATTAAAGGTGGAAGTTTGCACTTAAATCGAGTTTTGATAGCTTTGTTTCAAAATTACTGTGGTGGTGGACAAAGGTAAAAACAAACATTTTGCAATCTGGCACCTGGAACAGAGCATTATGTTAATGGTCTGCCTGGTGATGTGGCTTTCATGATTCCTTGGCCTAACTGGCAACAGGTCCAAAGCCAGATTCCACAAATTTTCTATGGTGATTTTTATACAGCACACAGACCAGACTGTGCCTATCACTAGTGCTGTGTACAAGCTGATCATCACCCCATATTCTGCCCCAGGTGTCCCACTACTAGGAATGAAATCTTAATCAACTCCCCTACAAAGAAGTCCATATCTGTAGATTGAATGAATAGTCCAATGCTACTAGAAAATTAGCCAACATATTGCCACGGCATTCCACGAACTAAGCAATAAGTCCTCACAAGGGAGTCATCAGTGCTTTGGCAATCAGCACTTGGAGAGCACAGACCTGGGTGTATTGCTTAGTCTAGTAAGTCTGATGTACAATATATGTATTATCTACAAGGGAGGAAGAAGATTGAAAGCATAGTTACAGTGTGTGTGACTGCTTCAACCCAGGGTTAGGGCTTCTCGAATGCAGTATTTGCTGTAGATTGCTATTAGGAAAGACATGGAGGAATCATGACATAGGTGACAGGGTCAGGATTTTGTGATTTTGGACATTGCAAATTCCAACGCAATAAGGCTTTTAGGTAATTACGTAATACAGAGAGCCCAACTCTATATTTATAACACTGACATTGATGCAAAAATCTGCCGTCCACAGCTCGAATCACTGATGTCAGGAACCTTCAAATGACAGGCCCATTTGAGATCCATGACGTTTCTAGATACTCCAGGGTCGCTGAATGCTGGAAGGTGCAACATAATGTTTAAAATTTGTGCATGTGTAATCAGACAAGCTGTGATTTAAAGTGGCAATGGGTTGCGTGAAAAATATCTTTGCTTATTCATTTTGGAAGAATTTTATTGGAAGAATGGGAGAGAAGGAGATGAAAGAAGTGAGAAGAGGTGAGTAGAGTAGCCAAATAATTTAGTTAAGTAAGAGTACAATAGCTACACTTAAAAATATTTTTTTAATAGAAGTAAAAAGTAGTCATCCAAAATATTACTCAAGTAAGAGAAAAGTATTCAGTGAAAAGACTACTCAAGTTTGATGTCTGATTTATTTTAAGAAATTATAATAATTATATATCAATGTATATATCAATGTATATATATATATATATATATATATATATATATATATATATATATATATATACACACACACACAGACACACACGTGTATGACGTTGAGATAATTGGTAAAGGACCAGATCATTTGGGCAATGGTCTGTGAATAGAACAGTTGCTGTAACAGGCCATTTGAATTTTAAACACATTGGCTAATGACAATAAACCATCTGTCCGTTCATCTCAACACCATAACACTTTTAATACAGCATTTTCTTTTCTCTATTTATGGTACTGATTGCCAAATCTCAGTGTGCTTTCCTCCATATGCAAATAGTATTAAGGCCAAGTATTGTAATTCTGCTAAACACACTGATTAATACACCATGTATGTAAAATTAATTACTGAGCAAACACCACTGGAAAATTCCTAAATAGACCACCAGGGGGGACACACAATCACAACTTTCTAGGATTGTGCACACCTTTTTTGTTTTGGCTCGTGATACTGCCCTCCCCCCAGGTTTGTTTAGGAAAGTCACCTGCCTCCTTCCTTGCTTCCCTAGCTTGGGAAGTCTCTCTCTTTCTTCCCTGTTTTGGCACGATTGCCTTTCGCCCTTACCTTGGATGTCACTCGACCTTGGTCTTGGTGCCATTGTTGTTTCCCCCTTTGAATTTTCTCATGCCACCCACAGGCATAGGAGATCCTAAATTTTAAGCAGATTTTAAGGACCTGCAGGATTATTTCCATAATTGTATTTTTTCTGTATTTTTCTACTTTGTGCTAATTAACTTTATAAACTAAAGGATAATTTCTAAAACCTATATTTTAATAGTATTCAGCTCCTGCAACCATGGCTTTCGTCATCTGCAGACCTAAACCCAATAGAAAACTGTTGGACGATAGTGACAAAGTCAGTAGCAGAAATTATCTTTTGTACATGATGTTCAGAAAACAATTAAGTAGGCATGGATTAAGCAAGTGACACCAGAGTCCTGCAGATGTCTTTTTGATACTATACTCTGCTGGATGCAGCAGATTTTGAAGAATGGATATCGTACTAAATATTGATTGTTGTATAGCACTCACTTTTGCTTAAAATAACATTATTTTTTATTCTGTTGATCTTCACTATTTAAAAAAAATATTATGTCATTAAAACATTGAATTTCACTTTCATCTCCATAGTTTTGGCCACCACTGTATGTTTATGTGCAAACAGGAATAGTCCTACCTCTAGGAGCCTGTTTTGACCCATGCTCATTGTGTATTTCACCCCAGCTACAGTTTGTCATTATGTTTGAAAGTCAGTTGATGTCATCCTATAGTTGTTGAGATCCAGCTAGTTATATTGTAAGAGGAGCAGGATGATTGTAGTGTTTTTTTTTTATTTTATTAAATACAGTAAAACCTTGGATTGCGAATAACTTGGTCTGTGAGTGTTTTGCAAGACTTAACCACACTTATTTAGGTCTTACACTACGAGTAGTATGTACAGTACACGCTTTGTCTACCAAGCTTCTAATGATCACAACTGAGCCAGTGGTTCTTCTCTTTCTTAAGCTGCAGAATTGTGGATAATCATCTGTAATTGGCTTGTTTCTCATTCAAGGGGACTGCTTGCTGATTTACACCGTTTGAGTGGGGATGTGTAACTGCTTCTTTCTTGTTTGCTGATGTAAAACTGCCTCTACCTTCTTCAATAAAATCTTCAGTACCATTTGAGGTTGGGGTTGGTAAAAGCCATTTGGGTTTCGTGTTTTAACCAGGTCACGCTCCAGCTGCTTTGTACCATTGTGAGATAACGTTGTCAGCATGTGCCGTTTGCTGGAAGGCTGCTAGTCTTTACAATGTATGTCTTTACTATGCAATTTTTTGTTACTGTGTAACTTATTTTTGGATGGGGCCTATGGATACATACAGTAGGTAGACAACCAGAATGGCTATTACCCTCGCGCTCATCTTAATCTTAGAACTTTGTACAAGAAAAATAAAAAATCCTAACCAGAGCTATTGATATTTATTGTATAATAATGAGTCAAAAAAACAGAAATTGGTTAAATGTTGTTTGGACAGACGATCAAGTTCACTAGCTAATAATTTAATTTGTACAAAGAATGAACTGTTATGCAGCCTCTCTGTTTGTATCTGTTTATTGTTATTTTAAAAAATACATTTAAAAATACATCAAACTTTAAATATAGAAATAACTTTAAAAAAAATTAACTTTCAGAATAAAACATTACAATAACTCAAAAAGACACACTAAAAATGCTGTGCTGTTTCTGTGAACACATCGTTGGGTCATTTATGCTGGGTCAAAATTCTGGCTTCTTTTGGGTACTTTTAACACATTGTTGTGTTGCTTATGTTGGGTCAAATGGGATGGTTGGGTTGTTTTGACCCAACAACTGGTTTATACTTTATTCTCTGGTTTCTCCAAACGGCAGCCTGCAAAATGTTTGAACTATTACTGTTACTGTGTCAAAAGTGTAGTTTTCAAAGATTTGAGCTTTAGGAAATAACACCAGCCCAATGCAGCCTCGGAAAGAATTTAACGTTTTCTAAATGTGGGCTATTGTTGTTTTTTTACAATATTTGTTTATTTCATTTAAATAAGGTTTGGCCTTGGGATTTTGATTTGGAAACTGTAACGGTTGCGACCCTATTTGCACGGCCGGCACTATGAAGCACGGACACAAGGCGAGGACTTACGGGAATAAAAGGGATAATTGATTTAAGTAAAATAGGGAAGGAAAGTGTTAAGGATGAAGTGCACGTGCAGGTTCGGGGGCTGTGCCATGCATGTGGGCACACAGCTGGCGAAAGGTGGCGGTGGGCGGAGTGGCAGAACGAAGCACGAGGAGGCAGCGTTCCTGCACGGAGTGAAGGTGCTGCTCTCTATAATAGTGCATCTCTTTTCTACGCATATGGATGTGCAAGTGCGCCGCCGACAAAGAGCGCATGTTTAAGACTCTTCGAGAAAGTATCAATATCTCTCCCTCCGTAAATTAAAACGACCCCTCCGACCCCTTCACTTTTACGGAGGGAGAGATATTGATACCTTCTCAATACAGCGAATTTCTCTGAGCAAATTAATAATAATTTGCATGAACGAAAAGGAGGAAGAAAAAAAGGTGGAGCTGAAAGTTATACAAAAATAAGAAAAAGCTTTAGAGGTAAATGCTGTGAAATGCTTCAAATTAACAGATTCTGCCTATAACTGTAACTGGTCAGGAACAGCGAGGCTGTATCCAGCAGCACACCACATCCCACATTATAATACACTGGCTCATTAAAGTGGAGATTAAAATTTAAAACTACTTACTAGTATAAAAATATAACAAAATTCCAAAAAGTATCACTGAACATATATTGAATCATCTTTGTAAAACAAAGAAAAGAACAATAAGACAAACATAAAACTACATATAACGACAATATTTTCAGTGCCCAGTAGCACCAGTCTCACAGAGACCCAGGAGGCTTATAACCAGTTTGACAGCAAATGGCGACATTTTCGCAGTATTGTGAGTGTGATTTTTTATATTTTTTATTTTAAAAGATGCAAGACAATACTGCTAAAATATATCATTTACAGGAAAATGTTAGGCACATCAGTCACTTAACCCGAAATAAAAGGTCTTTCTGAGTGTTATTATACAGTTGTAAAATAACAGATGTACGGTGCGCACTGAATACTAAACCTAAACCAGGCATGAGAATTAATAAACCCATAGTCCCATACCAAGGTCGGCTCTACGGGTGGAGGGCAAGAGGGGGCAGCGCCCCCTCAAATAAATGCCTTGCCCCCTCAAATTAGAATTTTGAAATGTTGAGAAAGCACATGTTAATATACTCACAAAATGAATATATTACAATTTGATAAAATGATCTGCGTTAGCGGAAAAATCAGCCGAAAAAGGGACACTAAACAATACGGTATTAGCCTTCATTCACAGGCTGCAGCGCGCACACACACACACACACACTCTTCCCCTGTTCCCTCGGTAAACATCTAATCACCGTCGGTATGCAAATGAGTCAAGATGTAGCCTAACGTAGTGTTGTGTTGGAGTTCAGCGGTCATGGAGTGGAAAGATTGAAGAAGAAGCTGCAACGTTTTTTTTTCAGTTAAAACAAGCACAGCGATGAGTCCACGTCCGCCAAATTTGACAGACTGGAGACAAATTACCGTTGTCTGACAGACCCGTATGTAAAGCCCCGCCCCACACTGTAGTTCATGGATGAATTTGTGAAAGTTTTTCCAAAGGGAAACAGGAGACTGTTGTTGTAGAGTGGATTGAAGAGCAGAGAGCTGTACATTTACTTTAAAAAAAACAAAAAAAATAATATATATAATGTAATCCTTTTTCCCATAGGCTCGTAAGTGTTAGGGTCCTGGATCCCGTGATTAAGACAATTTAACCCACCGTTTTGATTCTGTTATTAATCCAAATGGAAAAAGGGACATTTCATTATTAAATAAACTGTCTAGGGTAAATTGTAACTCCCGCTTTATCCAGGTACTAAATAGAAACCCAAGGGCACCTACTGTAACTCCTAACAACCCAAAGGAGTAATTTACATAAAGGACCCGTCTGTTTAACTTTTCGAATTAGGTGAAAAAAACAACATCAACAATATACATTGGTTTAACTCTTGTATGGGGAAACCAAATACTTTAACACAATTGTTTTTAAAATAAAATATGTCTTGCACAGACCAGTAAACACAGAAAAAAATAAACAAAATTGGATAAATGACTCAGTCTTTAAACTCAAATAACCTTAGTGCACTTTGTTCCGAAATGTTCTTTAGACAAACAAAAAAATAATAATTTCGCTGGCGCGCTTAACGTTGGAGCTCATGAAGAAACTGTAGGACGTCCATGCGTTACATTAATTTAGAACAGCTATTACCGCTTCACCAGAACCAAACTTCCAGTCAGTCAGCGAATGTCTTCCGATGTGCAGAAGCTTTAACCTCTGTTTTCCATCACCTGCGTCCGTGGACACGAAGCATGTGGTTTTCAGAAAACTCAGTCCGCGTTTGGCAAACCCAAACTCCAAATACACACACTCTTGAGCGTTTCTCCTCGCAAAGAATTTATAACGTTTGGCAAACAAATGTTCTTTGCGATATAAAACAGAAACGCGGCGTTGCACGAAACTTTAACGATAATCCACGCTGCACTCACACACGTGCGGCTTCCCTGCACGCCATATTTTTTCTTCCCTCTTGGCTCCGCCCTCTTCATTCCTTGCGCACCACACCAGGATTTAAACTCACAATATAATAAGGCTACCTTCTGTACCTAAAACACTTATTCAGTTAAACAAATTTTAAACTCAACTTATTAATGCAGGTTGTCTAATGCACATTTACATATCATTTTGTATCTCTTCCATAACACTTTTTTAAAATTAAATGCCCGATGCAAATCACGCTGTTACACTCTCCCCCCATTAAACAAGACATGTCCTCAGGGCTTAGTAACTCTACAAAATGTTCTGTCATGAACAAACCTATCCGGCACATCAAAGGAAACCCTGTCAGTAATGTCTTTGAGATTAATAACATGAATTATTAACATGAATTGCTATTTCACTGTTAGTTTAGAAAATAACTAGCTACTTCTCAATGTTTCTATTACACATATAAATCTGTTTCCGTAAAAACTGTATTTCAAAATATAAAAAAAACAAAATACAGATCTTCAAAATTTTAAACACCAAACAAAAGAATATACATAAACGCTTTCACTAAGTGGGATATTTTTTTCAGTAAACATGCTCCAAAACATTCCATCAGCAAACTTCAAGAAAAATGTTTTACCAAACTAGAATGAGAACCATATCTCAGTGATCTCTACCAAATACATGTCATGGGGTTTCTACAGGGGTATCTATCGATTTATAAAGGCAAGAGACATATCTTACTATGGGAGCAGCTACCACACTTGGAGGAATTGGCCCCAATGTATTATAAGTCAATTTGAGTGGAGCTTTCTTGACTCTTTGAGTCCGTCTAATCGCTCTCTCAATGTCAGCACCCTCTTCAGATAAATTACTCTCTGCTCCTATTGTCCCCTCATCTGAAACTTTTTCTTGAGCTCATTGGCTTCCTGTGACTCAATTTCTCTTCTTTCTGTAGCTACTTCTGCCTCTGAAGACAAACCATCTGACTCAACTACCCCTGGCTGCCTAGTCAGGTCATTCCCGACAACATTTAGATAAAAACTAAATGGCTTCGACAGCTCCTCATCCTGTCTACTTAGGGGAATTCTAGGCAGCATGTCATTACACACACCACTCTCTTTATCTTCTGAATCAGTATACTCTCTCTCATTGCGAAAATCTGATTCGTTCCCTTCAGCATCAGACTTCTCATTTAATACCTGCAAACCCTGGTCTGACTTATCTCTTAGAAATCTCTTTCTTCTTCTCTGGCGAACTCTTTTACTCTGTACAGGTTCGGCGTCAAGCACCGGCTTAAGACACACTTCCTGTCCCGAAGGCAGAAGGTGGTTTCGATGGAGGACTTTAACAGGCCCATTTCATCTTCGGGTTTTAACCGGAACACAGGCAAGTCTGCCATTTGGCTGTCTACTACATATGCTGTTGAGCCCCAGCGGTCTGCCAACTTGTGCTTCCCCTGTAGTCCCAAATTCCTGATCAAAACTCTGTCCCCAGGCAGTAACTGTGAACAACGTATATTTTGGTCATACCTCTGCTTATTGCCTTGGTTTTGCTTGGCAGCAATGGACTCAGCAAGTTCATATGCTGCTTTTAGCTCCTTCCTCATCTCAGCAACATACTTAAGGTATGTTCGGTTTTGTGTGTTGTCACTGGAAGTTCCAAAACAAAGATCCACAGGCAATCTTGCCTCACACCCGAACATAAGGTAATAGGGAGAAAATCCAGTGGCTTCATTAGATGTACAATTGTAGGCATTAACGAGAGGTGCGATATGTTGACTCCACCTCTTTTTCTTATTCAGCTCTAAGGTTCAAAGCATATCTAGCAAGGTCCTATTAAACCTTTCTGGCTGGGGGTCACCTTGTGGGTGATAGGGAGTAGTCCTTGACTTCTCGACCCCAAGCACACTCAACAACTCATGAATTAGGCGACTTTCAAAGTCCCTTCCCTGATCACTATGTATCTACTTTGGTAATCCATAATGAACAAAGTACTTATCTACCAAGACTTTTGACACTGTAGATGATTTTTGGTCCTTGTCGGAAAGGCCTGTGCATACAGTATATAGTGATCAGTAATGACTAAAACATTTTCCGTGTTACTCAAATCTGGCTCAATAGACAAAAAGTCCATGCACACAAGATCTAATGGTCCATTACTCCGCAAGTGAGATAGCGGAGCAACCTTTTTTGCAGGGTCTTCCTCTTTATGCAGCGCACACAAGATTTACAATAGCCTTCCACATCTGACTTCATACCTTGCCAATAGAATCGGTCTCTAATCAAACCATATGATTTCTCACAGCCTAAATGACCGGAATCATCATGCAGTGATTTCATCACCATCCTCCTGTATTTGTCTGGCAAAATCAATTGGGACTGGCGTCACTTTCCAGGGACTGGTGATTCTGTACATGACCCCTTTGCGTAGCCTTTACTGTTCCCACTCTCTCACAAGCAGAGCAGTGGTTCGACCCTTCGCCTTGTTAACCTTTGTCACATCTCCATGGCTGAGAGCTGACCATACTTCACCTATACCAGGATCCTGTTGCTGAGCATTAGACAGTTCCAATGGACTCAAAACAGGCATCTTCTTGGCACACAAAGTAGACAAGTTACAATAAGTTTGGGGAATAGCATGCACAGAGAACACCAAATGACCTATCTCCTTGACAGAATTTCTATGGTTTTCAAGGTTAAATGTCACACCAGACATTTGACATAGAGCCTTTAATCCCCCTGGAGATATGTCCTCCTACTGTTTTTCTGCTACAGGTAGAGGGTGTGGACGCCGAGACAGAGCATCTGCGTCAATGTTTTGAACTCCTGATCTGTATTTAAGGTTGAAATTGTAGGTGGATAAAGCAGCAAGCCAGCGGTGGCCTGTCGCATCCAATTTCTCACCTTGTCAGTTCTCACTTCAAACTTTGCCCCATACAGATAATCATGCAATTTGTCAACTACTGCCCACTTCAAGCCAAAAATTCTAATTTATGAGCAAAATAAACCCTCGCTTAGAGGGTGCAAGGCTCCGACTAATGAAAGCAACGAAACTGTAACAACCGTTGTACTTTGATGTTGAAAATAAAACAAGAGACAAAGAAATCAATGAAACGTCTGGAGTCATGAGTGACACTGTGTAACAAAAGGGACACGCGTCAGAACTTGTGAATAAAATGCACTTACATGTAAAGTCAAAAGCTTTCTCCGCTGCAAAAATGAAGATAAGTGAATTAAGAGTGTGAACGTGGAGTAAAGAGTTCACGTGCGATTTTAAAAAACGTGCATCGACTGTTCGGCAAGCAATCAAAAGCAATAAGAAGACTTGCCTGCTTAAATTTTACCATATCAGACGGCGAGGACAACGTCGTAAGCTTCACGAACTGAAGAACGCCAGAGAAGGCAAGTGGAGTCAGTTGACCGTATTATACAACGAACTAGAGGCGCTTATGGACAATGCTTGTAATTTGCATAACGTTAAAGCCAAGCGCCGCGAATACGAAGGGCTGCTAAATGACTTTATTGAAAGCAATGTAAAAGTGCGAACGTGCGCCAAGGATAAAGAGCGTGAAACCAATCAGCACCACTGGTATCACCCTAGATTGATGCGCTGCACAGAATTCATGGTGAAGAGTGAAGTCGTGGATTGTGGAAACTAGTAATTGCTTTAAGTTGTCCCAAACAGTTGACGATGGAGTTTCGCCAAACGACAGTGTGTCAATGTTGGAGCTCAAGACGCCCGCCCCTAAAAGGCACGGAAGCGTAACGTCAGCGGCATCCAAGAGGTCCTCATCATCTACAGCATCCTCAGCTCGACTAAAAAAGGCAGAAGCCAACAGAGCAGCTTTGCTGGCTAAAGCCGCAACCTTGAGAGATCGGCAGGCGCTGGAACTGGAGGAAGCACAATTAAAGGCTGAGGAAGAGCAATTGAAAGCACGATTAAAGGCTGAGGAAGAGCAATTTAAAGCACGATTAAAGCCTGAGAAAGAGCAATTGAAAGCACAACTAAAGGCTAAACAAGCACAATTAAGGGCACAAAAGGAAAGGCTGGAGATGGAAACGGCGCTTGCAATGGCTGATGCTGAACTAAATTCGTACCAGGACCTTAAAAAACAACATTCTGCTAAACGGAGCGTGGTCATTAAAACGAGTGGTGCATGCCTCCCCGAACTGGAACACAATGACCACCACGACCACAGTTCGGCAACGGAATACCTCGAACTGCCATCACACCTCCGAGCAACCCACTTAAGCATGCCTATGAGTGCCAAACCCATAATGTCAAGCACATTAATGGAACGGCCTACCCAAGGTAACGAACACTAACTTTACAACACTGACATAGTGGAGCCTCAGGGTAGGATGCCACTTCAGGCAAATATTACAGAAATGTTTGCGAAGAATCAAAGGCAATTTTCCTTACCTCCACGCAACGTTTCTTTGTTCAATGGTGACCCTCTTGAGTTCACGTCCTTTGTAAGAGCCTTTAAACACGTCATTGAAACCAGAACTGATAGCAATGCGGATAGGCTGTACTATCTTGAGCAGTATACTGAAGGACAGCCTAAGGACCTTGTGAAAGGCTGCCAGCTCATGCCAGAACGGAGAAAGTGGTCAGAGGACGGAAAGTCGCTGGCCACTTTCTCCCTGTTCCTGATAAACTGTCACAATACTATGTCAAGCATCGACTACATGGATGAGTTAGATAATGCCACCAACTTGAGGACTATCGTCTTAAAACTGCCCTACAAACTGCGTGAAAGATGGAGGAACCACGCATAAAAGCATGAAAGGCGCACCCAAACAAGAGCCAAGTTTGTGCAGTTGATGGAGTTCGTAGAGAATCAACGGTCATGTCCAACCCACTTTTCAGCGACCTGAAGGTTTCAACTAGCGGTAAAAAACAAATCTCCTCCAGGGCTCAAGCAAAAAATTTTGGAAGGAAAAAGAGGTAGCAGCTTTGCAACCGGCGTAAAATAGGTTGGTAAAAATCATAAAGACTCGATTACAGTAAAGAGTAGTTGTGCATCAGTAAAGAGTAGCGGTGCATCAGTTATTAGTGCCTTTACTAAACCTTGTGCATTCTGTGTAAAAGATCATACCCTAGATGAATGCTACCAGTTTAATGGTGAAACATATAAGGACAAATTTGACTTTTTTAAAAGGAACGGATTCTGCTTTAGATGTTTAGTAAAAGGACACTAAAGCAAAGACTGCACAAAGAAAATTACATGTCAGTTGTGTTTAAAGGAACATCCTCGCATGCTACACATTGCAGCACAAGACACAGCTCAAGCGATCGTAAAAGCTGACGAAACTGCACCAGTTCAATTCAATTCAATTCAATTTTATTTATATAGCGCTTTTAACAATGGTCATTGTCCCAAAGCAGCTTCACAAAAAAAAAAAATTAAGATTTTTTTTTTTTTTTTTAGAAAAGAAAAGAAAAGAAAATATTTGGAAGTGTGTATGTGTGAGAAAAATGTGTCTAGATAATAATGAAATGAATGAATGATGAATGAAATGTCTCTGATGAGCAAGCCAAGGGTGACGGCGACAGTGGCAAGGAAAAACTCCCTGAGATGGCAATAGGAAGAAACCTTGAGAGGAACCAGACTCAACAGGGAACCCATCCTCATCTGGGTGATAACAGATAGAAATAACATCAAGTGTGTTGTGCAGGTGAAAGTTCAATATATCAGAAGTTGTGTAGATTCAGTTCAGCAGTAGGTGCAGAGGGCAGATGGGGTCAGATCACTGGAAGCACAGGAGCAGGATGTGTAGCTCCAGCCATCATAAAGCAGAATCTAGCTGGAGCAGGTCCTTCTCAAGATGCCTTAGAAACCTCGCAGGGTTGGCCTTTGTCTACTGAAGCTGGCACAATCTCCAGATGTCTCAGGATGGCCAGAAAAATACAGAAAAGATGGAGAGAATTAGCGTAGTTGCCATTCAGGATAGGTGTACTGGAGTATGAGGTTATGGGATGAGTTACGCGTATGCCAGATTAAAGAGATGCGTCTTGAGCCTACTTTTGAATTGGGAAACCGTGTCTGCTTCCCGAACAGTGTCTGGAAGGCTATTCCAAAGCTTTGGAGCCAAATATGAAAATGCCCTGCCCCCTTTTGTAGATTTTAAAATTCTGGGAATTACCAGAAGTCCGGAGTTTTGTGATCTCAAGGGACGTGGTGGATTATAGCGTATCAAAAGACTGGTTAGGCCAGTTAAAACACTGCCTGTTACAGTGAGTCATGAAACAAGCGCGTGCACTGAGGCTGGAGATGATTGTATTCTCTCCATAGTACCTGTTAAAATAAAGTCCAAGAAAGGTAATAAGACAGTAGAAGTGTACGCCTTTATGGACCCAGGTAGTTCTGCTACTTTTTATACAGAGTCATTAGCAAGGCGATTAAACGTACAAGGTAAAAAAATTGACATCATGTTAAGCACCATGAACGCGAGAAAACAAGTAGAAAGTTACGTGCCTACTGACTTAGAGGTTAGTGGTCTAGAAGAAAACACTTTTGTTGAACTCCCCGAAGTGTTCACACAAAAGAGCATCCCAGTCTAAGTGGAAAACATTCCACAACAGCACGACATTGATAAGTGGCCATACCTCAGCGAAGTAAAACTGCCACAGAATTCTCATAAGTAACAAAGAGCATAGGCTCCTGGAACCATGGCAAGTAATTAACAGCAGGCACAATGGGCCATATGCAGTAAAGACCGCTCTTGGATGGACCATAAATGGACCTCTTCGAGAGTCGGTTTGCAAAAGTCAACACAGGTGCTTGAGTAAGCATCCGCTTCAGCTCCTGAATATACCCACAGAAACCAAGGAACGACCGCAAAGCGGATAAACTGGTCGAGCGTGGCCAGGTGGTTACTGCCTCTGTTTTCTTTGGGTCAGTCAATACTCCATTCTGAGAGATAATATTCAATTCAATTCAAATTTATTTATATAGCGCTTTTAACCATAGGTCATTGTCTCAAAGAAGCTTCACAAAAATAAAACAAATTAATTTAAAAAATAAATAAATCAATAAGTTAATAATAATAATAATAATAATAAATTGTGTATGTGTGAGAAAAATGTGTCTAGATAATAATTCAATTCAATTCAATTCAATTTTATTTGTATAGCGCTTTTAGCAATTTTCATTGCCGCAAAGCAGCTTTACACAGTCAAAAGAATTATTTAAGTTTGTATGAAATGTGAATTTGTATGAATCAAAATGGTCAGTTTGTCCCTGGTGAGCAAGCCGAGGGCGACAGTGGCAAGGAAAAACTCCCTGAGATGATAATAGGAAGAAACCTTGAGAGGAACCAGACTCAACAGGGAACCCATCCTCATTTGGGTGAAACAGAAAGCAGTAAATGATCTGCATTTATACAGTGTGTAGGGTGGGAGGCAGTTCAGCTATAATAGCTGATGTTAATTGATGTTAATATGGAGTCCAGGTAGTTATTGAAGAATAATAATGAGATGAATGAATGAATGAGCAAGCCAAGGGTGACTCAACAGGGAACCCATCCTCATTTGGGTGATAACAGATAGAGATGATATGACATCATGTGTGTTATGCACCTGAAAGTACAATATAACAGAAATTCTTTAAATTAACATGAAGTCCAGTTCAGCATAAGGATGAGTCATTAGGTGCAGAGGGCAGATGGGCTCTGGATCACTGGGAGCACAGGAGCAGGATGTGTAGCTCCAACCATAATAAGGCAGAATCCAGCTGAAACTGGTACAATCTCAAGATGCCTCGGGATGGGTAGAAAAGTACAGAACAGATGGAGAGAATTAGCGTAATTGCCATTCAGGATGGGTGTACTAAAGTATGAAGTTATGGGATGAGTTACGCGTATGCCAGATTAAAGAGATGCGTCTTGAATCTACTCTTAAACTGGGAAACTGTGTCTGAGGCCCGAACACTGTCTGGAAGGCTATTCCAAAGCTTTGGAGCTAAATATGAAAAAGCCCTACCCCCTTTTGTGGATTTTGAAATTCTAGGAATTACAAGAAGTCCAGAGTTTTGTAATCTTAAGGAGCGTGGTGGATTATTGGGACAGGGGTAGCTCAGTGGTTAAGGCATTGGACTACGGTTCAGAAGATCGCAGGTTCAAATCCCACAACCACCAAGTTGCCACTGTTGGGTCCTTGAGCAAGGCCCTTAACCCTCAACTGCTTAGATGTGTAATGAGATAAAAAAAAAAATGTTCGCTCTGGATAAGAGCGTCTGCCAAATGCCTAAATGTAAATGTAAATTATTGCGTATCAGAAGACTGGTTAGGTATGTGGGAGCTAAACCATTTAAGGCCTTGTATGTAAGTAATACTATTTTGTAATTAATTATAAACTGAACAGGTAGCCAGTGCAGTGATGATAATATTGGAGTTATATGATCATATTTTCTGGATCTAGTGAGAACCTTGGCGGCTGCATTTCGGACTAACTGAAGCTTGTTTATTGAGGATGCAGGACAACCACCTAGTAATGCATTACAATAGTCCAGTCTGGAGGTCATGAATGCATGAACTAGCTTTTCTGCATCAGATACGGATAAGATGCTCCTAAGTTTGGCGATATTTCTAAGATGGAAAAATGCTGTTTTGGTGATATTGGAAATATGATTTTCAAAGGACAAGTTACTGTCTAATATTACGCCCAGGTCTTTTACTGTTGAGCTAGAAGTAACAGTACAAACTTTTAAACGCAGGCTGAGTTGTGAAAGCTGTTGTGTACTGGTTTTGGGACCGATAAGTAACATCTCTGTCTTGTCTGAGTTTAGTAAAAGAAAGTTATTGGTCATCCAATCTTTTACGTCCTGGACTCACTCGGTTAATCTAGACAACTTGGGTATTTCAGCTGGTTTTGTTAAGATATATAATTGTGTATCATCAGCATAACAATGGAAACTAATCCTATTAGGGATTCTAATGATGATCTTCTAATGATGTTACCCAAGAAAAGCATGTATATTGAGAACAGCAGAGGTCCTAAAACTGACCCTTGTGGGACCCCATCTTTTACTGGCATTACACTAGACAGTTCTCCATTTAGATCTACAAAATGGTATCGATCAGACAGGTATGATCTAAACTATTTTAATGCCTGTCCCTGAATACCTATGTGATTTTTTAAGCGATCTATGAGAATATTATGATCTATAGTGTCGAATGCAGCACTAAGATCAAGCAAGACTAGTATTAAGATGCAGCCTTGGTCCGAAGCTAAAAACAAGTCGTTTGCAATCTTAACTAGTGCAGTTTCTGTACTATGATGGGGCCTGAAACCTGACTGAAATTCTTCAAGGATGTTGTTTTCCTGCAAGAATGTGCATATTTAAGCTGATACTACTTTTTCTAATATTTTTGATATAAAGGGGAGGTTTGAAATCGGTCTATAATTTGTTATTTCATTTGCGTCCAAATTAGATTTTTTAAGAAGCGGCTTAATAACTGCCAACTTAAAAGGTTAAGGGACGTGACCTAGATATAATAAGGAATTAATAATGTTTAAAAGTGGCTCTCTAATTGTATGCATCACTTCTTTTAAAAATCTGGTTGGGATTGGGTTTAACAGGCACGTTGTTGAATTAGCTGGGGTGATAAGTTTATAAAGCTTTCCCTGTCCTACACCTAAACTAAATGTGAAACTTTAGGCTGAACTAGATCATGAGATCCTATTGGAGGTTGAACCTCCGTTATTTTCTTCCTTATGCTATCGATTTTTTCATTAAAGAAGTCCATAAGGCCTTCACTACTAATGTACTATGTTGTGGAGTACTCTCTGCAGGCATCTTAGGTTTTGTTAGTCCAGCCACTGTACTAAATAAGAACTTGGGATTGTTTTGATTTTTTTTCTATCAGTTGGCTAAGATGCTCGGTCCTAGCAGTTTTTAGAGCCTGTCTATAGCTGCACATACTGTCTTCGCAATTCGAAAAACTTAGTTTTTCTCCATTTTCGCTCGAGGTTACGGGTTGCTCTGTTTAGGGCGCAAGTATGACTATTGTACCAAGGAGCAAGTGTTTTATCTCTAACTTTTTGTAGCTAATAACAGGGCTTCCATAGAGAGAACAGTCAATGGATCACATTCCTGAACACCCTCTCCCAGCATGCATGGC
Source organism: Clarias gariepinus (assembly GCF_024256425.1). Taxonomy (NCBI): domain Eukaryota; kingdom Metazoa; phylum Chordata; class Actinopteri; order Siluriformes; family Clariidae; genus Clarias; species Clarias gariepinus. The sequence continues at coordinate 22,689,631 of NC_071103.1, read as the reverse complement.
ACCATCCTGATAACCTTATCTGGTTTGCTATCTTAAGGAGGATGTCTGTAAAACTAAGAAACTCCACAAGGCCAGATGCTTTGAAGTAGACCCCGAAACCGAGGGGGTAAATCGGCGATCCGGTAAACAAAGAAGACAGTTTTACAGCTTCACCCCGAGCTGGGGGGGAAGATAACTCATCACATCTGGATACTCTCTTGACCTCCGGAAGACAGGCCTTTCCATGAACAAAGGCATACGGCATGGACACTATTTTAAACATCTTTAAAGTGTGCCAGTAGGGCAAAACGTATTCACATATATTTACTCAGTTCCTTTTATTCCTGTGTATATGTTTGATTATTCTGCATAACGTTAAAGGTGTAATCAGCATTTACAAACCTTTTTATTAGATAAAGGAAGGAATGAGTGGGTAAGATATGTAATGTTTGGTGTCAATCTCAAGCTGGCTTTATTTCAAGAATGTTGGTCCACATTGTAAACATAGGAAATTGGTAGCATGAACAGAGCTCATGCAAAATTACTTTTTATAAAGTATTAAAAACTCCAACCGGATGGGTCACAAGTGACAGCCGAAACACCTGGCTAATTTAGGCATGGAAGGAGGAACCACGTGAGGCGTGGCTAAGCCCTGCAATCACATCCGATTGGATGAATCACCTGTGGGACGGACTGACCCCCAAGGGACAAAAACCCTCAGGAAGTCCACAGTAAAGAAAAAGAAGAGAAGTTATCATCACAACTGCAACCTACAACATCTTCCAAGCAGCTCGGGCTTTGCCCTTGCGGGCGCTGCGCCACCGCTGCTGGCGTCATCCGCTCCTCAAGAACTCTCAACAAGACTCCGTACCAGAACTCCAAAGCCCAGCAATGAAGAAACCCTTAGGAGAAGTTCCAGAGCGCAGCCATCGGTAACCAGGCAACTAACGCCTCACCGAAGGGCTTTCCCGACTGACGTTATCCCTACAACAGCGCACCAACCAATCAGCAACGCCGTGATTCCCTTCGCTGGAGGCGAACCCACGGATGAGAACGAAACATAAGGCAAGTAAACAAACAATGCTGCATACCTTGCTGAAGTTGGTGCTCATTTCATAACTAAACCGTAAGATTGAACCCAAGACTCTGCTCTTGTGACTTTCATTGATCTAGTAAACAGTACTAGAATAACTTCATTCATTTTCACTTGCCAAACTGTTTGTGTGTATGTGTGTGTGTGGGGGCGTGTAGTGTAGTTTCATGTATCGTAGATTAGTCAAATAAATTCTAGTTTTTTTATAAAGAACTGTTGTCTTGGTCATGTATTTTAAAGTCTAAACATTTGCCCAGATCGTGTTACCTTGCTCATAATTGCTAAATACTAGGTTTTGTGTTATAGCCGTCGGCCATGTGATAACCAGAACTGGTAAGATACACTAAATTGTGCTAAACGCTGGACGGGTAGTCGATGAATTGTACGTTATAAATTTTGATTCAGTTAATCAAATTAAACCGAATTGTTAAAGATTCGATACAACTCTGACCCAGAGCTAAACATTACTGACATGATGAAGGATGCGTTGGCATTGTGTCCACATTAAAATGTCTATATTTATTGGTGGACAATGCAACCGTCATTCGTTGTCTTTATTATGTAAACCCTACGTATTAATGATGAAGAATGCCAGAAGCTATTCATGGTCATTATCACTGTTAAAACGCTACATTTTTTTAATCTGATGGGAGCAACAGTGTCTAATGTACTGGTAACAATAGTGGCCATGCTGCTAGTCACTTCATCTAGATCGTCTGCATTTAGAGGTCTAATAAGTAATTGGGATAGATCCGGCAGATTACTGGTGAATCTGTCTTTAGTAATCGGATTCATATTTCTAACAAATCGATAACGTGGGGAGACACAGCTAATATGTTCTACGGGTAGAGTATATATCAGGAGGTGATGATCTGTGATATCATCACTTTGAAGTAAAATCTCTATATTAGAGACATCTATACCATAATTAAATCTAGTGGATGATATTTTGTTTAACCCCAAAGGAATTTAGTAAGTCCATAAATGCGAGGGCTAAAGTGTCGTTAGCATCATCTACATGAATGTTAAAGTCTCCTACTATCAACACTTTGTCAGAGTTAACTAATAGGTCTGATAACAGATGTCCAAATTCTTTAAGAAAATCGACATATGGCCCTGGGGGTCTGTACACGGTGGCCATTGTAAAATATAGCAAGGGTTTATTATGTATTTCATTGAGTGCAACATTAATGATGAGCACTTCAAATGAGTTAAACCTGGGCCTTATTTTCTGTGTAACAGTAACTACATCATTGTAGATAGTGGCGACACCATCACCGCGACCAGTTAGCCGTGGCTCGTGCTTATAAAAATATCCTGACGGAGTAGACTCATTCAGAACAATATATTCATTTGGTTTAAGCCAGGTTTCGGTGAGGCAGAGTGCATCAAGGCAATAATCTAATATTATTTCATTACCAATAAGTGCAATAAGTGCGCAAGCGATCTAGATCTAGGGTAGATTTCGATTACTTATTTGGCCTTTTTCTGGTTTAATGGTATCAGATTGTTTCGGCTGGATTTAACGAATTTATTCTTTTTTCTCAGTATTCGGGGAACAGACACAATTTCTATAGGACAAGCCATGTGTGTGCGTCTATTAGTATGGTGAGTTGTATTGTGGCTAATATCTAAAGAATCTAAGGTATGACTTACTGCCAGTCAGATGGTTCGTAGTGTCCTGGAGATGTTGTCAGAGACGACTGCTGCTCCAGCTCTGCTAGGGTGCAGGCCATCTGTGTGGTAGAGCCTAGGACGCTCTCAAAAAACATTCCAGTTATCACCAAAGGGTAATCTCTGTTGTTGACACCAAGATTGTAACCATTCATTAAAGGCAAATAATCTACTGAACCTCTCGATTCCTCGCTGAAATGTCGGAAGCGGTCCAGATACATCTAAGCATTTGGCAGACGCCCTTATCCAGAGCGACTTACATTTTTTATCTCATTATACATCTGAGCAATTGAGGGTTAAAGGCCTTGCTCAAGGGCCCAACAGTGGCAACTTGGTGGTTGTGGGGTTTGAACCTGGGATCTTCTGAACCGTAGTCCAATGCCTTAACCACTGAGCTACCCCTGGCCCTATAGATACAATGATCTTTGTCGGGGGTGATGTGCTGCGGACCTCCTCGACCAGGCTCCTGAAGTCCTTCTTTAGGATCTCCGTCTGCCTCAGCCTGGTGTTATTCATGCCAGCATAAAGGACCACAGCTCGAATGTTCTTCCTCAGGGCCGCAGGCAGCTGTGCAGCAACATCAAGAACACGTGCACCAGGTAAACAGCGAGTGTACGCCTTACCTTTAGCCGTGGTAGCACACACGTGCTGGACGATGGAGTCTCCGATGAGCAGCGCGTCGTGTACCGTCTCACGGAGAGGAGCGAAGCGGTTTCGGGTCGAGATTTCGAAGACGGGTGGTGGCGGAGAAGGAGAGGTCCTCGTCCGGGGCTTGGCGCGCGTATTTCCGCTGCTGCAGTATCCTGGCCTCGTGGTATCCCGGCGCTGGGGTGAAGGAAACCTGCGCGGGCTGCGTCCTCGGTGCCTTGGACATGGGCAGAGAAACACGCGGGGTAAAGGTTGTAGGAGAATTCTCACGCCGAGAATTTACCTGGGACAGGTGATCAGAAATTAATAAAACAGACTCTCTGAGTCTTTCAAAATTTTTGTTTAGCTCGGGGAACAGACACAGTCTCAATACAGTGAACCCTGGGTCAAGACTCTATGCAGCTAGCAGACAGTTGGTTTAGCTTGTCTGTCTGCTCCCGGCCTGGGCTCTGGATTGTCACAGATTAACTAGGCCTCTTCTGAGACTATGAGCCATACTACAAGAAATGAAAGCAGAACCTTCCAGAGTGGGATGGACACCGTCCCGCCCTAACAGGCCAGTTTTGCCCTCAAAAGAATCACTGTTGCACTTTACCTTTGAAAATAGTGACAAAGCAGTGTTTGCATATAGAGAGAGAGAGAGTGTGAGTGTGTGTAAAGGGACATGGTGTCCCGGCATGTGCACACACATAACGGCAGACTGATACAGTGAGAGAAAATTGATCTTCAACCTCTCTAATGAGACTTTCTTTTGCTTTACACGCGCGCACACGTGTTTTATAATAAACAGTACACGCACGCTGTACACACATGTGTACAAACACAAAATAAAATGTGTTTTTTTTTTTACACGTACACACGTGGTCACAGTACACACGTGCACAGATGTTGATTACACCAGTGAGAGACATGCACTAAGACTGAGCAGGGGAGACGATTACCCACAATTCCGCAGTGCAAGAGAAAGAAAAAACATTATGTGACACTCGACATCAAAACAAGAAAAGCATGTGTGATACATGATACTCTGTACTCGTAAACCAAAACTTGCTTGTTTTTAAGTCAAAATTTATAAAAGATCTTTGCTCATCTTGCGGAACACTTGCAAACCACGTTACTCGAAATTCGAGGTTCCACTGTGGTCTGATTCAAGTGAGAGTGATTTGTTAATTTTCTACTGTAAAATTTTCTTATCGTGAAACCTCCAAAGGTTATGTACAGGAAAAGAAATAAGTGGTTACCTTTTGAGACTTTTGGTCCGAATAGCTCGTTCTTTTGTCACATTGCTTCCATAGGCGCTATGCAGTGCAGTACACAGAAAATAGAATTAAGCAGTTTTTCTCAATGAGTCTTCTAGTTCTAGTCATTCATTCTTTTGTCATGTGACTCTCATAGACTCTATTTAGTGCAATAGACTCAAAAGAACAAACGACTCAGACCAGAAGATATGAAAGGTGAGCTGCTCATTCTGTTTAAGAGGTGAGCTGTTCATTCCTTAGTTGAATTGTGATATTTTTATTACTGGAACTATCGTCAAAAATTTGTGTATGAAGACATGTCTGTTTATTGAAAATGTAAAATTTTATTTTATTTCCGATCAAAAGAATGAAATGGACTAAATTACTCAAAGATTCATTCATTTTAAAGAACGAGATTTAAAGAATCAAGTCACTAAAAAGATTCAAACTTACCACCACTAATCCACAGACCCAGTTATTAATGAATTTAATAGGTTTGCATAAAACAAAGCTCTACATGATTGGATTTGCCCAACTCCTTTTTAAAAGACATATGGCTGACTCATTAATGTCAGATGTAAGGATGCAGTAGCAAGCATGTTTATGATGTTATAAACAGCATTCCAGCCTTGTACTGAACATAAGCCTCCACAGTTGGAATAAAATTTTAAAAACATGTCTGAGTTGCCATCTGGCTTTAGCTGCAAAATAAAATGAAAGCATACATCCAACAACTATTTGCAGCTTTATATGCTTTGTCATCATCACGATACTAAGGTTCATTATGCCTAATAAACCTGATGCAAAGATCTTTTGAAACTTTTGGACCTTTAGTTCTCTTTTAAAAAGGGGTTTTTCAAAACAAGAGCCTTTTTTTTAACTTATTTTCAAAATTCTAAAAATTTATCTTTATATATTTTAGGAGTCATGGCAGATATCTTGTGTATGTCAGTGTCGGTAATACACCTTAGTAATTAGCACTTCACCACAATATCACTAAACTCATAAATGTATGAAGCTTTATTTTAGTATAACAAAATCAAGTAATCAGTGAAGCATGCAAATGTAAAAAAAACTGTGTGAGTAGGTAAGTGAAAATGACACTGTGTGTGGTAAGTATGTCTGACTTGCAGTAAAAGCATAAGAACACTCCACTTTTAACATGACCGTTAGGGCTGACATTTTCCAAAGGTTTGTAGGAATGTATTTGTCATCCACCTCCCCCTCTGCTGCATGGACACCCAGGCCATCTTTTATATTTGATGGTAACTGGGATAAATAGGAAAGTTGTAGTCAGCTTGTGAAAAGGGAAGAAAAGGCACTTGTTATTCATAATCTCTCAGAGAAAGAAGTAGATTTCTATAAATTTGGTGGCATCTGCAGACTAGACAAAAAAACAAATAAAAACTCCACCTCACATCTGAGCCTAGGATCCTTTTGCTTTGTTGTGTTGGGAAAAAAAAAAAAACATGTTACAAGGCGAGGTCTGCAGCTGGATGTCTGAAGAAGTTTAACATCTTCACATTTTCTTCCACTTTAAATAAGCACTTTCATGTCCCCTTAGTTCAATTTAAAGATGTTCTTGATATGTGCTAAAAGAAAGAAAAAAAGCAAACAGCAAGACTAATATTTATTAAGTGTTGTTTAGAACTCACATTTGATTAATTAAAATGAAATACTTCCATATACAGTATACTCAGCCTTACATGAAATCTAAGATTTATCATTTTATTTATTTATTTATTTTTTCTGGGGCGGTGGCCTGGAACTTCTGATTGATTACATTAGGAATGACCAAATATTATTAAAATATCAACTTAATTTACTCACCTATCACAGCTGCTGTTTGTTTGGCTGGGAGAGCCTCCTTATTGTCATATGTGGAGTTTGAGGCATTGCAGATTCTATTCACAAAAAAAAAAAAAAAAAAAAAAAAAGCAAATGGTTATCATGCAAATACTTTAAGAAAAGTGTTTTCTTGTCCAGTGAACACAAATGAATTCATTACAACAAAGTGGACCTTTGGGACACTGTGTGAAATTTCAGCGCCTTTGTTCTACAGAGTATGTCTCCCTCTTGATGTCATTTTGACACCTGAAGACATAAAGGTTTAAGCAAAAATATAAATGTGTTCTAAGAATCCAACACCTCCACAAAAAATCTTATCCATCAGCCAAATTTTAATGACTTAAAACATTGTCACAAACTTAAATTAGTTTTCACTTACAAACAAAAACATTTTTAGTGGAGGAAAATGAACATGAGAAAAATTATGTTTTCCCAGTGTCTAATGCTGACTCTTTGGCATTCTCCATTTTCCCCTTTTCCAGAGTCTGCTCTAAGGTGAAAAGAGGAACATTGGAGGGGAACACAGCCCTCCTTTCAATCTTCTCTCCCATCTAAGAGCTGGACGGTGAACTACAGAAACAAACACAGGAAGTTCAGTAAAGGTGTGCATGGGCAGGTCTGGTAGCAGTGCCCAGCTGGCATGCAGACACATGGCTGGCAAAAGGCGCCAATGGGCAGATTGGCAGAATGAAGCACGCGGAGGAAACGCGTCTGCACGGCCCCATGACAGCGACCTCTCCCACTAACATGAGTCAAGACCGGCCCCTCACAGCTCTCATGGACATCAGTCAGCTGGGCGGCCTTCCCGGCTGGGCTAATACGGTCCCCCTTGCGGCTTGAACAGTTCTTTTCCACGCTGTCCTCCTGTGGAGATCAAAGGGGGGCATTCCAGTCTCCTCTTTAAAGTCTCTAGGACACGTAACATTGCCCCACTTATGAGCCACTCTACATAATTCCACCGTGCGACTCCTTGCTTTACTTCTTGGCCCCGGACTAAACTCCGTGCTTCGCTTTTATAATGGGGAGAAAGCCCAAGGCCCATTAATGTTAATTATTGCCAGCCGGCCCATCCTGGCTGCCCCACCCCCTTCAGGATTTATAATCACACCCTACAAATGAGCCACGCATCACTTTAATGAAATTAGGCACTTAGTAGGATCCTATATCTCTTGAACCCAACAATAAACATGATACCTATTCATATATTGTGATGGTCAGTTATTATAATCGCATCACACATGTTTAAAGGCTGTACATGGTCTACATTTTAAGTCCTGACCTTATGTTTCATTCCAATTAATTAATACTAATTAATCAGTTGGTATTTGTCAGGAACAAACTAAAATAATAGTCTACCCTAAATTAATATTACAATAACTTCAAAATATACTACTACTCAAAATATACGTTTAACAGAACAGTAGATGATAGCAAGTGCTAATAATAATAATAAGAAGAAGAAGAACCTACTAGTTAAGATAACAGTACAGTACAGGACTGAAGGACTTCAGTGCAGTATAGCTGCAGTTAATTACTTTGATATAGGTGTATTTTAGCAATGAACTGTTCAATAACTACAAAGTTACCCAATCATTTCAATTCAACTGCATTGTACTTCCCAAAACTGCAGTATAGCTGTATTACAACTGCAGTTTTTATTTCAGAATTTTTTTGTAAGGTATCCAAAGCAAAATTAAAGGAATACAACATATGAGCAGCAGGAAATCCCAGTGAAATCTGGGAATTAACCAAAAATGTTTACTGGAGGTCAACCTCAAGTTGGCTTTTAAGCTATATAGCCTGACAGAGGTTAGGGAGGCAAAGAGGCAAGTAGCATTTTGCCTGTGAAATAAAAGAAAGAAAAAAAAGAAAGAAAAAAAAGCAAGTGCAATTATGGAAAATGCTTGGACACATACGGAAGCTGATTTACTGCATTATCAAAATAAAATGATTATATCTGCAGTTCATTGTGGTTGTTTTTGGAAAAATATGAGGAACATGGCCACCTCTGGGAGACCACTCTGTAGATTTATAGACAGGCAGAAGGGGTGCACAGGTGTGCACAGGTTAGGGTTAGGTCCATGAGTGCAGGGGAGAACGCACAAGGAGTTACAGGGCAGAGGAGATCCCTCTACAGCGAGTGTCAGAACTGGACGTAGATCAGGGTGAAACCATGCAGTTAGATGTGGCCAGAATCTCAGGGTGACCAAATTTTGGTCAGGTTGCATCTGTTGCGGCAGGGGCCACCAGGGGAAAGCCAAAGGGAAAGGTCACTCTTAGGACCTTTATCGAGTGTTAAATGCAATCACCCTGAAGGACTGCACAGGTGATCCACTAACTGTTATCCAGTATTCAGACAATTTATGACAGCAGTCATTACCAATCCCCTCTGTTATTCCTGCTGTTATACCCCTATCTCACCTATGTGGTTTGACTATGCGAGAACCGGCGGGGGGAAGATGGAAACCTAATTACAGTGCCAAAACTCGCGGTAAATTATGATGAACCGTACTTACAGCCACCGCGCAAAACTGCATAGGTGAGATAGAGGTATTAGTAGTTAACAGATTATGGGCCAAACTTTGCTAAGTGATGTTGGTAGAATAATTATAAAGGTCTTGACTAAAACAACATGCATGGAGAATCACAAAGGAGTTTTCATTTGGAAAAGTACTCTAACTAGTTATTTTTTATCAGAAATTAACACTGTAATGTAACTGATTAATTTGTAAGTTTGTAATGTAATTAGTTACTTTAAAAAGTGACTTCATTTAGCTGGAGAGCCACTTTTAAACATCATAAATTTCTCACTATATTTAGGTCACATCCCTAAATCTCTTAAGTTGGCAGTTATTAAGCCCCTTCTTAAAAAACCTAACCTAGGCCGTAATGAAATAACCAATTACAGACCGATTTCAAACCTTCCATTTATACCAAAAATATTAGAAAGGGTGGTGTCAACTCAAATATGCACATTCTTGTAGAAAAACAAGGTTTCAGGCCCCATCATAGTACAATTTCAGACAAAACAGAAATATCACTTCAGCTTGCACTTAGGAGGATGAACTATTACTACCAGCTCGACAGTGAAGGGCCTGAGCGTAATATTAAACAACAACTTAAAAATCATATTTCCTGATTGTTAAGTTCCTGTTCTGTGTGGTTTTATTTATCCCTGTTCAGTTCCCAATTCGGTTATTATTGTGTGGGTGGGTGTGTGTGTGTTTAAATACATGTCATTATCTGCATTTACATCTGTAGACCACACTTTCCTGACAAACATTAAGGTTTTATGGTATTTTGTGGGTAACTGCTTGTTATTTCTTTCTGCAATTAGGGTGTGGCATGTTGGAACCATTCAGTTTTAGAATTCTTGTTTTATGGGACTTTTACTTTGAAAGTAGTATATACATTGGGCTGTGTGTAGGGGAGAGTTTGGTGGGATTGCTGAACACATACTTTTCTGTCTATATATATATATATATATATATATACATATATATATATATATATATATATATATACACACATCCATTCACCTGATTTTATTTAATATATATTTGTGCCGTAGGCGGGGCAGTGGCTGACGACCATCATGCCTTGAAGGTGGTTTCTATGTGTTCACCCTGTTTGGGAAGTTTAGTTAGGTTGGTGGCTTCGGCCATGTTTGTGTGTGTGTTACTTCATGCTAACCATGCTTCAGTTCATGCTTAAGGTTGAATTGTGTGGTTCTCAAAGTGAATCTGTTTCCCATGCTATACGGTGACTGTGGGATGAAATGAATTCCTCCCAGCCATTTGCATTGGAGAGTAATTAATCTCACTTTAGCTCTTTTCAGCAGTAAAAACGCTACATTGGTGTCAGAAGTGGGATGGAGATCAACGAGTTTGAGCGCAGTATCGAGGATCTACGAAAGATCCAAGCGGGCCGGCGAGTAGCAAAGCAATTACGGAGGAGGAAAGAACATCTTCCTGATGGAGCCAGCGCGAGCAAAGCAGAGCGACTGAAGCGGAATCTCTGGACGAAAGCAGATTCTAGGATGGACTCATCGAGAGTTCCAGTGCAGGAGAAGCTACAGCAGCGTCAGCCGGTAAAGCTAGCTGCAGCTACGCCTTCCCTCCTACAACGGCGCCGTCGAACCCTACGCATAGGGCTAGTCGCCGACTTCGCGGGCTGATCCCCTTCGGAAACTGCAGTCATAGTAGCACTCTCACTAGAAGGCGACGCGCTCCGGGTGCTGAAGGACCTCAGGGCCAGTAAGCGGAAGGACTGGTCAAAGCTGAGAGTCGCTCCACTTCTGGCGCGGGTGACCAAAAAGAGGCAGCTGCGAGGAGCTGCCGGTCCGTGAGCCGGGGCTATCCAGAATTCGAGCACGATAAGCAGGAAGAGCTAGCTCGTCGCGCATTCCCCTGAGGACTCCAACCGCCGTGGCTCTACAAGCACATCAGGTTAGCAACACCAGCTTCCCTTACTGAGGCACTACGCGAGGCGAAGCACGCTGAACTCATCATGGCGGAAGAGCCAAGCGACCTCCCGCAGCTCTGGGGCGCTCGGTAGGTGAACCTTGCCGGAGACAGGTCTACCCGTCACGGTTAGGCAACAAACCGGGACCGGGTAGCCCTACTACTACTACTGTGGCAACGTTTTCAGGTCTGAGGACAGCGTGCCCCAGCAGCCGTTAAACTAGTTACGGGGGGCGCCGAGGGGAAGCCGCCTACCGCAGCCGTCCTTGTTCCCCCAACTTGTGGATTCAACTTTCGTTCGGGATGTTTAGACAATCGCGCTGGAGTTTATGTGAACTGTGTTCTGGACGACGTCTTACTACAGGCGCTAGTGGACAGTTCTACTGTTTCGCTGTTGCGCTGTGGATTACTGGGGCAAAGCGAGCGCATTTGCAGACTGCCTGATCCAGCCTTTAATATTCGCGCTGTTTCTGGGCGCTACGTGAAGATATGAGCTTGTTGCACGGGTCGAGTAAAAGTAGGTGAGCGGACTCATTCTCATAAATTTTTTGTGCGAAACATTGAGAATGATTGCATTTTGGGGTTGGACATTTTAGAAAAATGGGGTGCGGTACTAGACTTAAATGACGGAACTCTGCGTGGTAACTTCGGGTTGGTAAGGTTGCTAATACCTAAACAACAGCCGGACATTTTAGCAGCACACACCCACTAGGTGAGCTTTTGAAGCGTAGTAGGTTGCGCCAAACACAGACCGACACTTTGAAATCATTCCTTGCGGATATTTTCGCGGTAGATGAGCGCGAGTGCACCCATACTAACCTGGTGCAACACACGATCGATATGGGTAACGCAGCGGGTACTTGCAGGTAGCGCTCGCCCCGGAAGCTCGCCCCAAAACTGCGTTCTCGATCGGGTAAGGGCTATGGCAATTTCGGCGTATGCCTTTCGGCCTATGTAACGCTCCAGCCACTTTTAAACGGTTGATGGAGAAAGTACTTGCAGATATCCCTCGTACCGTTGCGTAGTTTACCTGGACGATTTATTGGTGCCCAGTAATTCAAATTTAAATTTTATTTGTCACATACACAGTCATACACAGTAGGATATGCAGTGAAATGCTTGGACAACTGCATGTAACCTTAAAATAAAGACAATGAATAGAAAATAAATATGAAAAGGAAAACAGAAGGTAAATTCGAATAAGAAGAATAAAAAAATAAATATAAAATTAAAAATAAAATAACACTATACAATACAAAATATACAATATAAGAAAAATTTATGAAAAATATAGAAAAATAAGAGACAGCTGTACTGTACAGGACAAAATATACAATATAAGAAACATATATGAAAAGTATAAAAAATACGTAACAGTTGTACAATACAGAGATATAGAGTTTATGGAGAAGTTAAATATAAATTTAATATAAATGGAAATGCCACATAATTAAAGTGTTTAAAGTGACTTGTGCATCCGGGTAACAGAACGTCCATGGGACCATGACAGGTCCTGTGTGATGTAAACAGCAAGGTATTTAAGGCTCCATTTTCTCCACTGGGCTTCTGTTGATGATGGGGGTCTAGTGGTTCCTCTCCTGCTTAGTGTTGAAGTCCACTATCAACTCCTTTGTCTTATTGACATTTAAAAGAAGGTTGTTCCTCTGGCACCAATTCTCCACATTCCCAATCTCCCTCAGGTAGGCCGACTCATTGTTGTCAGAGATCAGGCCCACCACAACAGTGTCATCAGCAAACTTAATGATGGTGGTGGAGCTGGTAGTGGCTACACAGTCATGCGTGTACAAAAAGTACAGCAGGGGGCTCAGAACACAACCCTGGGGGGGCTCCAGTGCTGAGTGTGAGGAAGGCTAAGATATGTCCACCCATCCTTACTGCCTGTGGTCTGCCAGTTAAAAAATTAGAGATCCACTGGCACAGAGATAGGTTGAGTCCCAGGTGCTCCAGCTTGGTGGTGAGTGTGGAGGGAATTATGGTCTTGAATGCTGAGCTGTATTCGATAAAGGGCATTTTACCATAATTTCCCCCTTCTAGTGTCCAAGTGAGTAAGTTATGTGTGGAGGAGATGAGAGATGGCATCATCAGTAGAACGATTTGAACGATAAGCGAACTGTAGTGGGTCATGTGTGTCTGGTAGAGATGAAATGATGAAGTCCTTGACCAGCTGCTCAAAGCACTTTATCACTACTGAGGTGAGGGCTACAGGGCGATAGTCATTGAGAGAAGCAGAATGAGGTTTCTTCGGGACAGGAACAATGATGGACTCCTTGAAGCATGTAGGGATCACCGACTGAGATAAAGAGATGTTAAATATCTCAGTGAACACAGGTGCTAGCTGGTCTGCGCAGGCTCTGAGAATACGACCTGAGATGCCGTCTGGTCCTTGTAAGTACATTGTATATCAATAGAAACAAGAGTGTCTCTATCATACCTAATGTACTCAATGGTGATGAATTAGCCGGTTTAAAGTTACTGAAAGATAGCTTAAAAGACGAAAACAAAGTAAGATAGGTTGGAGCAGTCCTGACAGCAGCCGACCTCACCGGCGCCATCTTGGAAAATATTTTGAGGGCACACTAGCTAACTTACGAGAGATATTCCTGGCTCTCCAGTGGGCGGAGCTTAACCCCAAAAAGTGCCAGCTGTTCCGGCAAGAGACTGCTTTTCTGGGTCACGTGATTAGTTCAAAAGGGATTTCTACCGATCCAGTCTTAAAGATCTGCGATAAAGAATTGGCCCGAACCGGTAAATGTGTCGCAGCCACTGACTTTCCTTGGTTTAGCCTCTTACTACCGCCGATTTGTAAAAGACTTCGCCCCGATCGCAAGCCCGCTGCATGGGCTAATGAAAAAGAACCAGCTCTTTCGTTGGTACATTGTGCATGCACGTTCTTTCGCTCAGTTGCGTAAAGCTTTGGTCACGTCTCCCGTTCTCAATTATCCGGATGCATCTCGTACGTTCATCCTCAACACAGACGCAAGCAATGTAGGGCTGGGGGCTGTACTGTCTCAGGTTTCCGGTAACAAAGAGCGTGCTATCGCCTACTTCAGCCGCGCGTTGTCTGGACCCGAGAGGAATTACTGCGTCACGCGGTACGAGCTGCTAGCAGTCGTCACTGCTTTTAAAACATTTCCGGGCGTACTTATACAGGCAACTCTTCTTGCTGCAGACCGATCACGCTTCGCGTTGGCTCAAGCGGCTACAAGACTATAGCTTCACCATTCAACACCGAGTGGAAAAACTACACGCTAACGCGGACGCTTTATCCCGCCTGTCATGCAGCAAAACGCCTTCTCGAGACTGTGAGCGGGTTGCAGCCGAGTTACTGCGTCGTCTAGGGCGTCGTCTGTAGTCGCTTCACACTTTTACAGCTGGACCGTGATCAGCTCATGGCCAAGCAGGAGAATGATCCGGTCCTGCATAGGGTACTAAGTTGGGTTAACACAGGCCTGAGACGGGACTGGATTGCACCACACTCGCTCATCTAGGGCCAGAGGTAAAAGCTCTTCATTCCCAGTTTACTCACCTAGCGTTGCACGAAGGTTTACTCTACCGCCGCTGGGAACGGCCGTGCGGTGCGGGCGAATTCTTTTAGCTGCTGGTACCGAGGGCTTTGTGGACATGTGTACTGGGGTTGGTTCATGGACATTCAGGTTTGGGACACTTCGGGGTAACTAAAACTCTGCGGCGTTTGCGCGCTCACTTCTACTGGCCGGGCTGTCATACTGATAGCGAACTCTTTGTTCACCGATGCGACCTCTGCACGGCAAAGAAGGCCCCTACCCAGAGCTTGCGGGCACCGCTGCAGGACTTTCAGGTGGGGGCACCTATGGAGCGTAAACATCGAACTCTGCAAGGGCCAGACCACCTCAGGATAATGCTTGCGCTCCTCCCTCCCCCACAAAAGGACGCTAGCGCCGACCGCCTACATCGGCTTAGAGACTGAGGTAGTCATGGTGACCGGGGACAGTCACAGCTTGGGTGGGGGGCAGTGTGGCGTAGGCTGACGACCATCATGCCTCCCGGGGGGGTTTCTATGTGTTCAACCCATGTGTTTGTGAATGTGTTTCCCATGCTATACGGTGACTGTGTGATGAAATAATTTCCTCCCAGCATTTGCATTGGGAAGCAATCAAGCTTACTTGTCTCTCCAAGCTCTTTTCAGCGGTAAAAACACTACAATATATATATATATATATATATATATATATATATATATATATATATATATATACACTCACCTAAAGGATTATTAGGAACACCATACTACTACAGTGTTTGACCCCCTTTTGCCTTCAGAACTGCCTTAATTCTACGTGGCATTGATTCAACAAGGTGCTGAAAGCATTCTTTAGAAATGTTGGCCCATATTGATAGGATGGCATCTTGCAGTTGATGGAGATGCACATCCAGGGCACGAAGCTCCCATTCCACCACATCCCAAAGATGCTCTATTGGGTTGAGCTCTGGTGACTGTGGGGGCCATTTTAGTACAGTGACCTGAGAGGAGAGGGGATGAAGGGGGGCTTGCTTGCATTTACAGCCCCCTTCTCTCAGGTTGCCAAACAAACACACAAACTCTCTGCCTTACACAGACACAAACACGCACACTCAAAAACACTGCAAGCACTAAGACCCAGCAGGGGAGACGATAGGTCTCGGCTTTACAGCTCCCCTTCTCTCAGGTTGCCAAATAAACACACAAACTCTTCTCTGTCGCGACTGTTTTCAAAGGTGAGGAGCTGTTTAATTTTTGTTGTTGTTGTTGTTGTTTTACTTTACAGTAGTAATCCCGTTAGTATGCACTCACGCGAGTGTGACTAGCAATGTTCCTTGCAAATTTTTAAACGGTTTTAAAAACGGTCTCTCCGTTAATGTGTGTGTGTGTGTGTGTGTGTGTGCGCGCACACACGCACATCTCACACACACACACACAGCGCGTGTGTATATTCACCCAGCAGGAGAGACGATTACCTACAATTCTGCTGCAAGAGAGAGAAAAAACGTTGGCTAACTTGTGATGACGTAACGCTCATTGTTAAAACAAGAAGTGCATGCGTGAAACATGATACTCGGTGCTCGTTAACTAAGACAATGCTCGTTTTTCAAGTAAAAAATTATTAAAAATTGTTGCTCGTCTTGCAAAACACTCGTAAACCACGTTACTCGTAATCCGAGGTTCCACTGTGTATATATATATATATATATATATATATACACACACACTCACCGAAAGGATTATTAGGAGAGTCGAGAATGGGCGACGTGACCAAAGCTTCTTTCTCCATTAGCCGTTTAAAAGTAGCTGGAGCATTACAGAGGCCGAACGGCATGCACAGAAATTGCCATAGCCCTTGACCGATCGAAAACGCAGTTTTAGGTCGTGCTTCCGGGGTGAGCTCTACTTGCCAGTACCCGCTACGCAGATTCAACAAGCTAAACCAAGCTGAGACCGCGACATGTTCCAGCGCATCATTTATTTGCGGCAACCGGTAAGTGTCTTTTCGTGTGACCTCGTTTAACCACTGGTAATTAACACAAAACTGCCAATAATTGTCCTTTTTACGCACGAGCACAACCGGTGAAGACCACGGCCCGGACACTGGCTCAATGACGCCTGAGTCGGCCATCTCACGCAGCTTCTGTTCGGCGATAGCTCGTTTAGCTAATAGAAGGCGTCTCGGATGTAGCCGAACAGGAGCTGCATTTCCCGTATTGATCGTGTGCTGCACCAAATTGGTATGAGTGCACTCACGCTCAGCTACCGCAAAAATGTCTGCGAATTCATGTAGAAATTACTTTAAAGAGTCGGTCTGTGTCTGACCCAACCCCGCACTGCTACATTGCATAAGTTCGCCCAGTATACTCGCTTTGTCTGCTACCGAATGTTTACATGGCGCAACCACTGGAAGTTCCGCCCCCCGGGTGTATGCTACCAACACGTCCGGCTGTGGTTTGGGCACTAGCAACCTGGTTTAGCACCGCTCAGGTTCAGCTGGATTCAGCACCGCACCCCACCTTTCCAACAGGTCCAAACCCAAGATACAATTATTCTCGATGTCTCCCACAAAGAACTGATGAGAATGAGTAATTTTACTCATTGGGCCGGAGGTCTCTCAGCGCCCGGAGCGCGGCGCCCTACAGCAAGAGTGCTACTAGGACGCCTGTTTCCGCCAGGGACCAGCCCGTGAAGTCGGCGGCTAGCTCTACTTGGGCGAGGAATGCGTGGAGTTCAACGGCGCCGTTGTAGGAAGGAAGGCGCAGCTGCAGGTCGCTTCGCAGCTGACGGCGCACAGAGCTGTAGCTTGCTCCGCGCTTGCGCAGCGTCAACGTAGGGCTCCGCACCGAGGTCCAGTGCCGGGATTTTCATCTCCGCTCTGGTCGCCGCGCTTTGCTCGAGCTGGCTCCTTCAGGAAAGGTTTTTTTCATCCTCCTTATCTGCTCTGCTATTTGCCAGCCTACTTGGATCTTCTGTAGGTCCTCTATAATGTGCTCTAACTCGGTATCCTCCATCCCACTTCTGACACCAATTTAGCATTTTTCACCGCTAGAAAGGAACTTGGAGAGACGAGTGAGCTTCCTTGCTGCCCAATGCAAATGGCTGGGAGTACTTTATTAAGCACACAGTCATACAAAAGCATGAGTAACAGCTTCACACAAAAACCACCAATTCAATTCAGCCTACGCACGAACCAGAGCACTTTCAATAGATCACACACACCTAACACACACACGCACACAATATGGCCGAAGCCACTAACCCAAACACCTTTCCCCAACAGGGTGAACACACAGCAACCCCTCCCGCAAGGCAAGATAGTCGCCAGCCGAAACCCCACCTACGCCACAATATATGTGTGTGTGTGCGAGCGTGCGTGTGCGTGCGTGCATGCAATGGTGTGACTACTGACATCTTTAGAGGAATTGTAGCACTACACATTGCTTTGTATGTGGACAATTTTTTGGTTTTAATAAAATCATAAAACTTGACATCTGGACTCAAGATATCAGAATAGCAGGTAAAATCAGGTGAATGGATGTATAAAATTTACCTAATAGTAAACCTAATAGTAGTGTATAAACTGAATTTTATTTACACTATTTCACAGTAAGATTCTGTAATGATCAGGGAAATGTGAACTATGTGCATTGTCTAAAGGTCTGCAAAGGTAGTAAAGAGACAATAGAGTTTCAGGCAGGCTTTGTTGAGCTTTCTCTCCCTCTCTCTTTTGTTGTCAAGGTGCTGAAAGAGAGGCCACATCCATATCTATTACTTAAAGATATCTGAATGCTGAAAAATGCATTGGTCTTTTTACTGATAGAAACATAGATCTGCCACTTGATGGATTGTTTCGATACCCAACACAGATGGGGGAGGGTCTTTTAAAGTAAATTGTGATATGGGTTTGTTTTATGTTCTCTGTCTGTGTGTGAAGTGTCCAATGCACAAGCAAAGTAAGCAAAAAGCAATTCATGACTGTATTTCATTTGGTCCATCCATATCTGTCTCAGGATGGATGCAACAACTGTAACACCTAAAAGCCTTTAGGAAATGCGTACAGAGTAAACAGTGCAATAGCTATAAATATCTCTTGACTTGCTCTCTGTCTCGAATTCTTCATCTGCTTTTATCTGGCACTTCCACACACTCTGTCTTCTCTACATGTTCTCTCTTAATATTGCTCTGTGCCTTTGGTTGGCATCCTGTAAGTTGCATTACCACCATCTATATATCTGACCCTCTCTCAACTTGATCCGCGCTTACCGGACGCTAGGAACGCAAAAAGAAAAACGCTCGATTTTAACGCCCGTGTGAACAACGCCTTAGACAAATAAAAAAAAAAGCCTAAAAAAACACCTATTCATTTTGTCCTAAATTTACACTATAACCTAAGTTTATTTCACAAATAGAAATTAGCATTTGACTAAATGAATTGTATTTTTAACATGCACATAATATTTTTGATACATTTCAATCAAAATCTTTGGCAATGGAGTAATTATACTGACTAGTTTCAAGAACTACAATTATTCCTCATTCCAACTCAATATTCTTTATGTTTAACAACAAAAACTCAAATACAGTAAAACCCCAGATTGCGAGTAAGGCAGTTTGCGAGTGTTCCACAAGACAGGCAAAGATTTTTAATAAAATTCGACTTGGAAAACGAACAAGTCTTGGTTTACGAGTACCGAGTATTATATATCACGCATGCACTTCTTGTTTTGAATTCGAGCGTCACGTGATTACAACTGAGCCAACGTTTTTTCTCTCTCTTGCGCTGTGGAATTGTGGGTAATTGTCTGGGTCTTAGTGCGCGAACTAAGACTGCTCTGTGTCTGTGTGCACACGCATCATTGGATACCGTGCCCCACCTAAACACACACACACACAGACACACCCCTCCTACTTTCGCCTTCACAGTCACAGACACAGACACACACACATTCTTTCTCTCTGCTCTACACAATAACACTGCTCTCAGTGTGCGCGTGTGTAAAAGAAGTGGAAGAAGGATGTGTAAGACGAGAGGGGGGAGGGGCTCTTTACTTCAGCTACACACACACACACACACACACACACACACAGCGCAGAATTTATTTTAATTTTTTTTAAGGTAAAGTGCAGGGTAATTCTTTTTATAAGGTAAAGTGCAGGTTAACTTGTTTTATTTTTACTTTAGAGCAGTGATTCCGTTAGTGTGTTGCTCAATTGAGTGTCATTAAAGAGATTTCTTGTTTATTTTTCCGATAAAATAGTGTTTTAGTTGTGTGTGCGCGTGTGTAAAAGAAGTGGAAGAAGGATGTGTAAGACGAGAGCTCTGCACATTTGTCACATCGTCACAAGAAATTTCAACATTATCAAGTGAAGCATGTTACTGTTGGGCAAGGAGAATCAGTGTCCTGTTTTCATTTAGACTGTCATGGTATGGATCTCACAGTTTGCGTGAAGAGTGTGAAGGTGTGCAATCTTTTAGATGTAAAATGTGATTAAAAATGCAATCTTTTAGATGTAAAATGTGTCATTAGATTCTAATACAAAATTCTACTTTCCACATATTAACTGCATAATAATTGTGGCAAAAGAATTGTTTGTGAGACTGTTTACTAATAAGATCAATTCTGCTTATTTTTTATGATCTTGTTTCATGTAATTTGCAAAGTAATCCAGGTTCTTTGTTAATAATTTAGTGTCATTAGATACATTGACCTGAATTAAAAATTAAAATTATCCCTTGAGTAAAGGAAAAATTGCAGAAATAACCACATAATTTCCATTTGTGCATTAACTGATTGTATATATGTCTGTGGTCCCATAAAGTTATAACACAGGTCAAAAATGTCACCAAAAGGAAACAGGACACAGATGCAAATGCAATAGCTTACTGCATTCAATAAGTGTATCTTATGTCTCTTGTACACAAAGCTCATACATCTTTTGAGGATATTAACATTATTTCTGCTCTTAATGTTATTGTAAGTGCATCTGTACTTTTAAAATACACTCTCGGAAATAAAAGTTAAATTTAATCCTTTCGGAACTAGAATTTGGAATTAGTCATTCAGTCAATTTGTTATCAGTGACTAGGAAAATGTATCAAGTGCATATGTTTAAACACTGCCTTAAATTACAGTAAAATATTCTGTAAAAATACATCTGTCAGGTTTACAATAAACTAATATTTTAACAAAATAAAAACACTTTTATTAGCTGTTATGAGGGAGCGCCCCAATATGGCACTACCGAATATGTTAAGTGTGGGAGCCGCAATGCAGAAATTAGAGGAAAGCGTTGAGACGTGGGGTGATTGTGTACTTTGCTAAAAAGACTAAAAAATTTTTATTATTTATTTATTTTTTATTCAAAATATTTATTTCTTTACTTATATAGAGATCTGTTGTTTATCTTTCAGGTCTCTTTTCAGTTTTCTCTTTTTCTAATCTTTTCACCCTTCCTCTCAGTTCTCTTTTCTTTATCTTTTCACTTTAGTTTTCCCTTTTCTTTATATTCTTTATATTTTTAACTCTCTTTTTAGTTCTCTTTTCTTTATGTTTTCTCTTTTCTTATACCGGAACAATGCCTCCAGACCTGGTGCTCTCTAAATGTCCGCACATAGTGTGCTCGTTTCTGGGGGTTTAAATAACTTACCGGTGAGGTTTGGCACGTTTGCTCTGATTGGCAACATGGCGGGGTTGCCTAGCAACCGCAGCTATCACCACTCTGTCTACCTATAAGGCCTTGTTCACACGGGCGTTAAAATTGACCGTTTCGTAGCGTCCGGTGAGCGCGGATCAAGCAGCAAGTGTTTTCTACACATAGGAGTCAATGAGAGTGTTCACACGGGCCTTGGTGACATGCGTTTGTCCAGCTGCGCGTTTATACGGCATTAAAAAAACGTTGCATGCAGCTTTTTCCCAACGAACGCAAGGAAACCGCTTCACGTTCTTTTTATGCTTCGGAGGACCGGATATATCCCATGATTTTACATGCTATACATAGGGAAATGCAGAAAAGGGCAAAAAAATAATAAAATAATTGTTGAAAAACTTATGCGGAAATTTTCTTCATATACCACAAAAAAAACTTCCTTTAATCCAACATTGTGCAGTCAGAGAGTGAAACCGGTAGCGGCGGGCTTTCATATCCAGTTCCCGACACACTGCCAACACAGTAACACACAAACTACAATTTGGGCTGCAGGCTGACGTTAGACAGAGACAAACGAACGCCGGTGTAAAAGTCAATCAAGTGCCACCACAAAATGCAACGTCTAGGACGTTTAGACGCTTAGACGTTTAGCATGTTAGTTTATCCAAAAACTTAATGCCCGTGTGCAAGGCCTAAATCTGCAGGCAACTACGCAGATTTAAGGGCAGGCAAAGTGGCGTATGGCTGCGGGCAGCCGTGTTATATTAGCTGAAAAACCTTACAAAACAAAATACAGTCACACCAAAATGGTACAGTATATAAAATACAATTTTCCATCTAAAATATAACTTTTTGCAAACTGTTCAGAAAAAAAACATTAATTTAAACTTTTAAGTTTATTTTACCGGCTTTTTTCAAAATACAATTGCATTTACCCAACGTTCTTTCATAGCATCCAAAACACTGTAAAGAGATGTGCACAAACCCAGTGACTATACATATCTGCAAAACATTTAAACTAGTGCAGCAATTTCAGAAAATCGCAGTTATTGCTATTTCCAGCTAAAAGTTATCATGGACATTGGACAGTAAATGCTACACTTACAATATACCTAATATTATGGTCATTAATTGCTTTAAATAATTTAAAATGTGTGCAAATGGCTTACATCACTGGATGCAAAGCTAAATAAGGTAAGTTAATAACCCTAAGTAGTCTGCAGGTGTTTTTGAGGTCCCTGAAGAAGTTCTGACATGTCCTGACATTTGTGTATTTTTCAGTCACTTATACACCGCATTCCAAATTATTATGCAAATTGGATGCAAGTGTCATAAACATTAAATGTTTGGTTTTTAAATTAAGCTCATGGATGGTGTTGTGTCTCAGAGCTCTTTGGATTACTGAAATGAATCTCAGACACCTGTGATAATTACTTTGGCAGATAAGCCCAACTAAAGGAAAAGTACTGAAAAAGGTTGTTTCACATTATTAAGCAGGCCACAGATTTCAAGCAATATGGGAAAGAAAAAGGATCTCTCTGCTGCCGAAAAGCGTAAAATAGTGCAATACCTTGGATAAGGTATGAAAACATTCGATATTTCACGAAAACTTAAGCGTGATCATCATACTGTGAAGACATTTGTGGCTGATTCAGAGCACAAACGGGTTTGTGCAGATAAAAGCAGAATGAGGAAGGTTTCTGCCAGACAAATTAATCAGATTAAGACAGCAGCTGCAAAAAAGACCATTACAACCCCAGTGAAAAAAAAATACACTTCAGTGTATTACAAATATATTGAAATCCTCGATAGTACATTGCAAATATACTAACCAAAAATTGTACCATCAGTAAATATATAAAAAGTATTGTAGCGTTATTACCGCTAAGCAGAACTTGGAGAGACAAGTGAGCTTCCTGGCTGCCCAATGCAAATGGCTGGGAGTACTTTATTGAGCAACAGCACATTCCACACTAAACAGACATCTACCCACACACACACACAACCTGGCCGAAGCCACTACCCCAAACACCTTTCCCCAACACGGTGAACACATCATAACCCCTCCCGCAAAGCATGATGGTCGTCTGTCAAACCCCACCCACGCCACACTGCCCCCATCCGAGCTGTGACCGTCCCCGGTCACCATGGCGAACTCAGTCCTGGAGGCGTGACGGTGGCCGGCGCTGGCGTTGTGAACGCCGGAGTCCTTCCGCGGGGAAAGGAGGGGTGCAGCCCCCCTCCCGAGGCGGACCGGCCTCCACAGAGTTCAATGTTTCACTGCCGTTAGGCCGATAGGGAGCGAGACGGTCTCGGTGGAGCACGACCACTCGCGACCGCCCCGTCAACCGCACCCGGTAGACTACATCGGAGAGCTGGGCAATTACCGTGCAGGGGCCCACCCAATGAGACATGAGCTTAGGCGAGAGCCCCCTTTTCCTTCCAGGGGAATACACCCACACCTGCTCCCCAGCAGCAAAGTCTCGCCCCTGGCTGTGAGTGTCATACACGCGGCGCTGTTTAACACCGGCGTCCGCCAAGTGTCTACGTGCCAACTCGTGGACACGGAACAGTTTGTCTTTCAGTACAAAAAAATAATCCAACCCCGGCTTCGTGGGTAAATCCACTTGTGGGGGGGGACCCGAACACAAGGTCCACGGGCGTGCGCAACTCGCGACCGAACATTAACGCAGCTGGCGTCAGCTGTGAGGACTCTTGCACTGCTGTGCGATAAGCCCAAAGCACGAGAGGCAAATGTTCGTCCCAATCCTTTTGACGGTCGCTGGTAAGCACGGCGAGTTGGGTGGTGAGCGTGCGATTGAAGCGTTCCACGAGGCCGTCACTCTGTGGATGAAGGGGTGTGGTGCGGGTCTTTTTCACCCCGAGGCGCTCACACACCGCCGCAAACACCTCCGCCTCGAAGTTACGCCCCTGATTGCTGTGCAACTGCTCCGGGGCGCCGAATCGGCAGAACACCTCATCCACCAGCACTCGAGCCGTGGTGGAAGCGCTCTGGTCAGGGACAGCAAACGCCTTCGGCCACTTGGTGAAATAATCCATAGCCACCAGCACATACCGGTTCCCGCGATCGGAGATAGGAAACGGCCCAAGAATGTCCACGCCCATACGCTCCATAGGTGCCCCCACCCGAAAGTCTTGCAGGGGTGCCCGCGAGCGCTGGGTAGGTCCCTTCTTTGCCGTGCAGATGTCGCATCTGTGCACAAAGAGTTCACTATCCGTGTGGCAGCCCGGCCAGTAGAAGCGAGCGCGCAACCGCCGCAGCATTTTAGTGACTCCGAAGTGTCCCGCACCCGCATGCCCGTGTACCATTCCCAACACTCGTCACCGCAGATTCCGCGGCACCAGCAGCTGAAAAGATTCGCCAGCGCCGCACGGTCGTTCCCAGTGACGGTAGAGTAAACCTCCCCGCAACACTAGTCGGTTGAACTGCGAGTGGAGAGCTTTTTCCTCGGGCCCCAGGTGAGCCACCGCGGCATAATCCGGTCTCTGGCCCGCGTTAACCCACCCCAGCACCCGCTGCAGCGCCGGATCTTTCTCCTGCTCGGCAGTTAGCTGATCACAGTCCATCTGGAGCACAGGCGAAACGGCTACAGGCGATGGTTTACGTGACGCGATAACTCGGCTGCACACCGGATCGGACGGCTGATTACCGACGGGGGCTCCGGAGGACTGCGCAGGGAGAACATTCGGCTTCACGGGGGTCAGAGAGTGTTCGATGTCGCGATCACCCACGCGCTCCTCCACCCGCTCGCAGTGCCGACAACGCTCTTTGCTGCACGGCCGGCGGGATAAAGCATTGGCGTTGGCATGCAGTTTTCCCGCTCGGTGCTGAACGGTAAAATGGTAGTCCTGCAACCGCTCGAGCCATCGCGCTAACTGCCCCTCGGGCTCTTTAAAACTAAGCAGCCACATCAGCGAAGCGTGATCGGTCCGCAGCAGGAAGGATTGCCCGTATAAATACGGCCTAAAATGTTTAAGGGCCGCGACGACCGCTAGCAGCTCGCGCCGGGTGACACAGTAGTTCCTCTCCGGTCCTGACAACGCGCGGCTGAAGTAAGCTATAGCATGCTCTTTACCCTCGGAAACCTGAGACAGGACGGCCCCCAGCCCTACATCGCTTGCGTCCGTGTCGAGGATAAACATACGAGATGTATCAGGATATCCGAGAACGGGCGACGTGACCAAAGCTTTCTGTAACCGAGTAAAAGCACGCGCGTGCACCCTGTCCCAGCGAAACGGCTAATTCTTTCTTGTGAGCCCGTGCAGCGGACTGGCGATCGTGGCAAAATCCTTCACAAACCGGCGATAGTAAGAGGCTAACCCGAGGAAGGTGCGCAGTTGTGACACATTTAGCGGTTCAGGCCAATTCTGCACTGCCGCAATTTTTGCTGGATCGATGGTAATACCTCTAGCACTAATTACGTGTCCTAGAAAACCCGTCTCCCGCCGCAACAGCTGGCACTTTTTGGGGTTGAGCCGCAAATTCGCCCGCCGGATAGCCGAAAATACTTCACGCAAGTTAGCTAGCGCGACCTCAAACTCCATGCCGTGCACCAATAAATCGTCCAGGTAAACGACACAACGGTTGCGAGGAATATCCGTCAACACTTTCTCCATCAACCGTTCGAACGTCGCTGGCGCGTTACAGAGGCCGAACGGCATGCGCCGAAATTGCCATAGCCCTTGCCCGATCGAGAACACGGTTTTTGGTCGTGCTTCTGGGGCGAGCTCTACTTGCCAATACCCGCTACGCAAATCCAACGAGCTAAACCACGCCGAGCCCGCAACGTGCTCCAGTGCGTCATCTATCCGCGGTAACGGATAAGAATCTTTACGCGTTACCTTGTTTAACCGCCGGTAGTCCACACAAAACCGCCACAATTCGTCCTTTTTACGCACGAGCACAACGGGTGAAGACCACGGTCCGGACGCTGGCTCTATGACGCCCGAGTCGGCCATCTCGCGCAGCTTCTGCTCGGCGATAGCTCGTTTAGCTAATGGGAGGCGTCTCGGATGTAGCCGAACAGGCGCTGCGTTACCCGTATCAATCGTGTGCTGCACCAGATTGGTATGTGTGCACTCGCGCTCGTCTACCGCGAAAATATCCGCGAACTCGTGCAAAAGGGACTTCACGGTGTCGGCCTGTGACTGCTTGCACCTACTTGTATTAGCACCGTGCGACAGGCCCGTATCTTCAAATAACTTCCCGATACGGTGCGAATGCTCAAAGCCGGGTCCGGCAGCATACAACCGCGCTCGCCTTGATCTAATACTCCCCAGCGCAGCAGCGAAACCGTAGAGCCAGTGTCCACGAGCGCCCGTAGCGAAACGTTGTCCAGGCCACAGTTCACGTTGACACCCGCGCGATTTCCTACGCGTCCTGACCGGAAGTTGAACCCGGCCGTTGGGGAAGCAAAGACGGCTGTAGGAGGCGGCTTCTCCTCGGCTAGTTTAAACGGCTGCTGGAGTACGTTGTCCTCAGGCCTGAGAACGTCGCAGTGGTAATCCGTCAGTCCCTGGCCTTGGCGTGGTCGCGGAATCTCGGAGGCTGAGTCGAGGCCTAGCCGCGACGGGTAGCCCTGTCCCCGGCTAGGTTCACCTACCGAGCGGCCCCGAGCCACGGGAAAACGCTCAGCTCTTTCGCCGTGGTGGTCTGCCATGATGGCTCTGCGCGCTCGGCTTCGCGCAGCGCCTCAAACAGGGAAGCCGGTGCCGCCAACCGGATGTGCTCGCGAAGCCGGGACGGCCGAATTCCCCGCAGGAACGCACGCCGTGCTAGCTCTTCCTGCTGGACGGGCCCGAATTCCGGGTAGCCCCGGCGTGCGAGAGATCTCAGGTCCATGGCGAACGCCCCTAGGGGCTCGGAGGCGCTCCGCACGCGGGTTGCCAGCTCCTCGCACGCGGCCTCGTTACGGTCATTCGCGCCGAACCGGAAGTGTAGCGACTCCCGCAACTACGCCCAGTCCTTCCGCTCATCCGGCCGGAGGTCTTCCAACGCCCGGAGAGCTTCGCCCTCCAGCGAGAGGCCCACCCAGACGGATGTTCCCGCCGGGGACCAGCCCGCGAAGTCAGCGGCGAGCTCCACCTGGGCGGTGAATGCGTGGGGCTCGACAGTGCCGTTGTAGATAAGCGCTTTCCCGACGCCGCTAAAGCGAGCACACCACAGCAACCAACGCGGAGCGGCGAGGTGAAAATCCCGGCGCTGGATCTCGGGGCGGAGGCTGGCGCTGCGCAAGCGCCGGAGCAAGATACAGCTCCGCGCGCCGTTAGCCGGCAAAGCGACCTGCCGGTGCGCGAGGCCGAGCGCGCTGAGCCCATATCGGCGGTACATCACGGCGGAAGAGCCGAGCGACCGCCCGCAGCTCAGTGGCGCTCGGTTCGTGAACCTAGCCGGGGACAGGGCTACCCGTCGCGGCTAGGCAACGAGCAACTCTCCGACGTTTCGCGGCGAGGCCGAGGCACGGGACAGCGTACACCAGCAGCCGCTGAACTAGCGCCGGGAGGACGCTTGGGAAGCCGCGCTGGGCTTTACATTGACTGTGTGCTGGATGGCGTCTTACTGCGGGCGCTCGTGGACACCTGCTCCACTGTTTCGCTGCTGCGCTCTGGAGTACTGGGGCAAAGCAAGCGTGTTCGCCGACGGCCTGATCCTGCCTTCAGCATCCGCACCGTTGCTGGGGGCTGCGTCAAGGTACGGGCGTGTCGCACAGCGCGAGTCCAGGTGCGTCACCCGTATCAATCGTGTGCTGCACCAGATTGGTATGTGTGCACTCGCGCTCGTCTACCGCGAAAATATCCGCGAACTCGTGCAAAAGGGACTTCACAGTGTCGGCCTGTGACTGCTTGCACCTACTTGTATTAGCACCGTGCGACAGGCCCGTATCTTCAAATAACTTCCCGATACGGTGCGAATGCTCAAAGCCGGGTCCGGCAGCATACAACCGCGCTCGCCTTGATCTAATACTCCCCAGCGCAGCAGCGAAACCGTAGAGCCAGTGTCCACGAGCGCCCGTAGCGAAATGTTGTCCAGGCCACAGTTCACGTTGACACCCGCGCGATTTCCTACGCGTCCTGACCGGAAGTTGAACCCGGCCGTTGGGGAAGCAAAGACGGCTGTAGGAGGCGGCTTCTCCTCGGCTAGTTTAAACGGCTGCTGGAGTACGTTGTCCTCAGGCCTGAGAACGTCGCAGCGGTAATCCGTCAGTCCCTGGCCTCGGCGTGGTCGCGGAATCTCGGAGGCTGAGTCGAGGCCTAGCCGCGACGGGTAGCCCTGTCCCCGGCTAGGTTCACCTACCGAGCGGCCCCGAGCCACGGGAAAACGCTCGGCTCTTTCGCCGTGGTGTTTTTTGCCATGATGGGCTCGGCGCACTTGGCTTCATGCAGCGCCTCAGACAGGGAAGCCAGTGCCGCTAACCGGATGTGCTCGCGAAGCCGTGACGACCGGATTCCCTGCAGGAACGCACGGCGAGCAAGCTCTTCCTGCTGGACGGGCCCGAATTCCGGGTAGCCCCGGCGTGCGAGAGATCTCAGGTCCATGGCGAACGCCCCTAGGGGCTCGGAGGCGCTCCGCACGCGGGTTGCCAGCTCCTTGCACGCGGCCTCGTTACGGTCATTCGCGCCGAACCGGAAGTGTAGCGACTCCCGCAACTTCGCCCAGTCCTTCCGCTCATCCGGCCGAAGGTCTTCCAACGCCCGGAGAGCTTCGCCCTCCAGCGAGAGGCCCACCCGGACGGATGTTCCCGCCGGGGACCAGCCCGCGAAGTCAGCGGCGAGCTCCACCTGGGCGGTGAATGCGTGGGGCTCGACAGTGCCGTTGTAGAGAAGCGCTTTCCCGACAGCGCTAAAGCGAGCACACCACGGCAACCAACGCGGAGCGGCGAGGTGAAAATCAAGATAGCAAGATACAACTCCGCGCGGCGTTAGCCGGCAAAGCGACCTGCCGGTGCGCGAGGCCGAGCGCGCTGAGCCCATATCGGCGGTACATCACGGCGGAAGAGCCGAGCGACCGCCCGCAGCTCAGTGGCGCTCGGTTCGTGAACCTAGCCGGGGACAGGGCTACCCGTCGCGGCTAGGCAACGAGCAACTCCGACGTTTCGCGGCGAGGCCGAGGCACGGGACAGCGTACACCAGCAGCCGCTGAACTAGCGCCGGGAGGACGCTTGGGAAGCCGCGCTGGGCTTTACATTGACTGTGTGCTGGATGGCGTCTTACTGCGGGCGCTCGTGGACACCTGCTCCACTGTTTCGCTGCTGCGCTCTGGAGTACTGGGGCAAAGCAAGCGTGTTCGCCGACGGCCTGATCCTGCCTTCAGCATCCGCACCGTTGCTGGGGGCTGCGTCAAGGTACGGGCGTGTCGCACAGCGCGAGTCCAGGTGGGTGGACGGACTTATTCCCACGGGTTCGTTGTGGGGAATGTCGAGGAGGACTGCATTTTGGGGTTGGACATTTTGGGTAGATGGGGTGCGGTGCTGAACTTGTCCAGCGGAACTCTTCGTGGTAACTTCGGGGTAGCCAGGTTGCTTGGACCCAAACCACAGCCGGACAGGTTAGCAGCACACACCCGGGGAGCGGAACTTCCAAAAGCAGACCGAGCGGGAAATCTGCACGCTAACACCGGCGCTTTACCTCGCCGGCCGGGCAGCAAAGCGCGTGGCCGGTACTGCGAGCAAGTGGAGCGCCGTCGCGACGTAGAACCCTCGACGCAGGACGTTCCCCCCGTGCAGTCCTCCAGGCCCTCCCGTGGTGATCAGCCGTCCGAGCCAGCGTGCAGCCGCGTTACTGCGTCACCCGCAGTCGCTCCGCCGGTCTCACAGAACTGTGAACCGCTCATCGCCAGGCAGAAGGGCCCCACCCAGCGCTCGCGGGCACCGCTGCAAGACTTTCGGGTGGGGGCACCTATGGGGCGAATGGGCGTGGACACTCACAGCCAGGGGCGAGATTTTGCTGCTGGCGAGCAGGTGTGGGTGTGTTCCTTCGGAAGGAGAAGGAGGGGGCTCTCGGCCGGGCGTGTGTCTCACTGGGTGGGCCCCTGTACGGTAATAGCTCGGCTCTCCGATGTCATCTACCGGGTGCGGTTGGCGGGGCGGGCACGGGTTTTGCTCCACCGGGACCGTCTTGCGCCTTGCCAGCCGCACGCCGGGGAAACATTGAACTCTGTGGAGGCCGGACCGCCTCAGGACTACATTCGCGTTCATCCCTCACCTGCCAAAGGACGCCGGCGTTCCCACCGCCAGCGCCTTCAAGGCAAAGTTCGTCATGGTGACCAGGGACGGTCACAGCTCGGGTGGGGGCAGTGTGGCGTGGGCGGGGCGGCGGCTGACGACCTGCATGCCTTGCGGGAATGTCGGTGTGTTCACCGTGATGGGGAAAGGTGTTTGGGTAAGTGGCTTCGGCCCTGTTGTGTTTGAGGGGGTGTGTGACGTGTGAAATGTGCTCCAGTTCAGGCTGACGCTGAATTGATGTAGGCTCCTGAGTGAAGGTGCTGCTCATGCCATACCTGCTGTGTACTAAATAAAGTACTCCCAGCCATTGCATTGGGCAGCAAATAAGCTCACTCGTCTCTCCAGCATTCTTTCCGGCGTAAAAACGCTACAATAGTATATCGCGGCTGGAATTTTGTTTTACTAAATAATATTTATCCAATATAATCAGGACCTCTTATTTCTATTTACTTCAGGTCGTTGTTCTTGCAATGTGCGCTTTGCAATGTCAGACACATTCAAATGCAAATAATACACCCTCCCCAGGTGTGAATCGCCTGTTCTCACCTTTACACTTGGAGAAACTAAAATGCACCCCTCCTCACTGTGCATGGTTTCAGCAAAGTGGAGGATCTTGGATCTTGCTTCAGGCCTCTTCTTAAATTTGTGTAAATTTAAAATCTTCTGGATTCTACATTCTAAAATTGACATTGTTACCGTTTTTCATCCCTGGAATGAGATTTTTCTTATCATAACATGCATGTTATTAATCACTCTGTTTTTAATCACTTTAGAATGTTTTAATTTTAGATTTTATAAAAAAAATTATAAATAAATATGATTCCATTTGTATTTTTTTCTTTGTAAAAAAGCATAAAAAATGATGGGTTGTGTATCGAGCGATTAAAAACAATACAACGCATGTTATGATAAGGAATCTTTCTATCTCTATCATTCAATGATCATTCAATAACATGATGATAATAATCAAAAGTAAAATAATATTGTCCTTTTTGCTATTTATGTCCACCATTTAATAATTATTTAATTATCAATAATTAAAGCTGCTCACATCGAGGGCGCTTTCACTTTAAAAAATGCAGTGTTTAATTAAGTAGCCTATATGCCGCCTCTCTTTATGAAACGAAGCTGGTCGTGTCGGCTCATATCGGGAGCATTTTGATCAAAGGCTAGATTAGAAGGGAAAAAGTAAAAGTGTCTACAAACAACATAGCACAATGCATGTGTGTGAATGGCCGAAATGTGGTTGTGAATAAATCTTCTAGTGAAAGTAGAATGTTCACGTGAACCCGCGGCGCGCGCGTGCCCTCTTTCACTTTGCCGAGTTTTGATGTCAGATGAAATATGCCAGAAATATAACAAACACACATTTATGCGTGTTAAGTAAGCGCTGTCTTTGCGGCGCTGTGCGAAACGCACGCCGATGTGAGCCGCCTTCCTATCTCAGTCATAAAATACGAATGTGTTTTAACTGTATAGTAGACCGCGCGCGCACAACCTCTCGCTGGCGAGCCTCTGAATACGCCGTTTTAACGGGGGAGGGGATAAGAAACACCGCACCGGCAGAACTAGACAGCAAGGAAACTGACTGGCCATTTTAATAATTCATTAATAAGTTGATGTCTCTTCGTTTCGGCTGTGAGTGGATGCGCTGTACTGATCCACGTTTCATACGAATTACATAAGCTGATTTTTTCCATTAGTTTATATAAAAGCAGACAGATAGAAGTATATATTTTTCACGTTTGTGAGGCGAGTTTACACGGAGTTTCAGTTTATTTTCTGACGCGCTTAAGTGTACAGAAACCGATACAGAATAGCGCTGTATCCCTGTTTGCTTTCATAATTTTACAACATCATAACGTTTTCTCGTCATTGTGCGTGCACTTAAATAAAAGTAAAGTCTTATAAAGGCTATGTAGCTTATATAGGTTTATTATATAGTTTTTGCCCATTAATTTGACAACACCTGTGACTCACCCATGTTTTCTGATACACACAGGCAGAGTTTTCTGGCTACGCAAGTGTTACACATGTTAAAATATAAAGGCTCACTGTGCCTTTATTTAACATTTACTTAAACATAACATTTGCTTAAATCCGATAGAACTAAGAAACCCCTATATTGAAGTTTTAAATTTGTACTGTAATTTTAGTACTGTAATTATAAATTCGTTTAATGTTTCACTTGTATTTTATAAGGTTTTTGCCGGCGGTGATACAGCGCAACGGGGGTGCTGGGATGTGAAAATGTAATTTGTTAAACTGTTTTTATTATTTAATAAAGAACATTATGATGATCATAACAGCCTACACATATGTAACATCTGTAAACATATAAATGGCCAAAGTCTGATTACACTGTATTCAGCACAAATTGGGCTACAGTAATATGTGAGCAGCATGTACAGTGGTGTAAAAAACTATTTGCCCCCTTCCTGATTTCTTATTCTTTTGCATGTTTGTCACACTTAAATGTTTCTGCTCATCAAAAACCGTTAACTATTAGTCAAAGATAACATAATTGAACACAAAATGCAGTTTTTAAATGAAGGTTTACATTATTAAGGGAGAAAAAAAAACTCCAAATACATGGCCCTGTGTGAAAAATTGATTAACCAACTTAACTGTGGTTTATCACACCTGAGTTCAATTTCTGTAGTCACCACCAGGCCTGATTACTGCCACACCTGTTTTAATCAAGAAATCACTTAAATAGGAGCTACCTGACACAGAGAAGTAGATCAAAAACACCTCAAAAGCTAGACATCATGTCAAGATCCAAAGAAATTCAGGAACAAATGAGAACAAAAGTAATTGAGATCTACCAGTCTGGTAAAGGTTATAAAGCCATTTCTAAAGCTTTGGGACTCCAGCGAACCACAGTGAGAGCCATTATACACAAATGGCAAAAACATGGAACAGTGGTGAACCTTCCCAGGAGTGGCCGGCCGACCAAAATTACCCCAAGAGCGCAGAGACAACTCATCCGAGAGGCCACAAAAGACCCCAGGACAACATCTAAAGAACTGCAGGCCTCACTTGCCTCAATTAAGGTCAGTGTTCACGACTCCACCATAAGAAAGAGACTGGGCAAAAACGGCCTGCATGGCAGATTTCCAAGGCGCAAACCACTTTTAAGCAAAAAGAACATTAAGGCTCGTCTCAATTTTGCTAAAAAAACATCTCAGTGATTGCCAAGACTTTTGGGAAATTACCTTGTGGACCGACGAGACAAAAGTTGAACTTTTTGGAAGGTGCGTGTCCCGTTACATCTGGCGTAAAAGTAACACAGCATTTAAGAAAAAAAACATCATACCAACAGTAAAATATGGTGGTAGTAGTGTGATGGTCTGGGGTTGTTTTGCTGCTTCAGGACCTGGAAGGCTTGCTGTGATAGATGGAATTCTACTGTCTACCAAAAAATCCTGAAGGAGAATGTCCGGCCATCTGTTCGTCAACTCAGCGATTCGTCAAGCTGAAGCGATCTTGGGTGCTGCAGCAGGACAATGACCCAAAACACACCAGCAAATCCACCTTTAAATGGCTGAAGAAAAACAAAATGAAGACTTTGAAGTGGCCTAGTCAAAGTCCTGACCTGAATCCTATTGAGATGTTGTTGCATGACCTTAAAAAGGCGGTTCATGCTAGAAAACCCTCAAAAAAAGCTGAATTACAACAATTTTGCAAGGATGAGTGGGCCAAAATTTCTTCAGAGTGCTGTAAAAGACTCGTTGCAAGTTTTATTAGGTTCAGGGGGCAATTACTTTTTCACACAGGGCCATGTAGGTTTGGATTTCTTTTCTCCCTAAATAATAAAAACCATCATTTAAAAACTGCATTTTGTGTTTACTTGTGTTATCTTTGACCAATAGTTAAATGTGATTGATGATCAGAAACATTTTGTGTGACAAACATGCAAAAGAATAAGAAATCAGGAAGGGGGCAAATAGTTTTTCATACCACTGTATGTACAAGTTTGTATTTTGTAGAAAATGACAGTTATGCATGGTTATTGAAAACAACAAATAAAAGAAGTCACTGAAATGAGGCCACAAACCGCATTCATAACATTTGGGTACAATACATTTGTGAACTTGGATTTGTAGCCTGGAGTTTTTGCTTCAAACTGATTTAACAATCATTCTGCTAATGCATGCACAGTAAACATTCTTTTCTTTTACATTTTCCAGGACACCATTTGTTTAGAAAGGACATATGCAAGGAGGTGTGAATGATCATGAATAATGCTAAAATTCATATCAGAGAAGACAAAGACTTGCATAATGAGCTGCATAATGAGCCATTTAGTCAGGTATGAGACTGAAAAGGATGTACTGTACTACAAGAAAAGAATTTAAGGACAAAAGAAACATTTATTGTTAGTAGTCTGTTCAGAATATACAGTAGTTAACTGACAGGCAAAATATCTTAAAAAAAAGCTCTCTTCTTACAACCTATGCATAACCTACTCACTCACTATAAAAATGCCCAGGATTAAGTGGAGAGGGACACAAATGATCTTGTACACAGAAGGCACATTTATGGTATAAATATGGCCGTACAAAAACACACATTCGAGATAAAACAGAAACTGCAAACAGAAACAATGTACGATGGAAAATGGTGTTAGGTTTATAAAAGCCCACCTCTTACACCCTATACAAAGTCATAAATCTTTGTGCCAATCTCAAAACGAGGTTCCTGTTCATCTTAAGACTTAGTGAACATCACATACCTGGCATTTATTGCTGCTTACCATGCGCTGCTTTGCAATGCACACAGGCTCTGTGGCCAGCAGTGGCAACATTCCTGTTACCTGAGGTCAGTCCATGTGCTTGTTGTATGCAGTCACAGATGCAGACAGATACTTATTGTGTGTCCATCCACTTTAAAAATACAAGATCCATCCCGAATCCGGACCCCAGCTGTGGTCCAGGTTCCCATGCTGGAAAAAAAATCAGAGAAGTCATCAGTCTGTGTTTTACATAAAACAGTGATGGGCTGTCTGTATCTTACCTGCTTGTTTGAATTTGCTTCCTTTCAAACATGTGTCTGATCATTTTCACTGTTACAACTGTTTATAAAAAATAAAAAAACAACATAAGCATAATAATAAAATAATTAAATGTATATTATCATCATCAATTACTAATGGCCATGCATGAAGACAATACAAGATTTTGTAATTGTCATACAACTTATTCAGAATTTTTTTTTAAATGTATATCATGAAAATCTGTAAGCTACATAAGGAAGTATTATAGCCACCCAAAGCTAAAGTGTTCAATAAAATTAAAGCAGCGTCATAAGCTAATAAAAAAGTAAAACCAAATAGCTACCATATGCTAAAGCTATCCAAAATGGGGTGAAATACATTAGAACATTTACACCACAGCTGAAATTGATAAACATCTGTAAGCTGCATTAGCTTAGCCACCGGGAGCTAACATGGTTGTGCTAAGTTACATAAAGCAGTATGGTAGTGTGATAAGCAGTGTTCTTTACTGTACATGCTACCCTAAACTATGTAAGTGACATTGAAGGACAATGTTTAATATAATCTGGCTAAAGCTATACAAAATGATAAAAAATAAAGTTTTATATTATCAGAATAAGTATTATATGAGACTTAACAACTCACCCATGGTAACATCTTGCTGGATTCTCCTCCTCCGTTCTCTGTCAAACTCTCAGGCCATGTCCACATGTAGCTGGGTATTTTTAAAAACAATTTGTCTTTGTTTTGGCCTTTTCATCCACAGCTTTTAGAAAACTCATTTTAAAGTGAAGTTTTTCCAAAATTCCATTTTCAGTGGTGTTGAGATTTTGGCTTGCTGTAACGTCACCTAGTGTGCCGATTTGACGTCAGCTTTGTTTATGAAGATATTTTGTGCAATGGCAAACTTCTGTAAACTAGTGACTGTGTAAACATTGCTTACTGGACTTTACATGCTAGCAAATACACACACAGTTACTTGCACAATACATTGTAGAGACTAGCAGGTCACTTTAACGGGAGCCGTTGAACAAGGAAGAGACAGTTTATGACATCAGCTAGGAAACTAAGAAAATAAGGAAAGAAACGGTTACACATCTCCAACTCAGATGGTGCAAATCGGCAAAGCAACTTCCTGGCACAAGAGAGAAGCAATTTCACCTCTTCACTTAAACAGTGTAGATCAACACAAATCCCTTGAATAGGGAACTTTCACAATCCCCTGGCAGTTGCTGACCCCCCGGAATGCATTCCTTTGGGCCCCAGAACAGAGAACATACAAAGCATTTGGGAAATGTACTATGTTAATCAGTTACAGTATGCCAGTAGAGCAAAAACAAAATTATATATGTGTGTGCATATAGAATTATGTGTGTGTATATGTATGATGTCTTTGTGTTGTGTTCAACATGTTTATTATAAACTTAAGAAGAATAATTAACAGGTATAACTATTGCTATAAATAAAGGTATGGATGGGTATGCAAGACATAGGATGTTTGGTATCAAATTGATGCTCTGTATATTTAATGAACATTGATGTGCATAAAATCTTAGTCATATGAACCAGACTCATGTTAATACACTTTACCTAAATTACTAAAACTCCACTGAGATGGCCTTCTACGTGACAGACCAAACCACAGGTTAAATGTATGCACGAAAAGGAGGAACCATGCGGGTGTGGCTACGCTCATAGCCACCTCTGATTGAGAATGCCTGTGGAACAGACCCGCGCCATGAGATCAAAAACCCAAGGTCCCGAGCAGCCTTTTACAGGGATTCTACAACCGAGATTATCTGAAGGTAACCAGCATGCTCGACCTTCCACCCTTGCAGGCAATACGCCGCCTCTGTGGGCGTCATCTGCTCCTCAAGAACTCTCACCTGCCAGAACTCCAACGTCCTGCAATGAAGAAACCCTCAGAGTTCCAGAGCGCCATTGGTAACCAGGAAACCAATGCTTCACCGAAGGGCTTTCCCAAAAGACATCATCTCAACAACTGCGCACTAACCAATCAGCAACACCGTGATTCCCTTTGCTGGAGGCGAACCACTGGATGAGAGCAAAACGGAACGCACGTAAACAAACAAAGCTCCATACCTTGCTGAAAATTGGTGCTCGATTCATAACTAAACCCAAGGCTCTGCTCTTGTGACTTTCTCAGGTCTAGTAAACATTACTAGAAGAACTTGTTAAATATTCGATTCACCTCTGACCCAGAGTTGAAACCCTAAAAAATTTATAAACAGAGTTGCCTAAATGCCCTACGAAGCTGGGTAGCTAGGCTACAGAAAAAATTTGATATATAGGAAAAAAATTATGGTTACATTTACTGCTTTATCAATGTGTCTCTAAAGAGCTGATAGTAGCAAAGAATTTCCTAAGATTACAAGGGAACCAGACTCAAAAGGGAACCCTTAAGTCTACCCCAAAAAGGGACGTTAATGTAAGACAGTGGTGCTTAACTTAAAATACAAACATTTTTCATAGAATGTTTGACTTTGTTCAAGGTCTCTGCAACCATGTGCAAGTATACAATGAGATAGCCGGGCAATTTTATTGGTACCAATTATAGAAATTATGTATAATAATATAATACATTAGGACACACAAAAAAATGTCAAACTTAAGCTTTTTCTTCTGTTTGTCCTATGTACTGTAGAACCCTAAGAGAGGATTTTCCTGTTTTTAGCAATATAGGTTTGTATATAGAATTCTTATCATTAAAAGCACTCGGTACCATATGTTTTTCTCTCAGAGTGTACTGTGGGTAACTATGTCATGCAATATGTGACATCACTGTATAGAAACCTTTATGACTTTGATAACATTTTCTTTGCATTTTGTATAAAATAACTTAATTTTATTATTTTTACATATTAAATAATTGTCTCTAAACATGCCTAATGCCCCAACCTTAGTTGCGGTCTGCTTTTATACAGATTTTTAGGTTTAAGTTAGCATTCAGTTGTATTCTAACCGAGACAAGTCATGTATCCCCCTTATGGTATAATGGCAATGCTTTGACTCTTTTCTTTCGTTTTAGCCCCATGATATTCAGGATGTCTTAGGCCTGTCAGCTCAGCCATGCTTGGTTTACTGCTGCTTAGCAACAGAGGAAAAGGCATAATATTCTCAGAGTATCTTTTTTTTTTCTTTCTCTCTCTTACCTTTTCCCAGGGTAATGATTTTGACA
This sequence comes from Clarias gariepinus, assembly GCF_024256425.1. Lineage (NCBI taxonomy): Eukaryota > Metazoa > Chordata > Actinopteri > Siluriformes > Clariidae > Clarias > Clarias gariepinus. The sequence continues at coordinate 22,651,077 of NC_071103.1, read as the reverse complement.
AGTGTCAGCAAAGCAATTTTTATGGCTTTTTCCTAATTATCATTCAGACTTACAAAAGTACTTATATTGACTGGATGATTTTATTTACTGATGACATTAGTATAAAAAGAGGTGGCAAGTAACAGAAACAAAATTTTTTCATGTATCTTTGATTATTTTCCATAGAAGATACTATTTACTTTCTCACTACATTTTAATTAGACACTTATTCCTTTTTAGATGACAATCACACAAAAGTGCACTGTTATTTCAATTTAAGCATAAGTGTTTATACCATCACTCATGTCATAGCATGACCAATTTTACACCACAGTTTCAAAATGTTTCATAATGTTTTACCACAGTTTCATAATGATCTACACAGTTATAAATGGTAGATCATCATAAAAGCACAGATTGGTTGTCACACCAAAGTGATTGACAATTACCTGGGAAGCAGAGCAACAGATCCCGCCCACATAGTTTCTGGGTTGCAGATCTGGGTTGCAGATTTGTCTCCAAACAGGCACATGTTAGGGGAAGATTAGAAGCAATATACCTTACATACCAAGAAAAAAAAATGGTTTGCAATTCACACCTATAACAACAATCTTATAAAGTTTTGTTGCATCCTTCAACCTTATTGGACATTATGGACATTATGGACATCTCACATGGATTATTATGTATGCTTGCATTATGTAAGTAATTAAAGCTGCTAACAATGCTGTTCACCATTCATTTAATTAATGTCAAATCTTGTTGCTTAAAACAAGTCATGTCTTGGGACTCCTTTTCATTAGCTTCAGTAGTCTCCGAGTTATATATTTTTCTTTTTTGTGGGGAAGAAAAAAAGCACACTTCTTTGGGTAGCTTTTAAAAAAAAATATTTTTATTTCAAAACATATTGTCAAACACTACAGCATTGTCTATTAGAATTTGAAACCTTTGAAGTCAACAATGTATTTTTAATCTAAAAAAAAAAACTTCAAGCACAGCAATGCAGCTGCTTGTAATATTGTATTGCAGTCTGTTCTGTATCTGGAAAACTCAACTTTGCTGAAGGTTATTCAACATTCTAGCTGTAATGTCCTTTGTCTAAAACGTATGAAGTGTTTACCCCTCTCTGTCCAGCCATGTCTAAACCAACTAATAAAATAATTTATACATCCTTGTGTTAAAAATGTTCCATAAAAAGGTCTAAAACATTTTTTATTTTTTCTAATCTCATTATTAATCTACTCAGACAATGCACAATCAGCCAGCTTCAATCATTAGGGCAATCACATCTGGGTTTATTATTAGGTGCTATCAGTTATTAGCCATTGGTTGCTACTAGGAACCTATACAGTACTAGTTTATTAAGTGACAAAGGCCTGTTGCTTAACTGAGAATGTTCTCCTTAAAAGCAAAAGAAATAGTGATAAATGGTGCCTGTGATGAATTTGTCCAATTATTTATATATTTTGCATGTAACCAAAATAACTTTCAAATCATCAATTGAGACTTTGAATTTGAACATTGCCATGGACAATTTTTTGAAACTAAATTCCCAGTAACATGATTACAACAATGGTGCACCTTTACTGAACATAAAGAAGCTCTCCCTGTTTTGCTGTCCAGCTATACAGGTTGCTCCTGAGCTGCCAGTGATCCAGACCCCCTCTGCATTCTGGACCTGTCTGACTCGTCCTGAGATCTCGTCACATGGATGCCCCATGTGGTCTGTCTGGGATGCATGTGATGACTGGGAGCAGTTCCACTTTACCACAAAGACGATCCCGGCCTCAGCTGATGCTGACAACTGTTCCCTGAGGACGTTGCTCGATAGTTCAGGACTGGAATGTCCTACAGTCTACCTGAGCCTCTTATAACAAACTGGTCACGATATTACCTTAAACATATCTCTTGTTATACTGATCCAGCCTTCTAACACACAGTTTGACTACAGATCATACTGCTTTCCATTATCCCCCAAGTGAGGATGGGTTCCATGTTGAGTCTTGTTCCTCTCGAGGTTTCTTTCTCAGGGAGTTTTTCCTTACCACTGTTGCCATTGCCCTTGGCTTGCTTATCAGGGACAATCTTTCTGATTCATTCACATTCAGATTTAATACCATCTTCCATAATTCTTTTGATTTTGTAAAGCTGATTTGCGAAAATGTCAATTGTTAAAAACACTAATAAAAGTTAATTTAAATAAAGAGAATGGTTTGGTTTGAGTGTATGTTACTTAATTTTCCCTTATTACTGATATTTTGTTTATATAATACTCCAGCACCAGTAGCTGCAACTACAACATTGTTTTTAAGGATCGCAAGGATATCTTCTGTTTGATGAACGATGGTGCAGACACGTCTGGGTAATTTCATCACCAGTTAACTAAGTAAATGAACGGTCCATTCAGCATTCTCCATTTCACTTTTTTGGGCACTATTTATTCAAAAACAATACATTCAGTACTGTTCATTAAATGGATACGCTTTTTATCCCCCTAATTAAATCTATCTTGTAAAAGGTAGCTTTTATTATTTTTTACCCAGGGGTTATCTGTTGGCTCTGCTCAGCCCCCCATCATCTCCACAACTGCTTCTTTCACTTTAATCTCACATTTGTCTGGCAGTGGTTTTCAGCACAGGCTACTTTTTCTTTCATACACAGTATTTTCCCACCAAAATTTTGGAGTGTTCATTTAGGTGGCAGGGAAACTGTCAGCTTCAAAAAGCTATGTCCAGGCTGAAAACTCCGAAGCAGCACTTTCCATCCTTCTCAGAATATCAAGAAAATGACTTTACTCCTCCATTACCACTTTGCACTTTATGAGATTCAGTAGACTCCTACGAAGATGGCACAATGGGTAGCAAACAGCTAATTATGCTTCAAAGAAGATTGCCCTTAGACAATCTGTCAATCTCCTCCTTTCAATCCTTCCTCAGATACATGAAGTGGGCATGCATATCTACTATGACACAAATGTTGTTGTTGTTCTTTTGGCTGCTCCCAGCAAGGGGTCGCCACAGTGGAATGTCCAGTTAGCACAACAGCTTGGCACAGGTTTTATGCCGGATGCCCTTCCTGATGCAACCCTCCCATTTAATGGGAGAAAAATATGTGAGGTCCCCAAAACCATAAAATGCTGTGATGAAACTGGTTCTCATGAGGACCATCCCAGAAAAAGGAAAACCTACCTCTGCTGCAGAGGATAAAGTTATTAGAACGACCAGCCTCAGAAACTGCAAATTTACATCACCTCAGATTAGAGCCCACAGGAATGCTTCTCAGAGTTCAAGCAGCAGATATATCTTAACATATTTATGTACAGAGAAAATTGTATGAGTCAGGGCTTAAATTGCAGCAAAGAACTCACTACTTTGGAAGAAGAATAAGCAGAAAAAACTTGCCAAAAAAACACAAGGAATGGACATAAGATTAATGGAAAACCATTTTTTTTTTTCTTTTTTTGGTTCTTTTTTTTTTTCGTTAGACTTATAGGGGGAAGAGACAATTGCTGAATGTGTGATTCCTATTATTAAGCACAGAGGTGAAATTTTGCTGGTGACACTTTTGGTGACTTCAAAATTAAGGACTCATTTAATCAGCATGGCTACCACAGCATTTTGCAGCAACATTCCATTCCAACGCTTCTGCTTAGTGGGACCATCAAATGACCTGGTCCCCATAACCACCAATCTGTGTGTGTGTGTGTGTGTGTATATATATATATATATATATATATATATATATATATATATATATATATATATAGGGTAAATATTAAAAATATAAAATAAAATATATTAAGATTAAAATATATACATTAAGGTAGGTAAAGAATTGAAACAAAATATCAACCAAAAATCCAGAAAAGCACATGATACAAATGGTATGTATTAAGTTGCATTTCAATGAGAAAAATAGTATTTGATCCCCTACCAACCAACAATAATTCTTCCTCTCACAGGTTATGTGCTCCTGTGGTACACATATTAATTTAAAAAGGTGCTCCTAACAACAATGTGGTACTGTATGTGTACTGTATAAAAGCCACCTGTCCACAAAATCTCTATCTTCCATTCAAACCTCACCACCATCAGCAGGACCAAAGAGCTGTCAAAGCAAGTTTTGCAGGAACAAGATTTTAGACCCGCACAAGACTGAAATGGGCTACAAGACCATCAGCTAGAAGCTTGGTAAGTATGAGACAACTGCTGGAGCGATTATTTACAAATGGAAGAAATGCAAAGTAACCATTAATGGCCCTATATGCAAGATTTTACCTCATGGACTAAGAATAATCATGAGCAAAATGAGGGACCGGCCCAGGACTACATGGGAGGAGCTTGTGAATGATCTCAAGGCAGTTGGGAGCACAGTCATCACACAAACCATTGGTAACACAATACACCTGCATGGATTGAAATCCTTCAGCGCAGCAAGGCGTCCCCTCCTCAAGAAGACACATGTACAGACCTGTCTGAGGTTTGCCAATGAACATAAAGAGATTGGGATAAACTGCTGTGTTCAGATGAGACAAAAATTGAGCTCTTTGTCATCAACTCGATTTGCTGTTTTCGGAGAAAGAAAAATGCTGACTATGACACTAAAAACACCACAGTCCATACAGTCAGGCACGGAAGTGGAAACATTATGCTTTGGGGCTGTACTGCACTGAGGGGCCAATGGATGAGCCCATCTGTTGTAAAATCTTGGATGAGAAACTCCTAAAGATGGGTTGTGGATGGGTCTTCCAGCATGAAAATGACCCCAAACATACTGCCAAGGCAACTGAGAAGTGGCTCAAGAATAAGCACATTAAGGTCATGGAGTGGTTTAGCCAGTCTTCAGACCTTAATCCAATAGAAAATTTACGGAGAGAGATGTAACTTTGAGTTGCCAAGCAACAGGCAAGAAACCTTAAACATTTAGAGAAGTCTCTGTAAAGAATAGTGGATCAAACCAAGTACTAAGTCATGTTTTGCTTGGGGATCAAATACTTATTTCCCTCATTAAAATGTAACTTAATTCATAACATTTGTATCATGTGCTTTTTCTGGATTTTTTGTCTGAATCCTTTAATATAAATCTATGATAAATTATAGACCCTTCATTTTTTTGTAAGTGGGCAAACTTAGAAAAAAAAAAAAAAAAAAATATATATATATATATATATATATATATATATATATATATATATATATATATATATACACGTTTATTTATCAGTGTGTGTGTGTGGTGTGTGTTTTATTTTCCCCATAGAGCTGTCAGATTTACTTCCAATTAATGTGTTGCTGTTCCAGTCCGCTGGCTGAGGAGTGGAGCTGATCTGCAAACTTTTCTAAGAATCCACTGTTGCCATGGCATTTATACTTTTTTTGGGCTTCTCTTTTGGCTAGTTGCAGTTTCACAATGACTAATTTATAAAGAACAAATGTTTCTTGCCAAGCTATTTCTCAAAAGTGTTTTTTTTAGGTCACACAAACTTTAAGTCATATGACTGCTGTTCATTTTTGTTTGTCACCTTTGTACAGTATAACCTACTGTAGATTACTTGCTCATCAAGCTACTTTAGTATTTTGTAGCTCATCTTCTGGCATTAAGGTATCTGGTAATTTACTACTTCTACACAGAAGGAAAAACGCACCACAGTTTAAAAGTATGTTGATCTTTTCTAAATGTAGGATAGGTTTGACTAAAAACAATAGTGTTTATTTTATATAAAACCTGCAAAAGAATAGATTTTTTTAAAAGAATGTACCGAGTGATGTACAAAAAGTTATCAAAATTCAATTAAGTTCTGGGCTTGTAGCTGTCTTTTTATTGCTCCTTGTTACTAAACTCTCTTAAAAATTTTGCATTTACTGAAAGCATACCAAAATCTAAAGGTATATGATATTTTGATCAAATCAAACTTTATTAGACATATTTTAAAGTTATCTGATTATTTAAACTATTTAACTTGCAAACATGGGATAAATTTTGTTAATCTCAGTGGCTACCAATATCTGTAGAACTCTTACTACATAAAAATCTTTTCAAACCAGGCACGTTATTTACAGAGAAAGATATCTTTTACAACAAGAGTTGTGTGCCAAGGTCTTAATAGCAACATGCTGCAAAAATATGAGGGTCCAGTGTTGACAGATGGCATAACAGAATTTCAGAGTGTGTGGTGAAATTATGTAAGTGGGATTTGGCAGAGTGCCTGGTAAATAAAAATGAGAATTAAAGTTCTAAAGACCCATGATTTAACAGTCTTTTGGTATTTTATGTTCCACCATCCTGATGAGAGGGGGTATGGAGTAGTGACTGGTTTGTTCGAACATTTAATTGGTCAGGTCATGGTTATGCCAGAAAAAAAGGTTGTCAGGATGATTAAGTGAGAAAGTAACAGGATTAGGACTATGTGAATTTGAGAAGTGTAAAATTGAAAGTTTTTAAAGGTTGCATTACAGACATATTTGCATAGTATCTAAATTTTTGATCAAAGTTTTTTTTATTTATTTTTTTAACTTTACAGAAAAAAACAACAAAAGAGAACACAAAACCAACCCCCCATCCCCCCCAACACCAGACAAACACAAGGATATAACAATCAGATGTCCATAAAAAAAATTAAAATAAAATAATAATAAGTAATCTTCACACACACTTCCTTTACAGTACTTTATTGTATGCGTTCATGCGCTCAGCAAAAGTTAAGAAAGGCTGCCAAATACTATAAAATGTGCCAGTAGACCCTCTAACTGTGTACCTAATTTTCTTCAGTTTAAGACAGTACATCACTTCCCTTATCCAGTGGCTAAATGTTGGTGGATTAGGGTCTTTCTATTTAGTCAAGATTAATCTCTTAGCCAAAAGGGAACAGAAGGCCAATATTTTAATTTTCCTTTGGTTAAAACTGGTATTTTCTGGAGGCACACCAAACAATGCAACAAATGGAGTTGGCTCTACTATGTCTCCAAATATTCCAGAAAAAGTCTCAAAAATATTGGTCCAGAACATGAAGAGTCTTGGACAAGTCCAGAACATATGCAGCAGAGTTGCAGGAGCCTGCCTGTATCACATGTGGTGTCTATATCAGCCTTAATCTTAGAAAGTCTGACTTTTGACCAATGTAGACGATGCACAATCTTAAGTTGTATTACAAGTTTCCTGTATTATTTTGTGCCAGATTTCCTCTGAAATTGGTTCATCTAAATCTGTCTCCCATTTATTTCTGAGTAAGTCTAAGGGTGTTGAATCATACATATTGGGTATTTTATAAATCCTGCATATAGTTTGTTTTTGGACTGATTAACATTCAAATATTGAATCTAATAAAGAAAGTTGGAGGGCATGATGTGAAATTATTTTCAATGCCACAAAGTTCCGAAGCTGCAAGTACCTATAAAAATGTGATTTGGGAATGTCATATTTCTGTACCAACTGTTTAAAGGATGCAAAATTTCCATCAGTATAGAGTTCAGACAATGAGACCAAACCCTTTCTAGCCCAAACTTTAAAGGCATCATCTATCATACATGGAACAAACATGTAATTTTTAGCAATTGGGGCAGCCTGCGGTAACTCTTTAAGGGAAAACGATAGTCTGAAATGATTCCAGATTTTAACTGAATGTATAACAACTGGATTAAAAGTCAAACTAGAGATTGGTTGAATAAATGGTATTTTAGAACACACTAATGCTATTAGAGAAGTGGGCCTAACGGAGGCCCCTCCAAAATTGTCCAAACAGGGGGATTAATGTCATTATTTAACCAGAACATCAGTGCTCTTATATTGGCTGCCCAGTAATAATACATGAAATTTGGAAGTGCCATCCCTCCTTTTGCACAAGGTCTCTGCAGGATGCTTCTTTTAATTCTTGGTGTTTTTTTGTTCCAAATAATGGTTAAAATCAGATTATTTAATTTGGAGAAGAAAGATTTTGTTAAAAATAACGGAAGGCACTAAAAAATATACAAAATTACTCTTTATTGAGAACTCGCCGAGCGTCGCTGTAGTCATCCAAGTCTGACTGAAAACTCAGCTTTGGAGAGGTTTATACTTTACAAAAGGGAGGGATACAAAAAGGTGGAGACAACCTAAACAAAGCATAGTCTAGTACAGGAGTCAGCCTGGTAACGGAAGTTCCCCAGCCCTGATCTCATTAGCATAACAGTGGCTTTTATATGCATAGGTGCTAATCTAATCAGCCTGACAGTATCACCCAAACTTTTACATTCTCATAGAGACAAAGGCATAGCCTGGCCTTGAGATTAGCATTTACATTGACTTTGGGACCCTACCCAGTGGTCAGAAAGTACATAAAGACAACAGGTTAATGTCTCTGACACCTGGGGTACCAGACTTGATCTTTTTAGAATGTCACCAACTTTACCTTAAAATGTAAAACCCAAGGTACATAACTTGTTCAGTTTATATACTATTATGTTGGAAGCTAGATTTAACATTTTATAAATTTGTAATCCTACAGTTCCCCCTTTGAGAGTTCAAATAACTCTCACCAAATACAAATTTAGACATTTCATTCTTGTAACTTGTGATTATTACAGGCACATAGCGCTTGTTCTGTTGTTGATTGCAGTGATGAATGCCATGATTACACATAAACAAACATCTAGCTAGTGTCTGTGAAGTTCTTATGGATAATAGTCTTTTCTGGTTGGAGCGGCCATTTCTTCTTGATGGGCGTGGGTTATTTGTTGAATGAAACACTTGATACTGTGGACGCACAGATAGTACACCTGAAGGAAAAACAGCAGCAGAATTTCTATTTCCTTGATTCACAGCCAGGGTTTCTCCAACATGTGAATGTGAATTTGGCCCATGATGGCGCCGGTGTGTGTGGCGTGCCGTCTATCTCCGCCAATGTTGTGTCTTTTTATGTTATTACTATTGTTTATGACTTCAAATGTCAACTCTTTGCTGGTTTACGATCGCCAAACTCTGCTGGATCTTCGATTTGTGGCTAACGGTTTGATGAAACCACATTTTGATGGACAAAAGCCCCTACCCCCGATTTTTTCGGGGATTCCCACTCACCTATTCCGGGCCCAGGCCTTACCTGTCCGGCATAAACGCACCCGTCGTCGAGGTAAACGCGGCGGTCGGCTAGTCAGGCTGAAGGCTTGGTTAGGACGCTCTAATATGGCTTCTTTTAATAATTATGGATCGGTACAGCGTCTGTTTGTTGGCAGCGCTCGCTGGACCCTGTCGATGCCTGGTTGGTACCTGTCGTCGGCTCGGATGATATTTTCCTGCACCGGGATCCTTTCTTTCCTCGTCCGGCGCGGAGTAAATTTTGGTAACCTGCGGCCGTTGAGTCGTGCTCCCAGGGAGGCTATCAACGCGGATCCGCCGGCTTTGACGAGGATTGGCTTGGTAAACGCTAGATCGGTAGCGAATAAAACTTTTATCTTAAAGGATTTATTCATGTCCCGAGGATTGGAGTTTCTTTTTGTGACTGAGACGTGGCTGGGTGTTGGTGAGTCCAGTGTTTTCACTGAATTGTTACCTCATGACTGCTGCTATTTTAACTCCCCACGGATGCTGGGCCGAGGAGGTGGAATAGTGACGATTTTTAAAAATCACTTTAAATGTAAAGAGATGTCACTGTCGTCCTCTTTCAGCAGCTTTGAACTCAGTGTGTTTGAGGTGGGAAGTCATCATACAATGTTGTGTGCAATCATCTATCGGCCCCCTAAATATAACCAGGACTTTTTAAATGATTTTTCTGATTTTATGGCTGAAATTATGCCTAAATATGATCGCGTTCTTATTTTAGGAGATTTTAATGTTCATGTATGCTGCCCTGATAAGCCAATGGCAAAGGATTTTTTAAACCTCATTGACTCTTTTAATCTTGTGCAGTGGGTATCTGGTCCTACTCATGAACGCGGACACACGCTTGATCTTGTTTTATCATACGGTTTATCTGTTCTTAACTTGGAGATCTGTGAGGCAGTGTTTTCTGATCATATGCCTGTACTGTTTGAGGTTGATCTTGCATACACTACAGTTAAACCTCGCACTGTTGTTCGGCGCTGTCGTAATATCAACTCTACTACTGCTGCTCAGTTTTCTGCCGTTTTTACTCAGAACTGTCCTGTTCCTGATGCTATGTGTAACAGTACTGAGGAGATTAGCTCATGGTTTCATTCTGCTTGCCAAACAGTTCTGGACACCGTGGCTCCCTTAAAAACTAGGCACCAAAAAATTAGGTCTGAGCCCTGGTTGAACGATGTGACGCGTGCAGTTGGACGCGAGTGCCGTAGAGCTGAGCGTAAATGGAAAAAGGACAAATTGCAGGTGTCATTTCAAATGTTACGCGACTGTTGGAGTCATTATCAGAAAACTGTGAAGGATGCCAAGAGCAATTATTTCTCTGATATTGTTCTATCATGCTGTCATAAACCCCGTGTATTGTTTAAGACTATTGACTCGTTACTCAATGCTCCGCAGACGAACTGTATTGAGTCTTCCCCAGTTGTTTGCGAAGATTTTCTTAATTTTTTTATTGATAAGGTCTCTGCTGCTAGGGCCCTAATATCATCCCCAGCGTTAATTCATGACCCCTCTGTCTCGGTTCCTTGCTGTGCTGTTTTTGATAAGTTTGAGCCTGTGACTATGTTATCTTTACAGGAGATTGTTGGGCATTTGAAGCCCTCTGGTTCTCCTTATGATGTTGTTCCTCCTCGGCTGTTTAAATAAGTGTTTCCTACTGTTGGCCCAGCTGTTCTTGCTCTTGTTAACAGTAGTCTCTCTTCAGGTCTGGTACCTTAAACTTTTAAACATGCTGTAATCCAACCTCTCATTAAAAAACCTGTTTTAGATCCCACAGTTCTCGAGAACTACAGACCTATCTCAAAACTTCCCTTTCTTTCTAAAGTGATTGAGAAGATTGTGCACAGTCAATTAATTGCTTTTCTGGGAAAGTATAATATTTTAGAAGTTTTTCAATCTGGTTTTAAAACCTTGCACAGCACTGAGTCAGCTTTGTTAAAAGTGTTTAATGATATATTTTTAGCCACTGACTTCGGTGACTGTGCTGTTCTCGTCCTCTTAGATCTAACTGCTGCATTTGACACAGTGGATCATGAAATTTTGCTTTCTCGTTTGGAGCAGTGGGTGGGCATTAGGGGCATAGCATTGGAGTGGTTCCGATCCTACCTGGCGAACCGAACCGTCTGTGTGTCCCTTGGTGATTGTGTCCTCCTTTGCTCCTCTACTACATGGGGTGCCACAGGGATCAGTTTTAGGCCCCCTTCTCTTTTCAATCTATCTGCTTCCACTTGGCTCCATTCTTAGAAAGCATGGCATCTCATTCCACTGTTACGCTGATGATAGTCAGATCTATTTTCCTCTTAAAAAGAAAGATGCCTACTTGGTGAGACCTTTACTTAGGTGTTTTGAGGAAATAAAGTCCTGGTTGACCCTCAATTTTTTACAACTTAATGAAAAAAAGACAGAGGTGATGGTCTTTGGGGGATCTTCTGAGAACCCTTTTGTGGATCTGGGTTCTTTGTCCCAGTATGTGAAACCAGTCATCTCAAATTTAGGTGTCAAAGTGGATGCGGATCTTAGGTTTGACAGTCAGATTAGGGATGTTGTTAAATCAAGCTTCTTTCAATTGAGAAATTTGGCTAAAATAAATTCTGCTATCCCTAGGGAGCATTTTGAGACAGTAATTCATGCTTTTGTCACCACTCGAATTGATTACTGTAAAGCACTTTATGTGGGGGTTAATGCTTCCTCCATTGCTCAACTTCAGCGAGTACAAAATGCTGCCGCACGTCTTTTAACTGGCACACGGAAGTATGAGCACATTTCCCCAATTTTAGCCTCACTTCACTGGCTCCCTGTATATTTGAGGGTTCATTTTAAAATTCCCCGACCTACCTGTCTGAGCTGCTTCACCCATATTCGCCCTACCGCTCTCTTAGGTCAGCTGATCAGCTGCTCCTGTGTGTGCCGAAAACTAAGCGTAAGCTTAGAGGGGATCGGGCTTTCGCTGTTGCAGCTCCAACAATGTGGAATAAATTGCCTTTGCACATTAGACAGGCTTCTTCCCTTGCTGTTTTTAAATCTCTTCTCAAAACCCATTTTTTTTCCATAGCCTTTGATGACGTGTGAGATGCTGGCATTTGATTTATTTGTTTACTTTACTTATCTTATTTACTCTACTTTGTGTCATTTGTTCTTATTATATAGTTGCTGTTTTTTCTTTTATTATTATTATTATTATTATTATTATTATTTATTTTTATTTTTTTTTATTATGTCTTTTATTTGATTCTGTACAGCACTTTGGTCCAGTGTGGGTTTGTAAAGTGCTTTATAAATAAAGTTGGTATGGTATGGTATGTCTCCAAACCATGAAAACTTATCTTCAGTCATTTGGTGTAATTTTGTTGAAAGATCAAGAATGTCTTGTCCAGCAATCTTGATCATGTTGATGGATGACTGAAGTTCTCATATTTTATACTCTGCGTTGTGTATTTTTTTATCTTCTTTGACAGTTGGCTCGGTAGTGAGTCTAGTTGTCTGTTAGAAGTTGTGGCTTCCTTTGTAGGTGACGAGGTCAGCGTGTATGGGTCTCACGACAGCCATCAAGTGGTATCTGCACAGAGTAAGAAAGAAAAAAAAAAAAACTGACCAAGCAGTATCTGTTGTAAAATTCTTCAAACCCTAGGGTGGTATCCTCTGCTCAATCTGTGTCTGCTATTGTTGTTCCTCCTTTTCCTGTTTCTTAATTCCCGTGACACCTAAAGAACAGTGAGGTAAGGATAGACTAATGAATGGGGAAGGCCTATGAGCGAGTCTTCACCACAGGGTTTGGCCCCCGATGCCTGTTGCATTCGGTTTTTCCCTGGGCTCCTCACTGGTCCATGTGTCCTATCCTATCCCGGCAACACCCCCTCTAAACGTTGCGCAAGGACTTTAGCAAGCACTTTGGCATCTGTATTAAGAAGGGAGATTGGACGGTATGAGCTACACTCAAGAGGGTTCTTGTCTTTTTAAAGGATTAATGAGATAACTGCCTGACGCATGGTTGGTGGTAGGAATTTTACTGAAAGTGACTCTTCAAAAACTGATAACAGTAAAGGAGAAAGCTGCTCTAAATTTTTTTTTAAAGAAATCTGTTGGGAAACCATCCGGTCTTTCATTCCATGAATCGGAAGTATATAGTGACCGATAATAATTTTGGAAACATGCATTAATTTGAAGGCTATCAGTATTTTTTAAGCCTTGCTCATTGTTAATTATAGGGATGGACTGATTGGCAGCCCTTTGTCTTAGCTGATGAGCAAGTGTTCACCCAGCCTTGTTCCCATGCTCATAAGACATATGTCTTAATTTAGAAATAAGATATTTAGCCTGCCTTGTTGACAGGAGATCAAACTTAGTCTGCAAAAGTATACGCTTTTTCATTGTGTCTGCAGAGGGTATATAACTATATAATCTATCTAGCTCCAGTATCTCATCAGCCAGTTCTTTAAGGCATGCAGTGTCATTTTTATTCTTCCTTGCGCAATATAAAATTATCTGACCTTATAAATATGCCTTAAGTGACTCCCATATAGTTGAAGAGGACATCCCTGGTGTTTGGTTGGTCTCAAGAAAAAATGTAATCCCAAAGGAAATTAAATGAATTTAGTAAAAGCTTCCTCTGATAGAAGCAAGGAGTTTAACCTCCAGGGACGGTAGCTGGATTGTGTATTGGGGATACGCATTTTCATAATTAGGGGACCATGATCAGATATAACTATAGCTCCATAATGCCATTCGGTAATAAAAGGAAGAAGTCTCTTGTCTAGGAAAAAAGTATCTATACGGGAAAAGGTCTTATGAACATAAGAAAAGAAGGAATATTCTTTGGGAGTAGGATTACAAAACCAAACGTCAGCTATACCATATGATTTAAGAAAAAGTTTAATTGAACATGCTGATTTAGAAAGGGGAGCTTTTTTGGACGAGCTACAGTCTAAAATGGGGGAGAGTACACAATTTGTGTCGCCACCAAGAATAAGGTGGTGTGATGATATATCTGGTAACCGAGAGAAAATATTTAAAAAGAATGCAGGATTATCCCAGTTTGGTGCATAAATATTGGCCAGGATGACTGTAAGGGAATAAAGCTGGCCCACCACAATAACATATTGCCCCAAGGAATCAGCCTCTACACTAATCATAGTGAATGGCGTATTTTTCTTGAGTATGGCCACACCTCTAGCTTTTAAATGGAAATTGGAATGATATATCTGTTCCGCCTAAATCCCTCTGAGCCGGAAATGATCCGTTGTATGTAAATGAGCCTCCTGAAGAAATGCGATGTCCGCATCAAGTTGTTTTAAATTTGCAAATACCTTTTTACGTTTCACTGGATGGTTAAGTGACCTAACATTCCAGCTCACGAAATTAACTGAACAGCCATCCAGCCCTTTGGAAGTTTGGATAGCTCTCATCTTAAGGGGAAGTATTTATATATATATATGAAATCCATAAAAGCAACTTGAAAGTGAGTGAAAATTAACATGGACATCTGGCAGAATAAGTCTGGTAGTAAAAAAAACCCCCGGATAAACCCCCTCCCCCTCCCACTCATCACCTACAAGAACATGGTGAACAAAATACCCTGCAAAAACAAATCCACACATTAAGTGTTTGTGTTGGGAGCTCTACAGAGCCAACAGCTCACGCTCCTGCCAAACCCATCATACTAAAGTTACTCAAATAGCGCATTATGATATGTTCTAGAATCTGCGGAATAAGATAGTAATAACAGTAAGAATAATAATGGTAATAACAATAAGAAAAACAGTTAAACACGGCTCTACAGCCAATCAGGGGCGTCTGTGAGCTCGCGCACACGGAAGGAGCGGCTAGCGCTTTCCTCCGAGTGTGTTACTCCGCCCCTAACGGTGCGTGAGCGAGCAGTTCGAAAAGATGCGGTCGGCTCGCGTCACGTGGTTCGGAGGAAACACGGGATAGCTTTCGTCCTCCGGACTGAGTGGTGGTAGTAGCCTTAATGTGGGAGCCTCCTAGTGACGGGAAGGAATTGGCCACGACTAGATTGGGGAGAAAAATCGGGGGAAAAAAAAAGAATTGGACAGGACTAAATTTAAACAAAGAAAAAAAAAGAAAAACAGTTAAAGTAAGCCTATTGATAGCGGCAAAGGCAATAAGATTAGACGCTTCTCTTAAACTGCAACTAAGCAACTCAAGCTCACAATTAAGGAAGAGCTATATTATTAATTAAGATATAATAAAATGGTAATAACAACAATAATAATGATAATGATAATAATAACAATAAAATAAATAAACCAAAAAAAAGTAGGGAAGGAAACCTTAATGGTATATCAATAGTGAAATTAGTGATGTTTCCATCAGCAGCGAGACTATTAAGTAAATATTGCGGTGTCAGAATTATCTGTGGAAAGTCTCTTGCTCAAGACTGAATAGTACCTTGTATGCCCTCTGGGAGGAGCTAAAAACAATGCAAACCAAAGGTCACTGCTCCACTGAAACGCGGTCTAGACGGATAGAAGTTAAGTGTTTGCATAGTTTTTAAGCCTCTGTGGGGATAATCTTCTTCTTGATATACCTCATGGCTTCCTCTGAATCTGTGAATACCTTTTCTCTCCCGTCGTGTGAAACACGTAAACAGGCTGGGTATAGGATGCCATTTCGGACTCCCTGATAATTACGCAGTAGTTTCTGGGCCTCGATAAACGCGGCCCTGGCCTTGGCAACACTCGCAGTATAATTCAGAGAGATGGCGACTGATTGTCCATTAAATCTCAGCGGAGCCCGAGCGCGCGCACAGCTCAACACCTCGACACAGTCTTGGTGATAGTGAAGTTTAGCCATGATGACACGCGGTTTTCCATGAGATCTTCTTGGAGCCTGAATTCTATGCAAGTGGTCCACAAGCACATCCTTTTCGAGTTGTAGTGTTTCTTTCAGCAGCCTCGAAACAAACACAGTAGAGTTTGATCCCTCCGTCTCAGCTACCCCCACTATCCTGATATTACACCTTCTAATCCTTCCCCTCCATGTCCTCGCATTTCCCTCTTAGCTCAGCTACCTCTGTTTTCAAACAAGTGACCACAGATTTTAAAGTTGTCACTTTGTCTGACCACGTTGATAGGCCGCCTTCCACCTCCTGTATCACGGTCTTCATCTGCTCTATTTTCGAGTGAAACGCTGCAGCATTATGTATAATTTCCCCTTTAACGGATTGTATCTCGTATCACTGCATTTTTTAGTTCAGCATTAATTACTGCCAAGATGTCTTCTTTTAATGAGCGAAATATCTTGGATTTCAAGGCCTCAGGATCCATTTTCTCCGGACTGCCCGGAGGGGGTGGTGTTGCTAGGGACCAGGTGACGGTGAAGCACGAAGACGAGGCAACGTTGGGCAATGCGTCGTATGTATATTTGCGTAGTTTTTCCGCCATTAAACCGCGTGTTAATTTTCCCCTTATTTTAAAGTGAAAATCATATAAACTTTTATATAGTGTTCTCATAAAAAGCACTTATTTATATAAAAAAACAAGAGTTCGGCAAGAGCACAAGCCAATAGTCCTACCCCATTGCCATGCAAGAGCGCCCCCCATAGTACCTAAATTTTGACAGGCTCAAAGAATAAGTTTTTGTGCTATTTCATGACAAATTAGAAATAAACATTTTCTTAAGTTGCTTCCAAGTGATCAATCTGCATTTGGTAGCTGTTTATGGCAACTTTCTACACTGTATAACCTCCAACTAGATAAATGTTGAATAAATGAATATTGTATTGTTGGTCCAACTTCCTACAGTTGTATTTATTGAAGCAACAGGTAACATTGTGTTCTTGAAAAGTTTAAAAAGACAGGCTGAATAAATAAAACAAAAATCACATTGAGCCAGCAATTTGCCTTCACTGAGATGCAATCACATGATTTATAATACCACCCAACCCCCACCCCCTCCGTCCACTGGACTGATGTTATCAAACTGCACTAAAGAGGTGAAGATGGTCATTTTGTGGACTCCTTATTCTCAAAAATAAGATATGTTTCCATTAGATTACAGGTATTTTAGACAGTTAATGTTATATAATATACGTGAGGCCGTCTGTTTCCTCTTCTCGTTATATTAAGGAACCCTGACATTACTGAGGTGAGCTTAGCTAATGCTAGGCTTCATGTTACCGCATTGTACAGGAGTTAGGAAGATAAGTGTTCAATCGTATCTATCTTTTTTCACCTCTTTGCCCCGACTTGCAACAGTGTCCTGGGAAAAACCCTCCTTTTTTTCAGTTAAGGAGTAGTGGCGCTTCAGTACTCAGTAAGGGATATAAAGACTGCCAGAGTCACTAATGCTCATCTACTGTATGATTGTTATATACCTGTAGGTTAACTTATTTATAGGAAAACTGAATTGAGTAAATACCTGGTTATATTAAGTCATCACTCCAAACATGTAGTTACTCCTAAGAATAATGTAAATAAATGAAACCCATGTAGAAGTCCATGAGCTCTTTGTCTCTTGTTTTATTTTCAGCATCAAAGATTCAACACGTCATACAGTTCTCTTGAGTAAATCCACTGTGGTTACAACTACCTATTCGCTGTATCTCATTACGGTTTTCTTAAGTTTACAACAAGTTTACTGTTTTTTCATTAGCAGTAGGTGGTTGGGTGTCAGGGGTCCCAGATTTGTGGGATCATCCGTAACAGTGGTAAGGGGTCGGCCATTTATTATTGCTTTCACTTCACACAGGAGTGTATGCAAGCTCTCGTCATTTAGTGTTTGTTCTTTCAGCACGGATCTCAGGATCTTTCTGACTGATCTTATCTGCCTTTTCCATATTCCACCAAAATGAGATCCAGAAGGTGGGTTGAAAATCCACTGTATCCCCTTTCGCGTGAGAACATTTAAAATTTTTGACTGATTCCACTGTTGGATAGCTTTACGCAAGGTACAAAATATGAACAGAAAACACAAAAAATCTACAAAGTAAAAATATAAATAGTGAAAATATAAACTGTAAACTTTAAACAGTGTGCACATGTACGTAGTGCACAACGGATATACAACAGACAAATAAAACAAAAATAAATTTTAAAGTTAACAGAAAAAACTGTTAACAGTGTGCAGACATGTAGTGCAAACATTATCAAAAAACAAACACAAAAACAGAAATACTTATGGCATTAGTCAGCAAGAGTGTTCTATTACCGTCAGCCACTCATTGCCTGGGCAAGCATACCCATAACATTGAGGAATGCTTGATTGAAAGCAGCCATCTGAGAATGTTCCTCTGCCCTCGAGGCCACTTCCTACTCCCTCGCTTGTTTGGCCTCTTCCAGTGCCATCTGCACGTGGCGCTCCCTCTGGGCACGGTTGATGTCTGCCACCTGCATCTCTCTTAATACAGCAAGTTGTTCCTGATGGTGCAGGCTCTGTTTCCTCTTGCCTGGACCAAAGCGTAGAAAATTGGAGTAAAAATGGGAAAAATTATTTTTGAAATTCATTTGATTTTACTCAATTACATTTACAGTATCTATGATATTATATGGTATTATTATTTATGGTATTATACTATTTATGGTAAGCAACAGTAATTCATGAGACATGGTATATAAGGATATATATCCTCTATTGTGATATCTCATTTGTACATATTATGATATATGAAATATCAAATTTGTATTATACCCGTTAACACACGCTGCGGTGTCGTCGTGCAGCTGGAGGCCGATGGTGATAGTGTTGGCGGGCGTGGTGGAGACGCTGCTAGCACTGCTTGGGAAGAGGAGTCGTTGTCGTTGCATGTAGAAAGTGCAAGTGAATCAATCGTGGACAATGAGTCTGAAACGCAAAGTTTGTCTAATCAGTTGGGAATGTACAAATTAGGTGCGTCCGATCCTTTGTTGGCTTCGCTAATAATACTAGCGGGTCTGTCGTGTCTCGTGTTGCAAGTTCAGTGACGCAGTAATGGCGTTTTTTCCGGCCAATCGGTGACCAGCAGAGTTTACATGTCACGTTTTGGTAACAGTTCGGCATGCTTGGAACCTCGGCTGAGGTGGTACTAAAAAAAAGACCAGGTACCAGGTACTGTTTCCAGTGGAAAACCCCCCAAAAGTGAGCTGTACTGAACCATGCCGTACCGTACTATGCAGTGGAAAAGCGCCATCTGTTGGCGACAAAAGTTTTTCATTGTCAATGTATCTTAAAACAGTTGTACTGTCAGTCCAAAACATAGAGTCAAGCAATTTCATTTCCAGGTGACCTTTCAGCATTTTGTCATTGTTTACGGCAACTACTGCTGCAGTCAATTCCATTCGTGGAATAGTGGTTTGTTTAAGGGGTGCTACACGAGAGTTCCCCAACATGAATGCACAATGTGTGAGTCCATCAGAATTTACCAACTTGAGGTGTGAGACAACTCCGTATCTCATCTCACTTGCGTCTGAAAAGTGAAGTTGTGCTGTAGTCGTGACAAAGTCAACTGGTTTTATGCATCTTGCCACACTAAACTCAGACCGTTGGTGCAGCTCTTGTAGCCAGGATTTCCATCCTTTTACAAACTGTTCGGGAATGTCGTCATCCCATGCAAGTCTTTCTTTGCACAACTGCTGCATTTAAATCTTAGCTGGCAGTATAACAAGTGCGAGGAAACCCAAGGGGTCGAAGATTGAACTAGTGATTGACAAGATTTCTCTTCTAGTCACAGGCTGTTCTTTTAAACTAATCTTGAACTTGAACATGTCTGAGTTGATGCACTACAACACCCCTAGAGCTTTCTCATCAGGAATTGCATCTTCCTAAGGTCTAAGTCTCTCATGTCTTTGATTCTTTCACTCTCAAGAATCAAAGTCAGTAGGGCAAGACTGTTACTTGCCCACTTGGCGAGGTTGAACCCTCCGCTTGCACAAAGGCTGGTGAGGTCGTTATATAAAGCAACTGCTTGATCATGGCTCAAAACAGATTTCAAACAGTCGTCTAGGTAAAAGTTCTTAAGTACTGTGTTGACTGCCTCGACAGGTGCACTGCTGCGGTTGTCTTTTGCTGTTCTCCTAAGGGCGTAATTGGCAATGCTCGAAGACGGTTTTGCACCGAACAGATGAATAAACATTTTATCATTAACCAGGTCTTGATTTACATCTCCATTCGGCCACCATAGAAAGCGCATAAAGTTTGTGTCTTTTTCTGGAACTCTCACCTGATAGTACATGTCTTCCACATCTGCCATCATGGCAACTTCCTCTTGTCTGAAGCGTGTAAGCACTCCAATGAGTGAGTTTGTCAAGTCTGGTCCTTGTAGGAGCTCGCTATTTAATGATACTCCCTGATAGCTGGCAACACAGTCAAAAACCACTCTCAGCTTTTTCTTCTGAGGGTGATATACACCATGGTGAGGTATATACCACACTTGACCATCTTGTCGACTTAAACGACTGAGAGTGTGGGGACCTTAACTGCATGACCCTTTTCGAGCATATTTTGCGGGCTTTACCACTATCTAAAAATAAATCAATGGAAATATTGCCACAACACAGGAGGTTCGCTTTCGGGGGCGAAGCTTACCAGTATCGGGTCCTTCCATTTGGTCTAGCTTTTTCATCCGCACATACACAAAATACATGGATGTAGTTCTGGCTCTTACGACTCCAGAGCATCCGTATTGAATTACATGACTGGCTGGCCCAGTCTCAGTAGCTAGCGCTTCGACATCAGCATGTCGTTCTAGCTAATCTTTGTTTCCTAGGATTGAGATCCAATGCCATAAAAGCATGCTCTTTCCTGTTTAGAGGACATCATTTTTGGGTGTCACATGGAATTTGAGCGTAAGCGGGCACAGCTGTCTCCTGCTCGTGTCGAATCCATTCTCAACACCGTCAAGGAAATCAAGCTAGACCAGAAAGTGACCATCACTTTCAGAGATCTTAGCTCTCATGGCAGCAGTATCCACGGTGACACCTTTGGACCTGAGAAATGAGAGCATTTCAGTTGTGGCTAAGAACCAGTGGATTTTACTCTAGGGCCAATCCACAATAAGGGCTACGCGCCAGGTGCTTCGTACCCTTCCTATGTGGTTCAGACCCCGGTTTCTGACTCTGGGTCCCACTCTAAGTTCGTTTTGTCGTCGCAGATGCTAACGATAGATGCTTCCCTCATGGGCTGGGGTGCGGTCTTAAATGACTGTCCAGCCCAAGGGAGCTGGAGAGGCCATCTTTTTGCGCGGCACATCAATTGCCTCGAAACGATGGCTCTATTTCAGGCCCTAAAGCACTTCCTCCAGCAGTTGAGACTACCATGTCCTAGTGCGGGTGGACAACACTATGGCAGTCTCATATATTAATCGCCAGGGCAGACTGTGCTCGCGCAGCTAAATAGCTAGCGCACCAGATTCCTGTCCCTCAGGGCGATTTACATTCTGGGAAAATTTCATGTAGCGGAGGTGGACCTCTTTGCCTTGCAAGATCAGCAAATGTTCCCTTTACTACTCTCTGACTCTAAGTCATGCTGGTCTTCCAGCCAGCGTAATTAAGACTATTCTAAGTACTAGGGCTGCCTCCCCTCAAATAGAATGTATTTGAAAGTTGGTGCATGACGAAGCAGGTAGACCCAGTCCACTGCCGAATTGTTTCAGTGCTGGAGTTTCTGCTGAAAAAATTTGTCCTCTGGCTTGTGCCCCCTTGTTGAACCACTAGAGTCAGCGCCTCAGGTTTCTGACCCTTAAGATGGTTTTTCTAAATGGTGTTACCTCTCTAAGAGGATCGGACATCCCTATTGTTTTTGAAGCCTTCTGTCCTCCGCCTTTACAGCTTCGGAGCAGGAGAGACTTAACTCACCGTGTCCAGTACGTGCTCTTCAGATTTACGTCCACCGCATCAGCCAGTGGCGTAAGTCAGAGCAGCTTTTACATGCTTCGGGGCCACAAGCTGACTGAGAGATGCTATTGCCCTCTCCTATGAGGCGCGTGGGCTCACTTATTGTGTCCAGTACGTGCTCTTCAGATTTACGTCCACTGCATTAGCCAGTGGAGTAAGTCAGAGCAGCTTTTACATGTTTTGAAGCCGCAAGCTGCGTGAGAGATGCTATTGCCCTCTCCTATGAGGCGCGTGGGTTCACTTCGCCTCTAGGAATCAGGGTTCATTCAACCAGGGGAATCGCCTCATCAATTGCACTAGCAAGAGGTATCCCTTTGCAGCAAGTATGTGACGCGGAGGGTTGGTCCTCTCCGCACACATTTGCCAATATGCATCCTATTGTTTTGAAGCCTTCTGTCCTCTGCCTTTATAGCTTCGGAGCAGGAGAAACTTCACTTACTGTGTCCAGTATGTGCTCTTCAGATTTACGTCCACCGCATTAGCCAGTGGCGTAAGTCAGAGCAGCTTTTACATGTTTTGAAGCCACAAGCTGCGTGAGTGATGCTATTGCCCTCTCCTATGAGGCACGTGGGCTCACTTTGCCTCTAGGCATCAGGGTTCATTCAACCAGGGGAATCGGCCTCATCAATTGCACTAGCAAGAGGTATTCCCTTGCAGCAAGTCTGTGACGCGGAGGGTTGGTCCTCTCCGCACACATTTTCCAATATGCATCCTATTGTTTTGAAGCCTTCTGTCCTCTGCCTTTACAGCTTCGGAGCAGGAGAGACTTCACTTACTTTGTCCAGTACATGCTCTTCAGATTTACGTCCACCGCATCAGCTAGTGGCGTAAGTCAGAGCAGCTTTTACATGGTCTGGGGCCGCAACGGGGGGTGGACCCCACTACACTGGGCTATTGCCCTCTCCTATGAGGCACGTGGGCTCACTTCGCCTCTAGGAATCAGGGCTCATTCAACCAGGGGGATCGCCTCATCTATTGCACTAGCAAGAGGTATTCCCCTGCAGCAAGTGTGTGACACGGAGGGTTGTCCTCTCCGCACACATTTATTACATTTATAGTTTGGATGTTCATGCTACTCCGGGCCCACGGATCCTCGAGTCAGCTACCCAGACATAGTTCTGAGACCTTCTCGGCCTTGTGCGCACACGCTACACAACCTTGGAGTCCAGACACTTGCAGTGCGGCCACGTTGGTACTCTCGTTCCCATAGCGTTTTCACGCAGCATCGAGTGTAGCCTTTGAAAGGGAACGTCTCGGGTTACTTTGCTGTAACCCTGTTCCCTGAAAAGGCGGGAACGAGATGTTGCGTCCCAATGCCGCACTGCCTATGTGACCGGACGTCCGTGCAGACAAATCAATCTGAGGAATGTTTCCGGTTCACTCTTATTTATAACCTGCAGGTACATCCTAACAGATGACGTCACCTGACCGAGGTTATAAAAGCCAAAAATTTGGCGTGTTTGGTACACACATGCTTCACAACCGGCAACATGACAAGATGTTCCCATAGCGTTTTCACGCAGCATCTCATTCCCGCCTTTTCAGGGAACAGCGTTACAGCAAAGTAACCCGAGACGTTTTCCGACAGTAACTCCATCAAACAGGACGTGTCAGGCTGAAATAGCAGTTACGTATCTGAACCATTTGGCAGTGGACTGGGTCTATCTGGTTTGTCATGCATCAACTTTCAAATATATTCCTTTTGAGAGCATACTCTTCTAAGGAAGGGAGCCCTAGCACTTAGAATAGTCTTATTTATGCTGGCTGAAAGATTAGCTTGACCTAATTGGTCCCCTTCAGGGACGGAACATGAAGGTTCCAAAGCTTGGGCTGGGGATGAAATATCGTCCCCTGCACCTGAGCGGCAAGACGTACCTGGGCCACGTACGGGCCAAGGTGTCCAAACCCAGGGGGGGTTAAAAAGAGTCAGAGAGTAGCAAAGGGGACATTTGCTGATCTTACGAGGCAAAGAGATTCACCTCTGCTACATGAAATCTCTCCAGATTGACTAACTACATCGGGGTGGGGTTTCCATTCCCCGTGTGTCAGCAATTGACTGGACCGTACAACTGCTCCCACATTCATATGCCCTGGGATGTAAATCACCCTGAGGGAGAGGAACCTGGTGCGCTAGCTAACTAGCGGCGCGAGCACAGTCCGCCCTGGTGATTAATATATGAGACTGTCATAGTGTTGTCCACCTGCACTAGGACATGATAGCCTCTCAACTGCTGAAGGAAGTGCTTTGGGGCCAGAAATAGAGCCCTCGTTTCGAGGCAATTGATGTGCCGCGCGAGAAGAAGACCTCTTCAGCTCCCTTGGGCTGGACGGTCATCTAAGACCACACCCCAGCCCGTAATGGAAGCGTCTGTCGTTAGCATCTGCGACGACAGGACGAACTTAGAGTGGGACCCAGAGTCAGAAACCGGGGTCTGAACCACATAGAAAGGGTACGAAGCATCTGGCGCATAACCCTTATTGGGGATTGGCTCTAGAGTAAAATCCCCTGTCTTAGCCACAACTGAAATGCTCTCATGTGCAGAAGGCCCAAAGGTGTCAGCGTGGATACAGCTGCCATAAGAGCTAAGATCTCTGGAAGTGATGGTCACTTTCTGGTCTAGCTTGATTTCCTTGAGGGTGTTGAGAATGGATTCGACACGAGCGGGGGACAGCTGTGCCCGCTTACGATCGAATCCCATGTGACACCCAATATGTTGTCCTCTGAACAGGAAAGAGCACGCTTTTCGTGGCGTTGGGTTTCAATCCTAAGAAACAAAGATGAGCTAGGATGACATGCTGATGTCAAAGTGTAGCTACTGAGACTGGGCCAGCCAGTCGTCTTTGTAATTCAAATACGAATGCCCTGGAGTCGTAAGCGCCAGAACTACATCCATGCATTTCGTATATGTGCAGGTGGGAGAGCTAGACCAAATTGAAGGACCCGATACTGGTAAGCTTTCCCCCGAAAGCGACCTTAGGAACCTCCTGTGTTGTGGCAATATTTTTATATGAAGTAAGCATCCTTCAATCGATTGTCCCAAATCAATCGCTTGGTAGGATTTGAGAGCAATCACTTTGACAGTCAAAATTTTGAAGCTGTATTTATTTATTTTAGATAGCAGAACAGCCCGCAAAAATCTAAAAATTGGACGTAGCCCCCGGTTCCTCTTGGGAACCAAGAAATACCGACTGTAGTAGCCTCACTCACTGTCTGGTAGGGGAACATGTTCCATGGCCCCATTTACCAGCAACTTCTGTCAGCAGATGCGCACTTTCTGGTTTCACGGAAGTGGAGACCACGCCGTTGAAACACGGAGGGTGATGTGAGAACTGCATCTTGTAGTTTCTCTCTACAGTGCTTAGCACCCAAGGAGATATCCTTGGCAGTAGTTTCCACGCTGCCGGTTTCTCTGAAAATCTTGGCAGCTTGGTTAAACTGGGGGGGCGATTTTAGATGGTCGGCATCCTAAAACATGGCAGGAAAAACCAAAAAGCTAACACTTAACACTAGGACTACCAGAGAGGCGCCATTTGGCCCTATCCCCCTAGCTCTACCAGAGAGGGGCCATTTGGCCTGGTTGTTTTTACCTAATATCCTTAATCACAAGTGAACAGTTGCCTTTGTTCTGTAAATGTGGCAATTACTTACTTAATTACTTACTTAAATTAATGGGAGTCAATTGTCGGTGATTATGTTGTTAAAACCAAGGGGCCATTTGGCCTACCTCTGGTAGGGCTGGAGGGGTCAGAAAAACCTGGCAGTTCTAGTTTAATTGGAGACTTGTGTTGCCCGAAACACCAGTGGTGGCGGAGCAAAAACACCGACCTCCTGGGGTGCCAGGAAGAACACTTCACTCTCGAAAGGACTTCTGCGTGCTTCCCCCCATTGGGGGGCCACCCCATGGTCCTGGCCACATGAACCTCAGGGCTTCTTTGTGAAGAAGACAATATGAGCTCTTTTGAGGTGGATTGCGAAGCGCGGCGCGACGTACCCCAATTTTTACGAGGGGGTGCCCGGCTCAAAAACACTCTCCTTGTTTCATGCCTTGCAAGAGTCAGACCCGGTCAAGACTGGGTGGGCGACAGGCCCGACTCTTGAGCACGGCGTGGAAGGAATTTCCGAAGGCTTGTTCATATAAACTTCGCCTCATGAACCTAGTGGCGAACGAGTTAACGACATCGCCAAACATGCCAGAAGGCGAAATAGGGGCATCAAGGAGGAATGCGCGATCCTATGCTTGATGCCGCTGAGATTCAGCCACAAGTCTGTGGCCCAGCGTAATTCCAGAACGCCCTAACTTGAAGAGCCCTGCCAGTACTCAAGTCTCTCAGCAGGTCAGCCTGGTAGACCTGCAAAACCATCATGGTGTGCAAAGGAGCACCAACCAGACCTGCTGCCTAAAAAGCTTTTCCCTCCAGGGAAGATAAAAGTCTATGCAGCTTGAACAGAAGTATTAGCTTTTCAGGGAGGATGATGTCCCAGGAGAGAGATACAGTGGGAGCCACGTCAAACAGCCGCTT
This sequence comes from Clarias gariepinus, assembly GCF_024256425.1. NCBI lineage: Eukaryota > Metazoa > Chordata > Actinopteri > Siluriformes > Clariidae > Clarias > Clarias gariepinus. The sequence continues at coordinate 22,624,684 of NC_071103.1, read as the reverse complement.
GGAGCATGATAGGTCCATGACAGGACCGTGACAGGACCATGATCGATCCGTGCACGGAATGTGATCCCCCGCGATGACGTAGTTAACGATGCCCCACCCCATAAACGCCCCCATGCGCTTTCTTAAAAGATGGTTGCAATGCTGTATAATACCGCCAGATGGAGCATTGACTGCTTCAGTTAACTGCAGTGTCCAAGCAGCCGGTTACTATATTTAATATATATATAACATAACTTACGTCAACATAGTTTCATAAAAAGATGATGTGGTAAAAAAGAGGGATAAAAAACGATTCATAAAACAGATTTAAATCACTCAATACACAACCCATGATGCTTATGCTATTTTAATTAATGATTAATTTAATTAATTAATAAAACTACTTATTGCAATATTTTTCACGACATCCTTAATAATACTTAAAGACGGACGTCTGTAGAAGAACATCTGTAATTTATCTATACCAGTCGTTATAGGTACGGAATACAAATGCGGGCTATGTACAATATTTTACATTATGGTGTTTTTATCTATTTCCGTTTAATACACTGGTAGATAATATTTTACTGCAAAGTAAAGCTTGAAATATAACTTCTGCTTGAGTTTGTTTTCGTTATATTTTTGATGTTTTCGCTGATGTTTTTTTTTCGCTGATAGTCAAAAATTGGCATAACAAATCGATTAATGGCGCATAATATCTGGAACAAATATCTGTCCATACGGATCAGTATGTCTTTAGTCATTTAACCAGCATAACGTCCCCCATCAAGGATCTGATGGGACATTAATCACTTATCACTACGGTGAATAGATGCGGCAGCAGAGACAGATTAAATCCCCATAAACAGTCACACCTGAACACAATACTAACAGAACTAAACAGGTCCAGAGGGTCAGCACATGTTATCAGGACAGGGATCACCTACAGGATACTACTGTAATTTTTACTGCTTATATATTTTTGCCATAGTTTCATTTGGTTTTACGTGATTTCATGTTTAACTTGTTCGTGTGTGTACGTGTGTCTGTGTGTGTGAGAGAGAGAGAGAGAGAGAGAGAGAGCGTGCGCGAGAGAGGGCTTATATTGTGATTTATCCAGGGTTACTAAAGCCTGGCTTACTACTACTAATAAAAAATATTTCAATGTAACCCATGGGTCTCAATCACAAAATCAGCCAACGCTGTAAACAGATGACAAGACAAATTATATAGGCTACCCTGAAACGTTAATTTGAACATTTAAATATATATATTTCATATTCGACAATATTTCGACAATAATAGTCGATCTTATATATATATATATATATATATATATAAGATCGACTATTATTGTCAGGGTCAAGTTTACGGGGCTTCTCAGTCTTTCGTTAATTTTACTACTGACTCGAAACCAATGCGGCTTATTAAAGATGCACAGTTTTATTGGACATGGCTGTTTTGTAATGTTCTGCAAAATAAACACTGTCTACGGTTCGAATATACTGTGAACGTCTCAAAGTCACGTCTCTAGATCCTTCTGCAGTAATGTTATCGTGGTGTAAATTATTAACGTATCGAAGTATTTCACTTGCAGACAAAATAGACCATGTCTAGTAACGAAAGTAATGAATTTGTCACTACTCTTCTCTTACGCAGCACGGCTAAAAAGATAAGAAAAAGTTACACCAATCCTGCCACGATGCTACCCTGTCCCAACACTGGCTGGGGAGATGAACTCAGACTTTACAAAACTTACTATTATTTCATGAGATGAAATTAAGCTAGGATGAAGAGAACAGAAGTGAACTCTCCTCTGTGTAATATCTAAGTAGAGTGTAACTGGAGCAGCCACAAAATGCTCCCCGTCTAACTCTGATTAGGAAAAGCTCACAGACACCAAACCTGCAGCACTTTGGTGTAACTTTTATTATCTTTTTAGCCGTGCTGCATAAGAGAAGAGTAGTGACAAATTCATTAATTTTAATAACGTGATGTTTGATTGGATATTATATCATTTCCAAGTTTGATAGTGTCGATTTTAGAGTGCATTATACGTGCGATGCGAAAAGGAAGTAAATAAACACGTAGCAATGCAAAGAGGACAGAGCTGCGAAAAATGTAAGCAATATAAATTCAACAAAGTGTGATCATAATGGTTGTTGTTGCTGCTGTTTAGGTAATTGGTTCCATCGTGTTACTGAACGCAACTGTGTTCACAAAACCGAGCGGAGGGAAAGAAAAACACTCGCTAACGCGTTTGAATGAAAAGGGGCGGCGGCTTTTCTTTGAAGATAGCGATTGCGTAATGGGGGGCAATCCGTGCTGGGCGGGGGGCGTTTTAGGGCATAACACACCTCTGAACGTCTTTTGTCTTGTAAATGATTATCTTCGTTCACCTTCCAATCCCCCACAGCGCACACACTCTCTACACTGTTGCTATGTCTGTTAGGGCACTTGGTTATACAAAGCACCTTAATGTATGAAACACTTACTTCCTGGTTTGTTTTATTTTAAATATTGCTTATTACCTTTTCCCGCAAAATAAACATTAAACATAAACAACAAGTTATCATTGTGTAAGGACAAAAACAGACCCTGCTCTTGTTAGGACTGATTTAGGACTGATGCTGAACAGCTGTGTTCATAGGTTTAATCAACGATTTACAAGACAACAGTTAAAGCGTTTGTGGATGAGAGGTGTGTGTGTGTGTGCGCGCGCGCGCTCCGGCATTTCTCCGTTGCTTTAACACAAACATTTGGGCAGAGACAAGTAAGTCTGAAGTACCCCTCCCCCCGCCAAACACACACACACACAGAGCAATTAGCACCATGTCATAGTCAGTATTCTCCACTGAGGTTTCTTACCTTCCACTCCTTCTAAGTTTGTTTTTGCTCTTTTAATGGAGTTCTTAAAAAAAAACAAAAATTTTATACTGAGAAAAAATAATTATGGGTCATATAGTCACAAACACAAACTAGCACAGATACATATGATCAAGTGTTTTACTGTTGTTTTAATTTGTTTTTAAAAAACCAGTAATAATAATAATTATTATTATTATCATTATTATTAGCCTAACTCTTTGACTATTTAAAACAACGTCGGGTCCCATTTTTGCACATTGAAGTTATTGGTTTAAGTAAATGTATTTTTAAATACACAAACAATCCCCCAACAATTAAAACACGCACACATGACTTTAAAAATAAAATTTATTCTTCCAAAACTAGTCAAAGGTAAAACAATAATTTGTATAAAACAGGTAAAAACATGTTAAATTTTTGCTTAAAGGTCATTAAAATACCAGGATAACACCAGCTGCTTATCAGTCTCTATCTGGTTCTTTTATATTAAAATATCACTTTTTTTTTTAATATTAAAGATGGAACTCTTTAATTCTTTGTTTCCCCCCTAAAGTATCAGACGTTTTGCAATTCTATGTTCAGAACATACAGTAGACCTGACCAAACATCATTCTAAAGCTGTTGCACTGTGACGTCATCCCTCCTACAGCTCCCTCAACAGCTTGTTCAGGCTCCTCCAGTAGCTCCAAAAGGCCAACCGTCATCCGTCTGACCCCCCAATCCTCCAGGGCGGAGCTCTGATTAAAGAAAACAGGAGAATTTAGTGAAGACAAAGATAAATAAACTTTACAGAATATCTAGTTGTAATAAATATAAAAGATATTAGTAAACCTACACCACAGAGTGTGTAAAATACTGTTTTGGGGAATTCTGGAATGTAAATAAACTGGGATAACTTTAACCATTGAACTTTGTTAGTGTTAACCCCGGTCTGTCTGTATTATCGTCTGCATTAAATTAAAATGCGCTTTTCATACAAATAAGTTAGGCGATATAACACTTGTATATATTAGTTCATCTCTGAAGCCAAACTATAACTTACCCAGTACTGAAGCCCCCCACACCTCCTCACACACCTCCCCACACACACACCTCCCCCTCCTCACACTCCTTAACTGATAAACACTTCAGAGTTTTTATCCATCTCGGTAACTAAGCGCTCGCGCTACCGCGCAAAGTCACGGCCAAACTGAGAAAAATATAAACCGGGTTATGAGCGTTTAGCTCGCGAGCTCCTGTACATCTATCCTCAGCTTGTGTCCTTTATGAACTGCATCACATTATATTCACAGATATAACCTGCAGATTAACTCTTACCCAAAGAATAAATAAATGCTGAATTTATCGCGGTCAGATTCTAAAGGCATTTTTATAGAGCACAAACACTCTTCATCCGGTAGTGCACCTTTTGTAATAGGGACATTAATAGTATTTTTAAAGCTTTAGTGTCTTTTTAGTTGAAGAGGAGTGACATTGTGAGTTTGTGACACTGACAGTAAGCTGTAATGTTAACTCCAGACCTGGTAAACAGATCATTAAGTTATCTAAAGTTACATCTGACCGCTGCTGGTGCTGCCAGTGATTTTCAAAATGGCCGATAAAAAGACTAAACTGGGAAATAAACTTTAAACTAATCCCAAACAAATTTTATAAATTAAAACACCACTTACCGCGAATAGTCCATTAAGTCGCCATCTTCATCTCTAGTGCAGTTTGGCAGCGTCAGTTCGGCGGGGGTGGGGGTGGGTTGTTAAAATCACGTGATTGCAACTCAGCGCAGCTAAATTGCTGGCTTGTGTTAACGTGTCCTTGAGAACAAATCTAGTGGTGGAACCAGGTAAATGCATAAATAGGGCTTGAATGGGCGTGTTTACTGTGAAATCTTGACACGCCTTTCTCGAAGAAAAAGGAGGGGGGATTACGGCGTGCATAGGGCAGCCGTACGCCATTCGTACGCAATTCACACGGCCGCGGCTATTTGGCGTGGCTCCATCTGTAGCCTGGAAGCGTCTCTTCTATCTGGGCATCATCATATAACCCTGCACTTCCACCTCAACTATATTTAAACAAATAAATAAGTAGATGGCAGGAAAACACAGGATAAGTACAGCTTACTCCATAAAAGGGTTAACTCATATGGAGATTGCTATGAAAAAGGGAAAGAGCGTCGTTGAGGGTCCCCCCCGCCACCTGACAGAACCTGCCGTCTAATTTGTTTTTTTTAAGTGCTTGGGTGCTATTTCCATCTCCGCGGAGCAAGAGAGAATTTTTATACTTGCCCATTCACAAGAGGCGCAATGCACGCTTGCGAGCGGACAGAGGGATTTCCAGATTCAACGAGGAAGTGAGAGATTGGAGTTTTAAATCCGTCTCTCAGAGCTCTGCTGGATACATGCGTTTTAAGCCCCAGAAATGCGCCGCGGTCCAGTGCTTCTCAAGGAATGCGCGAGCACTTTATTCGAAGCAGTAAATTGTAGAGATCGCCCTTCGATATGTATTTATCAGACACGGAGGGATATCTTAATTAAAAATCTGCCATATCGGTGAGTTGAACTTTTCATTCTTGTGATTTGTTGTTATATTTATCTTATTTCAGTTTATTAGTTAAGCATTAAGCATTAAGTATCATACTCATAATTTGTATTGTGACATCATTTTATGAGTTGTTCTGTGACATCATCTCACAGTTATGCAGTGTCATGTCTATCACGCACGTCTGTTGTTAGTTGTTGTTGAGACACGGAAGGATACAGAAAGGTGTGGAGCACACAAGCTTTTGACCGTGAGACAGTAAGCTAGAAGGAATACAGTAAAATAAGTTATAGTAACTGTAATTTAACGAAGCTACAGAACACAGCAAGCGACTTGTCGTGACTACAGTGGATTTATGCAAGAAACTGTAACAACTGTTGTACTTTGATGTTGAAAATAAACAAGACAAAGAAATCAACGAAACGTCTGAAGTTGTGAGTGACACTGTGTAACAAAAGACATGCGTCAGAACTTGTGACTAACATGCACGTACATGTAAAGTCAAAAGCTTGCTCCGCCGCAGAAATGAAGATAAGTGATTTAAGAGTGTGAACGTGGAGTGAAGAGCGGGCGTGCGATTTCAAAAGCGTGCATCGACTGCCAACGAGCAACCGAAACCGAATGCGAGAAGAGGACTTGCCTGCTTTAAACTTCACCATGTCAGACGGCGAGGACAACGCCGCTATCGCCGAATCTGAGCAGGTGATGGTGCTCGAAGAAAATGATTCTCCAGACAAGCTTCACGAATTGAAGAACGCCAGAGAAGGCAAGTGGAGTCATACAAGTGTATTATACAATGAACTAGAGGCGCTTATGGACAATGCTTGTAATTTGCATGACGTTAAAGCCAAGCGCCGCCAATACAAAGGGCTGCTAAATGACTTTATTGAAAGCAATGTAACAGTGCGATCGTGCGCAAAGGATGAAGAGCGTGAAACCGATCAGCACCACTGGTTTTACCCTAGATTGACGCACTGCTCAGAATTCATGGTAAAAGTGAAGTCGTGGATCGCTGACACTAGTAATCGCTTTAAGTTGCCCCAAACAGTTGACGATGGAGTTTCGCCAAACGACAGTGTGTCAATGCTGGAGCGCAAGACGCCCGCCCCCCAAAGGCACGGAAGCGTAACATCAGTGGCATCCAAGAGGTCCTTAACGTCAGCAGCATCCGAAGCTAGACTAAAAAGAGCAGAAGCCAACAGAGCAGCTTTGCTGGTTAAAGCAGCAACTTTGAGAGATCGGCAGGCGCTGGAACTGGAGGAAGCACAACTAAAGGCTAAACAAGCACAATTAAAGGCACAAAAGGCTGGAAATGGAAACGGCGCTTGCAATAGCCGAAGCTGAACTAAATTCTTACCAGAACCGTAAAAAACAACATCCTGCGAGACTTGGCATGGTCGTCGAAACGAGTGGTGCATGCCCCCCTGAACTGGAGCACAACGACCACTACGACCACAGTTCGGCAAAGGAATACCTTGAACTGCCATCACGCCTCCGAGCAACCCACTTAAGCATGCCCGTGAGTTCCAAACTCATAATGTCAAGCACCCTAATGGAACGACCTACCCAAGGTAACGAACACTCACTTTACAACATTGACATAGTGGAGCCTTAGAGTAGGATGCCACTTCAGGCAGATCTTACAGAAATGTTTGTGAAGAGTCAGAGGCAACTTTCCTAACCCTCCGGTAACCCTCTTGAATTCACGTCCTTTGTAAGAGCATTTAAACATGCCATCGAAACCAAAACTGATAGCAATCTGGAGAGGCTGTCCTTTCTTGAGCAGTATACTGAAGGACAGCCTGGGGACCTAGTGACAAGCTGCCAGCTCATGCCAGAACATCGCGGTTACGCAGAAGCTATGAGACTGTTACACGACAAGTTTGGAAATAAACAAATAATCGCTACAACGCTGATGCAAAAGGCACTCAACTGGTCGGAAATAAAGCCAGAGGACGGAAAGTCGCTGACAACTTTCTGCCTGTTCCTAGTAAAATGTTACAATACCATGTCAAGCATCGACTACATGGATGAGCTAGACAATGCTACCAATTTGAGGACTATAGTCTCAAAACTGCCTTTCAAATTGTGTGAAAGATGGAGGAACCATGCATACATGCACGAAAGGCGCACCCAGAAAAGAGCCAAGTTTGTGCAGCTGATGGAATTTGTAGAGCAAGAAGCAACTGTAATGTCCAACCCACTTTTCGGCAACCTGAACTTCTTAACTAGCGATAAAAAACACCACAACAAACCTCCTCCAGGGCTCAAAATAGAAGGAAAAAGAGGTAGTAAAAACTACCGGCGTAAAACAGGTTGGTAAAAATCATAAAGACTCAATTATAGTAAAGAGTAGTGGTGCATCAGTTATTAGTGCCTTCACTGAACCTTGTGCATCCTGTGCGAAAGATCATACCCTAGATGAATGCCACCAGTTTAACAATGAGACATATAAGGTCAAATTGGACTTTTAAAAAAAATAATGGATTCTGCTTTGGTTGTTTAGTAAAAGGACACTTAAGCAAAAACTGCACAAAGAAAATTACATGTCAGTTGTGCTCAAAGAAACATCCTTGCATGCTACACATTGCAGCACAAGACACAGCTCAAGCGATCGTAAAGGCTGACGAAACTGAACCAGTTAAAACACTGACTGTTACAGTGAGTCATGAAACGAGCGCATATACTGGGGCTGGAGATGACTGTATTCTCTCCATGGTACCTGTTAAAATAAAGTCCAAGAAAGGTAACAAGACAGTAAAGTTCTGCTACCTTTAGTACAGTCATTAGCAAGGCGATTAAACGTACAACGTAAAAAAAATTACATCATGTTAAGCACCATGAATGCGAGGAAACAAGTAGAAAGCTACATGCTTACTGACCTAGAGGTTAGTAGTCTGGAAGAAAACACTTTTGTTGAACTCCCCAAAGTGTTCACACAAAAGAGTATCCCAGTCTCAGTGGAAAACATTCCACAACAGCACGACATTGATAAGTGGTCATACCTCAGCGAAGTAAAATTGCCTCAGATTAATGCTAGAGTTGAAATTCTCATAGGTAACAAAGAGCATAGGCTCCTAGAACCATGGCGAGTAATTAACAGCAGGCACAATGGGCCATATGCAGTAAAGACCGCTCTTGGATGGACCATAAATGGACCTCTTCGAGAGTCGGTCGAGGAAGGCACGTGTGACAATGAGCAAGTGTGCAACAAATGCTGATACAACAGTACACCCACGATTTTTCTGAACGGAACTGTAATGACAAGGCTGAGTTGTCACAAGAGGACTATCACTTTTTAGACTCTGTAACTAACTCCCTGCAGTTCACTGACAATCACTTCTACATTGGCCTACCACTTAAGAAAGCAGCTATTCAAATGCCCAACAACCGAAGCACAGCCATGCAGCGCGCACTGAACCTCAATCGGAAGTTTAAGAATAACCGCTCCTTTCACGAAGAGTATTTAAACTTCATGAACGACATGTTTGAAAAAGGTCATGCAGTCAAGGTCCCCACACCTCACCAAAGTCGACAAGACGGGCAAGTGTGGTATATACCTCACCATGGTGTATACCATCCTCAAAAGACATTGACTACGGTTCGGAAGATCCCAGGTTCAAAACCCCACAACCACCAAGTTGCCACTGTTGGGCCCCCTGAGCAAGGCCCTTAACCCTCAACTGCTCAGATGTGTAATAAGATAAAAATGTAAGTCGCTCTGGATAAGAGCGTCTGCCAAATGCCTAAATGTAAAAGAAAAAACTAAGGGTAGTCTTTGACTGTGCTGCCAGCTATCAGGGAATATCATTAAATAGCGAGCTTCTGCAGGGACCCAACCTGACAAACTCACTCATTGGGGTGCTCACACGCTTTAGACAAGAGGAAGTTGCCATGATGGCAGATGTGGAAGCCAAAACATCAGGTTAGAGTTCCAGAAAAGGACACAGACTTGTTGCGTTTCATATTGTGGCTGAATGGAGAGTGAGTCAGGACTTGGTCGAGTATAAAATGGTCGTTCATTTGTTTGGTGCAAAATCATCTGCAAGTGTAGCTAACTTCGCCCTTAGGAAAACAGCAGAAGAAAACCGCAGCAATGCATCTGCCGAGGCAGTCAACACAGTACTTAAAAACTTTTATGTAGACGACTGCTTGAAGTGCCTAGAAAAGGAATCTTGTCAGTCACTAGTTTAATTTATGACCCCTTAGGCTTCCTTGCACCAGTCATACTGCCAGCTAAGATCTTAATGCAGCAGTTGTGTAAAGAGAGACTCGCTTGGGACAATGACATTCCCAAACAATTTATAAAAAGATGGAGTGCCTGGCTACAAGAGTTGCATCAATTGTTTGAGTTTAGTGTAGCAAGATGCGTTAAACCATCTGACTTTGGAGTTACAACTACAGCACAACTTCACCACTTCTCAGATGCAAGTGAAATGGGATATGGAGTTATCTCATATATTAGGTTAGTAAATGCTGATGGACTCACACACTGTGCATTCATGATGGGGAATTCTCGCGTAGCGCCCTTGAAACAAACTACTATCCCCCGAATGGAATTGACAGCGGCAGTGGTTGCTGTAAACAACGACAAAATGTTGAAAGGTCAACTGGAAATAGAACTGCTGGACTCTGTGTTTTGGACCGACAGCACAACTGTCTTGAGATACATTGTCAATGAAAAACTTCGCTTTAAAACCTTCGTCGCTAACAGAATTTCCATCATTCGAGAGTCAACCAAGCCACAGCAGTGGAGGTATGTCAACACTTCAAAAAACTCAGCTGACGCTGCTTCCAGAGGAGTTTCCTGTGAAAAATTCATGAAAAACAACAATTGGATCCATGGTTCCTCCTTTCTTAAAAAACCAGAGAGTAAATGTAAAAACCTGAGAACATTCACGATCTGTCGATGAAAGAGTCGATTTGTCGATTAAACACTCAGCCTCTGTGAATCTCGTAAAGACTACAGAGAGCACAAATGCCGTGAGTAAATTGATTAACTATCACTCTGACTGGTATAAGTTAAAAAGATCCGTTGCCTGGATTCTTTGCGTGAAGGATATGCTTAAGCAGAAAACAAAAAGGATTAAGGGACAGGCAAATAACTCAATAACAGAAAGCCTTAACAATGGCAGAAAACGAAGTCATTAAGTTCGTTCCAAACCAAAAATTCAAAGACGAAATTTCCATGTTACAAATGGGTAATGCATCCGTAAAAAGAAACAGTTGTCTCTCCAAACTAGATCCAGTACTGCAGGATGGAGTGCTAAGAGTCGGAGGACGTCTTGGTAGGTCTGCAATGGCTGAGCATGCAAAACACCCTATCATTATACCCAAAGACTCACACATTACAACTTTAATCTTAAGAAACATTCACGAACAGGTCGGACATTGTGGAAGGAATTATATGCTTTCAAAATTGCGGCAGAAATACTGGATTCCGACTGCAAACTCCCTGGTGAGAAAGTTTCTGTCCAGTTGTGTGACATGTAGAAAGATCAGAGCAAAGAATAGTGAACAAAAAATGTCAGAACTGCCATGTGATAGAATAACACCAGATCACCCACCATTCACTAACGTAGGGGTAGACTATTTTGGACCCTTCGAGGTCAAACGGGGTAGAAGTAATGTTAAAAGATATGGCGTATAGTTTACTTGTTTGACAACAAGAGCTGTGCACATCGAAGTCGCGCAGTCATTAGATACAGACTCCTGCTTAAATGCTATTCGACGCTTCATGTGCAGAAGAGTCCAGGTGTCAGTTATGAGAAGTGATAATGGAACAAACTTTATAGGTGCTGAGACTAAATTGCGTAAAGCTATCCAACAGGGGAATCAGTAAAAAATTGAAGGCATCCTCATGCAAAAGGGGATACAATGGATATTTAATCCTCCTGCTGGGTCTCATTTTGGTGGAATATGGGAAAAATCTTGAGGTCCGTACTAAAAGAACAAACACTAAACGATAAGAGATTGCATACATTCTTGTGTGAGGTGGAAGCTATAATGAATGACTGTCCCCTTACCACTGCGACGGACGATCCCACAGACCTGGAGCCCCTGACACCCAACCACCCGCTGCTGATGAAAAAACAGCCAAACTTGCCTCCTGGACTTTTCAAAAAAGAGGACATTTATGCACTTCGCAAGTGGAAGCAAATTTAATACTTTGCCGACTTATTCTGGAAGCGATGGGTGCGTGAATACTTCCCCTTGCTTCAGGAGTGACGAGTCTTCTCCAAAAAATTCATGGGTCGTCGGACGGATCACGAAAGTGTTCCCTGATAAAAAAGGACTTGTGAGACTTGTGCTGGTCAAAACTAAAACAAGTACCCTGGAAAGACCCATAGATAAGCTGTGCCTCATATGTGAAATGGACTGTTAATTACTTTATAAAGCAGTTATGTTCCTTTCATTTGGTACGCAACGATATGAATATCTTAAGTTAAACCGTTAACAAATGTTTAAAGTGTTAAGAAAGTTAATTCAAATTTTAATCTAATAGTAAATGTTGTGGCCCAATTGTAAAAAAAAAAAAAATGTGTGTAATTGTCAGTCTTCCTGCCTGTCAATTAGGGCCTGGAAATGTAAGGGCCATATTTTATTCTTATGATTTGTTGTTGTGTTTATTTTATTTCAGTCTATTAGTTAAGCATTAAGCATTAAGTATCATACTCATAATTTGTATTGTGACATCATTCCATGAGTTGTTTTGTGACATCATCTCACAGTTATGTAGCTGCATGCCTATCACGCATGTTAGTTGTAAGTTGTTGTTAAGACACGGAAGGATACAGAAAGGTGTTAAGCACACAAGCTTTTGACCGTGAGACAGTAAGCTAAAAGGAATACAGTAAAATGAGTTGTTATAACTGTAATCTATCAAAGCTACAGAACACAGCAAGCGACTTGTTGTGACTACAGTGGATTTATGCAAGAAACTGTAACAACCGTTGTACTTTGATGTTGAAAATAAACAAGAGACAAAGAAATCAATGAAACGTCTGGAGTCGTCAGTGACACCATGTAACAAAATGACACGCGTCAGAACTTGTTAATAACATGCACGTACAATGCTTGTATTATCCGACCTCAGTGCAGCTTTTGACACCATTGATTACGCTATTTTTCTTCACAGATTAGAAAATGTAGTAGGAATTAAGGGTACAGCCCTCTCCTGGCTCAGATCCTTTTGGACCGATCATTATTAGTATGTAGACTTAAATGGTGATTATTCTGCATGTTCTCTAGTTGAGTTTGGTGTTCCGCAGGGTTCAGTTTTAGGTCCACTGCTTTTTTCCTCTGGGCAACATAATCCGTAAGCATGGTATTAGTTTTCATTGTTACGCTGACGACACACAGTTATATGTCTCAGCAAAACCTGATGAGAGAAAACAGCTTACTAAAGTTGAGCAATGTGTGCAGGACATAAGAAATTGGATGCTAATTAACTTCCCTCTGCTTAATCCAGATAAGACTGAAGTTCTAGTCATAGGACCGCATACAGCTAGGAGTAAAATTTAAAATCACACCATAAGTTTAGATGGCCTTTCTGTTCCATCAAGTGCAACAGTAAAAGACCTCGGTGTGATTATAGATTCCAGCCTTTCATTTAAAGCTCATGTAGATAATATTACCAGGATAGCATTCTTTCACCTCAGAAATATTGCCAAGATAAGAAATATATTGTCGCTAAACGATGCGGAAAAACTAGTTCATGCTTTTATCACCTCGATGTTGGACTATTGTAATGCCTTACTGTCTGGTTGTTCAGCTAGGTGCATAAGCAAGCTTCAACTAGTCCAGAATGCAGCAGCGAGAGTCCCTACTAGAACCAGAAGATATGAGCACATCACCCCTATCTTATCTTCGCTACATTGGCTCCCTGTGAAATTTCGCATTGATTTTAAAATACTACTCTTGACATATAAAGCATTAAATGGTCTCGTGCCGCAGTATCCGAGCAAACTGCTAGTGTCTTATGATCCGCCACGCCTACTCCAATCAAAGGATGCAGGCTGCCTGTCAGTACCGCGTATTATGAAAAATACAGCTGGGGGCAGAGCTTATTCTTACAAAGCCCCAAAATTAGGGAATAGTCTTCCAAATAGTGTTCGGGACTCAAACACAGTCTCAGTGTTTAAGTCTAGGCTAAAAACCTATTTATTTAGCCAAGCATTTTTATAAATAGATTTACATTACAATGCCCCTCTCTAAAGTGTAAAACTCCATCTAGATAAATGTTAAATGAATTAATATTGTATTGCTGGCCCAACTTCTAACAGTGGAGTTTGTTAACACAACAGGTAACATTGTGTTCTTGAAAACTTTTAAAACAGACTGAATAAACGAATTAAAAAAATCATGTTGAGCCAGCAATTTACCTTCATTGAGATGCAATCACGTGATTTATTTGATGGACTGACGCAATAAAACTGTAGTAGGGAGGATGGCCCTTTTGTAGACTCCTTATTCTGGGTAAGTTTTTATTTACATATTTATTAATTTAAATAAAATATGTTTTAGTTAGCTTACAGGTTATGTTAGAGAGTTAGCATTATATACGTGAAGCTGGTGTGTTTCCTATTATCATTTTACTGAGGCATCCTGATGTTACTGAGATGAGCTTAGCTAATGTTAGGCTTCATGTTACCGTACTGTACAGGAGTTAGCAAAGTAAACTTTCAATAACCGTATCAATCTTTTTTCCCCTTGTGCCTGCTAATGCTTATCCACGAATGTTATATAGATTACCTTATTCATATAAAAACCGAATCATAGTATTCTCCTTTACAGATTAGAAAATGTAGTAGAAATTACAGGAATGTCCCTCTCCTGGCTAAAATCCTATTTGACAGAAAAAACTTTAGCCCCCAATAACGAACTGAACTCCATATTAACTTAAACACATCTCCTGTTATACTAAACTTCCAGCCTCCAAACATACAGTATGACTGCAGATCAATCCCTGTTATCCGTTATCACCCAAATAAGGATGAGTTCCTTGTTGAGTCTGGTTCTGTTCAAGGTTTCTTCCTACTGCCATCTCAGGGATTTTTTCCTTGCCACTGTCGCCATCTTCCTTGGCCTGCTCATCAGGGACGATCTTGATTCATACATATTCACATTTCTAACAAACTCAAATAATTCTTTTGGTTGTGTAACGCTGCTTTGCGACAATGTCAATTGTTAAAAGTGCTATACAAATAAATTAAAATGAATTGAATTGAATTACATAAATACTTGGTTATTAATAAAGTATCGAACCCTTATAAATATGAAGCAATACGTATCTTTAGCCCATCATTAGAATTCCAGTCTTTCATTAGTCTTTTACACTCCCTGGTGGTATATAGCCCTATTAATATTTTTTTTTATTTTTATCATAACTATATATTTTCTGAAACATATGTCAGGCGCGGGACTGAAGAAGGGTGAACCCAATAGCAGACTAATAGTGTTTATTGCTTTATTGAAAAGCACAAGGGAGTTTTAACATGTAGAAGAGATAGAAGAAGGTGAGAATAAGGTGCTTGTGAGAGAACGGGATGAATGGGGAATCTCCTGTGATGCGAAAGGAGGCGGGTCGATGACGTAGGGGGGAGAACCCCACAGTCCGGAAGTCGAAGGTGAAGCAGGAGTCTCCTGTGATGCGTGGGTGGAGGATGAGAATTTGTGTGTGTAAATGCAGTGTTTGGTGTTTTAGGAGTTTGTGTCTGGCAGAAAGTGAATCCCCGCTCGTGTTAATAAAACACTTTAAGTGGGCTTGATCGTATGGGCTTGATCTGGGAGACATGGAATGAGGGGTTGATGCGGCGCATAGTGGACGGTAGAAGCAATCTGACTGTGCATTGGTTGATGATCTCGAAAACAATAAACCGGCCAATGAATCTGCGAGAGATCTTATGTGAGATAGTGTTAATGGGGATGTTCCGGGTGGCAAGCACGATACCTTGGGGCGGTGGAGCAGCGGCAATCCGCCTGATGTTTGAAAAGAGCTATAGAATGCCGAATGCTAGTCCTTGCCCGTAGCCAGGTCCTCCTGCAGCGGTGTATGAAAGCTTAAGCTGAGGGGACTGCTACCTCCTCCTCTTGTGACGGGAACAAGGGGGGCTGGTAGCCCAGACTGCACTGAAATGGTGAAAGGCCCGTGGCAGCTGTGGGTAGCGAGTTATGAGCGTATTCAATTCATGGTAACATTCGGCTCCAGGAGTGTGGGTCCTTGGTTGTCATGCATCGAATAGCTCTCTCAGTCTGGCCGTTGGTCTGAGGGTGATACCCGTAGGAGAGGTTGGGGGACGCCCCGACGAGCTTGCAGAAAGCCCTCCAGAACTGCGCAAAGAACTGGGGTCCGCGGTCAGAGACAATATCTGAGGGGATGCCATGGAGACGAAAAACATGCAGGATGAGAAGTTCCACAGTTTCCTTGGTGTTAGAATTATTTTATATATAAAGAAGTTATTTCTACTCTCTTGCTCTCTTCCTCATAGATCTGATATTAACGTGTTAAATCTTTCCTGTTGCTATCTTCCTGTCTCCTCTTGCATCTGCTCCTTAAGGTGTGAACGCTCCCACGCTCACCTTCCCATTCTCTCTTCATGTCTCTCTCCCCCTCTCTGTCTCTCCCCCTCTGTCTCCTTCCCCCTCTCCCCCTAACTCGAGCCAACATCTTGTGATCTGTCTCTGGACGGACACCTCTCTATCTTCCTCTCCTTTGATTCTTCAGGATCTTACCAGGACATTTACAATGGTTCATGTTCTTTGTAGTAACATATGTCTATGGCACAGGCGTTTGGTCAAACATATATGAACCCCATCTTTTGCTGTTAATAAACAGAGACCTTTCTGACAGACAACGTGTGTGTGTGTGTGTGTGTGTGTTTGACTGAGTCTCTCCTGGCGACAGAGAAGCTTACCGAAGCACAGCGGACAGACCGAGCAACTCGCCTCTCCTACTACATAACTTTAGAAAAACTTTACAATCTGGGGGCTCGTCTAACCTTTTCTCTCCAGGAAGGTAAGTTAAGCATTATTTTTGCTATTGTACTTCCTTCCTTGGTCAGAAAAGTTTTTGAACCAATAGTTCATTTTACGTAGTAAATTGGCGTATATTTGGGGTATATTTTGGAAAAAGATACTTTATGCGTGTTAATTTGTTTTTGTCTCGCATTGTTTTTGGCATTACTGGCGTTGATTTATTGATTTAAATTACAGCGGCTGTAGCGATTGTGGTTAATTGAAAGATATAGATAAAACTAGGTGTTTAACTGAAACTGAACCGGTGTTGTTAGCAGTAAGCTAAAAACATACACAGCGCTGTCGTCGCGAGTACCTACGTCATCAAAACCGCGTCCCGTTAGAGGAGACGCGCTACATCGGGTGTGTTTTAAAAGGTTTTACGTTCACTAACTTTTGTTGTTAACGTAATTTATGCATTACAATATTAGTAATTTAGTGAGGCATTTGTAGCGTGCACGTTGTGTATAAGCTGGCTCTGGCGTAGAGGCGCGTGGCTAGAAAATAAATAAATTAATTGGTTATAGCCATATTCCTTAGAGTGTTCTTTGGAACAGGGAGCGGCGTGCAGTTGCAGTTATACACGTGGGAGGTGCATGAGTTTTATTGTCTCCCTGACGTAGAGGCGTGTGGACTCAGCCCGGCGCACCTGAGGTTCATTTTTCTGAGAGTGTTCTCAGAAACAGGGTAGATTGGCCGAATGCCTTATTAATTCACTATACTGGTATTTGATAAATGTGTGAATAATCTCCAAAGGTGTAGAGGCACGTGAGATTTGAAATAGAATCCATATTCCTGGTAGTGTTATCAGGAACGCGGAGATATTGCACATTTTGATAATACACTTATAAATTACAGTATTCTTCAGTTTTAAATAGATTCTGATACACTCTGTTCGAACGTCACACCACCCGTAATTAAAAAAAAAAAAAAAAAAAAAAAAGCTTAAAGTGTCCGCTTAACTTCGATAAGCTTGGTTTGTTTACTAACTGTAACTTACTAACAAAATGGGTAATGGTCGTTCCAAACAGTCTCTTACTCCTAATGATTGGATGTATAATTAAGGATTTGGAATTTTATTCAATCTTTTGTGTCACCTATTCGACAGGAGTAGGTTTTAGGAATTAAAATATAAAAAAAAAAAAATTTAACTGCATGTTTTTACACAGGGACTTTCTTTGTTAATAATATAGACCGTAATTCTGCTAAATCTCTTAAAATTTCTCTAGCAGGGACCGGACACTAACCTGCCATACAACTCATGGGAAGGATGGTATGTGATCTGGATGTTAGAAGCAATTTTATTGCCTCGCTCAGAGGAAAATCTAATCACACGTTACCTACAATAAGTGCTAATGGTTCAAAGAAACCTGTTAAATGCCACACTATTATATGCAAACGCTGTAATAAACTAGGGCACTGGGAACGGCAATGCAAACAAACAATATGCAATTATTGCAAGGCAGAAGGACATTGGGCACGTGACTGTAGACAAAAAAAGAACGATATGGAAAATGGGTATATCTCTTCTACTTGCATCAGACCACCCCATCAGGTAATATGGGCCCAACCAGGCCTACACATGTTAAAAACACAATGGAAATTTTGCCCATAGGGCTGCCCACAAAGCAAGAACCCCACAGTGAGTATGTTGACCTTGGTACTGAATAAGGATCCACAAAACCTACCCATTTTAATGTTAAATGTCAATGGTACTCCTTATCCTTTTATGGTAGATACTGGAGCTACATGCTCTTCTTTTAGTGGTTCTCAGTACCATGGACCTGTTTCAGCATCGACTATCAGCTCTGTAGGGATTGATGGGGTCCCAATTTCATGCCCTAAAACTTTTCAACTTCCTGTAACTAGCCCAGATGATCCAAATTTGCATTTC
This sequence comes from Clarias gariepinus, assembly GCF_024256425.1. Lineage (NCBI taxonomy): Eukaryota > Metazoa > Chordata > Actinopteri > Siluriformes > Clariidae > Clarias > Clarias gariepinus. The sequence goes on along the minus strand of NC_071103.1, from coordinate 22,606,395 downwards.
CGTCATCGATTTGTTGTGATACCCTCATCTCCGTTCAATTTACTAGGCCGAGATGTACTGTCTAAATTAGGCTGTTCTATATCTTTTGCAGAGGGCAAAACTGTTTTAAAGACCCCTAATAATCTGACTATGTTCTCTGATGTGATCCCACAGGTTGATTCTACTGGTGAATCTATTGTCCTCCCATCCTACTTGTCTTCTGTACCTCCAAGGTTGTGGTCTACTCATGATAATGAAGTGGGCACAGTTTGCACTACACCATACACAGCAAAACTTAAAACACTGACACCTGTGTATTGTAAACAATACCCTCTTTCACCAGATAAAGAGGCTGGCATTGAGAAAGTGATTTTGTCATTAATACAACAAGGTGTCCTAGTTCCTACCCAATTTCCATACAATACACCTGTTAATCCTATACAAAAGGCAGGTGGAAAAGGATGGAGATTTACCCAAGATTTGCGCAAAATTAATGATATTGTAATTCCTGCCAGTCCTATTGTTCCAGAAGTCCCATCCATCTTGACGTTAATACCTCCAAATTATTCATATTTTACAATAGTTGATTTGTGTTCTGCCTTTTTCAGTGTCCCTGTCAGTGAGCAGACGCAGCCTATATTCGCTTTCACCTTCAAAAACCAACAACTGACCTGGACTCGTCTTCCTCAAGGGTTATAGACTCTCCAGCTGTGTTCTCCTCTGTTGTAAGAGATGCCATGGCTTTCCTGACCCTGCCTGAGAACGTCCGCCTTCTGTTATACGCGGACGACATCCTCCTCTCAGCTGAAACTGAGGACTTATGTCGCAAACATTCACTGCGCATGCTGACACATCTGGCTGATGTTGGATTCAAGGCTTCACTCACTAAGCTTCAATTTTGCTTACTGCAGGTCTCCTATCTGGGATTCACAATCGCGCAGGGACAAAGAACATTATCTGCTGATCGCATTCAATCTGTTGTCGAGATTCGTCCACCTGCCACAAAGCAAGCAATGATGAGCTTTCTTGGACTTATAAACTATTGTAGGCAGTTCATTCCTGACTGTTCCTACTATGACAAGATATTGCGACAGTCATGCTCCTCCACTCAACCAGACAAAATCACATGGACATCTGAGATGAAGGACTCTTTTTGTTACCTTAAGCAATCTCTAAGTTCAGCTCCGGCATTGGGTCTACCTGATTATGGCAAGCCATTTCACCTGTATGTCTCTGAAGGCGGGGGAGTCGCAGCGGGGGTCTTGGCCCAAGATCACGGCGGGTCTTAGCGGCCAGTTGCATACTTATCTAAAACCCTGGATCCTGTAGCATCAGGACTTTCTGCTTGTCTGCGAGCGGTGGCTGCCTCTGCTCTCATTGTCACGGATGCTGAAAAAATTGTTCTCTCGTACCCCTTAGTATTACACTCTTCTCACCAAGTTATAACGATCCTTAATAATATTTAAACACAGCACATGACAGCTCAACGTCGTTCAGGATACGAAGCTATTCTTTGTGCCACACATAATCTAACTATTAAACCAATATCAACACCCAACACTCCGGCTGTACTCTTACACCTCCTCATGACACTCTGTGGCCCCGATCAGACCCAACCAGACTGGGCTGATCATGACTGTTTGCATGAGATCACCACTACCTCGGCAGTACGCTCCGATTTATCTACCACTCCTTTAGAGCATGGCACCCATATTTATGTTGATGGCTCTTGTTCGAGGCCTAATGATAATGTGACATATTGCGGCTATTCTATCTGTCGACTGCCCAATATTGTATTAGAAGCTTATTCGTTGCCCTTTCTTTCAGCGCAAGCTGCTGAACTTATCGCTCTTACTCGTGCATGCCTACTATTTAAAAATCAACCTGTTACTATCTTTACAGATTCACGTTATGCTTATGGTGTCGCACACGATTTCGGAAGGATTTGGGCTTCGCGAGGTTTTAAATCAGCCGATGGAAAGCCTATTTCACATGCTACTCTTGTAACTGATCTTTTACAAGCTAGTTTGCTTCCCTCACAATTGGCTATAGTAAAGGTCAAAGGTCATGCATCTGGTGACTCTGAAGAGGTTTTGGGTAACTGTTTAGCTGATGAAGTTGCCAAATGGGCCGCTAAAGAAGCACCTTTGTCCCCACAGGTTTGTAGGGATACAGTATTCTCTCTGACGTCCCATGTCTCCGTCCCAAGTTTGTCATCTGACATTGACATAGCCTTCTTGCAAACCCATTCATCACCCGAAGATCTACATTTTTGGTCCTCCCGTAAGTGTTCACCTGGCAGCGATATGCTAATTCGGGATGAGACTGGCCGTATAGCTCTTCCAGCATCTGTCCTCCCGTTATTAGTGCGACATTTTCATGGTATTTCACATGTCGCAAAACGGGGGGTAATCCGTATGATCGAGGACAGATTCTGCATTCGCAATATCAAAGAGGCTACACTTGTTCTTTTAGATTCCTGTTTGATCTGTGCTCACGCAAATACACAAGGACAACATGTTAAACATGATGCCTTGCCGATGCCTATTGCACCATTTCAATGTTTACAAATTGACTTTACACACATGCCACCTGTCAGAAATCTTAAATACATGCTTGTAATTGTGGACAGATTTTCTAAATGGGTAGAAGCATTTCCATGCTCAAAAGAAAATGCAACAATAGTAGTTAAAATTCTGGCTAAAGAAATCATTCCTAGATATGGTATTTCAACATCTATTGACAGTGATAATGGCACGCCCTTCGTCTCCAAAGTGACACAAAAATTGTGTAAATGTTTAAGCATTGATTGGAAATTTCACATCCCCTACCATCCCCAAAGTTCTGGTGTGGTAGAAAGGATGAACAGAACAATCAAAGATAGGTTGACCAAAGCCATGATGGATACAGGTAAGAACTGGGTTGACCTGTTATCGTCTGTGCTTTGTGAAATTAGAATGACACCCAACTCTACAACCAAACTTTCACCATTTGAGATTATAATGGGACGACCATTCCCCACCCCCTGGGTAAAAGGTAACCCTGGTGTTTTCCTTACAGGTGATCTGGACGTGATTGTCGGCGATTATACGCAAGCACTCATTGAAAAACTGAACAGTGTTCATGGTAATGTCTCTGCTTCTCTCCCTCTGCCTACAGACAAGCCTACTCATTCTTTCATCCCAGGTGATACAGTGCTGGTGAAAAGTTTGAATCCCAGGAAGGTGGGGGACGCTGCCTACAGTACACCTACAACTGTAATTGCAGTGACTCGCACAGCTGTTCTCACAGGTTCACAGCCACAGTGGATTCACGCCAGCCGTGTGAAGAAGGCACCGCAGACGACTCTGACTGCTTAAAATAATTGACCACTACTTCACAAGATCTCCTAGCCCGCACCGAGGGGCTAGTGGAGCGACACACGTCCTGAAGACACCTCAAAAGGGGGCTCTCGTCGCTTCTCACCTTTTTCACATACACATATAGGTTCAACTTTGTATTAGCTCTTTTTCCACATTTTATTTTATTTTGTGCCAACGCCTGATGACCTATGTACTGTTAATTTCATTTCTAATTGTGATTCTAGAAGTGATTTAATCCTGATCTTCTCTATAACTGTTCTATCTATTCTATCTATTCTCTTTATCATCCTTCTTATCATCTTTGCTGACTTTACTAATTATGAATCTCTGCTTCTTCACGTTAATATCTCTTGCTATGTTAACTAATTGACATTCACAAATTCTTTTAGAATTTAAGGGGGCAACTGTTAGAATTATTTTATATATAAAGAAGTTATTTCTACTCTCTTGCTCTCTTCCTCATAGATCTGATATTAACGTGTTAAATCTCGTGTCTAAGTCTCCTCTTGCATCTGCTCCTTAAGGTGTGAACGCTCCCACGCTCACCTTCCCATTCTCTCTTCATGTCTCTCTCCCCCTCTCTGTCTCTCCCCCTCTGTCTCCTTCCCCCTCTCCCCCTAACTCGAGCCAACATCTTGTGATCTGTCTCTGGACGGACACCTCTCTATCTTCCTCTCCTTTGATTCTTCAGGATCTTACCAGGACATTTACAATGGTTCATGTTCTTTGTAGTAACATATGTCTATGGCACAGGCGTTTGGTCAAACATATATAAACCCCATCTTTTGCTGTTAATAAACAGAGACCTTTCTGACAGACAACGTGTGTGTGTGTGTGTGTGTTTGACTGAGTCTCTCCTGGCGCCAGAGAAGCTTACCGAAGCACAGCGGACAGACCGAGCAACTCGCCTCTCCTACTACGTAACTTTAGAAAAACTTTACACTTGGCTGAGGGAAGTTTGGTCAAGGGGACAAAGTGTGCAGCTTTGGAAAAGCGATCCACAATGGTTAAAATGCAGTTTTTGCCTTCTGAATCTGGAAGTCCTGTGATGAAGTCTAGAGCGATATGTGACCAGGGTCTGTGGGGCACTGGAAGTGGTCTGAGAAGACCTGCGGGTGGCTTATTGCTGGGCTTGTTCCTAGTGCAAACGTTGCATGCGTTGACAAACTGTCGAGTGTCCTCTCTGACCGAGGGCCACCAGAAGTGATGCTGGACAAGGGCGCGAGACCCGCCAGGATGACAAAAGTGAACTATGGCCCCATTGCAGGACTTAGGGGCGAACGGCCTGAGGTATGAATAGTTTGCCCGGTGGAGCCCCTGGAGGGCTGGGCCCAACGCTTGCTTAATCAGGGCTTTAATGTCAAGAGAGGTAGCCCCAATGAGATATTTGGCACGTCATCTGCAACCGAGTCGAACTGACGAGAAAGGGCATCGGGTTTAACATTTTTAATACCTGGTTGGAAGGATAGGGAGAAGTTAAAACGAGAAAAAAATAAAGACCATCTGGTCTGTCGAGCGTTCAGGTGCTTGGCTGACCTGAGATACTCGAGGTTCTTGTGGTCCGTCCAAATGAGAAATGGGACTTCTGTCCCCTCGAGCCAGTGTCTCCATTCCTTAAGGGCCAGTTTTATGGCCAGTAGCTCCCGGTCACCGATACCATAGTTCTTCTCTGGGGTAGAAAGCCGATGAGAGAAAAAGCTGCAGGGGTGCAATTTACCGTCTGTTGGGGTTCTTTGAGAGAGCACTGCCCCAACACCAGAGTCCGAGGCGTCTACCTCCACCACGAACTGGAGGGAGGTATTTGGTTGTGTGAGGATGGGTGCTGAGGTGAATAGTCTCTTTAGTTTGGAAAAGAAGTACTCCGCCTGATCTGACCACAGAAAAGGAATCTTGGTGGAGGTGAAGGTAAGGCGTAGGGCTGCTACTGAGCTGTAGTTGTGGATGAACCGACGATAAAAGTTGGCGAACCCGAGAAAGCGCTGGAGGTCCTTTCGGGTGGATGGTCTTGGCCAGATATAATATAATAAATCCCAAGAAGGACATGGTGCGGCGATAAAATTCACACTTCTCTGCCTTTACAAATTATTGATTTTCCAGGAGTCTCTGGAGGACTTGGCGAATGTGCACTCGGTGTTCTTCCAAGGAACGTGAGAAAATCAGGATATCATCTAAATAAACAAACACGAAGATATTTAGGAAATTCCTGAGAACGTCGCTTACCAAGGATTGGAAAACCGCTGGGGCGTTAGCTAGACCGAAGGGCACTACCAGGTATTCGTAGTGTCCCGACGGGGTGTTAAATGCCGTCTTCCATTCGTCACCCTCTTTAATCCTGACCTGATGGTAAGCATTTTGCAGGTCGAGCTTTGTGAACACGTTGACTCCCTGCAGGAGGTCGAAGGCCGTAGACATCAACGGGAGAGGGTAGAGGTGTTTTATAGTGACCTCGTTTAGGCCTCGATAGTCGATGCACGGCCGTAGCGTCTTGTCTTTCTTGGCCACAAAGAAGAATCCGGCCCAAACAGGAGAGGAGGAAGGACGGAATGATACCGGCGGCCAGAAATTCAGAGATGTACTTCTCCATGGCTTTCCTCTCCTGAGATGACAGAGAATATAGTCTTCCCCTAGGGGGGTTGTACCTGGTAGGAGGTCAATGGCGCAGTCATAAGGTCTGTAAAGTGGTAGGGAGAGAGCCCGCGATTTGCTGAAGACCTGCTTGAGGTCGGCATAGTCAGGAGGGACAACTGAGAGGTCAGGGAACTCCCCCTCGCTATGGGATGTGGCTGAGGGACAGTGAGCTGACTTGAGACAGGACAAGAAACACGAAGGACTCCATTCTTGAATTGTGTTCTTGACCCATTCAATATGGGGATTATAACTGGTCAACCAAGGGCGTCCGAGAACCAAGGGCGAGTGGGCGTTATCCATTATGAGGAAGGAGGTCTCTTCAGAGTGATTGCCAGAAATTCGCAAGGTTATCGGGGCTGTGCATTGGGTAATGACAGGCAAAGGGGTCCCATCCTGGGCTCGAACAGCTAACGGTTGGTTTAGGGCTAGTGTAAGGGCCATATTTCATTCTTGTGATTTGTTGTTATGTTTATCTTATTTCAGTTTATTAGTTAAGCATTAAGCATTGAGTATCATACTCATAATTTGTATTGTGACATCATTTCATGAGTTGTTTTGTGACATCATCCCACAGTTATGCAGTTTCATGTCTATCACGCACGTTAGTTGTTGTTGTTGTTGTTAAGACAAGGAAGGATACAGAAAGGTGTGGAGCACACAAGCTTTTGACTGTGAGACAGTAAACTAAAAGGAATACAGTAAAATGAGTTGTTGTAACTGTAATCTATCGAAGCTACAGAACACAGCAAGCGACTTCTCGTGAATACAGTGGATTTATGCAAGAAACTGTAACAACCGTTGTACTTTGAGGTTGAAAATAAACAAGAGACAAAGAAATCAACGAAACGTCTGAAGTCATGAGTGACACTGTGTAACAAGACACGCGTCAGAACTTGTGAATAACATGCACGTACAGCTAGTGTAGGGAGATTGAGGTCCTTAACCTTCGATACGGAGATCAAATTCTGGTCAGAACCGGAAACAATTAATGAGGGGATTATGTGAGGCTTATCTTGAGCTACGATAATAGCTGATAGGAGTGGCCGCGAGCTAGGGGAACGGATGAAAACTGGCCCCTCCAGAGTCCCTAGGTTCACTGGAGGGGCTTGACTTTTAGTGGACAGTGGAGCCGATAATGACCAGACTGGCCGCAATAAAGACAAGAACCTGATTGGAGCCTCTGCTGACGCTCCTCTGGGGAAATCCGGGTCCAACCCAGTTGCATGGGTTCTGAGCCTGAACTAGGACCCAGCAACGAGACAGGGCTCGGAGACAACAGTGAGGAGGCAGAAGGGCTAGGTCCAGGATGGGAGAGTAGGGCCCGAGTGCGACACCTATGTGACAAACGAGCGTCCGTGCGCCCAGCTAAATCCATCAGGCCGTTAAGATTAGTGGGAAGATCCTGGCTGATCAAGCGATCCTTAAAGTTCTCAGAGAGGCCGTGGAGGAAGGCGTCATAAAGTGCCTGAGCATCCCAGTTTGCCGATGCCGCCAGCATACGGAACTCAATAGCATAGTCGTAGGCAGACCGTGAGCCCTAGCGAAGCTCCAATAACTGTCTGGCAGCCTTCCTGCTGGTGTGAGAGCGGTCGAACACCCTTTTCATCTCCTCAGTAAATGATTTGAAGGTGGAGCAGCATGGGTCATTGGAGTCCCAGACTACAGTTCCCCATTCGCGGGCTCGGTCAGTGAGGAGTGTGATCACATAGGCCACTTGAACGCTCAGTGGGGAAAGAGGAGGCTTGGAGCTCTAACAAAAGAGAGCCATTGTGACAAGAAGGAACGGCAGGTTCCAGGTTCGCCACTATATGGCTGTGGGTTAGGGAGTCGAGGTTCATGATGCTGGGTCTGTGCTGGCGCCAAAGAGGGGCTGGCTAGAAGTTTTGGTAGCTGTGTGGAGATGGAGGAGAGTGTATTAGTAACCTGCTGGATGGTTTGCTGATGGGAGCCCAACAGCGCCCCCCGCTGTGAAAGGGCCTGCCTTAATTGCTTCAAGTCTGCTGGGTTTGTCATGGCCGATGTATACTGGCAGGCGCGGGACTGAAAAAGGGTGAACCCAATAGCAGACTAATAGTGTTTATTGCTTTATTAAAAAGCAAGAGGGAGTTTCAACATGTAGAAGAGATAGGAGAAGGGGAGAATAAGGTGCTTGTGAGAGAACGGGATGAATGGGGAATCTCCTGTGACGCGAAAGGAGGCGGGTCGATGATGTGGGGGGGGGGGGGGGGGCGAAGCGGGAGTCTCCTGTGATGCGTGGGTGGAGGTTAAGAATTTGTGTGTGTAAATGCAGTGTTTGGTGTTTTAGTAGTTTGTGTCTGGCAGAAAGTGAATCCCTGCTCGTGTTGATAAAACTCCTTCATCCGATCTCCGCGAACGCGGAAATGCATGCAAGCACACACACGCGCGCACACAGCTTGAGAGGAATAGTGCAAGTCGAGGTCGGAGAGGCAGGTAAAATTGGTGACCAGTAATCTAGCGGCAAGATAAGTTACATGATCCAAAACGTGATCCAAACTCGGAGTAGATAAACAGACGAGGTCATACACATAGACGAATCCAAAGCGAGCAAATCCGGGGGGCGAAGCACGAAAGCGGCAGTCTTTAGGGAGGAGTTGAGACAGGCTATGGGTGGTCAGGAGATGCTTTCAGTTGACTGGACAACTACAGCCAATGTGATCAGGGAGACAGGTAGGAGGGTACTTATCAGGGTGTATCATCAGGTAAGGGGAAAGTGGACAAGGAGACTTGTTGGTGAAATGAGAAAGTCCAGAAGTGTATACAGGGAAAGAGGCTAGACAGTAAGGAGGGAGAGGTGGATCTGTACAGGTTGGCAAGGCAGAGAGATAGAGATGGGAAGGATGTGCAGCAGGTTAGAGTGATTACAGATAGAAATGGAAATGTACTGACAGATGCCAGGAAGCATGCCGGGAAGATGGAAGGAGTACTTTAAGGAGTTGATGAATCAGGAAAACGAAAGAGAACAAAGAGTAGAAGAGGTGACTTGTGAAACAGGAAGTAGCAAATATTAGTAGAAGTGAGGTGAGAAGGGCGTTGAAGAGGATGAAGAGTGGAAAGGCTGTTGGTCCTGATGACATACCTGTGGAGGTATGGAATTGCTTAGGAGAGGTGGCAGTAGAGTTTTTGACTAGTTTGTTTAACAAGATCTTGGAGAGTTAGAGGATTCCAGAGGAATAGAGGAGAAGTGTATTGGTGCCAATTTTTAAGAACAAGGGAGATGTGCAAAGCTGTGGCAATTATAAAGGTAAAAAGCTAATGAGCCAGACAATGAAGCTGTGGGAAAGAGTAGTGGAAGCTAGGTTAAGGGCAAAGGTGAGCATTTGTGAGCAGCAATATGGTTTTATGCCTAGAAAGTGTACATCAGATGCAGCAAAGCATTTGTGAAGCCACAACACGCACAACCTTGAGGTGGATGGGCTACAACAGCAGAAGACCCCACCGGGTACCACTCATCTCCACTACAAATAGGAAAAAGAGGCTACAATTTGCACGAGCTCACCAAAATTGGATAGTTGAAGACTGGAAAAATGTTGCCTGGTCTGATGAGTCTTGATTACCATTTGAAGGTCTCAACAGAAGAGTCAGAATTTGACATAAACAGAATAAGAACATGGATCCATCATGCCTTGTTACCACTGTGCAGGCTGGTGGTGGTGTAATAGTGTGGGGGATGTTTTTTTGGCACACTTTAATTCAATTCAATTTCAATTCAATTTTATTTGTATAGCGCTTTTAGCAATTTTCATTGCCGCAAAGCAGCTTTACACAGTCAAAAGAATTATTTAAGTTTGTATGAAATGTGAATTTGTATGAATCAAAATGGTCAGTTTGTCCCTGGTGAGCAAGCCGAGGGCGACAGTGGCAAGGAAAAACTCCCTGAGATGGTAATAGGAAGAAACCTTGAGAGGAACCAGACTCAACAGGGAACCCATCCTCATTTGGGTGAAACAGAAAGCAGTAAATGATCTGCATTTATACAGTGTGTAGGGTGGGAGGCAGTTCAGCTATAATAGCTGATGTTAATTGATGTTAATATGGAGTCCAGGTAGTTATTGAAGACCCAGGTAGACTTGTAAGAAGTTCCAGTCATGAACTATCGAACTGTCAAGTCCCCAGAGAAACAGTTGCCAACACCAGTCAAGGCCAGAACCATTTTCTAGGTAGAGAGAATCATTCCCAGACACCAGACGCATCCCAGAGAGACACACGGGGCATCTATGTGACGAGATCTTCAGCCAGAAGCGGGGCACCAGGATGGGTCAGACAGGTCCGGAGGGCAGAGGGAGTCTGGATCACTGGCAGCTCAGGAACGACACGTGTAGCTCGACAGAGAGAGAGAGAGAAAGAGTGAAAGGGGGAGACAGGAGGAGAGAGGAAAAAGAAAGAGGGGGGGAAAGAGAAGAAGAGGAGAGATGGCAGTTAGGTATGGTCACAGTCACACAATGTATAATGTAAATGTATATTAACTGTAGAGTGCAAGCAGAGACTCCGGCAGGACTAACTATGACAGCATAACTAAAAGGGAGAGCCAGAAGGAAACACAAACATGAGGGCTTCCTGACATGTAAAGCAAACAATTACCTCACCGTCAGCAAACCTGAGTGATCAATGAGAGTGAGGAAGACAGCATTCAAACATACCAGTTCACCATAATACTCTACGTCCATGAGTCCCCCAGATCTACTCCTTTACCTATGGCAAATCTATTTATAAAAATGCTTGGCTAAATAAATAGGTTTTTAGCCTGGACTTAAACACTGAGACTGTGTCTGAGTCCCGAACACTATTTGGAAGACTATTCCATAACTTTGGGGCTTTGTAAGAAAAAGCTCTGCCCCCAGCTGTATTTTTCATAATACGCGGTACTGACAAGCAGCCTGCATCCTTTGATCGAAGTAGGCGTGGCGGATCTTAAGACACTAGCAGTTCGCTCAGGTACTGCGGCGCGAGACCATTTAATGCTTTATATGTCAAGAGTAGTATTTTAAAATCAATGCGAAATTTCACAGGGAGCCAATGGAGTGAAGATAAGATAGGGGTGATGTGCTCATATCTTCTGATTCTGGTGAGGACTCTCGCTGCTGCATTATGGACTAGCTGAAGCTTATTTATGCATCTAGCTGAACAACCAGACAGTAAGGCATTACAATAGTCCAACCTAGAGGTGATAAAAGCATGAACTAGTTTTTCTGCGTCGTTTAGCGACAATAAATTTCTTATTCTGGCAATATTTCTGAGGTGAAAGAATGCTATCCTGGTAATATTATCTACATGTGCTTCAAATGAAAGGCTGGAATCAATAATCACACCAAGGTCTTTCACTGTTGCATTTGATGGAACAGAAAGGCCATCTAAAGTTACGGTGTGATCTAAAATTTTACTCCTAGCTGTATGCGGTCCTATGACTAGAACTTCTGTCTTATCCGGATTTAGCAGAAGGAAGTTAATTAGCATCCAATTTCTTATGTCCTGCACACATTGCTCAATTTTAGTAAGCTGTTTTTTCTCATCAGGTTTTGCTGAGACATATAACTGTGTATCGTCAGCATAACAATGAAAACTAATACCATGCTTACGGATTATGTTGCCCAGAGGAAGCATGTAAAGGGAAAAAAGCAGTGGACCTAAAACTGAACCCTGCGGAACGCCAAACTCCACTAGAGAACATGCAGAATAATCACCATTTAAGTCTACATACTGATAACGATGGGTCAGATAGGATCTGAGCCAGGAGAGGGCTGTACCATTAATTCCCACTACATTTTCTAATCTGTGAAGAAGAATAGCGTGATTAACGGTGTCAAAAGCTGCACTGAGGTCAAGTAATACAAGCATAGTTACACAACCCTGATCAGAGGCCAATAGAATGTCATTTACTACTTTAACGAGCGCTGTCTCTGTACTGTGATGAGGCCTAAATCCTAACTGATACAGTTCATGTATGCCATTTCTATGTATATATGAGCATAGCTGCTCCGCTACTATCTTTTCCAGAATCTTAGAGATAAAGGGGAGGTTTGATATTGGTCTGTAACTGGACAGCTGACAGGGTTCAAGTTCAGGTTTCTTAATTATTGGTTTGATAACTGCTAATTTAAAAGATTTTGGAACATATCCAATGCTGAGTGAAGAATTTATTATTCTCAACAGGGGTTCTATTATTGCTGGTACTATCTGTTTAAGAAAATGTGTCGGTACAGGATCTAATATACAGGTTGATGAATTTGAAGAAGAGATAAGTGAAATTAGTTTATTCTCTTCAAGGGGAGTAAAGTATTCTAGGTTCTGATCTGACATGGCTAGATTAACATCTGCATCAATTACATGGTTCGGTTTCAAAACCTCAATTTTATGCCTAATATTTACAATTCTATTATTAAAAAAGTTCATGAAGTCCTCACTATTGCATGATGTTGTTGTGGAGATTTCTGCAGTGGTCTTATTTCTGGTTAATTTGGCTACAGCATTAAATAAGAATCTAGGATTATTTTTGTTATTTTCTATAAGAGTGGAGAGATATGTTGATCTAGCTACACTAAGAGCTTTTCTATAGTTCAGGATGCTCTCCTTCCATGCTATTTGAAATACTAGTAATTTAGTTTGACGCCATTTACGTTCTAATTTCCGAGCGGTCTGTTTTAAAGTGCGCGTGTGATCGTTATACCAGGGAGCAAGTTTCTTATCTCTAATAATTTTTCTTTTGACTGGAGCTACATTATCTAAGGTATAGCGAAATGTCGACTCTAAATATTCAGTCGCCTGATCGAGTTCTGTGGGGTCAGACGGTGATCTAATCGAAGTTGGGAACTCTGGGAGATTACTGATAAAACTCTGTTTGGTAGTTGATGTGAATGTACGTTTCATACGGTAGCGCGGCGCTGTGTGTACATTATTATTGTGATCTGAGATAACTTCAGATAGTGGTATTGTGAATAAATTTCTTATACTTAATCCAAATAATATTATTAAATCTAAAGTGTGACCTGCTTTATGAGTGGGTCCTACTACACACTGATTTATTCCTACCGAGTCCAGTATAGACATAAATGCAGTTCTCAGAGGGTCTTCTGGGTTTTCAAAATGAATATTAAAATCTCCAGCAATTAACACTTTGTCTACAGAAACGACTAGATTTGAAAGGAAATCTGCAAATTCACTAAGAAATTCCGAGTACGGCCCTGGAGGTCTGTAAATGACAATTAGCGGGATCGACTGAGCTGACTTAATATAGTTAAATACACTTATGTTACTATAAAGAATTTCAAATGAATTAAATTTGTGTCCGTGTTTTTGTACAATAGTCAAATCATCATTGTGAATAACTGCGACGCCTCCTCCTCTACCAGTTAACCGAGGCTGGTGTATGTAGCTGTATCCACGAGGACTAGCTTCATTTAGAGCTACATACTCATCCTGTTTAATCCAGGTTTCTGTAGAACTACCAGAGAGGAGCCATTTGGCCCTATCCCCCTAGCTCTACCAGAGAGGGGCCATTTGGCCCGGTTGTTTTTACCTAATATCCTTAATCAAAAATCCTTAATATGTGGACATAAGGAAGGAGAGTGACACATTCCAATCGGCCACCCATTTACAAATGAATGGGAGTCAATTATCAGTGATTAAGTTGTTAGTTTAAAACCAAGGGGCCATTTGGCCTACCTCTGGTAGGGCTGGAGGGGTCAGAAAAACCTGGTAGTTCTAGTGTTAAACAGAGTATATCAAACTCCTGATCTGTGATAATTTCATTAACTATAACTGCTTTAGATGCGAGAGATCTAATATTTAACAGTCCTAGCTTCAGATCAGAGGTGCCGGCTGCGCATTCAGTCTGATCCAAGTTTGTGGTCTTTATGTTAATTAAATTACTAAAACAGACTTTCTGAGTCTTTCTAAATTTGATTTTAGCTCGGGGAACAGACACAGTCTCAATAGAGTGAGCCCTGAGTGACGACTCTATGCAGCTAGCAGACGGTTGGTTTAGCCTGTCTGTCTGCTCCCTGGCCTGGGCTCTGGATTGTCACCGATTAACTAGGCCTTTTCTAAGACTATGAGCTATACTACAAGAAATGAGAGCAGCACCTTCCCGAGTGGGATGGACACCGTCCCGCCCTAACAGGCCAGCTTTGTCCTTAAAGGTCTTCCAATTATCAATAAAGCCCTTTATTACTTTAGGCCCCTTAGTGCCAATTGGGCATCGTTTAAATGCCACGGGCTACCTGAGCATTGTTTCTGACCATGTCCATCCCTTTATGACCACCATGTACCCATCCTCTGATGGCTACTTCCAGCAGGATAATGCACCATGTCACAAAGCTCCAATCATTTTAAATTGGTTTCATGAACATGATAATGAGTTCACTGTACTAAAATGGCACAAGATCTGTACACAAGATCTTAACCCAATAGAGCATCTTTGGGATATAATGGAACCGGAGCTTCGTTCTCCATCAACTGCAAGATGCTATCCTATCAATATGGGCCAACATTTTTAAAGAATGCTTTCAGCACCTTGTTAAATCAATGCCCTGTAGAATTAAGGCAGTGCTCAAGTAGATCGTGCTTAAATGCCATTTAATCCATTCTAATAAATATCCTTTTTTCTATTATTATTAAGACATAGTTCACAATCTTGTGGTCTTTATACTGGATTTACTTTGAATAATTCTATGAACAACATGAAAATTAAATTTTAAATAAAAGTAAATTTGTTTGTGATGCTTTCCATATCATACATATACAGTATACAGTGCACAGTACATTTAAGCATCTTCAATGTTGAGAGCCTCTGGAACTGCTCTGCATTCTGCTTCATGGGGCTTCTAATAATCAGCCTAATATTTTAGTACATTTCTCTTTTCTAGTTTCTTCCACCCCCTAAAGCAATTTTGCTCTTACCTTGATAAAGCAGTTACTGAAGACTAATAAAAGAATGCTTGCTTGCTTCCTATGCTGCACTTGAATTCAGGACAATATTGTCTTCTTAACATCTTTGCAAATAGAGGAGTGTTGGAAAGAATTAGCATTTTTTTTTTACTTAATGGATTTGACCATCTCATTGGTGCAATTGTTGTTCATTTATTTCAGCTTAGCATATTAATTTATGTTCAGTAAAAAAAGCATAAAACAAATCCACAAACACAGATATGTGTATTGCGCTTGACAACACTTACATTAACCAGGCAACATCATTTGCGCTGGCTTCAAAATAGAACCAAGAAACTCATATTAATAAAAATGGCAAGCAGAGTAAGTGATTTGTAATTTTTTTGACACTATATAGATATTAATGAGAATATACTAAAGTATATAACATATGCTGTATATGATATGATCATTCTTACGTTATTTACTTATTTTATTATTTATTAATTAATTGCAATATAATAACTTAACATGTTTATATCGAGTATACCTACGGGTTAAGTTCAATTATAATCAACACTGTTTGTAGGCCTGTTGTGAGGGTATGCAATACATTTGTTGCTATGGTAACAAATAGAAAGGTATGAGAGTTCAACAGAACCTGATTTTAATGTTGGAGGATAGTTGTTGGCATTTCCACAATTAGTAGGCAATTACTGTATCATTTGCAGAAAAACTTGTTAATTTCTTCTGTAATAACGAAGAAATATGAAACTGTATTCCATCCCTTACTTTACTTACCTCACAATACTTTCAAAACAATATGTGAACAAATTATGTGATCCATGTTTTTTTTTTGGTCCTCTGTTGAGAAGTCATTAGTAAGACTGTTGGTGAGAGTGTCATGTCATAGGCTCATGATTAGAATCAAGCTCACAGCATGACACAAAGATCAATGCAAGTTGTAATTTTGTATTGAGCTTCAATCTTACAATGACTGACAGAAATAATTATACTGCAGTTAGACAATAACCACAGAGGGCATGCTCTGCGATGAAAGATCTTTAAACAAGTCTGAGAAAGTGAGATCAAAGGTATAGTACAACTTAGTAATATGTGTAACATCAAAAAGCACATAAACGCATTATCTGTTATGCGACACTATTGAAATATTTGAAGTGAGCTTCAGCTTAGATGCATGCTGTTAGGGGAATAAAGATTGCAACTTAAAAAAAGATTGTGATAATTTCATATTTGATGGTTTGATACAAACACACATTGTATTTTTATTTATTTTTATTGTTTTTAAGATTTTATAAATTTAATGAATTATACTGAATCATTTTTAATTCAGATTGATAATTTGACAAATATGACCTGTTGGCATAAGCAAAGATTAAATTGTCCTTCTTTAGGCTTTCTACCTCATGTTTCCATGTTTTTTTCCATGTCAAAATTATTTTCCTGCAATGTCCCAATGTGCAGTTGGAAATAGTTTCAGAAATAAATTAGCTTGGAACTGTAGGAGGTTTGCCACTCTTTCAATTGGTCCAACTGTAAGCCATGCTTTTGTCTAGCATATCAAGTTGAAATGGCACAGTACAAATTATGATTATGAACATCTACTCTCAGAAGGGGGATTCGAGACAGCAATTACACCATGGTGAAAGAAGAAGTGTGTATTTAAACCATCTTCTTCTCCTTTGTCTTTCATGCAATCCTTTTTAGGGGTCGCGACAGCGAATCATCTGCCTCTACCTAACCCTATCCTCTGCTTCCTCTCCTCTCACCCCAAATAAGTTCATGTCCTCTCTCACTGCATCCATAATTCTCCTCTTTGGTCTTCATTTGGACCTCTGAACATGTCCAAACCACCCTCTCTGACTTGACATCTAACATGAGTTGTCCCTCTGATGAACTCATTTTTGCTCCTATCTATTCTTGTCACTCCCAAAGAGAACCTCAACATCTTCATCCCTGCTACCTCCAACTCTGCCTCCTGTCTTTTCTTTAGTGCCACTGTCTCTAAGCTGTAGAGCATCGCTGGTCTTACCACTGTCTTGGAACACATTTCCTTTCATTCTGGCTAATACTCTTTTGTCACATAACAATTCAATTCAATTTTATTTGTATAGCGCTTTTAACAATTGGCATTGTCCCAAAGCAGCTTTCCACAATCGAAAGAATTATTTAAGTTTGTATGTTGAACAGGGAACCCATCCTATTTTGGGTGAAACAGAGAGCAGGAATTGATCTGCATTTATACTGGGTGTAAGTTGGCAGGCAGTTCAGCATAACAGTTGATGTTAATTGATGTTAATATGGAGTCCAGTTAGTTATTGAAAACTCAGGTAGACTTGTATGAAGTTCCAGTCCTGAAATATCGAACAGTCAAGTCCTCAGAGAAACAGCTGCCAACATCACGTGGGCACATCGCCCACGACAAAGATCGTCGTATCTGGACCACTTCCGACATTTCATAGAGGAATCGAGAGGTTCAGTAGATTATTTGCCTTTAATGAATGGTTACAATCTTGGTGTCAACAACAGAGATTACCCTTTGTTGACAACTGGAATGTTTTCTGGGAGCATCCTAGGCTCTACCACACAGATGGCCTGCACCCTAGCAGAGCTGGAGCAGCGGTGCTCTCTGACAACATCTCCAGGACATTACGAACCATCTGACTGGCGGTAAGTCATACCTCAGATTCTTTAGATATCAGCCACAGTACAACCCACCATACTAATAGACTCACACACATAGCTTGTACTATAGAAACTGTGTCTGTTCTCCGAATAGTGAGAAAAAAGAATAAATTCGTTAAATCCAGCCGAAACAATCTGGTAACCATTAAACCAGAAAAAGGCCAAATAAGTAATCGAAGTCTACCTCTAAAGTTTGGACTTCTCAACATTAGATCCCTTGCGCCTAAAGCACTTATTGTTAATGAAATGATATCAGATTATTGCCTTTAACACTCTGCCTCACTGAAACCTGGCTTAAACCAAATGAATACATTGGTCTGAATGAGTCTACTCCGTCAGGAGATTTTTTTAAGCACGAGCCCCATCTATCTGGTCGCGGTGGTGGTGTCGCCACTATCTACAAAGATGTACTCACTGTTACTCAGAAAATAAGGCCCAGGTTTAACTCATTTAAAGTGTGCACTTAATGTTGCACTTAATGAAATATATAATAAACCCGCGCTATATTTTACTCTGGCCACCGTGTACAGACCCCCAGGGCCATATGCCGATTTTCTTAAAGAATTTGGACATCTGCTATCAGACCTAATTGTTAACTCTGACAAAGTGTTAATAGTAGGTGACGTTAACATTCATGTAGATGATGCTAACGACACTTTAGCCCTCGCATTTATGGACTTACTAAATTCCTTTGGAGTTAAACAAAATATAAATGGATCAACTCACCGCTGTAATCATACGCTAGATTTAATTATATCCCATGGTATAGATGTCTCTAATATAGAGATTTTACCTCAAAGTGATGATATTACAGATCATCACCTCCTGATATATACTCTATCCGTAGAACAGATTAGCTGTGTTTCCCCACGTTATCGATTTGTTAGAAATATGAATCCGGCTACTAAAGACAAATTCACAAGTAATCTGCCGGATCTGTCCCAAATTCTTATTAGACCCCTAAATGCAGACGATCTAGATGAAGTGACTAGCAGCATGGGTACTATTTTTACCAGTACATTAGACACTGTTGCTTCCATCAGATTAAAAAAATTCAGAGATAAAACACTTGCTCCTTGGTACAATAGTCATACTCGTGCCCTAAAGAGAGCAACCCGTAACCTCGAGCGAAAATGGAGAAAAACTAAATTAGAAGTTTTTCGAATTGCGTTTAAAGACAGTATGTGCAGCTATAGACGGGCTCTAAAAACTGCTAGGACCGAGCATCTTAGCCAACTGATAGCAAGAAACCAAAACAATCCCAAGCTCTTATTTAGTACAGTAGCCCGCCTAACAAAACCTAAGATGCCTGGAGAGAGTACTCCACAACATTTTAGTAGTGAAGATTTTATGGACTTCTTTAATGAATAAATCGATAGCATAAGGAAGAAAATAACAGACGTTCAACCTCTAATAGCATCTCATGATCTAGTTCAGCCTAGAGCTTCACATTTAGATTTTCAGTGCTTTACAGGTATAGGACAGGAAGAGCTGTATAAACTTATCACCTCAGCTAAATCAACAACGTGCCTGTTAGACCCATTACCAAATAGATTTTTAAAAGAAGTGATGCTTACAGTTGGAGAGCCACTTCTAAACATTATTAATTCTTCATTATATCTAGGTCACGCCCCCAAAGCTTTGAAGCTGGCAGTTATTAAGCCGCTTCTTAAAAAATCTAATTTGGACGCGAATGAAATAACAAATTACAGACCGATTTCAAACCTTCCGTTCATATAAAAAATATTAGAAAAAGTAGTATCAGCTCAAATATGCACATTCTTGCAGGAAAACAACATCCTAGAAGAATTTCAGTCAGGTTTCAGGCCCCATCATAGTACAGAAACTGCACTAGTTAAGATTGCGAACGACTTGTTTTTAGTTTCAGACCAAGGCTGCATCTCAATACTAGTCTTACTTGATCTTAGTGCTGCATTCGACACCATAGATCATAATATTCTCATAGATCGCCTACAAAATCATATAGGTATTCAGGGGCAGGTATTAAAATGGTTTAGATCATACCTGTCTGATCGATACCATTTTGTAGATCTAAGTGGAGTACCGTCTGATGTAATGCCAGTGAAATATGGGGTCCCACAAGGGTCAGTTTTAGGACCTCTCCTGTTCTCAATTTACATGCTTCCCCTGGGAAACATCATTAGAAGGCATGGGATTAGTTTCCATTGTTATGCTGATAATCCCAATTACTGTATACATCTCAACAAAACCAGATGAAATACCCAAGTTGTCTAGATTAACCGAGTGTGTCCAGGACATAAAAGATTGGATGACCAATAACTTTCTTTTACTAAATTCAGATAAAACAGAGATATTGCTCATCGGACCAAAAACCAGCACACAACAGCTTTCACAATTCAGCCTGCGTTTAGAAGGATGTACTGTTACTACCAGCTCAACAGTAAAAGACCTGGGCGTAATATTAGACAGTAACTTGTCTTTTGAAAATTATATTTCCAATATCTCAAAAACAGCCTTTTTCCATCTTAGAAATATTGCCAAACTTAGGAGTATCCTATCCGTATCTGATGCAAAAAAGCTAGTTCATGCATTCATGACCTCCAGACTGAACTATTGTAATGCATTACTAGGTGGTTGTCCTGCATCCTCAATAAACAAGCTACAGTTAGTCCAAAATGCAGCCGCCAGGGTTCTCACTAGATCCAGAAAATATGATTATATAACACCTATATTATCATCCCTTCACTGGCTACCTGTTAAATTTAGAATTAATTACAAAATAGTACTACTTACATACAAGGCTTTAAATGGTTTAGCTCCCACATACCTAACCAGTCTTCTGATACGCTATAATCCACCACGTTCCTTAAGATCACAAAACTCCAGACTTCTGGTAATTCCCAGAATTTTAAAATCTACAAAAGGGGGCAGGGCATTTTCATATTTGGCTCCAAAGCTTTGGAATAGCCTTCCAGACAGTGTTCGGGGAGCAGACACGGTTTCCCAATTCAAAAGTAGACTTAAGACGCATCTCTTTAATCTGGCATACGCGTAACTCATCCCATAACCTCATACTCCAGTACACCTATCCTGAATGGCAACTACGCTAATTCTCTCCATCTTTTCTGTATTTTTCTACCCATCCCGAGGCATCTGGAGATTGTGCCAGCTTTAGTAGACAAAGGCCAACCCTGCAAGGTTTCTAAGGCATCTAGAGAAGGACCAGCTCCAGCTGGATTCTGCTTTATGATGGCTGGAGCTACCATCCTGCTCCTGTGCTTCCAGTGATCCAGACCCCATCTGCCCTACTGACTCCCTGTGCTGAACTGGACTTCATGTTAATCTACACAACTTCTGTTATATTGAACTTTCACCTGCACAACACACATGATGTTATTTCTATCTGTTATCACCCAGATGAGGATGGGTTCCCTGTTGAGTCTGGTTCCTCTCAAGGTTTCTTCCTATTGCCATCTCAGGAAGTTTTTCCTTGCCACTGTCGCCGTCACCCTTGGCTTGCTTATCAGAGATATTTCATTTATTAATCATTCATTTCATTATTATCTAGACACATTTTTCTCACACATACACACTTCCAAATATTTTCTTTTCTTTTCTAAAAAAAAAAAAAAAAAAAAAATTTCTTTAATTTTTTGTGAAGCTGCTTTGAGACAATGACCATTGTTAAAAGCGCTATATAAATAGAATTGAATTGAATCATTAAAGGCCAGAACCGTCTTCTAGGTAGAGAGAACCATCCCCAGATACCAGACGCATCCCAAAGAGACACACGGGGAACCAGCCAGAAATGGGGCACCAGGATGGGTCAGACAGGTCCGGAGGGCAGAGGGAGTCTGGATCACTGACAGCTCCGGAACGACATGTGTAGCTCAACAGAGAAAGGGAAAGAGAGAGAGGGAAGAGAAAGAGCGGGAGAGAGAGAGCAGAAGAGAAGAGATAACAGTTAGGTCTGGTCAGAGTCAAATAATGTATAAAGTAAATGTATATTTACTGTAAAGTGCAAGCAGAGACTCCGGCAGGACTAACTATGACAGCATAACTAAAAGGGAGAGCCAAAAGGTAACACAGACATGAGAGCTCCCTGAGATGTAAAGCAACCAATCACCTCACTGTCAACAAACCTGAGTGATCAATGAGAGTGGGGAGGTCAGCATCTAAACTTACCAGTTCACCATAATACTCTACGTCCATGAGTCCCCCAGATCTGCTCCTTTACCTAAGGCAAATCTATTTTCAACAATGCTTGATTAAATAAATAGGTTTTTAGCCTGGACTTAAACACTGAGACTGTGTCTGAGTCCCGCACACTATTTGGAAGACTATTCCATAATTTTAGGGCTTTGTAAGAAAAAGCTCTGCCCCCAGCTGAATTTTTTCATAATACATGGTACTGATAAGCAGCCTGCATCCTTTGATCGAAGTAGGCGTGGCGGATCGTAAGACACTAGCAGTTCAATCAGATTCTGTGGTGCGAGACTATTTAATGCTTTATATGTCAAAAGTAGTATTTTGAAGTCGATGCGAAATTTCACAGGGCCAATGAAGTGAAGATAAGATAGGTGTGATGTGCTCGTATCCTCTGGTTCTAGTGAGGACTCTCGCTGCTGCATTCTGGACTACCTGAAGCTTGTTTATGCACCTAGTTAAACAACCAGACAGCAGGGCATTACAATAGTCCAACCTAGAGGTGATAAAAGCAAAAACTATTTTTTCTGCATCGTTTAGCGACAATATATTTCCTATCTTGGCAATATTTCTGAGATGAAAGAATGCTATCCTGGTAATATTATCTACATGAGCTTCAAATGAAAGGCTGGAATCTATAATCACACCGAGGACTTGATGGAACAGAAAGGCCATCTAAAGTTACAGAGTGATCTAGAATCTTACTTCTAGCTCCTATGACTAGAACTTCTGTCTTATCTGGATTAAGCAGAAGGAAGTTAATTAGCATCCAATTTCTGCACATGTCCTGCACACATTGCTTAACTTTAGTAGGCTGGTTTATCTCATCAGGTTTTGCTGAGACATATAACTGTGTGTCGTCAGCATAACAGTGAAAACTAATACCATGCTTACGGATTATGTTGCCCAGAGGAAGCATGTAAAGGGAAAAAAGCAGTGGGCCTAAAACTGAACCCTGTGGAACACCAAACTCCACTAGAGAACATGCAGAATAATCACCATTTAAGGCTTCATACTGATACTGATCAGTCAAATAGGATCTGAGACAGAAGAGGGCTGTATCCTTAATTCCTACTACATTTTCTGATCTGTGAAGAAGAATACTATGATCAATGGTGTCAAAAGCTGCACTGAGGTCGAGTAATACAAGCATGGCTACACAACCTTGATCAGAGGCCAATAGGAGGTCATTTACTACTTTACCGAGTGCTGTCTCTGTGCTGTGATGAGGCCTAAATCCTGACTGATACAGTTCATGTATGCCATTTCTATTTAGATATGAGCATAGCTGCTCCGCTACTATCTATTCCAGAATCTAAGAGGTAAAGGTGAGGTTTGATATTGGACTGCAATTGGACAGCTGACAGGGGTCGAGTTCAGGTTTCTTAAGAATCGGTTTAATAACTGCTAATTTAAAATATTTTGGAACATACCCAATGCTGAGTGAAGAATTAATTATTCTCAACAGGTTCTGTTATTGCTGGTACTATCTGTTTAAGAAAATGTGTTGGTACACACAGTAAAAAATAGGGTGTTAATATTTCAGAGTAAAGTTATTTTAACCCAAATAGAGTATTTTCAACATTTGGGAGAGTAAAGTTGCTCTATCAGTGGAGTTAAAAGTGAGTGTAAAAATCTGCAGAAACGCATGACAATTTCAACTCTACAGCAGTGATGAATACCCGCCACTCTGTTGTGCTGAAGATTGGCACGTTTGTCGGTGGAGAAAGATCGCTCTGGAGTAACGTTAGGCCACTGATATTGCTAGGTAAGTAATAATCCCTGTGTTGTCAACACACAAACGGTATTTTTTAACTTTACATAATTTTAGAGTTGTGCTGATATTAGTTGAGGTCATAATACAACTAACCAGCTAATCCGTATCGGTAACTGTGTTTCTTACTTGCAATATTTTCACGAATGAATTTGGTCAGAATGATTTATGCGTAAAATAACGTTAGCTCGGTCGATATAACAACAAAATATTTAATATCTATTGTTTTAGCTTCCCATTCAACGTTAATCTGGGTTTTTTATACTGGTAATGTTAGCATGATTCTGATGTTGGTCTAGCTCTAGATCACTGATTGCATGACGTGTTTGTTTAACATGGCTTAACCATTTTAACGGGTTACTGTTTGAACTAAAATAGCTAATGAGCTAGCTAACTTTGGCACAGTTATTTGGTAGCTAGTGGGACGCGGTGCCTCTAAACTTTAACTAGCCTAAGTTAACGTTAACCCATTTGCTGCAGAAAATAGCCTAACGTTATATTCAACCAGCATAACTTCAGCCACTCTTTGTAATTGCAGTGTAACATCTAAGTAATGCATAGTGCATTGCCACTACTGAGAGAAATGGATAGATAATTCTTAGTTGAACCAGCCCTAAATTATTATTTTGAATATATATTTTTTTGTTAACAGGGGCAAAATGCTGTTGCGTGTTCAATTCGGGGAAGAGCAGAAATATGTCAAGCTGTCTGAGCTGACATTGGATGCTTTCTTGAAAGAAGGTGGGTCATTAGGTTAAAGCAATATCACCCAATGATACAGCACCTATTATGTTATGATATCTAGCTAATCATTTCTGCTGTGCTTTATATTTTCAGTTACATAAAATTGGGTGCAGATACTTGTCTTTCATCATTTTGTGAATACATGAGGCAAACTTAAATATGACCTTTGATTCTTGTGAGGGAATGCATGTTTTTTTATTTTATTTTTTTTAAACAGCGTGTCTAAAATTCAACATACCAGAAAGCAGGCAGCCAGACATTAAGGTGTATGACCAGTCAGACACAGAAGTTGACACAGAGGTTTTTGAAGAAATAATGAAGGAGTCACCTGGAACTTTCAGAATCATGCTGGGCAATGGAGGACTTGGTATTCATTCAGACAATTCACAAATTAGTTTGTTTAGTTCAAAGGCCGGAATGAGAACATTAATTGTTTTAAAAATAACTGTTTCTTGTAATATGTTTCTATGTTTTGTACAAATTTCATAATGAACAGGTGCCTCTCAATCATCATCATGCTCGGGTACATCTGATGACACCGTCATCCTGGATTTCACGATGTGTGACCCTGTTGAAGAAATAGCTGCTGCCGAAGGAAGCCAGCCTAAAAGGCCATGTCACATATACTATGAGGCAAAAGCGGTAAGTGGTGGAAATTGCTGTTAAGTCCAATCTGAATGTTGTTTCACCATGGGAAGTGTTCTTTAGATAGCTTTTTTTTTTCAGCATTACATATGGTTTTACAATAACGGAAAGCACATTTTATTCCACCTATAGTTGATTGAAAAAATACTAACATCAAAGCCTGGTGGTGAACGCATTATGCAAGAGTATGGAAAAACCAAATCTCTGACAGATACCACCAGAAGACAGATGATTAACATACTTGCTGCTGAGATGACAGAAACACATGGGTAAGCATTAAGCATATAGATGGGCTGTAAAGAAACATTGTTATTGTTGTACAGTTATTAATTATGTAAATTGTGTTGTGCAATGTCAGTTGAGTGTGATGTTAAATTTGAATTCATATGCTAGGACATCCCCCCCCAAAAGTGTCAGAGTGATGTATGCACAGGGGATAGTAGCTTTGTTTCCCTATCTAGAAGACCCATACTCACAGCATGGATATGTAAGTAAATGGGTTATTGCAACATTATGCACATATTCACTCTTTGAAATGTTAATAGTACTCATTTATAATTTATTTATAATCACATAGGAACATTACTACGATCCGGAGAGTGGTTCGGGATACCTTGCATGGCGATTGAAGACCATACAAAGAAAAACAGCAGAGGAGAGAGGTGCCTCAGTCAGCAAATCTCCTAAAGGTATGTTTACTGATCAGTGATGTGATTATAGTGGTGACCTGTGAATTGTACAGAAATCAGTTCTTAACATTGTATTTTTTCTTAAGTTGGTGGGCCAGGCCGTGGTCGTCAGCCCGTCAGCCCTTCAGCCCTTCCGCCATCTGATGAGGATGTGGAAGCAGCTATTTCTGTTTTGAGACACTCTGCTGATGAAAAGACTGTCCGCGAGAAGATGGAAATGACCTTCATATATCGGCAAGCAATGGTCAACGATGAAGCCAAATCATCAGATGTCTTCTTGGTCTTCCCACGATTTCTGGACACACCAGGACTGGTATGACATCTTAATTCACTGCATCACCAAAATATCCAATGTAGCATTAGGCATCACTCATCACTTCTGTCTGTGTGTGTTACATTGCAGATAGAACAAGATTTCAGACTTATGTTTGGTGAGACCACGGCCAACAAATTCTTGGAGAAGTGGCCAACCACTTTCAAAGCAAAAGTAATAAAGGAAAGTCACGGACTTGTACCCACCACAGAGCTCTTGGATTTGATCCACAATGCTGAGTCAGCTGCTGAAGTTGAGAATGGTATGAATGGAACTGTTTTACTTATAAATGTAGGTGTGTAGTATACATTTTCGTAATGGTGCAAGTTGTCAATTTGAATACTATGCCATGGCATAATGTTAACCAGGTTCTAATGTACTTATTTGTAGGCTGGGACAGTGACATGTCCGCCATCTTGCTGCTGCTACATTTGCTACCACCATCTGCACAAGGTAGAAAGAGGCCGGGAAAGCTGTCTGCATATCAAGCTGTAGATCAGCTCATCAGATTTCAAAAGGTATGCTTAAAGGATTAGTTCACTTATAAAAATTGTTTTGCTGATTATTTACTAACCCCCATGTCATCCAAGAGGTCCATGTCTTTCTTTCTTCGGTCGAAAAGAAATTAAGGTTTTTGCGGAAAACATTCCAGGATTTGTCTCCATATAATGGACTTCCATGGTGACCAACGGTTTGAGGGTTCAAATGAGGGTTCAAAGTCTGTCTCAATACTGCTTCAAAGACTTGACACAATCCCATCAGAGAAATAAGGTTCTTATCTAGCAAAACAATCTGTCATTTTCAAAATAAATAAAAACATTATATACTTTTGGACATTTGACCCCTCATTTGAACCCTCAAACTGTTGGTCACCATGGAATGTTTTAATCCTGGAATGTTTTAATCCTGGAACCTTAATCTTGTGCACAGTTTAAGGTGATCTGATCTATTGTCAGAAGTTAGTCACCTAAAAATTCTGTTGAATGTGCTTTGATGTAGGTTGGAACCAGTGTGCAGCAACATCTAGATAACATCACCCAAAGCAGTCAGCCCTACCTTCTCGCCCAGGGATCCACACAGAGCACCATTCACTCATACTTCATTGTGGTTGACAAGCATGCACTTCCATGCAAGGCAAAAGGTTCAGTTGGAGTTTTTGACGAACTCTTTAAAGCCCATTACGTCTTTGGTACGTCATACAGTTTTTCTCTGAGCAGCTTTTTCACTTTTGTGCAAACAACCATTTATAACATCGACATGGGGGAAACAAAGGAGACTCCTAGAGTTGCAGAGTTGCGAGCAAGAATGGTGCATTAGTTGAGATAAAACGATGAAGTGTTTTCTTTGCAAAAGTGACCATGGAAGTCCAAACAACCTTGTTAAACACTTTAAGGTAATTCATGGGCTATTTACAGGCAGGACTCTTTTTCTGAAGTGTGGTCAAGAAGGATGCTCACGTTCTTTTGGTAGTTTTTCTGGTTTAAGAAAGCATCTTAATAAGTGCCATGGAAGCAGTTTAGTTGATTCTGTAGATTATGATCATTCATATCCTCAAAGTACCGTCAATACAGGTAATGTTTCTCATGTTGAAGAGTCGACTGAATATTTAGAGGCAGAGTCACAGTTATCTTCGCCATACATTGTAAATAGTTGTTCAGCTGTAATTTCTGATCTAAAGGCAGCAGGTGTTGGTCAAAGTACACTGAATTCTGTAGTGATTTCCATGGAAGAGATCGTTCAAGATATCCATGAGCATGCTAAAGAGACAGTGATAAAAGATGTATTTAGTAATGAAAGAGAAACGGAAATGTGCAAGAAAGTTGAGGCATGTTTTGAGGGGTTAGAGAATCCTTTCACAATTCTAAATTCGGAATACAAGAGATCCAAATTTATGACTGACAAGTGGGAAATAGTAGAACCAGTTGAATGTGTGATTGGTTCAAGATTTGACACAAGACGAAATAAAAAGACTGGAACATATGATCAGGTAGTAGTTCAAGATAAATTTATGTATATTCCAATTTTATCTACACTGCAGTCAATATTTAAAAGTCAGTATGTTGCAGAAATGTTGCAAAGCTCAGCTACTAGCGACTCTAGACTGAGAGATATTTGTGATGGATCTTTTTTTAAAAGTCACCCCCTGTTCTCAACTGAGAAGCAGACAATACAGATCCAGATGTTCTATGATGATTTTGAGGTCGCCAACCCTCTGGGTCCTAAGCGAGGTATTCATAAATTGGGTGGAGTATATTTTACTTTAAGAAACTTCTCTCCAAAATGGAATTCTTTCTTGGCTAACATACACCTGTGCGCCTTATTTCATACTCAAGATGTTAAACGGTATGGTTTTAGTGAAATTTTTGCTCCCATTGTTCGAGACATTAAAGTGTTAGAGAGTGATGGTATTGAGATTCCATTATACAATGGTTATGTTCGTGGCACTGTAGTACAGGTTACTGGTGATAATTTGGGTTTACATAGTTTGTTTGGACTGGTGGAGTCTTTCAGTGCAAGGTACTGTTGCAGGTTCTGTTTAGCAGAAAAGGAGGACTTTCAGACAGAATTCTCTGAAGATTCTTCCAAAGTAGTTTTGCGCACCAAAGACATACACACTGCTCACTGTCAAGAAATGGCTTGTAATCCATCCCTTCCATACGTTTTTGGTGTGAAAAGGTCATGCATATTAAATTCATTGGAGTATTTTCACACAACAGAGAACTTTTCAGTTGATGTGATGCATGATGTGTTAGAAGGGGTGGGCCAGTACGAATTGAAGTTATTATTTCTGTATTTGAAGGAAAAACATGTTACATCAGCAGAAATACATTCAAGAATACAAAGTTTTGATTATGGTTTCATGGAGAGAAACAACAGGCCTGTATCTGTTAATTTAGCTGAAGGATCTAATGATCTGGGACTGAATGCAGTTCAGTCCTGGTGCTTACTTCGGAATGTTCCTCTTATCTTTGGAGATTTAGTAACTTCTACTGACCAACACTGGGGCCTGCTTCTTTTATTACTTCAAATAATAAACATTATATTCTCGCCCATGTTATCTCAAGGTTTATGTGTATATTTAAAACATTTAATTGTGGATCACCACACACTGTTTAAGAAGTTGTACCCTCAGAAAAACCTTTTACCAAAGCACCATTTTCTTATCCACTATCCCCGCTGCATTCAGAAAATTGGGCCTGTCCTTCATAGTTGGTGTATGAGGTATGAAGGCAAGCATAATTTTTTCAAAAAACAGCTTAAATCATTTAAAAATATTACTAAAACGCTTGCAAAAAAGCATCAGATTCATCAGATTTATATGGCACACAGTTGGCGAAGTTCAACAACTTTTAGTCGGTTAGATATTGGTCCAGGAAAAATGGTGTCTTTAAATATGGTAAGAGGAGGTTCTGAAATTGCTATGGCAATGCAAGTGGCTAGTAGCATTCAGGTTATGAAGGTTAAATGGGCGAAACATAATGGGTTTATTTATCGGCCAAACTTGGTTATCTGTGGCAAAGTTGAATCTGAAGTGCCCGTGTTTTTTCAAATTGAGTCAGTTCTGATAATGTGTGAAAAACTGTTGCTACTCACAGTGCCTTTAGTTACAGAAACTTTTCAAGAACATTTCCACGCATATGAGGTGATCAGATCAAAGCAGGATTTGGTTTTTTTTCATGTCGACAACCTGCATTACCCTAGGCCTTTTGACATACAAATGTCATATGGAGGGACTGAAACAACTCTCCTTGTCGTGCCATATTGCTTTCTCTGGTAAGAGAAAAATGTTTGTAAAAAAACATTGTTATACATGTTTCTGTCAGATACAAGGCATTGTAAATTCAATGTTCAACTCAATTCAACATTGAAATGCTTTTTCACAATAAATTGAGAGTTCTGTGATCTAGTGTTATTGTGCTTGTTTTTATTTGGATAGTATTGATAGTTCTATATAATTCAGTAACAATGCATCTTATGATTTATATATATTTTAAAACACTGTAGAGAAATAAAGTAAACATTACACTTAAAGTGTCATTTTTTAAGTAAAATTGTAGATAAATTAACTCTATACTGTGTAATCATATTACTCTTAACAGTGTGATTAAACTACAGTGTTAAATACTTTTACACAATTCATTGTTATTTTTTACTCAATATTGAGTAGAATTAACTCTAAAAACTTGACACTGACCAAAGAGTAAATTTTACACTGATTTCGAGTGGGACCAAATGTTATCTGAAACAGAGTCAAATTCAACTCTTTAGGAGTTAAATTAACACTTCTGTTTTTACTGTGCAGGATCTAATATACAGGTTGATGAATTTGCAGAAGAGATGAGTAAAATTAGTTCATTCTCTTCAAGGGGAGTAAAGTATTCTAGGTTCCGATCTGACATGGCTAGTTTAACATCTGCATAACTTACATTGTTTGGTTTCAAAGCCTCAATTTTTGCCTAATATTTACAATTTTATTAATTAAAAAGTTCATGAAGTCCTCACTATTACACGATGTTGTTGTGGAGATTTCTGCATTGGTCTTATTTCTGGTTAATTTGGCTATGGTATTAAATAAAAGTCTAGGATTATTTTTGTTATTTTCTATAAGAGTGGAGAGATGCGTTAATCTAGCTACCCTAAGAGCTTTTTTTTTTGGATCAGGATGCTCTCCTTCCATGCTATTTGAAATATACTAACAATTTAGTTTGATGCCATTTACATTCTAATTTCCGAGCAGTCTGTTTTAAAGAGCGTGTATGATCGTTATACCAGGGAGCGAGTTTCTTATCTCTAAAAATTTTTCTTTTAACTGGAGTTGTATAACGGAACGTCGACTCTAAATATTCAGTCGCCTGATTGAGTTCTGTGGGGTCAGACGGTAAACTAATCAAAGTTGGTAACTCTGGGAGATTACTGATAAAACTCTGTGTGGTAGTTGATGTGATAGTACATTTAGTACGGTAGCGCACTGCTGTGCGTACGTTATTACTATGACACACTTGAATTGAGACAATATAGTGATCTGATATAACTTCAGACAATGGACTTGTAAATAAATTTCTTATACTTAATCTGAAGAATATTATTAAATCTAAAGTGTGACCTGCTTTATGAGTGGGTCCTACTACACACCGATTTACTCCTACTAAGTCCAGTATGGACATAAATGCTTTACGCAAAGGGTCTTTTGGATTCTCAAAATGAATATTACAGAAACGACTAGGTTTGAGTGGAGATCTGCAAATTCACTAAGAAATTCAGCGTACGGCCCTGGAGGTCTGTAAATGACGATTAGTGGAATCGACTGAGCTAACTTCACATTTGTAGCCACACTTATGTTAATATAGAGAACTTCAAATAAATTAAATTTGTGTCAGTGTTTTTGTATAATAGTTAAATTATTATTGTGAACAACTGTGAAGCCTCCTCATCTACCAGTTAACTGAGTCTGGTGTATGTAGCTGTATCCAGGAGGACCAGCTTCATTTAAAGCTACATACTTGTCCTGTTTAATCCAGGTTTTTGTTAAACAGAGTATATCAAATTCCCGATCTGGAACAGACTTTCTGGGTCTTTCTACATTTTTGCTTAACTCGGGGAACAGAAACAGTCTCAATACAGTGAACCCTGGGTGATGACTCTATGCAGCTAGCAGACGGTTGGTTTAGCCTGTCTGTCTGCTCCCTGGCCTGGGCTCTGGATTGTCACCAATTAACTAGGCCTCTTCTGAGACTATAGTATATGAGCTATACTACAGGAAATGAGAGCAGCACCTTCCCGAGTGATATGGACACCATCCCGCCCTAACAGGCCAGTTTTACCCTCAAAGGACTTCCAATTGTCTATGAAGCCCAAATTATTTTCTGAGCACCACCTGGACATCCAGCGGTTCAGCGATCATAACCTGCTGTAAGCTATATCGCCAAGTCTCATTGTGACGGGACCAGAGCATATTACACACATAACACACCTGACACTTTTCTTCACCTATTCTAACCTGCCTGTACCCACTTCTTCTTGCTCTGAACCGTTGACCCTAAGTACTTAAAGTCCTGCACCCTCTTTACCTCTGCTCCCTATAGGCTTACCGTTCCACTTAGGTTCCTCTCATTCACACACATGTATTCTGTATTCTCTGTAAAACCTGTAGATAGTCTTCCTTAGTTAGTTAGTTTTTGTTAATTTATGTTGTAATTTATGTTAGGACTATCTGTCTTGTCTCTGCTAGCCAGCTAACTAGGCCTCTTAGTTAGCTAGTTTAGCTTCTCTGTTAATTTATGTTGTAAGTTTATGTTGCATGTAGCACCTTGGTCCTGGAGGAACTTTGTTTCGTTTCACTGTGTACTAACTGTATATGGTTGAAGCGACAATAAAGCCTACTTGAACTTGAACTTGATTCTGTTCTGCTATGACTAACCTTCATTCCTCTGCTTTCCAGAGTGTACCTCCATCTCTCTAGATTTTCCTCCACCTGTCAATGGCAGGTGGAGGAATGTCATCTGCAATGTCATCTGCAAACATCATTGTTAATGGAGACTCCTGTCTAACCTCTTCTGTCATCCTGTCCATCACCAAGGCAAAGAAGAAGGGGCTCAGAGCCGATCCTTGACGCAGACCCACCTCCACCTTGAACTCTTCTGTCACACCTACAGCACATCTCACCACTGTCTTACAACTCTTATACATGTCCTGCATCACTCTAACATCTTTCTCTGCCACTCCAGACTTGCTCTTGCTCTCACAATACCACAGCTTTTCTCTTGACACCCTCAGAAACTTTGTGGATTTTCTCTAAATCCACAAAGACACAATGCAACTCCCTGTTACCTTCTCTGTACTTCTCCATCAGCATCTTGTTAAACAAATCTTGTTAAACAGACTAGTCAGAAACTCTACTGCAACCTCTCCTAAGCACTTCCATACCCCCATAGGTATGTCACCAGGACCAACTGCCGTTCCACTCTTCATCCTCTTTAATGCCCTCCTCACCTGACTCTTACTGATTTTTGCTACTTCCTGCTCCACAGTTATGTCTTCTACTCTTTGTTCTCTTCTATGTCTTCTACTCTTCAATGTATTTGAACCATCAGTAAATGAAATTAAAGTTTTAAACACACACAATTCATGAAATTTAGATAAAACACCATAAGGCCTGTCGGTACCTGTAAAGAATATTTTCCTCATGCACAGTTTGAAAGAGAAAAAATCCTTAATTCCCTTTCTTTTCCTTGGTTCAAAGTCTGATCTTTTAAAGAACAAATTGAGGGGAAAAAAGGTGGAAGTAGTCTAGTCATGTGACTGGAGGGAAAAAAAATATCTGCTACCCAGTAGCTTCAAATTCTGTTTTACTTGAGCTTTTTTAAAATACGTTATCCAGGGAAACGTCTTGGGTTACTTTGCTGTAACCCTGTTCCCTAAAAAGGCGGGAACGAGATGCTGCGTGAAAACGATATGGGAATATCTTTTCATGTTGCCGGTTGTGAAGCATGTGTGTACCAAACACGCCAAATTTTGGCTTATATAACCTCGGTCAGGTGATGTCATCTGATTAGACGCACCTGCAGGTTATAAATAGGAGTGAGCCGGCAACATTCCTCAGATTGATTTGTCTGAACGGACGTCCAGTCACGTGGGCAGTGCGGCATTGGGACGCAGCATCTCGTTCCCGCCTTTTCAGGGAACAGGGTTACAGCAAAGTAACCCGAGACGTTCCCTTTCAAAGGCTACACTCGATGCTGTGTGAAAACGCTATGGGAACGAGATCTCCAATCCTCTTAGAGAGGTAAAGGCCATTGGAAAAACCACCTCAAGGGTCAGAAGCCTGAGGCGTTTGGTTCAACAAAAATAAGGGGGGTGTTTCCCACAATAACCCCATCAATCAGGACGTGACAGGCTAAAATAGCGGTTACGTACGTCCTGAGAGTACTAGGGCACAAGCCCGAGGACAACTTTTCCTGCAGAAACTCCAGCACTGAAACAATTCGGCAGTGGACTGGGTCTACCTGCTTCATCATGCACCAACTTTCAAATACATTTAATTTGAGGGCCTAGGCTCTTCTAGGGAAGGAAGCCCTAGCACTTAAAATAGTCTTAATTACGCTGGCTGGGGGACCAGCTTGACTTAGTTTGTCCCATTCAGGGACTAAACGTGAAGGTTCCAAAACTCGGGCTGGGGGTGAAATATCGTCCCCTGCGCCTGAGAGAAGATCCCACCTCATTGGAATCACCCATGGTGAGCCGTTGAAGAGGGATACTAGATCCGAGAACCACAATCTAGTTGGCCAACAGGGTGCTATCAATAAGAGGCGCGAGCGCTGTTGATAGACCTTTGCCAAGACTGCCGGGAGCAGAGCTTTCAGGCAAAACGCATAAAGGCGTAACCGGGGCCACGTACGGGCCAAGGTGTCCAGACCCAGCTGAGCTGAAAGAGTCAGAGAGTAGTAAAGGGGACATTTGCTGATCTTGCGAGGCAAAGAGGTTCACCTCTGCTACATGAAATTCCTCCCAGATTGACTGACTACTTCGGGGTGGGGTTTCTATTCCCTGTGTGTCAGAGATTGACTGGAAAGTACAACTGCTCCAACATTCATATGCCCTGGAATGTAAATTGCCCTGAGGGACAGGAACCTGGTGCGCTAGCTATTAGTGGCGCGAGCACAGTCCGCCCTGGAGATTTAATATATGAGACTTCCATAGTGTTGTCCACCCGCACTAGGACATTCCAGCCTCTTAACTGCTGGAGAAAGTGCTTTAGGGCCAGAAATAGAGCCATCATTTCGAGGCAATTGATGTCATCTAAGACTGCACCCCAGCCTTTGAGAGAAGCATCTGTCGTTAGCATCTGCGACGACAAGATGAAGTTAGAGTGGGACCCAGAGAAAAAACCGGGGTCTGACCACATAGGAAGGGTACGAAGCACCTGGCGCGTAACCTTTATTGGGGATTGGCCCTAGAGTGAAATCACCTGGTTCTTAGCCACAACTGAGATGCTCTCATGTGCAGAAGGCCCAAAGGTGTTACCGTGGATACAGCTGCCATAAGAGCTAAGATCTTTGAAAGTGATGGTCACTTTCTGGTCTAGCTTGTATTCCTTAAGGGTGTTGAGAATTGATTCAACACGGGCGGGAGACCGCTGTGCCCGCTTACGCTTGAATCCCATGTGGCACCCAATATGTTGTCCTTCGAATAGGAAAGAGCACGCTTTTCGTGGCGTTGGGTCTCAATCCCCAGAAATAAAGGTGAGCCAGGACGACATGCTGATGTCGAAGCACTAGCTACTAAGACTGGGCCAGCCAGTCGTATATGTAATTCAATATGGATGCCCCGGTGTCATAAGAGCCAGAACCACATCCATGCATTTTGTATGTGTGCGGGTGAGAGCTAGACCAAATGGAAGGACCCGATACTGGTAAGATTTGCCCCAAACGCGAACCTCAGGAACCTTCTGTGTTGTGGCAATATTTCTATATGAAAGTAAGCGTCCTTCAATCGATTGTCACAAATCAATCGCTTGGTAGGATTTGAGAGCAATCATTTTGACAGTCAACATTTTGCAGCTGTATTATTCATTTTAGATAGCGGGACAGCCCGCAAAATGTAAAAAATTGGACGCAGCCCCCCATTCCTCTTGAAACCAAGAAATACTGATTGTAGTAGCCTGACTCAATGTCTGGTAGGGGAACATGTTCCATGGCCCCATTCCCCAGCAACTTCTGTCAGCAGATGCCCACTTTCCGGTGTCATGGCAATGTGGACCACGCTGATGAAACGCAGAGGTCGATGTGCAAACTGAATCCCGTAGCCCTTGTCTACAGTTTTTAGTACCCAAGGAGATAAGCCTGGCAGTAGCTTGCACGCTGCCAGCTTCTCCGAAAGGGGTAAAAGTTTTAGTACTTGGACTGCCCGGGGGGGTTGGGGTGTTAGTGGTTCGGCATCCTGGGATGTAGCAGGATAAAACCGTGGCACTAACATATCTTTGGAGATCAGTGTCGTCCGAAACACCAAAGGCGGCGGAAACTGAACACCGACCCCATGGGGGCATGCTCTTAAGAAAAGGAGCGCTAAGTGCCGCTCCCCGGGTCCTGAGCGCGTAGGCTATCAGGACTTATTTTCAGTGAAGAAGACAGTGCGGCGATCTGATCTTTTGGAGGCTGTCAGGCCGTACCCCAGTCCTTACGGGGGGTGCCCGGCCACCGACGTTCTCCTTCTGCGCCTCTCGCCTAGCGAGAATCAGATCTGGTCGAGGCTGGGTGGCCAACGGCCTCGACTCCTAAGCACGGCATGGGAGAAATTTCCCAAAGATCTGTTCATACAATCTAGCCTCTCTAGTGGCGACGGTATTAACAGCGTCGCCGAATAAGCCGAAAGGTGAAACAGGAGCATCAAGGAGAAAAGTTCTGTCCTTATCCTTGATGCCCGTTAGATTTAGCCATAGGTGTCTTTCAGCAGTCACCAAAGAGGCCATAGAACGGCCGATAGCACGGGCTGACTGTTTAGTCGCACGCAGGGATAAATCAGTAGCCCGTCATAATTCAGTGAATGCTTCTTAATTCACTGTACTGCTCATGCTCAGATCTTTCAGCAGATCAGCCTGGTACGCCTGCAAAACCGCCATGGTGTGCAAGGAAGCGCCGGCCTGACCTGCTGCTTAAAACGCTTTCCCTACAAGGGTAAAAGCAGTTCTACATGGCTTGGGGGGAAGTGTTGGTTTCTTTAATTAAGATGATGCCACAGGAGAGAGATAGCCAGCAAGCATCTCTTATATTTGAGGCATCATGATGTAGCCTCGTGTTTTTGCATCCACGATATTCGAATAAAACGAAGTCGATGGAACAAAAATACGTGAAGAAAAAGGATTCTTCCAAGAACGAGATATTTCGTTATGGAGGTCATCAAAGAATGGGAGAGAGCAGCGTTTTGGCTCCATCTCCTGGCCACGCGACAGCACGCGTTATAACCTCAAGCAGCTCCTCATATTCTCTCTCATTTTTAGAGAAGCGTTCTGAGGAGGCTACTTCTATTTCCACAGCACCCACGAGAGGCACCGGAGTGCGCTCGTGAAGTGGAAGGAGAGACTTCGGGATCGGGGGAGAGAAAGGAGGGGCTCCGTCACTCGTGCCTCGGCCAAGTCAGCCTGTGATCCCCATGAGTGCAGCGCGGGTCGTGGCTTCCTAAAGAACGCGAGGCGCGCACAGCAGCTTTATGGGGAGAAGATCACAGTGCTCACACTCTCCATTAAGCCCTTCGAGAGCGTGCTTCTCACCCAAACATTCAAAGCAGAAAGTGTGCATGTCGCCCTCCGAAAGGAATTTATCGCACGGAGGGGGACATCTAGCTCTAAACTCCGCCATTATTGACTGGTGAGTTTTATAAGCTTTAAATTCTGCTGTTAGATTTTTAGTATGCTTGTTTGACACACACGCGCACAATGCGGTGAAGAAAAAGATCTGAGGAATGTTGCCGGTTCACTCCTATTTATAACCTGCAGGTGCATCTAATCAGATGACGTCACCTGACCGAAGTTATATAAGCCAAAATTTGGCATGTTTGGTACACACATGCTTCACAACCGGCAAGATGAAAAGATATTCCCATAGCGTTTTCACGCAGCATCGAGTGTAGCCTTTGAAAGGGAACACTGATTACACACTTGTGGCTCACTGTTCAATCATCCACAGTCGATTCAGGAAGTACTCATCAGCCATCAAAAACCAACCTGCAAAATGCAGAGAATTTGTCACTCATTAACATTGACTTTGTGTGACTTGGAAACATATTTCTCAATTTATACATGTATCTTTCTGGTTCAACCATTTGTTGAATTGGAAGTGGGATGTCGATTGTTACTGTACACTGAAACTTTCCATCCCTGGTTGTGATTTTGCACTTGTTACACATGTTCTTCTGTACAAGAAGACAGGAATCCACAGGGTAGGAGTAAATCACTGTGTAGCGTACTTTTTGGACCACATATACAGGCGAATTGTCAATCTGCTTCACAATCCTATATACTGTCCTGCTCCATTTGTCAGCAATTTTATGCTTCCCACGAATTCCTGCATTCCTTATGTGCACTTCTTATGAGCACTTCCTACTCTAGTCGGCAACTCTCCTGCCCTAGTAAAAAAAAAAAAAAGTATGCTAAGTATATTAAATTCTAGCATGCCAAAGCATACTAAAATGTACTTGCAGACAGACAACTGACTAGTATACTTGAAGTTTGCTATTTTGGAACAACTAATTTAGTACTAAGTGTATTTAAGTTGTAATTAAATTGTACAAAAGCACAATTTTAAGTGTATTAAGTATACTTTCATGTGCTAAAGTGGAACAACTTTAAGTATACTTAGTACACTTAAAGTATATGACTGTGTGTGTACCAACGTACATACCTGACAGTAATTAATGAAATGTACAGTAAGTATATATTTAATGTATTATAAGCTACTTTTACTGTATTACAAATACATGATTAATATACTACGAGTACATGCTGTTATACTTCTGGTTAATTACAAATACTAAAAAAAAGTACACTTTGTGGGTAATACAAATATACTTTATTATATAATACAGTACACACAACCTTCTACACTACAGTATTTCAAATGTATTAACAGTGCACTAAAAGTGTTTAGAATAATATACAAATGCTAAATGCATTTTCCACAATATAACATGTTTTTGAAAAGCATTACATCAGTAATTATGAGGCAGATTTTATTCATGAGTTCAACAGATTTAACTTGCACAAGTTTACAAAAAAGCACTACTATAGTTTATTTGGGTTGAACAAAAGTCAGGTTGTCTTACAAACACACAAACTAAAATATAAACTGTTGTGTGAACACAGACAGACATTAGTATTAAAGTACAGTATTAGTTTAAACCTGGTGTGTTGATTCTAGCTGATACACAGAGACTGAAAACAGGCCGAGAGCTACGGAGCATTAAACCACGCATTCAATAGCTTAAACAATGTACTTAATTTTAAACTACCTAACAAAAACCATTAAATTTACCTTACGTCGATGAAAATAAAATAATAATACCACCAACGAACGCACGCAACAATGCAACTTCCCGCCGTTAATTCAAACTAGAAGCGAAGGCCTGGGGAGCCAATCAGACAGTCCGAATCTGCCTGCCTCCCGCTTCTGATTGGCTGGTGTTGCGCTGATTCCAGTCAGTTCCAGTTTGAGGGAGAGCACGAGAGAGTAGTGCACTAAATATAAGTACATATGAATTAGTATATTTAAATTTAACTGATAATATACCAAGATTACTGTATATTAAAAATTTTATTCTAATGTGTACTTTCTGTACATTCGTTCAATGATTATTTCGAGCCATTTTTTTTTTTTATATACCAAAAATACATTGAAAAACAAGTTTAAATAAGTATTCTTTGGAAATTAAACAAAACTTTCACTTAAGGTATATTTTTCAATAATATATTTTTGGAAAGTTTACTATAATACAGTTATTTCGAAGAATATTTAAAGTGTAATTCCAAAATTTGGTAAAAGCATGATGTTAGTATACTTTTTATATATTAACTGATGGTAAGATTTTTTGGTAGAATATTTGCAATGTACTATCAAGGATTTCAATATATTTGTAATACACTAAAGTGTATTTTTTTTCACTGGGGTGAACTCGCTTTTAATTTGTTGACATACTCAGAATGAGATGCTATACCAGGATTTCTGGGAGTCAAGCTGAAAGCAAGGTCAAGGGGAAGGTTCGGCTGTCAACCGAACACAAGTTGGTATAGGGAAAATCCTATTGTCATTCTTGGTGCAATTATAGGCATGTACTAAGGGTTGAACGAATTACTTTCACCTCAACTTGTTTTCTTTAGACAGCATCTCTAAAATAGTCCTATTAAAGTATTCTCTTGGATTGCCCCATGGATGGTATGGCATAATTCTGGGTTTCTTTATGCCTAGAAACTGACAGAGGTCTTTGATGACAGAGGACTCAAAATCACTGATCACTATGAACTCTATCTGAAAAAAGGTAATGAATTAGAAGTGGTTCCATGAGGCTTGGGCAACTGTCTTTGCCTTTTAATTGGAAGTTGGAACAGCAACAGCATATTTTGTGAGGTTATCTGTGATTACAGGAATGTTCTTTGTTTTTTTTCCGTCAGGCTTCAAAGATAAATAGTCCATACAGACCAATTCAAGATGGTGGTTATGTTTATCTTACACACCTCTCAAACATCTTGATTCTCTCCTCTACATCCAGAGCCATTCTGTGCCAATAAAACCTTTGGTGCACCAGGTCTACAGTCCTTTCAATACCCATATGGCCGACAGTATCATGCAGTTCTTTAGAAGCTACTCATTTGAAGGCTTTTGGAAAAACAAGCTGGAATAGAGGCTCGTCTCCAATGATGCGCTTTCTATATAAAATGCAGAACTTCCTATATACAGTAATACAGACCTTCTACTGTCCCACAGGGCTCAGTACTTCTCCCTCTAAACCCGGTCTCTTAGTAAGGTCATATCTTCACATGGCTTTTCATACCACTATTATGCAGATGACACATTCTCTCCTTTTCCCCATCACTCAGGTTTCCACTCTCTGCACTGGCTTCCTGTAGCTTCCTGCATCAAATTCAACCCTGATGCATGCCTACAAAGTCAAAAAGGGCCTTTTCACACTGCACCATGCTCCCTCCGATCCTCGAGCACTGCTCCGCTGGTCACACATCTCATGGGGATCGAAAAAGATGTAAATCTAGACTATATTTTGTTCTGCCAGAAGATTTGAGTCTCTGATAATCTTTAAACAACGACTTATGACATATTTGTTTCTTTAGTACTTGGGCTAATCCAAAAAAAACGACAAAAAAAAAAAAAAAACTTCCCAACAGTGTTTAATTTACTTAGTACTTCAGTGGTACTTAGATGGTATTTACTTAGTATTCTAGTAACCCAGTGTAAAGATCTGACCAATGAGGAAAACTACAAAGCACTTTTGTAATTCACTCTGAATAAGAGTGTCTGCCAAATGCCTAAATGTAAATAAAACATTTAGTGAGAACAAGCTGATATACCACCCACAACATCATCTGGACTTCTCTATCTTCACACAGCCTAGCACGGCAAGAAGGGCGCTTGTGTAAATTAACAATGTCACTTCCAAGACATTAAAAGCAGGGTCATTACGTTGCTCATGAGCCCAACCCTGCTTGGACATACCTGGGAAAGTGCTTAAGCCAAAAGAGACATCTCTGGTTTAAAAATCAGATGGAGTAGATATTCATGGCCAGACCAT
Organism: Clarias gariepinus; assembly: GCF_024256425.1. Classification (NCBI taxonomy): domain Eukaryota; kingdom Metazoa; phylum Chordata; class Actinopteri; order Siluriformes; family Clariidae; genus Clarias; species Clarias gariepinus. Next base: position 22,565,199 of record NC_071103.1, on the reverse strand, counting down.
TGCTGGTTTACTATATACTCCATCTTCAGAGACAGAACTGTCATGAACTTTGTCTGTGATACACAGCTTTCACAGTCCCCTTAGAGAATGCTGGTTCTAATCTTTTTCTTAGAAACCGAGAAATAAACTGTTGAATCCAATCGTCCTCCTCTTTAGAGCTATGATCATTTTCATTCTGTGTATGTGGTCTTCGGGTCTTTTTCCCGGCACAGTACTCAATACAATCAAACTTGTTCTCCCCACAATTTTACGACAGAACTTAATATTAACCTTTTTTCAACATATTAACTTGCGTTACAAGGAAATCTCCAGGAAGAATATACCCACTAAATTAACAAAATGGCTCTGTGTGCATGAATCAATGCACATCTAGTAACATGTGCCGCAGTTGTTTTTTTTAACACAATTTTACATTTTTTAAAAGTGTTTAATTCATTATAAGTTACAGTAGTAATTAATCATACGTCTTACTATAAATCATTAATTAAAACCATGAGTAAACACTTAAAAACAACCAGTAACAATTCACTGACCGGAGTTACTTGTAATAAAGAATGAAAAAGACATCTTCCCCAGCTCTTTGGAAATGAACTTTTTTATTGTTTTATTGCTTTGTGATATAGATATAGATATATATATATACTCAGCAAAAAAGAAACGTCCTCTGACTTTCAACTGTTTTTACTTTCAGTAAACTTAATGTGTAAATATTTGTATGAACACTAAAAGAGTCAACACCATAAGACATAAACTAAAAATGTTTCACAATGTGTCCCTGAATGAAGGGAGGCTCAAAATCAAAAGTACCAGTCAGTAACTGGTGTGACCACCAGCTGCTTGAAGTACTGCAGTGCATCTCCTCCTCATGGACTGCCTATTACGGACAGTCTGAGCACTGATGGAGGGATTGTGTGTTCCTGGTGTGACTCGGGCAGTTGTTGTTGCCATCCTGTACCTGTCACGCAGGTGTGATATTTGGATGTACCGATCCTGTGCGGGTGTTGGTACACATGGTCTTCCTCCACTGCAAGGATGATCAGCTGTCCTTCCTGTCTTCCTGTACTGCTGTCTTAGGCGTCTCACAGTGGGGACATGGCAATTTATTGCTCTAGCCACATCAGCAGTCCTCATGCCTCCCTGCATCATGCCTAATGCACATTCATGCAGATGAGCAGGGACCCTGGGCATCTTTCTTTGGGTGTATTTCACAGTCGGTAGATATGTCTCTTTAGTGTCATGCATTTTTAGAACTGTGACCTTAAAAGCCTACTTTCTGCAAGCTGTTAAGGTCTTAACGAATATTCCACAGGTGCATGTTAATTATTGATTATGGTTAATTGAACATGCATGGAAATCATTGTTTAAACCCTTTACAATGAAGATCTGTAAAGTTATTTGGATTTTTACAACATTATTGTTGAAATACACAGTCCTGAAAAAGGGACATTTCTTTTTTTGCTGAGTATATATATATATATATATATATATATATATATATATATATATATATATATATACATACACACACACCATCTGAATATACAATATTTTTCCTGTTATCTCATTCTGTAAAATACCTGCTTCTTTCATTCTTAATTGTCTTTTTTTCCTCATGATGGTGAAATGCCCCCTAGAAGAGAATAATAGTTATTAGCCCATTTTTCAAACTATAAGTATTTTAACTGCCTTAAATTTAATGAAGTGACACAACAATACAAAAATAATTTGAAGACAGACATTTTAAAAACATTTGTGTACAAAACGGAGGACCTTGAAAATTTTATCCATCAAGTGGTGGCTAAAAGCTGGTGTCTGTTAATGCATTCATTATGTGCGCACAACCTGTCACCCAATAGCTGCTCAAATTTTATGCTGGTCCACAATTTATGGCTTGTCACATCTATCATGGCATGGAGGTGATCATCTTGAGGTGTTTTTAAAGACAAGGTTGCTTTGATAGTATCTTTAGGACTTTGGAACACAGAGCAATGGTTCAGTTCTTTTTCTTTTTATCCAGGTAAAGCATTTCTTTTTTTATATATATATTTTTTGTTTTTTTTTCCAATTTTCTTCCTAATTTAGTCGTGGCCAATTCCTCCCCGTCACTAAGGGGCTCCCACATTAAGGCTACTACTACCATTTAGCCGGGAGGGCGAAGACTATCACGTGTTTCCTCCGAACCGCGTGACGTCAGCCGACCGCATCTTTTCGAACTGCTCGCTCACGCACCGTTAGGGGAGTAACACACTCGGAGGAAAGCGCTAGCCGCTCCTTCCGCGTGCGCAAGCTCACAGACACCCCAGATTGTCTGTAGAGCCGTGATTAATGTGGGAGCGGCATCCCTCCGCCCTGAGAGAGCTCGGCCAATCAGCTCTCTCTGTGCTGTGAGAGGAAAACAGCATCACCCGGGGTTCGAACCAGTGATCTCCGGATGATAGGGCGAGCGCTTTACCACTGCGCCATTCGGAGGCAGCTATCAAGTAAAGCATTTCTGATGTTGTCTCTGGTTCAGGGAGGTTTACTACGATACTACGTAGAATTGCACCAGTTGAAGTCCATCTCTTTAAGACATCTGTACACACAGTGGCTCCTGATACACTAACTCCATCCTCACTCCTTGTGAAGCTCTCCCAAGTTCTTAAATCAGCTTAGCTGTACAGTCTTCTTAGGGCTGCAGTTATTCTTGTTGCTCATGCACCTTTTCCTACCACACTTTTACCTTTCAGTCAACTTTCAATAAATATTCTTCAATACAGCACTCAGCCAACTTTCAAGAAGAATATGTTCAGCGAAAGATGTCTCTCACAAAGCTGCTCAACCGACAGACTTACAAGATCCTTTGTTCCCAAAACCATTCAGCTCTCCAACACCTCACTACAATGACATGAGAATTGTAGACTGGGTAATCTACTATATGCTAGGCTAGTCTGCTCTTTCCATCACGGTGCTACATGCATCAGGGTCTGCTCAGTTACTCCAACTATTGCATACTTTGAAGATTTCATTTTCACTTTCATGCTGCTTTTTGCACAACTACTTAGGTTTCTGCACAATTAAAACTTTTTACTGTTGCCACTTTGCCACATATACAATTGCAAACCATGAATTAACTGCAATTAACCTCATTTATTTATTTTCCTTATATATCTTGCAAGGTTTGTTCTTCGATTTTCATTGCACTTGTAACTTCTGGTGAGTTCTCACATTACCCTGTGTGTAAAGACCATATATAAGATATACAGTGTAAGATATAGAACAGACAATAGACAAACTGTCCTTTGTGTTACTGTCTCTGCTGAATATCTGAAATTTCCATCGGGATCATTATAGCATCTATCCATCCATCTTGGCCTAAGCAGACAGCGTCTTTTGTAAATGTCTTCCAGGGTGAGTAGCTGGGTGCCAATGATTTGTTGGGCGGTTTTTACTACCCTCTGAAGGGCTTTACTGTCCTGGGCAGTGCAATTGCTTACCACACTGAGATACAGTTTGTAACAATGCTCTTTATGGCACAGCGGTAAAGGTTCTCCAGTATCCTGGAACACACTTAGGACTTTTTAAGTCCTCTCAGAAAGTACAGATACTGCTGTGCCATTCTGATCAGAAAAGAAGAGTTCAGAGACGAGATGAGGTCCTCGGAGATATGGACTCCAAGGAACTTAAAGCTGGTTACACGCTCAACAGCAGCTCTGGTTGATCTGAATGGGAGCATGAGCGTGATTTCCAGCTCATCGGAAATCCACAGTGATCTATTTTGTCTTCTTGGTGTTTAGTTTCAGATTGTTCAGATCATTGTCTTTAAACCATGATATCAGATTTTTGATCTCCTCCCTATAAGCTGTCTCGTCATTACCCCTGATCAGGCCCGCCACCATGGTGTCATTTGTGAACTTAATAATGCTGTTGGAAGCATAGGCAAGTACGCAGTCATAGGTGAAAAGGAGTATAGGAGAGGGGACAATACATATCCCTGAAGAACTCCGGTGCTGAGAGTAACTGGGGGAGTTGAGGTTAATTATGCGAACAGACATCGGTTTGTTTGTAAAGAAAGCTATGGTTCAACTACAGAGTGATGTACTGATGCCAATTGTTGCCAAAACTGATGCCAAAAGCAGGGGTAGCTCAGTGGTTAAGGCATTGGACTACGGTTCGGAAGATCCCAGGTTCAAACCCCACAACCACCAAGTTGCCACTGTTGGGCCCTTGATCAAGGCCCTTAACCCTCAACTGCTCAGATGTGTAATAAGATATAAATGTAAGTCGCTCTGGATAAGAGCGTCTGCTAAATGCCCAAATGTAAATGTAAATGTAAGTACAGGTTGAAGATGTCTGTGAGGACCTCAGCCAGCTGCTCCAGAGCTGGTTGGATGTGCCCCACTGGGTGGTTTCAAGTCAGCAATGGCCTAAATCTTTTGCCACATGTGTCGGGGTCAGGAGAGTTGAAGGGCTCCTCAATCCGCTGCTTGTGTTTGGCTTAGCAGATTCCACTCCTTCGATCAGCTCTGGCAATGCTGTAGGCCTCCTGGTCTCCAGACCTGAATGCTTTATTGCATGCTTTGAGCAGAAGCTGAACCTCCCGGTTCATCCACGGCTTCTGATTAGGCAATCACCTGATCCACACACCTGTTAATATGATGAAGAACAAAGTTTGTGTAACTTTCGTGGAGGAGGTGCAACAGTCTGGGCAGGCATCACCAGTCAGTGCAAAACAGATTTGGTTATTGTACAAGGCTCAGTTACTGCATGTTCTAACCTCAGAGACATCATAGAACCCATCATTATCCCCCCAATTCCACCAGCATACCCCCAACTTTCTGTTCATGGATGATAATGCTCCACCACATCGTCGCGGAATTATCAGAGCTCGAATTCAGGAAGTTGAAGTGCCTTATATGGTATGGCTATCAATGTCCCCTGACCTGAACCCCATAAAGCATGTCTGGGACCAGTTGAAGCGGAGACTTGATGATCGTACCCCACAAATAGGAAAAGCACTCCTGTAAATAGCATCCCTAATTTTTGTGAGTAGTGTATATCCCCTTGTCTTTTTTGAACTACACTAGAATTCCCCATGCCACCCCTGCTGTTAAAAAAGTAACTCTGTAACTTTTACTCTAAGTACATTTTTAATGAGCAACCTTTTACTTTTAATTAAGTAGATTTTTATAATGGTAACTTTACTTGTACTTCAGTAAAATTTTACTGAAGTAACAGTACTTGTACTTGAGTACAAAAGTTTATTACTCTTTCCACCTCTGCTAAGACCTATTACAGCACAGTAATTAAATCTAATATTATTTGCCATTTTGTTAATTTAGCACACACAAACCCAATTAATATTAATATTAAACTACATTACATTACATTTAAGTATTTTTATATTAGAGGAATATTGATGCTGTATAATTATGTATCCCAAATCCCAAAATATTCACCAGGCTATTAGTTGCACATGCACAACAGCAGTGAGATATCACTCTACAAAGACACAAAAAAAAATGTTTTGTTGAGACAGTTTGAAGTAAATGTTTGGTTTGGTGCGTGGTTATGGGGATTCAATTCCAATTCATCCAACACATAGATGTTTATTGAGATTAAGGTCAGGGCTTTTTGCTGGCTTCTTTTTGTATTTTACACCAACCTTGGCAAATCATTTCTTAATGGAATTTGCTTTATGTACAGGGACCCTGTTATGCAATATAGGTTTGGGCCTTAATTTCAGTGAATGGAAATTGTAATTCTACAACAGACAATAGCATTATATTTAGTATTAATATTCTATGTAGTTGTGTGCTCCCAAGATTGTGGCAAGAGTTTGGGGGAGACCCACATATGAGTGTAATTCAAAGTGTACACAAACTTTTGGCCAAATAGTGTAACTATACTACCCAGATCTCTGACTAGAACTGTGCTGCCCTCGGTATATGTCCTGAATATAACTTGACAGCCTAATAAACACTTTCGTAACATCAAGACTCTGAAGACGAGACTCTCCTTGTCCACAGGTTAATTGACATTAACAAGAAAGGTGAAACTGAAATATTTAAAAGTACAAAAGAATAATCCAATTAAACTTCTGTGTAAAATGCACAGCTATACAAACGCTCTAAGGAATAAATTAAATGCTCTCATTTTAACTGCAGCACTGAATATAACTTGACAGCCAGTTACCAAAACCTTTTCTTTTTTTTTTGCACTGTTGTACATGTAGTGTTGGCATTCTATGAACTGCAAAAAATGCTAATGCAACAATATGTTAGCAAAGCAACCTAGTCAGAAATATTATTTCTTAAAAAGAACTTAACACTTAAAATAAATTAAGTGCTGTCAATAATTTTAAAACATATGTAAGGATCAATAAAACAATAAACACATACCCACGATGCTACTACAAGCAAGGAGTACTCAAATATCGCAGATTTCACAGCAAGGAAAGCCGAACACGCTACTCTGTCTCTGCTTGACTGCCTCTAAATACAGGTCACATGACAACTCCCTACTTACACTTTTCTTAAAGGGGCCACTACCCAATTATATACAACAGTGACAAAACAAGAACATTTCATAAATCACTTAGGACTATTTACAATCACAACAACACTGAAAGATAAATCACTGTAGACTGATGTGGAATTCCTTGCCAAGACCAACAACAGATTAGTTTTTTAATGTAATTAAATCTTATGAGGAAATTAGTCTTGCTGGGGGAAAATCCTTAAAATGCAAGTTTGTTCCATGAGGAAAGAAATAACGTAATATTTGGTTTTCTTGGCCACTATACACAGGCCTCTAAGTAAATGTATTGTCTGTCAGATATATTTCGTTATAAAGACCAAGATTATCAAACTTCAGTAGGCCTGGACTTGTTTGCAATGCAAAAAGACTTTTCTCTAGACCCCTGTGTTACGCACTTTTGTGTACTGTAACTATTTAGTGCAACAGTGAGAAAGGAAGTGAGAATATTGCAATTAGGAAAGTGAAATGGCAAATATTTTTTTCATTTAGCAAAGCAATTTAATCATTACAGATGTTCCTCTTTTCATATGATTTGTTCAACAGTATTTTTACCAAACCATAGAGTTTTATTTGTGCAAAATTTCTATTCTTGCTTTTTGGCTGTACCTGAACAGATAGGACAGAATTGTTTTACAGCCGTGAGAGCATCAAAGAACAAATTTCTCTATCTCTCTCTCTCTTTTGGCTGAGACATTGTCATTCAGTCTTGGTCTGGGTGCAATTACCTGGGCCTTATTGTATTACCACCTGCGCAGGGTTCCCTTATTCCACATCTTCAGCACAGTCCACAGGCTCATGCTATTCTATTAGTACCCTCCCCCTTTGAGGTGACTTCTGTAATTCTGTCTTTCTCTGTCTTCTATCACTCTCTCCCACTCTCTGCTCTCTTCTTTACTGTGCACGGTGAAAATTGTGGTTGGAACATGAGGATGTGTTAGGACTACTGATGGTTGCATGCTGTGATCCCCCTGTGAGCTACTCTCAGGTTGCAGTCATATGATGTGGGTTCTCCCTGCTCCATGGCCTAACTCATTATTCTACTGTGAGTAAGGAAAATAAATACTGTGTACTAGCTCAAGACCATTCTAAATGGTCAATGTATACAAAATATCATTTTACCTTCACATTATTATAGGCAAAGAAGACCTCAGCTCAACCTACAGTAGCTCCAGTCAAATGTTAACAACAGTATGTAATTTGTTACCACTACATGATCTGGGCTAAATTGTTGTACATTTCCATTAAAGGAAAAAAAAAAAAAAACAGTGGTCGCCAAAATAACTTAAAATCGACAAAAGTAATAATAATTAAAAAAAATACTACTTATTAAATAATAAAAATTAGATAGATAATAATAATAAACTGACTTGGACAAAAATTATGGTATGTCTAGAAAATATAAAAAATAATTTGACCATAGGGACATGTTAAACTAAAGTGTATTCTGTAATTAGCATCACAGATGTCTTTAAACTTGTAATCAGTCAGTCTGCCTAATTAAAGGCTGAAAAGTAGTCACTGTGCTGTTTGGTGTGTACCACACTAAACATGGACCACAGAAAGCTAAGGAAAGAGTTGTCTTGGGAGATTAGAAAGTAAATTATAGGCAAACATGGTAGAGGTACGGTAAAAGTTATAAGACCATCTTCAAGCTTGATGTTCCTTTCACCACAGTTGAACATCTTATTCAGAAGTTTCAGGTGCACAGGACTGTAGCGAACCTCCCTGAACATGTCTGCAAGAGGAAAAATTATGACATATAGAAGAGACAGTTAACACGAATAGCAACCAAAGAGCCCATAAGATCTTACAAAGAGATTAGAGCAAGGTCAAGGTACATCAGTGTAAGATCGCACCATCTATTGCAGTTTGAGGCAAAGACGACTGAGGAAGAATTTACTGCTGATAGCAAATCATAACAAAGCGAGACTGGAATGTGCCAAAATGCATATTGACAAGACACAAAGATTCTGGAAAAATTCTTCTTTGGACAGATGAGACAAAAATAAAAAAATTTCACAGATGCAAAAATTAAGCAAAAAAATAAAATGGGCATTGTACTGTACCTACTGTGAAACATGAAGGAGTCTTGGTTATTGTCTAGGGAAGGTTTGCTGCATCTGGCTCAGAGTGTCTTGAATCTGTACAGGATACAATGAAATATTGAGACTATCAGGCATTCTTGTTAACTCACTCATGAGCCCGACTGCGTAGGTAAGATAGGGGTGTGACCATTGTTGGTTTTTCTTTCTTTAACGGAAACGTACCAATAATTTTGTCAAAATGTGTGTACTGATATGAAAAGTTAATTATTCTAAGAAAATGGGAAACAAAACCCCCTGGTCTGATGACACAAAGATGGTCTGATTAGCTATTTGTATTTAGGAAATTAAGCATTTTACCTTATTAAAACCATCCCTACAGTCAAACATGGTGGTAGATGTTTTCCTGTGACTAGGACTGAGAGATTAGTCAGTATAGAGGAAAAAAAATTGCAGATAAAATGAACAGCTATCCTGAGTGGAAACCTTCTCCAGAGTTCTCAGAGAATGAAGTATATATATATAGTACACACATCTATCTATTTCTCTATAATGTTATTTACCGAATATTAGAGGACAGTCTAACATGGAGCATGATTAGTAAAACATTTAAGAATTGTTTAATAATGAACTGTATGTTAGCGTGTTGTTTACTCAATGCACTTTTATTTGATTTTAAACTTGATGCTTTTAATTAAAATTCATAAAGTATAATAAGATGCAATTAAGACCTGCTGTAGTTACTAGAGAATACCACTTTAGCTGGAATGTAATATCGTCCTTGAATTACATTTAGAGGAACAATAGTCTTCTATAACTGCTGACATGAGAAGCAATGGTAACCAAGGTAACGGACAAATTGCTTGATCAAGGATGCAGCAACCAGCACTGTAGTAAGAGAAAAATAATAAACAACCTTCTCTAAAGAATTACAAATGACACAATGCCTTTCTTCCACTTAGTGCTGTAGTTCCTTCATTGATTTGCTTTTAATTTATAAATATAGTCAGGACTGAGCATAATATGTTTTGTTCTTTACTGTTAGAGTATATTTAAAACATACACAACAATAAGTCAATCACTTCAACACTGTTAAATAGGATTCAAATAAGTAAAAGATTAAAATGGTTTTGATTTCTATACTTTTATATATTTTAATTGTCAGGCTGAAGACTGTTTAAGACTCACTAACCAGATTTTTTCCAGTTTGATTTAATCAAAACAATCAAATCATTAGGGCAAACGGAAAAATAGGCCCATGAAAAAAGGTACTCAATTAACTGATGCATTTCTTTAAAATAGCTGTTTTAAATAAATGTCATGATACAACATATTTCTTCATGCAATATGCAATATATTTATTATATCACACAATATACTGTACTGTATAAAGATAACGTTTTCTGAGAAAATCTATAGAATTGCTTAAACAAAGGAGGAGCCAGTGTTACACTAATTTATTTAAAACTCTCTGCTGTTGTAGGGCCACTAGCTGGCCTGCCATAATTCCTAATTGTGGAATTATATATTTTTGTTATTATTATAATTTTTTTAATCATTAGCTAGCTTTCAATACACAACTTGGTTTACTGTTAAGGTGCCAGATTGCACATCCTTTTACAAAAATTTAGAAGGAATAAGGAACAGAAAACTCTGGACAAATTTTCAAGTGCGAAATTTGTCCTCATTCATGTGTAAATAAGAATCAGCAATGTGCAACATATATGTAATGTGCTCCAACACAGGCATGAAGGAAACAAAGCAAGTCTGATCGGTTGAGTCCTACTACATGTGGTGTTTTGGTTGAACGCCCGAATAGCTCCCCCTCAGTCTCTCCATGTTGACTGGGAAAGCACACCGCTCAAGGTCAACAGGACTCTGGTAAGACTGTGACCAGCTACAAGTATCTGGGAGTCCATATCTCTGAGAAAGGACACCTCAGAATTTAAATTCGGCCTCTAAGATGTTTGTGGTGGCTTTTTTCAATTGCAGTCCTCTCACTTCAAGGAGTTTGAGGGTTTGCAGTGAATGGCCTCCAAAGCCTCAGTACCCAACCTCGACTGGCTCACAGCGAACTCTCCAGCTGCTGTTCCAGCACTCCGAGCTGAGCTCTGTGTATTTCGCCCTCTTGCGTTCGTGTGCCTCTTCAATGCGTTCCTCTCAGGGATCTGTTAGTTCCAGGATGACCTCTTGCTTGGTAAGCTCTAATGTTAATACCATATCTGGGTGGAGAGAAGTGGCTGTGATGTTGCCTGGGAACATGAGCTGTCTACCTAGGTCAACTTGAAACTGCCATCACTAGCGGTGGAGAGGAGCCCCCCTGTAGGGCTAGACGGCAGTGTTGTACCTTCTGCCCTGGTCTGATAAAGGTGATTGTTTGTTGGGGGGCTGCCTGGGTCTTGCTGTGCTGGATCGCTGTGCTGATGGTGTCCTAAGGCTTTTAGCACCTGGTCGTGGTGCCAGCGGTACCGCCCCTCCCCTAGCGCTATTCAGCAACTGCTCAAGATGTGCTCCAGGGTGCCCCTTTTCTGGCACAGCTTGCACTCGGGAGGGGCAACCAGGCCCCAGGTGTGCAGGTTGGCTGAGCTTGGAAGGATGTAATAGGCGGACTGGACAAGAAACTTAATCTGAAATGGCTCGGCTTTCCAGAGCTCTCTCCAAGTGATACAAGGAAGTCAGGAGTAGCAGAGAAATATGTAAAGATGGGCAGGATATGATAAGGACAGTGTTACAGCGGTAAGGTGTGCCATAGGTATGACCGACTAGTTTTAGGTGGAGGTGGGACTGCACCAGACTAGCTCTTAGTCCCTTTCTATTTGGAGTGGTGATGGTCCAGATAGGTTGACGGATGAGATCAGACAAGAGTTTTTTCTCTAGATCAGACAAGAGTTTTTTCACTATATATTTGCTGATGATATTTTAAATAGCAGCAAAAGCAGGGAGCAGGTTGAGATGAATCTAGAGAGGTGAAGTGATGCACTGTAGAGAGGAGACATGAAGACCAGTAGGAGCACATAAGTGTAAATAAGGGAAAGGGTGGGGCAAGGAGCAGTTGCAAGATTTAGAGAGTTTAAATATTTAGCATCAACTGTCTAAAGCGATGAGGCATGTGGTAAAGAAGTGAAGATTCTTGCCAATACATTTCTGTTAGAGAAATGCAAATTTCTGTTACGGAAATGCATTGGCAAGAATGAAAGGGAAGGTTTACAGGATGGTAGTGAGACCAGCAATATTGTATGGTTTGGAGATGTTGCAGCTGAGGAAAAAAAAGGAAGCAGAGCTGAAGGTGGCAGAACTGAAGATGCTGTGATTTGCTTTGGGAGTGCCAAGAATGGACAGAATTAAGAATGAGTGTATTAGAGTTACACTGCGGGTAGGATGGTTTTTGGACAAAGTTAAAGAGGCCAGAGTAGGATGGTTTGGACATGTACAGAGGAGGGATGAGGGGTACATTGGGAGGAAAGTGTTAGAGATGGATCTACCAGGCAAAAGGAACAAACGAAGGCCCAAGAGGAGATTTATGGATGTGGTGAGGGAGGACATGCAAGATCTTGGAGTGACAAGGAAAGACAAATGCAAACATGACACAGAATGACTTACTCCAAAATAAAGTAAAGTAGACTTTAAAAACTGAACCTTCAAAGACTCAATAATAATATCACTGATAAATTAAACCTAATCAGTTTATTTTTATATTTAACATGTTTAACTATTTTTCAGGTTGGGTTATTTTACATGCACTCACCTCAGAGTGCTGCAGAAATGTTTGCTCTAACGACATGTGATTAATCTCATAGTGGATCCTCACTTAAGGAGAAAAATCTATCACTATGAGACAAACTGGTATTAAACTTCTTGAAGGAGAATAAACATCTGTCCAAACATCTTTAAATGTTTAGTTTTTTTTAGTGTCATACAGTTTCATCAATGACCAGTTCCAGCACATGTTAGCCTTAAGCTTCATCTCCAATATTCAGACTAGTAGTGTCAGCCCAATTTTTCTCATTAGTTAATGCATTTGTGGATTGATGAGGATTTCACACTGCAGAGAGTCATTCTACATGCAAAGCAGGTTTGGGGTTTGCACACTATCAAAGCAATAGGTAGGTGCATTTAATGATATGCTTCAGTTGTGGGGCATTTCAAAAGGTTATTTTTATGTTATGCTCTGGATCAATGGCAAGTACTCATATGATTATTTAATATCAGCAAATACCCACATGGAGGTATTTCTACTTGTACTTGACAAAAAGCGATACTGGTTAGGCCTGGGTAATAAAAAAAATAATTATATATACTTAAATAGACATTTTTTTCTATAAATAATTGTTTAATAGGATAGCTGGTTTAAAGCAATGCATTTTTAAACCACCGGTGTGTCTTAAATCAGGGGCCACATCCTTCAAAGAATGCATTTGAAGGCTGAATATGTCATAGCATTGTGACTAAGGTTGTCAAATTTCGAATGTGAAAAAGTGTAATGTAGTGTAGAGTATGCTTTTATCTTCCACACACTCACAGCAGGAAGCTGATAGAATGAACTAGCATTAAAGGGAGCTTATCACCAGGGTCTGAATAGGGAAATTCTGTAATTGTTGTCCCCTACAGGGACAACAATGCCCAACTTGAAGATTTAATCAACATGACAGTCTGACTCGACTTGCTGAGGCAAATAAGTCCAAGAAAACACTTTCTTCAATTTCTTTAAAACACTTTTTTCCTGGAATCCATGGAACTGGGAAGGATGAGAACAGCGAAGACTTATAGGCAATGTCGAAAAAAAGGCACGTCCTCAACATGAAATTGGGAAATGTCCAGTATGAGCGAATAAATGTGTGTTGTAAAATTCTGAGTCATCCACTTTATCCAGCTTGGTCAGTAAAATAAAAATTCACCCAATGCTGAATCTAGCGCTTGAAGTCCAGAAAAAACACTTTCTTTGTTTCCGTATTAAATGACTACAGGGTGGCTGAAAATTTTATTGACCATTATTGACCAGAGGAGTAAAAAAAATTCCACTAATCCTGATGGAACATCTGTTAAACAACAAGGCACTGGATGGCTGTCACCTCACACTACACAGAATCAGTTTCACTTTGGGTAAATGCATCCCATTATGAAAACATCTTCCTACGCTCAAAAAAGTCAATGTCAGAATGAATGTGGGTGGCCTTGGAAAAGTGAACGACAATTGTTAAAATGCAAGTGTCGCCATTGGAGCTGTGCCAGTGACAAAATCAATGGCAATGTGTGACCAAGGGCGGTGAGGAACTGGAAGTGGTCTAAGGAGGCCTGCTGGTGGCCTATTGCTGCTTTTGTGGCAGCAGTTGTCACATGCTGCCACATACATGATGATGTACTCCTTTAATGTGGGCCACCAGAAACACTGCTGTATGATGAACTGAGTGTGTATGCCCCCAGGGTAGTAGGCTAGCTTAGAGCAGTGTCCCCATTCCAGAACCTGTGTACCCATGGTAGTGGGGATAAAGAGGCGATTTTGGGGGACACGGCTTTTACTTGGAGATCCTGGGTGTGGGCTTGTCTTACTTGGCTTTCTATATCTAGAAGTGTGGCAGCCACTAAACAGCGAGGATGGAGAATGGTCTCCTGGGGTAAAGGGATTTGATCTAGAGAAAACTGTCAGGACTGAGAAGCTGGATTGGAGTTCTTGGCTGCAGCCAATGTCACAGCTAGCAGGTCTTGATCTCCAATGTCATAATTTCTCTTATCAGGTGAAAACGCTGTCAGAAAAAAAGAAACAGTGGTGTAACTTGGAGTCTTTGGAAGTCCTTTGAGACAACACTGACCCACCCCTCTTTCAGATGCATCACTTCTACTAGGGATTAGGGATGGTAAGAACAGTTTCTGGTGAAGTTCCCCTTTCCCCCAAGAAGTGTACTCTAAAGTACCTAACACATGGCTGTGGTTTGGATGACTGTGGGCAGGGCTGTTTACTGATGACAAGCTAAACTTGGGAATAAAAGGGATAGTTTACTACATGCATTCACAATCTTCAAGAACTTATCGGCTCAAGAACTTATTCCAGCTATGAGACGGCAAAAGATGGCACAGTGTGGGTTGAGGAAGAAGTAGGGAGGCCGCTCCCTCATGGCCAACTAGAAACATATACATGTGATGGAGAGCCAACAGGAGGAGTCAGAAGAACCATCAAAAATCGCTTGCAGAGCTTCTTGTTTTTGGTGAGTTGGGACATCCTTCACACTATAAGAAAATGTACAGTTGAGTACACTATAAGAAAATGTACAGTTGAGTATGGCCGCAGGATGGAAGCAGATTGGGACATGTCTGTCTATGAACTGATGGCGTTCATCTCCATCCTTCTCTGGAGGGGGGTGATCAGAATTCCGTCGCTGGCTGATGCATGGTCGGCAACATTGGGGATCTCGCACGTCAAGAGCACAATGGCCCGAAACCGCTTCCAGGACATCATGAGACACCTACGCTTCGATGACAAGGACACATGCACTCAACGGGTAGCAACAAACAAGTTCGCAGCAATCTCAAACGTTTGGCAGATGTTTGTTACTAACTGCATCAAGTCTTACAAACCGGGCCAGCACATCACTGTCGGCGAGCAACTTTTTTCAACCAAGTCTCGCTGTCCTTTCCAGCAGTACATTGCCACAAAACCTGACAAGTTTGAATCACGTTTTGGGTTGCATGTGACTTGAAGTCAAAATACATGTGCAACGCTATCCCTTATCTTGGCAAGGACCTCAGTCGTCCCTCTGGGGAGAGACTGTCCGAGAATGTGGTCATAAAGCTGATTGAGCCTTTCATGGACAAGGGAAGAACTGTTACCACTGACAATTACTTTACTTCATTGTCACTTGCTGGACGACTGCTCAGCCGGAAAACTACCCTTGTTGGCACCATAAACAAGATTCGTCGTGAGCTTCCACAATCATCCAAACAATCTTCGGACCGCAACGAATTCACCACACAGGTATGTTGTCGTTATTTTCATCTATTTTTATATAAAGTGCTGTATTATTTATTTGATCTATTTTAATATAAGCATTTATATAAGTGCTGTGTTATTTCTTCTTTTCTATTTTGAACCTAGAGCAAGAGCTCCCAATTTCATTGTGCTATTATACTATATATAAAAGTGCAATGACATTATAGTTTTATCTTTTCTTATCTTACTTATCAGGTGTTTTCAACAACTGGCACTACACTCACAGTTTATGCGCCCAAGCGGAGGAAGACCGTCTGCATCCTCAGCACCATGTACAACATAGTTGAGATTGGGGATAACAGAAAGAGGAAGCCAAACACAGTCACTGACTACAACACCATGAATTGTGGCGTGGACATTATGAACCAGAAGGTTCGACAGTACACCGTACGGGCAGGAACACGGCGATGGCCAGTCGCTGTGTTTTACAACTTGATTGACATGGCAGCAATGAATGCTCATGTGCTGTATCAGGCATGCACTGGAGTGAAGCAGAGAAGGGTGGATTTCCTGGCGCAGCTTGCAACTGAGCTTGCTGAGCAGTTTATGCAAGAAAGGATGGTGGACAAGGAGCAGCTGCTTTGGCAACAACCTGCCACACCACACCCAGGGAAAAGGGCCAAGTGTCAGGTGACCTTCCAGTGCAAGAAAAATAATGCAACCTTACGCTGTGTAGCCTGCTACAAGTACACATGTGGAAAATGCAAAAAGGAAACAGTGGCAGTGCCAGATATGTGCCAACAGATCACACCAATGAACTGCTAAAATACTGGTCACTCACACACACACACACATATACAAACACCAGATGTTGCACACCTATGTAAATATATATATTTTCCTATTAGTGGTAGTAGTTTTTATGCTGGGAGAAGGCTACGTGGAGATAAATGAGTGGAATTTACATACCATTTGTCTTTAGTATGCCTTCTCTATGCTTTTCTTTTTATTCTATTTTATTGTGTTTTCTTATTGTATCAATTTGTTGGCTAGTCGTGCAATACATTTCACTTCATTTCACTTCACGACGTGTATGTATGTGAATGTGACAAATAAAATTTGAATTTATGTTGTATGTTTTTTGTTTAAGAAAATAAACGCTTTGAACTTTGGAATCTTTGAATACATTTTTTCTACACCAATTGTAGATTACATATTGCTCCTAGATGACTGTGATCCCTGATTGTAAAGTCAATAGCACCTTGTACGTCGCTCTGTAAGTAATTGCCACATTTACAGAACAAAGGCAACTGTTCACACGTGATTAAGGATATTAGGTAAAAACAACCGGGCCAAATGGCCCCTCTCTGGTAGAGCTAGGGGGATAGGGCCAAATGGCCCCTCTCTGGTAGTTCTAGTGTTAAAGGAGTTCGGCATGGTCATGAGTGGGAGTGGTTAACGGTTCTTAATTGTAATTTTGTTAAGGCCTCTATAATCAATGCAGGGTGACGAGGGGAAAAAGAAGCCTGCACCACAGGGGAGGAAGTTGATTGATGCCTGCCGCAAGGGACTCTGTGATGTAGCGGTTCACGGCTTCTCTTTCAGGAGGGGAAAAATGTGTTGTGGTGCCTGGGAAAAGGTCTATCACACAATCATAAAATCAGTGGGGAGGAAGTGAGATTGCTTGTGCTTTACCTAATACCAGCTTGGTGTTTGAGTATTCTGATGGAACATTAGAAAGATCAAGATGTTCATCTACCATGATGGGTGGAGGGGAATGGGTATCAGCTAAACAGAGACAAGATGCAAAGCTAAAGGACTCCAGTCGAGGATTGTATTCTTGACGAAGTCAATATGGAGATTGTGGAGAGTAAGCCAGGGTTGGCCAAAAACAATTGGAGTATAGGGGCTATCAATGACAAAGAATGAAATGTTCTCCACATGGTTCTAGTGGGTGACGACTCTGCGGCATACTTGTTCAGCCAAAGCTAACGCTAAGGCTAGCCCACCGGAGCACACCTCTTCTGTGCTTCACGTGTCCAACAGGTTTGCTCTCCTCAGTGATGCACCCGTTGAGAAACCTGAAAAAGCTCTGGTTATAGGAGACTTTATACTGAGGCACAGGCTAGTCCTTTAAGGGCGCTAGCGGCAGTGGTTAGGTGTATCCCGAGAGCCAGAGTACCGGACATAACAGGTAATCTTAGGGCTCTAGGACAGCACAGGTTCTCAAAGATAGTGGTCCATGCTGGAGCTAATGATATACACCTTCGTCAATCAGAGGTTAGGAAGCGTAACTTTACAGAGGTGTTTAAACTAGCGAAGGTAATGTCTGATGAAGTAGTATGCTCTGGTCCTATCCCAATGAGATGTGGCGACTTAGCCTACAGCAGGGTATGGTCGCTGAATCCCTGGATGTCCAGGTGGTGCTCCGAAAAAAGTTTGGGCTTTATAGACAATTGAAAGACCTTTGAGGGCAAAGCTGGCCTGTTAGGGCAGGAAGGTGTCCATCCCACTCGGGAAAGTGCTGCTCTCATTTCCTGTAGTAACTAGAAGAGACCTAGTTAATCGGTGACAATCCAGAGCCCAGGCCAGGGAGCAGACAGACAGGCTAAACCAACCATCTGCTAGCTGCATAGAGTCGTCATTCAGGGTTTATCATACTGAGACAGTGTCTGGTTCCCTGCAAAAATGCAGAAAGATTCAGAAATTGTTTTAGTAATTTAATTAACATAGAAAAACCTGAAACCTGGATTAAACAGCACGAGTATGTAGCTTTGAATAAAGCTAGTCCTCCTGAATACAGCTACTTACACCAGCCTCGGCTTACTGGTAGAGGAGGAGGCTTCGCAGTTATTTACAATAATAATCTGTCTATTGTATAAAAACACTGACACAAATGAAATTAATTTGAAGTTTTTTATTGTAACATAAGTGTAGCTACAAATGTGAAGTCAGTTCAGTTGATCCCACTACTTGTCATTTACAGACCTCCAGGGCCGTACTCTGAATTTCTTTGTGAATTTGCAGATTTCCTCTCAAACCTAGTCGTTTCTTTAGACAAAGCGTTAATTACTGGAGATTTTAATAATAATTTTGAGAATCCAGAAGACCCTCGGAGAAGAGCATTTATGTCCATACTGGACTCAGTAGTAAATCAGTGTGTAGTAGGACCCATTCATAAAGCAGGTCACACTTTAGATTTAATAATATTTTTAGGATTAAGTACAAGAATTTTATTATTCTCAATTAAAGTTTGCCGTAGTGATAACGCACAGCACCGCACTACCATATTAAATGTACATTCACATCAATTACCACACAGAGCTTTACCATTAATCTCCCAGAATTACCAACTTTGATTGGATCACCGTCTGACCCCACAGAACTCGATCAGGCGACTGAATATTTAGAGGCAATGTTCCATTTAACCTTAGATAATGTAGCTCCAGTTAAAAGAAAAATTATTAGAAATAAGAAACTCGCTTCCTGGTATAACAACCACACATGCACTTTAAAACAGGCTGCTCGGAAATTAAAACGTAAATGGCATCAAACAAAAAGTTCTTCGTGTAGCTAGTTCAACATATTTCTCCACTCTTATAGAAAATAACAAAAATAATCCTTAATTTTTATTTAATATTGTAGCAAAATTAACTAGAAATAAAACCACTGCAGAAATCTCCACAACAACATTGTGCAATAGTGAGGACTTTATAAAACTTTTTTAATAATAAAATTGTAAATATCAGGCTTAAAATTGAGGCTTTAAAACCGGACAATGTAATTGATGCAGATGTTAAAATAGCTATGTCAGATCGGAACTTAGAATACTTTACTCCCCTTAAAGAGAATGAACTAATTTCACTCATCTTTTATGCAAATTCATCAACCTGTATATTAATTCAATTCAATTCAATTTTATTTATATAGCGCTTTTAACAATGGTCTTTGTCTCAAAGCAGCTTCACAAAAATGAAAGAATTTTTTTAGAAAAGAAAATATTTGGAAGTGTGTATATGTGAGAAAAATGTGTCTAGATAATAATGAGATGAATGAATGAAATGAGATGATGAATAAAATGTCTCTGATGAGCAAGCCAAGGGTGACGGCAATGGTGGCAAGGAAAAACTCCCTGAGATGGCAATAGGAAGAAACCTTGAGAGGAACCAGACTCAATCAGGGAACCCATCCTCATTTGGGTGATAACAGATAAAAATAACATCATGTGTGTTGTGCAGGTGAAAGTACAATATAAAAGAAGTTATTTAAATTAACATGAAGTCCAGTTCAGCACAGGGAGTCAGTACAGTAGGTGCAGAGGGCAGATGGGGTCTGGGTCCCTGGAAGCACAGGAGCAGCATGCGTAGCTCCAACCATCATAAAGCAGAATCCAGCTGGAGCTGGTCCTTCTCTGGATGCCTCAGAAACCTTGCAGGGTTGCTCTTTGTCTACTGAAGCTGGCGCAATCTCCCAATGCCTCGGGATGGGTAGAAAAATACAGAACAGATGAAGAGAATTAGCATAGTTGCCATTCAGGATAGATGTACTGGAGAATGAGGTTATGGGATGAGTTACGTGTATGCCAGATTAAAGAAATGCGTCTTGAGTCTACTTTTGAATTGGAAAACCGTGTCTGCTCCCCGAACACTGTCTGGAAGGCTATTCCAGAGCTTTGGAGCTAAATATGAAAATGAAAATCAAAATTTTATGGATTTTAAAATTATGGGAACTACCAAAAGTCCGGAGTTTTGTGATCTTAAGGAGCCTGGTGGATTGTAGCGTATCAGAAGACTGGTAAGGTATGTGGGAGCTAAACCATTTAATGTCTTGTATGTAAGTAATACTATTTTGTAATTAATTCTAAATTGAACAGGTAGCCAGTGCAGGGATAATATTATCGGGGTTATATAATCATATTTTCTGGATCAAGTGAGAACCCTGGCGGCTGCATTTTGGACTAACTGAAGCTTGTTTATTGAGGATGCAGGACAACCACCTAGTAATGCATTACAATAGTCCAGTCTGGAGGTCATGAATGCATGAACTAGCTTTTCTGCATCAGATATGGATAAGATGCTCGGCAATATTGAAAGTTTGGCAATATTTCTAAGATGGTAAGAGGCTGTTTTTGTGATATTGGAAATATGATTTTCAAAGGACAAGTTACTGTCAAATTTTACGCCCAGGTCTTTTACTGTGGAGCTAGTAGTAACAGTACATCCTTCTAAATCCTTCTTAGATCCCTTGCGCCTAAAGCACTTATTGTTAATGAAATGATCTCAGATTATTGCCTTGACGCACTCTGCCTCACCGAAACCTGGCTTAAACCAAATGAATATATTGGTCTGAATGAGTCTACTCCGTCAGGATATTTCTATAAGCACAAGCCCCGTCTAACTGGTCGTGGTGGTGGTGTCGCCACTATCTACAATGATGTACTCAGAAAATAAGGCCCAGGTTTAACTCATTTAAAGTGCTCATCATTAATGTTGCACTCAGTAAAATACATAATAAACCCGCGCTATATTTTACTCTGCCCACCGTGTACAGACCCCCGGGGTCATATGTCGATTTTCTTAAAGAATTTGGACATCTGCTATCAGACCTACTGGTTAACTCTGACAAAATGTTAATAGTAGGTGACTTTAACATTCATGTAGATGATGCTAATGACGCTTTATGGATTTTATTTATGGATTTACTAAATTCCTTTGGGGTTAAACAAAATATAAATGGAGCAACCCACCGCTTTAATCATACACTAGATTTAATTATATTCCATGATATAGATGTCTCTAATATAGAGAGCTTACTTCAAAGTGATGATATTACAGATCATCACCTCCTGATATATACTCAATTTGTTAGAAATATGAATCCGACCACTAAAGACAGATTCACAAGTAATCTGCCGGATCTGGCCCAAATTCTTATTAGACCCCTAATGCAGACGATCTAGATGAGGTAACTAGCAGCATGGGCACTATTTTTACCAGTACATTAGACACTGTTGCTTCCATCAGATTAAAAAAAGTCAGAGATAAAACACTTGCACCGTGGTACAATAGTCATACTCACGCCCTAAAGAGAGCAACCCGTAACCTCGAGCGAAAATGGAGGAAAACTAAATTAGAAGTTTTTCGAATTGCGCATAAAGACAGTATGTGCAGCTATAGACAGGCCCTAAAAACTGCTAGGACCGAGCATCTTAGCCAACTGATAGCAAGAAACCAAAACAATCCCAGGTTCTTATTTAGTACAGTGGCTCGCCTAACAAAACCTAAGATGCCAGCAGAGAGTATCCCATCACAGTTTAGAAGTGAAGACTTTATGGACTTCTTTAATAAAAAAAATCAATAATATCAGGAAGAAAATAACGGAGGTTCAACCTCTAATAGTATCTCACGATCAAGTTCAGCCTAGAGCTTCACATTTAGATTTTCAGTGCTTTACAGGTATAGGACAGGAAGAGCTGTATAAACTAATCACCTTAGCTAAATCAACAACGTGCCTGTTAGACCCAATACCAACCAGATTTTTAAAAGAAGTGATGCTTACAGTTGGAGAGCCACTTCTAAACATTATAAATTATTCATTATATCTAGGTCACGTCCCTAAACCTTTGAAGCTGGCAGTTATTAAGCCGCTTCTTAAAAAATCTAATTTGGACGCGAATGAAATAACAAATTACAGACTGATTTCAAACCTTCCGTTCATATCAAAAATATTAGAAAAAGTAGTATCAGCTCAAATATGCACATTCTTGCAGGAAAACAACATCCTAGAAGAATTTCAGTCAGGTTTCAGGCCCCATCATAGTACAGAAACTGAACTAGTTAAGATTGCGAACGACTTGTTTTTAGCTTCAGACCAAGACTGCATCTCAATACTAGTCTTACTTGATCTTAGTGCTGCATTCGACACCATAGATCATAATATTCTCATAGATCGCCTACAAAATCATATAGGTATTCAGGGGCAGGCATTAAAATGGTTTAGATCATACCTGTCTGATCGATACCATCTAAATGGAGTACCGTCTGATGTAATGCCAGTGAAATATGGGGTCCCACAAGGGTCAGTTTTAGGACCTCTGCTGTTCTCAATATACATGCTTCCCTTGGAAAACATCATTAGAAGGCATGGGATTAGTTTCCATTGTTATGCTGATAATACCCAATTATACATCTCAACAAAACCAGCCGAATTACCCAAGTTGTCTAGATTAACCGAGTGTGTCCAGGACATAAAAGATTGGATGACCAATAACTTTCTTTTACTAAATTCAGATAAGACAGAGATACTGCTCATCGGACCAAAAACCAGCACACAACAGCTTTCACAGTTCAGCCTGCGTTTAGAAGGATGTACTGTTACTACCAGTTCAACAGTAAAAGACCTGGGCGTAATATTAGACAGTAACTTGTCTTTTGAAAATCATATTTCCAATATCACAAAAACAGCCTTTTTTCATCTTAGAAATATTGCCAAACTTAGGAGTATCCTATCCGTATCTGATGCAGAAAAGCTAATTCATGCATTCATGACCTCCAGACTGGACTATTGTAATGCATTACTAGGTGGTTGTCCTGCATCCTCAATAAACAAGCTACAGTAAGTCCAAAATGCATCCGCCAGGGTTCTCACTAGATCCAGAAAATATGATCATATAACACCTATATTATCATTCCTGCACTGGCTACCTGTTCAATTTAGAATTAATTACAAAATAGTACTACTTACATACAAGGCTTTAAATGGTTTAGCTCCCACATACCTAACCAGTCTTCTGATACGCTATAATCCACCACGTCCGTTAAGATCACAAAACTCCGGACTTCTGGTAATTCCCAGAATTTTAAAATCCACAAAAGGGGCCTTCCAGACAGTGTTCGGGGAGCAGACACGGTTTCCTAATTCAAAAGTAGACTCAAGATGCATCTCTTTAATCTGGCATATGCGTAACTCTCCCCATAACCTCATACTCCAGTACACCTATCCTGAATGGCAACTATGCTAATTCTCTCCATCTTTTCTGTATTTTTCTACCCATCCCGAGGCATCTGGAGATTGCAAGGTTTCTAAGGCATCCAGAGAAGGACCAGCTCCAGCTGGATTCTGCTTTATGATGGCTGGAGCTACAGATCCTGCTCCTGTGCTTCCAGTGATCCAGACCCCATCTGCCCTCTGCACCTACTGACTCCCTGTGCTGAACTGGACTTCATGTTAATCTACACAACTTCTGTTATATTGAACTTTCACCTGCACAACACACATGATGTTATTTCTATCTGTTATCACCCAGATGAGGATGGGTTCCCTGTTAAGTCTGGTTCCTCTCAAGGTTTCTTCCTATTGCCATCTCAGGGAGTTTTTACTTGCCACTGTCACCATCACCCTTGGCTTGCTCATCAGAGACATTTCATTCATCTCATTATTATCTAGACACATCTTTCTCACACATACACACTTCCAAATATTTTCTTTTCTTTTCTAAAAAAAAAACAATTCTTTATTTTTTGTGAAGCTGCTTTGAGACAATGACCATTGTTAAAAGCGCTATATAAATAAAATTGAATAAAATTGAATTGAATTAAATGCAGGCTGAATTGTGAAAGCTGTTGTGTGCTGGTTTTTGGGCCGATGAGTAATATCTCCATCTTATCTGAATTTACTTAAAGAAAGTTATTGGTTATCCAATCTTTTATGTCCTGAACACACTCAGTTAATCTAGACAACTTGGGTATTTCGTCTGGTTTTGTTGAGATATATAATTGGGTATCATCAGCATAACAATGGAAACTAATCCCATGTCTTCTAATGATGTTACCCAAGGGAAGCATGTATATTGAGAACAGCAGAGGTCCTAAAACTGACCCTTGCAGGACCCCATCTTTTACTGGCATTACACCAGACGGTTCTCCATTCAGATCTACAAAATGGTATTGATCAGACAGGTATGATCCAAACCATTTTAATGCCTGCCCCTGAATACCTATATGATGATGTAGGCGATCTATGAGAATATTATGATCTATAGTGTCGAATGCAGCACTAAGATCAAGTGAGACTAGTATTGAGATGCAGCCTTGGTCTGAAGCTAGAAACAAGTCGTTTGCAATCTTAATCTAGTGCAGTTTCTGTACTATGATAGGGCCTGAAACCTGACTGAAATTCTTCAAGGATGTTGTTTTCCTGCAAGAATGTTCATATTTGAGCTGATACTACTTTTTCTAATATTTTTGATATGAGCGGAAGGTTTGAAATTAGTCTGTAATTTGTTATTTCATTCGCATCCAAATTAGATTTTTTTAAGAAGCGGCTTAATAACTGTCAACTTGAAAGGTTTAGGGACGTGACCTAGATATAATGAAGTATTAATAATGTTTAGAAGTGGCTCTTCAACCGTAAGCATCACTTCTTTTAAAAATCTGGTTGGGATTTGGTCTAACAGGCACGTTGTTGATTTAGCTGAGGTGATAAGTTTCTATACTGTAGCTCTTCCTGTTCTATACCTGTAAAGCTCTGAAAATCTAAATGTAAAGCTATAGGCTGAACTGGATCATGAGATACAATTAGAGGTTGAACCTCCGTTATTTTCTTTCTGATAAGTCCATAAAGACTGAATATTCTAATATCTATATCTAAATATTAGATCCTATACAGACACATTTTCTTAAACAGATAGTACCAGGAATAACAGAACCCCTGTTGAGAATAATTAATTCCTCACTCAGCATTGGGTATGTTCCAAAATCTTTTAAATAAGCAGTAATTAAACCGATAATTAATAAACCTGAACTCGACCCCTGTCAGCTGTCCAATTACAGGCCAATATCAAATCTCCCCTTAATCTCTAAGATTCTGGAAAAGATAGTAGCGGAGCAGCTATGCTCATATCTAAATAGAAATAGCATACATGAACTGTATTAGTCAAGATTTAGGTCTCATCACAGCACAGAAACACCACTCGTTAAAGTAGTAAATGACCTCCTATTGGCCTCTGATCAGGGTTGTGTGACTATGCTTGTATTACTCGACCTAAGTGCAGCTTTTGACATTATTAATCATAGTATTTGTCATGCTCTCAGCGCTCCGCGCTGATCTAAGACCGCTCTTGTCAATTGACATTTCCTTTCCCACGCTGTCAAGCTCCTCATCACACGCCCTTGTTTTCCCACGCTGTCATGTCACTTCCACGCCCCCGCTCCGCCCCGCCTGCACACCGGTTTCTCATTCAGCGCTGATTTATCTGTGCTTATAAGGAAGCGCAGCGCACTGGATCGTCGCCAGATTATTGTGTCCCGTTGTACCAGTTTTCTCGCGTTTAATTTGATAGCCCTCACGTTGCCAAGTTGTTTCTGATTCTCGTTTTTCCCCTCCTCCGCCTTTCGATTCTGATTTGATTGCTACGCTGACGGATTACACGGCTCCCGACTCTACGCACGCTCTCTTGACTACGGCTTATCTTCACGTCTCGGCACAGACACCACGCTGACGGACTTCACGGCTCCCGACCCAACGCGCGCCTTCACGACCACGGCTTATCTTCACGTCTCGGCACAGACACCACGCTGACGGATTACACGGCTTCCGACTCAACGCGCGCTCTCTTGACTACGGCTTATCTTCACGTCTCGGCACAGACACCACGCTGACAGATTGCTCTGCTCGCCTTCACTCAGTCTCGACCATACAACGCCTCGTTCCTGCACCTGCGTTTGGATCCGCCTCTACGCACCGACGGACATCACGCCTTTCCGTGATCAGCGTCCTGACAGAATAATCTGGCCATACGATGGATCCAGCAGGATTAGACAGGATGAGGCAGGCGCTGGAGAGTCAAGGCACTCTCCTTGGTAAACATCAGGAGGAACTGGTCACTACCAGACAGACGCTCGCTGACGTCACCGCTCAAATGCAACGTCTCCAGATGCCCGTAGCACGGTCCACGGACCCTCCACGAGAGCCACGCCTGCCAGCCCCTCCCACTTATGGCGGAGAGCCAGGTACATGCAGATCCTTCCTGTCACAATGTTCTCTAATTTTTGAACTGCAGTCCTCCACCTTCTCTTCAGAGAGATCCAGGGTCGCCTACGTGATCACTCTTCTCACAGGTAGGGCCCGGGAATGGAGCACCGCCCTCTGGGACGCGCACGACCCATGCTGTGACACTTTTGCTGACTTTTCTGCAGAGATGAAAAGGGTTTTTGACCGATCTCACTTCGGCAGAGAGGCCGGCACCAAGCTACTACGCCTCCGCCAGGGGTCGCGTTCCGCTTATGACTATGCCATCGAGTTTCGGACCTTAGCTGCCTCAAGCGGATGGAACGCCAGAGCACTCTCCGACGTCTTCCTGGAAGGTCTGTCGGAGGCACTCAAGGATGAGTTAGTTTCTCGTGAACTTCCTTCTGACCTCCACGAGCTCATGGATCTCGCTGGGAGGATTGACTCGCGTCTTCGCTCAAGGCAGCCAACCCGGAGGTCGCCACCAACCAGAAGACCTTCGCCCCCCAGGGCGCCCCGCCCCTCCTCTCCTCGCGCGCAGATTGATCAGGAGGAACCTATGCAGCTGGGCAGAACCCACATCTCCGATGAGGAGAGACGCCGCCGCCGCCTAGAAAGAGCCTGCTTTTACTGCGGGGGCTCAGGTCACATGCTGAGGGACTGTCCGTTAAAAGGAGGCGCCCTCTAGTCAGACTGGGAGCCCTAGAGGGCGCTCCTCCCGATAAACTCCCAGAACCACGCCCACTGCTCTCGGTAACCCTAGTCATCAGCGGCCAGACTCATCCCATTCAGGCGCTCATCGACTCCGGCTCTGATCGGAACCTGATCAGCTCTGCGACGACCAGGGCGTTACGGATCCCCTGCACGCCGCTGGATCATCCCCTGTCCGTCCAAGCTCTAGATGGAAGCCCCCTTCCAGCCATCACTCACAGAACCCTTCCACTCACCCTAAGAACATCTGGGAACCACTCTGAGGAGATCTCCTTCTTTGTTATTAACAAATCCCACGCCGCCTTAGTTCTCGGTCTCCCGTGGCTAGCTCTTCACAGCCCCCAGATTGACTGGATCAAGCATGTGATCACGGGTTGGAGCCCCTCTTGCGCCACGTCATGTCTTCACTCTGCACTCCCTACACTTCCAACCACCGCCAGGGCCGAGTACACCCCAGATATCGCCAACGTCCCTGCTCATTATCACGACCTCCAGCAGGTCTTCAGCAAGACCCGAGCCATGTCGCTTCCTCCTCATCGCCCGTACGACTGCCCCATCGACCTTCTCCCCGGCACCTCTCCGCCCAAAGGCCGACTATACTCCTTGTCTCGCCAAGAGAGAGAATCCATGAACACCTACATCACAGAGTCCCTGGCCGCCGGTATCATCCGCCCATCCTCCTCTCCTGCGGGGGCAGGCTTTTTCTTCGTGAAAAAAAAAGACGGGTTCCTTCGTCCATGCATAGATTACAGGGGCCTCAACGAAATTACCGTCAGGAACCGCTATCCACTCCCACTCATGGCAACTGCCTTCGAACTGCTCCAGGGGGCCGACACGTTTACGAAGCTCGACCTAAGAAATGCTTACCACCTTGTCCGTATCCGTGAGGGAGACGAGTGGAAGACAGCCTTTAACACCCCTACGGGACATTATGAATATCTGGTGGTCCCCTTCGGCCTCACTAACGCTCCCGCCGTCTTCCAATCTCTCATTAATGATGTTCTCCGCGACTTCCTCAACTCCTTTGTATTTGTCTACCTGGATGACATTTTAATTTTCTCCCAGGGATTGGAGAAACATCGTCACCACGTTCGCCAGGTCCTCCAGAGACTCTTAGAGAATAACCTCTATGTCAAAGCGGAGAAGTGTGAGTTCCACACATCCTCCACTACCTTCCTGGGGTTCGTCATCTCCCCGTCCATGTTGGAGATGGAGCCAGCCAAAGTCCAGGCTGTCACTAGCTGGCCCACACCAACCTCACGGCGAGACCTTCTACGGTTCCTGGGGTTTGCCAACTTCTACCGCCGTTTCATACGAGGTTTCAGCACCATCGCCGCTCCCCTGACATCGCTTACTTCCACAAAGACCCGGTTCTGCTGGGATAAGGAAGCTGATCAAGCCTTTGCTAGGCTCAAGCAAAGATTCACCTCTGCTCCCATCCTCACCATCCCTGACCCTTCTCTTCAGTTTGTGGTGGAGGTTGACGCCTCCAATACTGGGGTTGGTGGGATTCTCTCCCAAAGGTCCACCCAGGATAACAAGATGCACCCATGCGCATTCTACTCCCGTCGGCTAACCCCAGCTGAGAAGAACTACGACGTGGGAGACCGAGAACTCTTGGCCATCAAGCTAGCCCTGGAGGAGTGGAGACACTGGCTAGAGGGGACTGAGCTCCCATTTCTAGTGTGGACCGACCATAAAAACCTGGAGTATCTACGTACGGCCAAGAGACTCAATGCACGCCAAGCCAGATGGTCACTATTTTTCTCCAGGTTTAATTTCACCCTGTCCTACCGGCCAGGCTCAAGGAATTCCAAGCCAGACGCCCTCTCACGCCAGTTTTCACCCTCTCCGGAACCCACATCCGAGGATACCATCCTCCCGTCCCACTGCCTCGTCGCCGCCATGGAACTGGACATAGAAAGCAAGGTTCGGCAGGCCCTGACCCAGGAGCCCGGACCTAGTGATGTCCCACCCAACCGTCTCTTCGTTCCCTCTTGCCTGCGCTCACAGGTTCTGGAGTGGGCCCATGGATCCAAGCTATCGTGTCACCCAGGTGCTGCTCGAACTCTCTACATCGTCCAGCAACGATTCTGGTGGTCCACGTTGAGGAGGGACATGCCCAGATTCGTGGCAGCCTGTGACATCTGCGCCCGTTGTAAGAAAGAGAACCGGCCGACTGCTGGCCTTCTCAGACCTCTACCGGCTCCCCGGCGCCCTTGGTCCCACATTGCGGTGGATTTTGTCACCGGCTTACCCTCTTCCAATGGGCACAACTGCATCATGACCATCGTGGATCGCTTCTCCAAATCGGTGCACCTCGTGCCCCTTCCGAAGTTGCCATCCGCAAAGGAGACCGCAGAACTACTCGTCCTCCATGTATTTCGACTTCATGGCCTTCCCACAGACATCGTGTCAGACCGGGGTCCTCAGTTCACCTCGCGGTTTTGGGGTGCGTTCTGCAGGCTCGTCGGAGCTACTCCCAGCCTCTCGTCAGGTTTCCATCCCCAGTCCAACGGACAGACTGAGCGCATGAACCAAGCGTTAGAGGTCTCCCTCCGCTGCATGACAACCCGGGACTCTACCACCTGGAGCAAGTTTCTCCCTTGGGTCGAATACGCCCACAACTCTCTGCCTTCCGCTTCGACAGGCTTGTCCCCGTTCCAGTGCTGCTTAGGCTACCAACCCCCACTCTTCCCAGTCCAAGAAATAGAGGTGGAGACCCCGTCTGCCCAACACTTCGTCCGCCGCTGCAGGCAGACGTGGCTACGCGCCAGACGAACCTTACTACGTGCCATCTCCTCTTACAAGAAACAGGCGGACCGCCACCGCATCAAAGCCCCCAAGTACCGTGTGGGAGACCGAGTCATGCTCGCCACAAGGGACATCCCCTTGAAGACTCTCTCACGCAAACTCTCCCCCCGTTTCGTCGGCCCTTTCACGATAACTAGGATAATCAACCCATGCGCGGTCCGACTTCTTCTCCCCTCGTCCATGCGACGGATTCACCCCACTTTCCACGTATCCCAGCTGCGACGCGTCATCAATTGTCCATTAAGGCTCCGCCCCGCCTGCACACCGGTTTCTCATTCAGCGCTGATTTATCTGTGCTTATAAGGAAGCGCAGCGCACTGGATCGTCGCCAGATTATTGTGTCCCGTTGTACCAGTTTTCTCGCGTTTAATTTGATAGCCCTCACGTTGCCAAGTTGTTTCTGATTCTCGTTTTTCCCCTCCTCCGCCTTTCGATTCTGATTTGATTGCTACGCTGACGGATTACACGGCTCCCGACTCTACGCACGCTCTCTTGACTACGGCTTATCTTCACGTCTCGGCACAGACACCACGCTGACGGACTTCACGGCTCCCGACCCAACGCGCGCCTTCACGACCACGGCTTATCTTCACGTCTCGGCACAGACACCACGCTGACGGATTACACGGCTTCCGACTCAACGCGCGCTCTCTTGACTACGGCTTATCTTCACGTCTCGGCACAGACACCACGCTGACAGATTGCTCTGCTCGCCTTCACTCAGTCTCGACCATACAACGCCTCGTTCCTGCACCTGCGTTTGGATCCGCCTCTACGCACCGACGGACATCACGCCTTTCCGTGATCAGCGTCCTGACAGTATTCTTCTTCACAGATCAGAAATTGTAGTAGAAATTAAGGGTACAACCCTCTCCTGGCTCAGATCCTACTTGACCCATCATTAGCAGTATGTAGACTTAAATGGTGATTATTCTGCATGTTCTCTAGTAGAGGTTGGTGTTTCACAGGGTTTAGTTTTAGGTCCATTGCCCTTTTTCCTTTACTGTACATGCTTCCTCTAGGCAATAATCTGTATGTTATTAGTTTTCATTGTTATGCTGACGAGACACAGTTATATGTCTCAGCAAAACCAGATGAGAAAAAACAGCTTACTAAAGTTGAGCAATGTGTGCAGGACATAAAAGATTAGATGCTAATTAAGTAACTTCTGCTTAAACCTGATAAGACAAATGTGGCTCTTTGGGGTGAGTCTGGTGTCTGGGGATCGGAGCCAAGTCAAACAAATCTGTAGTGATATCTAGTAAATATTTTAGTTAATATTTAAGCGTAACACAATACATCCCTGACATAAAATGAAGTCACAACCAGGAGAAAGTGTAGTCAAATCTCATGGCATTAAATATATATATAAATAAATATATATATATATATATATATATATATATATATATATATTCTGTATATATATATATATATATATATATATATATATATATATACTGTATGTATATATATATATATATATATATATATATATATATATATACAGTGGTGTGAAAAACTATTTGCCCCCTTCCTGATTTCTTATTCTTTTGCATGTTTGTCACACTTAAATGTTTCTGATCATCAAACACATTTAACTATTAGTTAAAGATAACATAATTATACACAAAATGCAGTTTTTAAATGAAGGTTTACGTTATTAAGGGGAAAAAAAAACTCCAAACCTACATGGCCCTGTGAGAAAAAGTGATTGCCCCCCCCTTGTTAAAAAATAACTTAACTGTGGTTTATCACACCTGAGTTCAATTTCTGTAGTCACCCCTAAGTCTGATTACTGCCACACCTGTTTCAATTAAGAAATCACTTAAATAGGAGCTACCTGACACAGAGAAGTAGACCAAAAGCACCTCAAAAGCTAGACATCATGCCAAGATCCAAAGAAATTCAGGAACAAATGAGAACAAAAGTAATTGAGATCTATCAGTCTGGTAAAGGTTATAAAGCCATTTCTAAAGCTTTGGGACTCCAGCGAATCACAGTGAGAGCCATTATCCACAAATGGCAAAAACATGGAACAGTGGTGAATCTTCCCAGGAGTGGATGGCCGACCAAAATTACCCCAAGAGCGCAGAGACAACTCATCCGAGAGGCCACAAAAGATCCCAGGACAACATCTAAAGAACTGCAGGCCTCACTTGCCTCAATTAAGGTCAGTGTTCACGACTCCACCATAAGAAAGAGACTGGGCAAAAACGGCCTGCATGGCAGATTTCCAAGGCGCAAACCACTTTTAAGCAAAAAGAACATTAGGGCTCGTCTCAATTTTGCTAAAAAACATCTCAATGATTGCCAAGACTTTTGGGAAAATACCTTGTAGGCCGACGAGACAAAAGTTGAACTTTTTGGAAGGTGCGTGTCCCATTACATCTGGCGTAAAAGTAACACAGCATTTCAGAAAAAGAACATCATACCAACAGTAAAATATGGTGGTGGTAGTGTGATGGTCTGGGGTTGTTTTGCTGCTTCAGGACCTGGAAGGCTTGCTGTGATAGATGGAACCATAAATTCTACTGTCTACCAAAAAATCCTGAAGGAGAATGCCCGGCCATCTGTTCGTCAACTCAAACTGAAGCGATCTTGGGTGCTGCAGCAGGACAATGACCCAAAACACACCAGCAAATCCACCTCTGAATGGCTGAAAAAACAAAACAAAATGAAGACTTTGGAATGGCCTAGTCAAAGTCCTGAGCTGAATCCTATTAAAATGTTGTGGCATGACCTTAAAAAGGCGGTTCATGCTAGAAAACCCTCAACTAAAGCTGAATTACAACAATTCTGCAAAGATGAGTGGGCCAAAATTCCTCCAGAGCGCTGTAAAAGGCTTGTTGCAAGTTATCGCAAACGCTTGATTGCAGTTATTGCTGCTAAGCGTGGCCCAACCAGTTATTAGGTTCAGGGGGCAATTACTTTTTCACACAGGGCCATGTAGGTTTGGATTTTTTTTCTCCCTAAATAATAAAAACCATCATTTAAAAACTGCATTTTGTGTTTACTTGTGTTATCTTTGACTAATAGTTAAATGTGTTTGATGATCAGAAACATTCTGTGTGACAAACATGCAAAAGAATAAGAAATCAGGAAGGGGGCAAATAGTTTTTCACACCACTGTATATTATATATTGTCACGAACAGGATGTCGGCGTTGCATGGCATAACTGCAGTGGCAGAATGATGGTTCAAGATAGTCTTTTTATTTTTATATTAAGGAAAAACAATGCTCTTTTCCTAGAGCCCTCCAAGAACTTTAATATATCATTGTATTTTAAACTAAGCAACAACCAACATCAAAATAACAATAACAAATGCTACACGTTTAACTGAACTAAAACAGACTATTTATAATAATTAATCTAATTAGTCACCTCGGCTCAGGTGCGTGCTCCCTTCACCTGACCCAGGGGCTCCATGTAAGGTGCTACAACTTAAACACAACACAAAAAGTCTTTGGGCACTTTGGCGCCCTCTAGGGGTTAACAAAGATAAAGATATATGTACACATTTACTCTAATGTTCCTTCCTTTACGATAAAATTCTGCATAGTAAAATGGATTAAGTAGGGATTGTATGGTTTGTTAGGTTAGTCACTTTATCTATCACTTATTTTACCACATGGTATTTTGTTGTTTTTTAACTCGCGCAAATTGTTACCTACCCACCTGCTGATGAACCATAATCAGTACAAATACTTCATTACCTTTGGTTCATTACCTTCATTTTCAATTTTTACTTTCTACTCCTAACATTTTAAAAATAGCCTCGTTACTCCTATTTTATTTCAGCTTGTCTTTTAAAAAACAAAAAAAACATCCGGATAAATCGTGCCATCTGGATGGAGCGAATTTGATTGTGGTTGGATGAGAAGTATAAACATACCATTCCGACACCCTATTGGTTGGTACGCGATCCATCGCACCTGCACATGATGTCACGTCACACACTCCAGCAAGGACGTTTGAATAAAAATGGCATTTTCGGTTGATAAGGTTGAGATAAGTAGACGAAGATGTCTGTGATAGAGACTCAAGATTCAAGCGAAATGTCACAACCAGGCACCAGCGAGGAAGGTAACAGCACCAGGAAGGTAACAGGAATGATATATATATATATATATATCACTTGGATTAATCATTTATTCTGACAGCACTAATGTTTATTGTAGACAACCATACAAGGGTAACTGTTACTAAGCCTGCCCTGGGTACACTAATTTTCTTGTATGTTGCCCTCACAGATTCCTGCAGCTAAGCTTGGAAAGTCCGCCGGAGTCTTTTTGCGGGGTAGGGAGGGGCGCAGCCCTCCTCCTGAGGCGGACCGGCCTCCCCAGAGTTCGAGGTTCCGCTGGCGTGGGGCTGGTAGGGAGCGAGCCGGTCCCGGTGGAGCACAACCAATCGCGACCGCCCCGTCAACCGCACCCGGTAAACTACGTTGGAGAGCTGAGCAACGACCGTGCAGGGGCCCACCCAGTGCGACATAAGCTTAGGCGAGAGGCCCCTTTTTCTTCCGGGGGAATACACCCAAACCTGCTCCCCAGCAGCAAAGTCTCGCCCCCGGCTGTGAGTATCATACAAACGGCGCTGCTTTACCCCGGCGTTCGCCAAGTGCCTACGCGCCAGCTCGTGGACACGGAACAGTTTGTCTTTTAAGGAACAAAAGTAATCCATCCCCGGCTTCGCAGGTAAATCCACTTGTGGGGGAGGCCCGAACACCGAGTGAAAGCACGCGCGTGCACCGTGTCCCAACGAAACGGCTGATTCTTTTTCGTGAGGCCGTGCAGCGGACTGGCGATCATGGCAAAATCCTTCACGAACCGGCGATAGTAAAAAGCTAACCCGAGGAAGGTGCGTAGCTGGGACACATTTAGTGGTTCAGGCCAATTCTGTACCGCCGCAATTTTGGCCGGATCGGTGGCAATCCCTCTAGCACTAATTACATGTCCTAGGAAACCGGTCTCTCGCCGCAACAGCTGACACTTTTTGGGGTTGAGTCGCAAATTCGCCCGCCGGATAGCCAAAAATACATCCCGTAGGTTAGCTAGAGCGACCTCAAACTCCCTGCCGTGCACCAGTAAATCGTCCAGGTAGACGACACAACGGTTGCGAGGAATATCGGCTAACACCTTCTCCATCAGCCGTTCGAACGTAGCCGGAGCGTTACATAGGCCGAACGGCATGCGCCGGAATTGCCATAGCCCTTGCCCGATCGAGAACGCGTTTTTAGGTTGCGCTTCCTGGGCGAGCTCTACTTGCCAGTACCCACATCGCAGATCTAGCGAGCTAAACCACGCCGAGCCCGCAACGTGTTTCAGCGCGTCATCTATTCGCGGCAACGGATAGGAATCTTTGCACGTCACCTCGTTTAGCTGCCGGTAATCGACACAAAACCGCCACGATTCGTCCTTTTTGCGCACCAACACAACCGGTGAAGACCACGGTCCGGACGCTGGCTCTATGATGCCCGCGTCGGCCATCTCACGTAGCTTTTGTTCAGCGATAGCTCGTTTAGCTAAGGGAAGACGTCTCGGATGTAGCCGAACTGGAGCTGCGTTACCCATATTAATCGTGTGCTGCACCAAATCGGTATGTGTGCACTCGCGCTCATCAACCGCGAAAATGTCCGCGAATTCGTGTAACAGGGATTTCACGGTGTCGGCCTGTGTCTGACTTAGCCCTACGCTGCTACGCTGCATAAGCTCGGCCATTATTCTCGTTTGGTCTGCTACCGGATGTTTACATTGCCCACCGGAAGTTCCGCCCCCCTGGTGCGCTTCACTAACATGTCCGGCTGCGCTTTGGGCACTAGCAACCTGGCTAACCCGAAGCTACCACGCAACGTTCCGTCATCGAGATTCAATACAGCACCCCACCTTTCCAAAATATCCAACCCCAAGATACAATCATCCTCAATGTCGGCCACAAAGAATGGATGAAAAAGAATGATTGCACCTACTTGTATTCGCACTGTGCGACAGGCCCGTATCTCCAGATAGCTCCCCGAAACGGTGCGAATGTTCACGGCTGGAGCCGGCAGCATACGACCGCGATCGCCTTGTGCTAGGACTCCCCAGTGCAGCAGCGAAACAGTAGAGCCGGTGTCCATGAGCGCTCGTAGCGAAACGTTGTCCAGGCCACAGTTAACGTAGACCCCCGCGCGATTTCCTACACGTCCTGACCGAAGGTTGAGACCGGCACTCGGGGAAACAAGGAAAGCTGTGGGAGGCGGCTTCCCCTCGGGGCCCCTTGAAGCTAGTTTAACGGCTGCTGGGGTACGTTGTCCTCAGGCCTGAGAACATTGCAGCGGTAATCCGGCGGTCCCTGGCCAGGTTCACCTACCGAGCGGCCCCGAGCCACGGGAGGTCGCTCGGCTCTTTCGCCGTAGCGTTCTGCCATGATGGGCTCGGCGCGCTCAGCCTCGCGCAGCGCCTCAGCCAGGGAAGCCGTGCCGCTAACCGGATGTGCTCACAAAGCCGCCACGGCCGGATTCCCCGCAGGAACGCACGGCGCGCTAGCTCCTCCTGCTGGGCGGGCCCGAACTCCGGGTAGCCTCTGCGCGCGAGAGATCTCAGGTCCATGGCGAACGCCCCCCAGTGGCTCGGAAGCGCTCCGCACGCGGGTTGCCACCTCCTCGCCCGCGGCCTCGTTACGGTTTCCTTCACCCAATCCTCCTGCTCATCAGCCCGGAGGTCTTGCAACGCCCGCAGCGCGTCACCCTCCAACGAGAGGGCCACCCAGACGGCTGTTTTTGCTGGGGACCAGCCCGCGAATTTGGCGGCTAGCTCTACTTGGGGGATGAACGCGTGAGGATCGCCGGCGCCGTTGTAGGCCGGCAGGCGCAGCTGCAGGTCACTTCGCTGGCGGACGGGGCACGAAGCTGTAGCTTGCTCCGGTGCCGGCGCCACGTTACTGGAGGAATCCTCTCCGAGGTCCAATGCCACAACCTGGAACGCGCCGCTCCGCTCCGGTCGCCGCTCTTTGCCCGCGCTGGCCCCATCAGGGAGGGTCTTCTTCCTCCTCAGCTGCTCTGCTACTCGGCGGCCTATTTGGATCCTCCGGATTTCCTCCGGGGTGCGCTCTAACTCGTGACTCTCGAATCCCACTTCTGACACCAATTGTAGCGTTTTTACCGCTAAGCAGGAACTTGGAGAGACAAGTGAGCTTCCTGGCTGCCCAATGCAATGGCTGGGATTATTTTAATTTGCTCTGAACACAACGGCACATTCATAATAACAGTCACAAACACAAGACACACTTCTAACCCACACACACAACCTGGCCGAACCCACTTACCCAAACCCCTTTCCCAACAGGGTGACAACATAACAACCCCTCCCGCAAAGCATGATGGTTCCCAACCAAAACCCGGCCCACGCCACAATATGATAATATATATGCTGCATATAGGCAAAATTGAGGTGCATATATGTGCATATACAGGCCATATAGGTCTCCTGTATTGCTTCTTTATATCCACATATAAGCCCTATATGTACATACAAGATATGTCTCCTATATATCTTATGGCAGGATCTGGTCATTTTAGCTCATATCTCACTTTGGCAACTGTCATACATGATGCGCTCATATTTTCTATTATCAAGGCAATAACTAAGAACTAACTAAATAAAAAAAGCAAAAAACTTATGTGCGAACACGTGAAATTGGTATCACATGTAATTGGCATGTTATGGAATTTAACTATAGTTATACACATTTTAGAATTTCTGTCGCACTTCATTATCTGCTAATGACCCGAGGACACGCCCACACGCCACACGGAAATCAGTCCGGGTAATTTACATACTAGGCCTCGCCCCCGGACACCGGCATGAAACACACACCCACACACACACACAAAGACAGGCTTGAGTTTACACACAGATTCAGTTTTCTGCACCTTTGGAAGATGACACGCGCTACATCCAAG
This sequence comes from Clarias gariepinus, assembly GCF_024256425.1. Classification (NCBI taxonomy): domain Eukaryota; kingdom Metazoa; phylum Chordata; class Actinopteri; order Siluriformes; family Clariidae; genus Clarias; species Clarias gariepinus. Next base: position 22,527,243 of record NC_071103.1, on the reverse strand, counting down.
GAAACTCTTCAGAATGTTCTGGAAAGTGGGAGGAGTTTACCTTAGATAAAGGCTGTGTGGCCATGACGAAGGAGCATTTTGAAGAGAGAATATCCAGGAGGACACACTGGGTAAGTTATTAAGTCTTATATAACTCTTATTCTGATAATATTAAACTAATATTAGTAAATATTTTCCTCACTTCAGCTAGCTCTTGTCAGCTTGTGTGACACATTGGCTTTCAATGCCATTTAGTTTAGGTAAATCATGCTAACATGCTGCCTTTCTGTATTTAGCACATCTGTGGCTAAGCTAATGCCTTATAAAGTTTACAGATGTTTATAAATGTTCTAATGTATTTCCCCTTGTTTTGGATAGCTTTAGATTATGGTTGCTAATATGTATTTGGCTCCGTTTTGGTTTGCTTATAACACTGGTTCATATCTTTATCATTAATCTGCATTTATACATAAAATCCTATTAACTATTGGGAAGCTAAGCAAGAATCAGTATGAAACATGAAAAAGTTTTTAAAAGTTGCCAATAAATTAGTATTGTGATGTGAAATTATTTTTCAGATTGAAAGGGCTCTGGGGTGTTTTGCCAGGCAGAAGCGTGGAGAGCAGCCCGCCTTGCCACCTCTGCTACTGCCATGGTGCGGAATCTGCTGCTGGGCACCTTCAACTTGGAGACTTTGCTGCAACCTGAATGGTACAAAACATGTTCCTAATCTCTGCTGTCCTTAAAAAAAAAACAAGTCAGTCATGTTCTGTGGAATAAATTATGTTTGTGTGCGGGCCATCGCTTTTTTACTTGCCATTTTTGTATTTTCTTGAACCTCAAGAAAACGTGATGTGTATATAAAAAAACTCTTGCTTTCTCCACCTTCATTTTACCCCCTTTAATAATAATTTTAAAATATTACTTTAAGGTGAAAAGCCAACCAGAGGGGATGGGGAGCAGCTGGTCGCGTTTATTAGGCATTGGAGACTGCATAAGGTAGGGCACTCATTATTGTTACTGTATCTGCTTGGGACCTATATACTAATTCATCGCTTGCTCACTTCTTAATTCCACCTTTCCTTTAAAGCCACATTTCTGGGGTATTGTGCTATAAGGTGTGTAGTCCTCTATTTTGTAGAACATATAGTGTAGCAAATAACCTCGTGGCACTAATTGTTGGCGTCTGAAGTTTTAATAAATAATCATTTCTTTTATTATACTGTCTTATTACTTTTGTCTTTTCTAGATGCTACATTGAAGAAGTGGCCGGCAGCCACCCGAGGGCAGACAGGCACGTCTATCAATTCAAAGCTCACGAACTGAGAAGGTCCTCAAAATATATATATGTTTTCTTCCTGTTGAGTTTTTTTGTCTTATTTTTGTTCTTGTACTATATTTTTGTTCTTTTACTATTTGATTGTTCTTAAAAAAAAAAAAAAAAAAAAAATTCTACATTTTGGGCTTTTATTTATGTTGTCTAACAGCTATGGATTTTAATAATTTTACTAATATCTAGGTAAAAATATAGGTGCATATATGCACATAGGTACATGTATGCATGTATATATAGGTACATATATGCACGTATATATGTACACATATGTACATATAATATAGGAAAACGGCCAATTTTATATATGTCACATCTATGTCATATGTCTATATAGGTACATATATGCACGCATATATGCACGCACGCATATATGTACGCATAAATGTACATATAATATAGGAAAACAGCCAATTTTATATATGTCACATATATTAAAAACCTATATCAAACCTATATTAAAACATATATGTTTTATATAGTTTTTTTCCGTGTGGGTTTTTACCCCCTCACGTTACTTTTACTTTTATACTTTAAGTAGTTTTGAAACCAGTACTTTTACTGTACACTTTTACTTGAGTAAAAAGCTTGAGTTGATACTTTAACTTCTAAAGAAGTCTTTTTAAACCCTAGTATCTATACTTCTACTCAAGTAATGAATGTGAATACTTTTGACACCACTGACCATAATGTACACACACATGTCATGGCAGAAATACAGAAAAACAGAAATATCTCCCATGATGAACACTACTTTAAGGCTGTGGTATCATTATAGGTACTCAACAACACGACTGACAGCAACAAGTATAGGAGTTTAATAGACAACAAGATTGATTCTGAAAACGAGAGCTACTCAAGCAACAGCGATGTGGAGGTAGTTCCTGTAAGCCGTTTTTCGGGGGATGTGAATTTAGAAAACGGTGAAAACGGCAAGGAAAAGACTGTGAGGAACATTATGAACTTGGTTGTGTCTGCAACACTGACTGGTTTGCCAACAATTATTATCAAAATATATTTGTTTCCCTACTTCCTACAGATGTACACAGAAATTTCCAATAAGCTTTCTTGGCTACAGATGCACTTCTTGACTACTAATAAGGTTAATAGATTTTGTGAAATTCTGCAGATTTGCATAGATTAGTCAAATTAATTTATGTAAGTATAACATTTTCCATGATCAAAAGTACATTTTTGATTTGATGGGCTCTTTAAAAAAAGTAGCAATGCCCTTAGTATTTGTGTCTTCGGCGAGCTTGTGAGTTTCTTCAAATTCTATTGTACTACGAGAATGGAAAATCTGGCAATTAATAAAGGTGTCATAGGCAACAGTCATAGGCTCTGAAATATATATTATTTATAATCAAGCATTATATGCATGCTGGTATCTATATAAATAAAAGATTTTTATATAAATAAATATGTCTACATAATTTTATATATATATATATATATATATATATATATATATATATAATTATGTAGACATATATATATATATATATATATATATATATATATATATATATATATATATATATATACAGTATAAGGTACACCTGTGCACTACTCATGATGTCAGATCAGCATCTTGATGTGGCACACCTGTGAGGTGGAATGGATTATCTCAGCAAAGTAGAAGTGCTCACTATCACACATTTAGAATGATTTGTGAACAATGTTTGAGAGAAATGGTAATATTGTGTATCTGGAATGAATTTTAGATCTTTAAGTCCATCTCATGAAAAATCGGAGCAGAAACAAAGGTGTTGCGTTTATATTTTTGTTGAGTGTATATATATAAATCTAGGAGATCTTAAATCTAGAAGATGCTCATTTAAAGTTACCAACTGCAAAAATCATCAATTTAAAGCATCTCAAATTAGAGCCTTTGTGAAGGCTGTACAGCACATAAGTAGCCGTCATATTTTAATATCAACTGTCAAAGAAGATTATTGCAAATTTTAAATCCCTTCAACATTGTTTACAATGTAGAAAGAAATAGAAACCAGGAATGACCATGGGATTTGAAGGTGTGTCCAAACCTTTGACTAGTAGAATTTGTTCCTCTTAAGGATACTCTTAAAGACCGAATCATGAGTAAAGCATATGCCATGCTAGAGAGCATTAAAACAAATGCAATTATTTATAAGATTTAAAGTGTGTTATTTGATTCACAATATCATTTCCTGCATTGAGTAACATGCATAAAATTATTTCACTTTAAATGCCCTTAGCTGCACAATCAGTATATACAGTATGATGCTGTGTTGCTAGTTAATGTTAACCAATAAAGAGGCAGCAAAACAATATTTTTTGTAAATATCAAGTGCACATGTGCATGCTTTCAGTACTTAAGGAAATAGCACTACACCTTTGATTATAGTAAAAAAAAAAAACACACACACTTTTAGTTATACAGTCTTAATTTGTGCCTTCATTTTCTTATAGACGGCCTTCCAGCAGGCCCAGAAATCCTGTAGTGTTCAGTAACCATATAGTAACAGATGAGAATAAATTATGAGAGAGAGAGAGAGAGAGAGAGAGAGTGGCCTGTGTCTGAGTGAGCTAGCACAGCGAGCAGAGGGCAAGAGTGTGGCAACAATTTGGCACAGGTTTTACGCAGATGCCCTTTTTGATGCAACCCTCCCATTTTATTTACATTTAGGCATTTGGCAGATGCTCTTATCCAGAGAGACTTTGAGATACATTTTTATCTCATTATTCATCTAAACAGTTGAGGGTTAAGGGCCTTGCTCAAGGGCCCAACAGTGGCAACTTGGTAGTCCAATGCCTTAACCACTGATCGTAAAACCATTTGATTCCCAATAACCAAAGATGGGAAGGTTATAATTTAGTGGCTAATTGCTAATGGATAGTGTAGGCTTCTTTGCCTCTTAGCTGTATTTTAACTTTTATATTACAGAACATTAAGGATGGCACTGTGAATTTAAACTCTTACATATACACACAATAAATTGCTATACTGAAAACCTTTTTATTCTATGTGTGGTTTGTAAAAGCCTTAAAATGGGTGAGAAATGCCAGGACATCTGGCAGTACGTACAAGCGTGTAAGGTCTGCCAGAGCAGCAGGAGCCGGGCCAAGGGAACCGGAGGCCACAGAAGATCGGCCACGTCCTTCGCCACTCATTCCTGTAAACCGAAGAAAAGATCTGGGAGCTTCCACCTGTCAGACCTCACCAGGGACTGCTGGACCAGCCGACCAGCCAACTCTAAACAACAGACCCAGCCACACTTTTAGAACGGTTCAACATCAGGATCACAGCGGAGGAAGAGAGACAACCACCATGAAGTCCACCTGCCAAACAAGCCAGCTAAAAAGTTCCCGGCAAAACAAGGTGCCAGTGCTACCGGGCGAGCTGGTTTGGCGAAAGGCACCACCTTTTCCCTCTGCACATCAAGACTTTTCAGATAAGCTAGCGCCCAGTGAGAGGGTCCTGCAAGAAAATCAAAGAACCAATGACTGACAATAGGTCTGGGGGCAACCCACATAACCGAGTGCATGGTGGTTAAACGCGCTAGTGCGGTCCTTTCCTCACACGCAATGAGAAATAAAACCACCAGGCCTTATTAGTGACCCTATACAGTTTATCTATGTCTCCATGGCGATGGTGTATTGGTTCCGGGGGTTATGCTCTCGCATGCATGCACAGTTGTTCCGCGAGGGGACCCCTTTATTCTCATTCTTCCCCTTGTACTCACAAAAATATCCATCTCCTTCCGTTTCTCGTGCTCCCAGATTAACCACCATATACCGGTAAGGCCGAGCCATCTCTCCCGATTACCATTTCACACTCACAATAACACAGACTTGGACATTCATACATACGCACTCACACACGCATCCATTCCTGACATTGTTTATATTTGTATATATTTTGTATATATTGTTTGGTTGATGCACCTTATTCGTTTGTTTGTCCTTTTCATTTAATACACTTTGGGTTTGGTTTCCGCGAAGATTGCGCAACACCGGAAGTGAGTATTATTAGCCCATATTTAGATTTAAGACCCCGAAATAGTGTAAGTAGCTTAAATATAAGATCTGAGCATTACAACATGTTTTTGAAAAGCTTTTCATCAGTAATTATGAGGCAGATTTTATTCATGAGTTCAACAGATTTTATTTGCACAAGGTAACAAAAAAGCACTACTATAGTTTATTTCTGTTCAACAAAAGTCAGGTTGTCTTACAAACACAAAAACTAAAATGTAAACTGTTGTGTGAACACAGGCAGACATTAGTATTAGAGTATACAGGTACAGTATTAGATTAAACCTGGTGTGTTGATTCTAGCTGTTACACAGAGACTGAAAGCAGGCCGAGAGCTACGGAGCCATTATACCACAAGCAAAGTACATACGATTTAGCAATACCACATTAGACAATACATTCTATAGTTTAAACTATGGACTTAATTTTAAACTACCAAACAAAAACCATTGAATTTACCTTATGTCGATAAAAATAAAATAATAACAATACCAAAAAATAAATAAAAATACCAACGAATCCACACAACGATGCAGCTTCCAGCCGATAATTCAAACTAGAAGCGGAGACCTGGGGAGCCAATCAGACAGTCCGAATCTGCCCGCCTCCCGCTTCTGATTGGCTGGTGTCGCGCTGATTCTAGTCTTTTGTTGACTGGACTAGTTGAAGAGCTTTAACACTGCTGCAGTTCGTGCAAGTGTCACTTTATGAAAGTTAGCGCATAAAAGAAAGTTTAAACACAGAAATTATCTTGAACGTGCAAAAGTGATTTTCAGCTTACAAAAATGAGTTTGAGGGCACACGCGGGAGAGAGAGAGCTTCAGCGTGCAAAAACAAGTCTAAACGCATCAAAAACGTGCACGCACGAGAGAGTAGTGCACTTAATAAAAGTACATATGAATAAGTACATTTAAATTTAACTGATAATATACCGAGACTACCGTATATTAAAAATTGTATTATAATGTGTACTTTCTGTACATTTGTACAATGATTATTTTGAGCATTTTTTTTTTTTAATATACCAAAAATACATTGAAAAACAAGTGTAAATAAGTATACTTTGGAAATTAATCAAAACTTTCACTTAAAGTATATTTTTCAATAATATATTTTTGGAAAGTGTACTATAATACAATTATTTTAAAGTATATTTAAAGTATAACTCCAAAATTCGGTAAAAACATGATGTTAGTATACTTTTTATATATTAACTAATGGTACAATTCTTTGTTAGTATATTTGCAATGTACTATCGAGGATTTCAATATATTTGTAATACACTAAAAGAGTTTTTTTTTCCCACTGGGGTAGCTACAGACAGTGTTTGTAAAAGGACACAGAAAATAAATCAGGTACATTGGAACCCCAGCACAAGAATGCCCTCTGAGTTTCATCCTCTTAGGAATTGAAATGCAAGAAATTTGCATCGGCATATAAAGCATTTTCGGCAAATGTTAGCTAAGTTGTGCGTCCAGAAGCCATTTAAATTTTGCAAGAAATTAAATTTTTGTTTTTGTATGCCAAAATACTGCATGATCATAGTCTGGAACTTGGTAAATTGGTAAGATTACCTTTGATGATGTGGCAAGAGAAATCATAAATTAATGGTCAGTGATTCCCGTCTCTGTGTGCACAGAGTTTGCAGGATCTCCCCATGCTTGGTGGGTTTCCTCTGAGTACTCCAGTTTCCTCCCACAGTCCAAAGACTTTTAGGTTAGGCTAATTGGCGTCATCAAAATTGCATGTCATGAGTGAATGGGCGTGTAAGTGTGTATGTCTGTGTGCCCTGCGATGGATTGGCACCCTGTCCAGGGTGTATCCCGTCTTGTGACCTAACTAATATAAAACAGGATAAAGCGGTATAGATGATGAATGAGACTGAGTGAGAACTAACAAACACATATGTGAGAAATATAAAATTTAGGCTAACTTGTTTAAGAAAGAGTATAATATATAAAGTTTAAAATAATTTTCAGGAGGTACTGATTGCTTGTGTTTTAGTGTTTTACTATACATATGTTCCCAGATGTCCCTGATTTATTTTCTTTTTAACATGCATAATTTTTTAAAGTGACGTGTGCCTATTAAAAAAAAAAGAAAAGAAAGTGTGCTTATTGGGCATCTGTTCTTGAGGGCAGGTGGCACTAAGAGACTCCTCATGAGTATTTATCATTCTGGACTCAGATAGTTGTCTCATACATCTGTTTTGGGGAAAATGCCTCTCATAAATTTACATTTTTAAAGTAATTTACTTTGCCATGAAACTAGGACAATTTGCAGTCCACATACTGTATTTAAGCTTAAAATCTCTGAGTGAAAGAGAAGTGTTTGCACATTTATGTCTTTTAAAATGTTACCGAATATGTTTAAAAAAGAAATTTACTCTGAATTGAGCAAAGGCATAAGTGCACTCTGAGTTTTAAGTAATGACTACATTTATAACCACTAAATGTGACTTTGTTCAATTACTAGCCATCATTAGAATTCTTAGCATAATGACAGACTAAAATTTAGATAAGCTAGCAGATTAATTTATTTAAACATACAGTAAGTGGACACTTTCTATTTTTGAATACAGAGACACATATTACAGTTATAGATCAATTTTGCAATTATGCACTCATCGGCTGCGAGTAGATGAAAATAAATAAAATCTCACTTCAGTCTGTATCACTGATCTCCACAAAATATCTTGGAATTTAGTCTATGTGCACTGTCAATACTTTTTAGAAAGGCTGGAACACAGCATTACTGGACAGGCCACTTCATCATTCAACAAACATAACAGCATGTTATGCATCTTTACCTGAAGCACACAAATGTGTAAGTGTGTGTGTGTTTGTGTGTGTGTGTTCTCAAAGACCTATTTTAAAGCTGTAAAATCAAATTCATTTGGTAATATTTAAGGTATTTACTTTGACAAAAAGTCATATCACTTATGCCGGGGATCACACTAAAGAGGTGACTAGATGGATGGACGGACTGGTTTCACATAACGACTCGGGTTACTTTGCTGTAACCCTGTTCCCTGAAAAGGCGGGAACGAGATGCTGGGTGAAAACGTTATGGAAATATCTTTTCATGTTATTTAGGGAACAGGGTTACAGCAAAGTAATCCGAGACGTTCCCTTTCAAAGGCTACACTCGATGCTGCGTGAAAATGCTATGGGAACGAGAGTACCAACGTTGCCGCACTGCGAGTGTCTGGACCCCGCATTTTGTAGCGTGTGTGCACAAGGCTGAAAGGTCTCATAACTATGTCTGGGAAGCTGACTCGAGGACTCGTGAGCCCGGAGTGACAGGAACATCCAGACTATAAAATCTAATAAATGTGTGCGGAGAGGACCAGCCCGCCGCGTCACACACTTGTTGCAGGGGAATACCTCTTGCTAGTGCAATAGATGAAGCAATCCCCCTGATTGAATGAGCCCTGATTCCTAAAGGCGAAGTGAGCCTACGCACGTTTTTCCTGCTCCAAAGCTGTAAAAGGCGGAGGACAGAAGGCTTCAAGAACAAAAGGGTGCATGTTTAAAAATGGAACTTTCGGAAGATAGTTCGGGTGAGGATGCAGAATGGCCTTAACTAGCCCAGGGGCAAAGTCCAGGCAGGATGGGGAGACTGACAAGGCGCGCAGATCCCCAATCCTCTTAAGAGAGGTAATGGCCATAGGAAAAACCATCCTAAGAGTCAGAAGCCTGTCAGGTGCTGACTCTAGCGATTCGAAAGGAGTGTCAATTAAACCTTCGAGCACGATAAATAAATCCCATGAAGGGGTCGTGGCTCTAGCGGGTAACCGTTTAGCTCCACGAATAAAACGGGCAACTAAAGGGTGTTTTCCCACAGTAACCCCCTCGATTGGAACGTGGCAGGCTGAGATAGCGGCCACGTACGACCTGAGGGTACTAGGGCACAAGCCCGAGGACAACTTATCTTGCAGGAACTTCAGCACTGAAACAATTCGGCAGTGGACTGGCTCTACCTGCTTCGTCATGCACCAACTTTCGAAAACATTTCATTTTAGGGCAGAAGCTTTCCTAGTGGAGGGAGCTCTAGCGGCTAGAATAGTGTCAATACACTGGCTGGGAAACCAGCTTGACTTAATTGGTCCCGTTCAGGGGCCAAACGTGAAGGTTCCAAAGCTCGGGTCGGGAATGAAATATTGTCCCCTGCGCCTGAGACAGAAGATCCCTCCTCACTGGAATCATCCAAGGTGAGCCATCGAGGAGAGATATTAGATCCAAGAACCCTACTCTGGCCGGCCAACGGAGCACTATCAGTAAGAGGCGCAAACCATGTTGACGGACCCTCGCCAGGACGCCCGGGAGCATAGGTATTGGACTAAACGCATAAGGGCGTAAATTGGGCCACATATGGGCCATCGCGTCCAGACCCAGGGGAGCTGGATGAGTCAGAGAGTAGTAGAGGGCACATTGTGCTGTCTCTTGGGAGGCAAAGAGGTCCACCTCTGCTGTAAAGAATCTTTCCCAGATTTGGCTGACTACGTCGGGGTGGAGTTTCCATTCCCCGTGTGTCACAGCTTGTCTGGACAGTAAATCTGCTCCCACATTCATGTGCCCTGGAATGTAAATCGCCCTGAGGGACAGGAACTTGTCCTGTGCCCAGAGCAGAACCTGATGCGCTAGCTCCTCATTTATATAGGAGACTACCGATGTGTTGTCCACCCGCACTAGAACATGGTAGCTTCTCAGCTACTGGAGGAAGTGCTGTAGGGCCAAAAATAGAGCCATAATTTCGAGGCAATTGATGTGCTTCGAGCGTAACCCTTATTCGCCTTCGGGGATTGGCCCTTGTATGAAATCCCCTGGCTCTTAGCCACAACTGAAAAGCTCTCATGTGCAGAAGGCCCAAAGGTATCACCGTGGATGCAGCTGCCATGAGGCCTAAACATTTTTGAAAGTGATAAATATTCACTTCCTGGTCTAGTCTGATTTCCTTGAGGGCGCTGAGGATGGATTCGACACGAGCGGGAGACAATTGTGCCCGCATACTGATCGAATCTCATCTGACACCCAAGTATGTTGTCTTCTGAGCCGGAATGAGAATGCTTTTGGTAGCATTGAGTCTCATACCCAGCGAATGGAGATGAGCTAGGACGACATCTTGATGTCGGACCGCTAGCTGCTGAGACTGGGCCAGGATTAGCCAGTCGTCTATATAATTGAGAAAACGGATGCCCTGGAGTCGCAAGGGAGCCAGGACAGCATTCATACATTTTGTATATGTGCGGGGTGACAGAGCTAGACCGAATGGAAGGACCCGATACTGGTAAGCTTCTCCCCCGTAAGCGAACCTCAGGAACTTCCTGTGTTGTGGCAAAACTTTTATGTGAAAGTATTCGTCCTTTAAATCTATCGTCACAAACCAATCTTCTGGTTGGATTTGCGAGACAATCATATTGATGGTTAACATTTTGAATCTGTACTTTTTGAGATAGCGGTTCAACCCGCGAAGATCCAAAATCAGACGAAGCCCCACGCCTTTCTTGGGGACCAGAAAATAACGACTGTAGTAGCCTGACTCCCTGTCTGGAGGAGGAACCTGTTCTATGGCTTTCTTCTCCAGTAACGCCTGGAGTTCGTAGTTGAGCAGATGCGCTCTTTCCAGGATCACGGAAGTGTAGACCACACCATTGAAACGTGGAGGGCAATAAGCAAACTGAATCCTGTAGCCTTTCTCTACTAGCACCCAGGGAGATATGCCTGGCAGTAGCTTCCACGCTGCCAGTTTCTCCAAAAGGGGTACAAGTTTTAGTACGCGGGAGGGTGTTAGTGGTTCGGCATCCTGGAATATAGCAGGATATAACCGAGGCACTAACATATCTCTGGAGGTGTCCGGGGGGACATGCTTTTATAGGAAAGAGCGTTGAGTGCCGTTCCCCCCGGGGGGATCACCCTCACAGTCCTGGGCGCGTAGGCTTTCAGGACTTAGTCTTTGAAAAGAAGACAGTGCGGCGATCAAATTAAAATTTTATGTGTCACATACACAGTCATACACAGTACGAAATGTAGTGAAATGCTAACACGACCGCCAGTGACCTTAAGAAGAGAATTAAAGCTTATAATAAGTAATAAATATAAATAAAAGAAAAATTAAATTAAAAATAAAAATAAAATTGAACTAGAAAAAATTGAACTAAAAATAGAAATATGCTGTACGAAAATAGAAATATACTGTACAAATAGAAATATACTGTACAAGAACATTTAAGAAATTGTGAATTTTTTATATTTTTGGGAGAAAGATGGTGTGCAAATATGCATAGAAAAAAGTGTCTTTATGCAATGGTCCAGAATGTAAACGTAAACATGTAGTGTAGATGTGCATGGAATTGTCCATGGTGTCCATGGATGTATAAAGATTGATTGATTGATTGTGAAAAGATTGTGTTAGTTCTGCATAGTGTTGTGGTTAAGAGACCTTATCGCCTGCGGGAAGAAGCTTCTCCTCAGTCTCTCTGTGTTGGCCCTCAGGGAGCGGAATCGCTTCCCAGACCGCAACAGAGTGAACAGTCCATTGTTGGGGTGGCTGAGGTCCTTCACGATTTTCCTGGCCTTGGTCCAGCACCGCTTGGTGTAGATTGAGTGCAGGTCAGAAAGCTCGGTGCGGATGATACACTCAGCTGATCGCACCACCCTCTGTAAAGCTCGTCTGTCCTGCATGGTGCTGTTCCCGAACCAGGTCGTGCAGAAGTAGAAATTTCTGAGCACCTTGGAGGGCAGTCTAAAGTCTCTCAAGCGTCTGAGGTGGTACAGACGCTGCCAGGCCTTTTTTACCACGGTGTTGATGTGACAGGACCATGCCAGTTCCTGCGAGGTATCTGAAGCTGTCCACTCTCTCCACTGGGCTCCTGTTGATGATGGGGGTCTGGTAGTTCCTCACCTGCTTTGTAGTTGGTAGTGGCCACGCAGTCATAGGTGTACAGAGAGTACAGCAGGATGCTCAGAACACAACCCTGGGGGGCTCCAATGCTAAGAGTAATGGAGGCTGAGACATGTCCGCCCATCCTTACTGCCTGTGGTCTGCCAGTCAGAAAATTGGAGATCACATTGATGAGCTGAGTCCCAGGTGCTCCAGCTTGGTGGTAAGTGTGGAGGGAATTATGGTATTAAATGCAGAGCTGTAGTCGATGAAGAGCATTTTCACATAATTCCCCCTCTGAGTGTCCAGGTGAGTGAAAGATGTATGGAGGAGATGTGAGACTGCATCGTCCGTGGAACAGTTTGGACGGTATGCAAACTGTAGTGGGTCCAGTGTATCTGGTAGTAAAGAAATTATCAAGTCTCTGACCAGGCGTTCAAAGCACTTCATGACTACTGAGGTGAGGGCTACAGGGCGAAAGTCATTTAGGGAAGCAGGATTAGGTTTTTTTGGGACAGGAACAATGATGGACTCTTTGAAGCATGTGGGGATCACCGACTGAGATAAAGAGATGTTGAATATCTCAGTGAACACAGGTGCTAGCTGGTCTGCGCAGGCTCTGAGAATACGACCTGAGATGCCATCTGGTCCTGCTGCTTTCCTGGTGTTCACTCTCTTGAAGGCTCTCCTCACGTCATGCTCAGTGATGATGAACGTGCTTCCGGTGCTGGCAGTGTCTTCCTCTCTGCAGCCGTTAGGGCCGCTAGCATAAGCATCGCTAGCGTCTTTAGCTGCAGCCTCGAAGCGAGCATAGAAGGTGTTCAGCTCGTCTGCCAGAGTCACGTCCGCGTTCGTCATACCGGATGTTGTTGCTTTATAATCCGTAATTGTCATTAGTCCCTGCCACAGGCTCCTAGAGTCACTCTGTTGGAGTTGTGCCTCTAGTTTCCTCCCGTAGCGCTGCTTCGCCTCTTTCACCACCTTCCGGACGCTGTATGACGCAGCCTTGTATGGTTCCATGTCCCTTGATGTGAGTCCCATGTTGTAGGCAGCAGTGCGAGATCTCAGAGCGTCGCTGATGGTTTTATCCACCCACCCTGGTCTTTTTTTCCAGGATAATCCGCTAGTGTACCGATGAATCCCACAACCGTTTCCGTAAACATGCTGACGTCATCAGAGCTGTTCCTGAACATTTCGGCCACCGATTGGTCCGTCCAGCGCGCGACCTCCCTCTGAACCGGACCTTCCTGTTTCAGCATGAGGAAGATGGCGCCTTGGTCGGATTTACCAAACGGTGGGCAAGATTGTGCCTTGTAGCCGTCCTTGACCGTTGTATAACAATGATCAGCAAGACAAACGAGCTGATAGTGGACTTCAGTACTAAGCAGGTGAGGAACTACCAGACCCCCATCATCAACAGGAGCCCAGTGGAGAGAGTGGACAGCTTCAGATACCTCGGTGTTCACATCACGCAGGACCTGGCATGGTCCTGTCACATCAACACCGTGGTAAAAAAGGCCTGGCAGCGTCTGTACCACCTCAGACGCTTGAGAGACTTTAGACTGCCCTCCAAGGTGCTAAGGAATTTCTACTCCTGCACCATAGGGAGCATCCTGACGGGAAACATCACAACCTGGTTCGGGAACAGCACCATGCAGGACAGACGAGCTCTACAGAGGGTGGTGCGATCAGCTGAGCGCATCATCCGCACCGAGCTCCCTGACCTGCACTCAATCTACACCAAGCGGTGCTGGACCAAGGCCAGGAAGGTCGTGAAGGACCTCAGCCACCCCAACAATGGACTGTTCACTCTGTTGCGGTCTGGAAAGCAATTCCGCTCCCTGAGGGCCAACACAGAGAGACTGAGGAGGAGCTTCTTCCCGCAGGCGATAAGGTCTCTCAACCACACCACTATGCAGAACTAACACAATCTTTTGTCATCAATCAATCAATCAATCTTTATACATCTATGGACACTATGGACAATTCCACGCACATCACATCTACACTACATGTTTACATTTACATTTTGGACCATTGCACAAAGACACTTTAATAACCATTGCACAAAGTCACTTTTTCTATGCATATTTGCACACCATTATATTTCTATTTTCAGTTTCTATTTTTAGTTCTATTTTTTCTAGTTAAATTTTATTTTTATTTTTTTATTTAAATTTTTTATATCATATTCCTTTTATTCATATTTATTACTTATTATAAGCTTAAATTCTCTTTTTAAGGTCACTGGCGTTCGTGTAAGCATTTCACTACATTTCGTACTGTGTATGACTGTGTATGTGACAAATAAAATTTGAATTTGATTTGAATTTGATCCAGTGTCCTTTCGCCCCTGGTGGGGCAGGTGATATGCTGATAAAAGTTCGGTGCTGCGCATTTGAGGTTGGCACTATTAAAGTTCCCCGCTACAATAAGCGCAGTGTCCCGGTGTGTGATTGGTGCTGTGCAAAAGCCTCATGCAGCTTGCATAAGGCAGTGTCCATGTCCGCTTGTGGTGGAATATAAACGGCACTGATTATGACTGATGTAAACTCCCGAGGTAGATAAAAAGGACGACACATGATGGACAGTAGTTCCAGATTTGGTGTGCAGGAGCGTGTGAGAGAAACAACGCTCGCGCTGTTGCACCAGCTGCTGTTCACCATTAAACACACATCGCCTCCCCTTGACTTCCCAGAGTCCCACGTCCTGTCCATGTGGTGAACCGAGAAGAACTCGGCCGGCTGGATGGCGTGGTCCGGCACCGCTGGGTTCAGCCATGTCTTGGTGAAGCAGAGGAGATTGCAGTCCTGAATGTCTCTCTGGAACTTTACCCTGGCCCTGAGGTCATCGAGCTTGTTCTTCAGTGACTGGACGTTGGCGAGCAGGATGCTAGGCAGAGGTGTGTGGTGTGCACGGGCTCTCATCTTGTTCCTGACGCCGGCTCGTTTCTCTCGAGGCCGCCGCTTCGCGTCGCGTCCTTTGTTGTCCCTCAGGATCTCACTCGGCCAGCTCGGATCCGAAGTTAAAAGCGTCGAATTGTGAGTACATTGTATACCAATAGAAACAAGAGTGTCTCTATCATAACTAATGTACTCCATGGTGGTAATTTGACTGGTTTTAAAATGCTAAAAACGAACTTAAAGAACAAAAACAAAGAAAAAGTGGTCGGAGCAGTCGTGACGGCAGCCGACCTCACCGGATCTGATCTTTTGGAGGCGGCCTGTGAGGGGCAACGAGCCGTACCCCAGTCCTTACTGGGGGTGTCTGGCTGCTGACGCTTTCCTTCTGTGCCTCTCACCTGGCAATTTAGATCTGGTCGAGGCTGGGTGGCCGAAGGCCTTTGACTCTTGAGCACGGCGTGGGAGAAATTTCCCAAAAGCCTGTTCATACAGTTTAGCTTCTCGGAACCTAGTGGCGACGGAATTCACAGCGT
Source organism: Clarias gariepinus (assembly GCF_024256425.1). Taxonomy (NCBI): domain Eukaryota; kingdom Metazoa; phylum Chordata; class Actinopteri; order Siluriformes; family Clariidae; genus Clarias; species Clarias gariepinus. The sequence goes on along the minus strand of NC_071103.1, from coordinate 22,511,596 downwards.
CGCCGAATAGGCCGGAAGGTGAGACAGGGGCATCAAGGAGGAATGTTCGATCCTTGTCCTTGATGCTTGTCAGGTTCAACCACAGGTGCCTTTCAGCGGTCACCAAGGAGGCCATGGAACGGCGGATTGCACGGGCTGTCTGTTTAGTCACACGCAGGGATAAATTAGTAGTCCAGCATAATTCATTGAATGCTTCATGATTCATTGTGCCGCTCGTGCTCAAATCATTCAGCAGATCAGCTTGATACACCTGCAAAAACGCCATGGTGTGCAAGGAAGCGCTGGCCTGACCTGCTGCTTGGAACACTTTCCCTACCAGGGTAGAAGCGTCTCTTCTTTTTGGGGCATCACCACATAACCTTGTGCTTTTGCATCAACGATTTTCGAATAAAACCAAGTCGATGGTACCAAAATACGGGAAGAAAAAGGATTTCTCCAAGAACAAGATAACTCGTTGTGGAGGTCATCAAAAAATGGGAGAGAGCGGCGTTTTGGCTCGATCTCCTGGCCACCCGACAGAAATCTGTCATCTAATTTAAATTGTTTTGGGTGAGCCTGCTCCTGTGGCCATTCAATATGCAGTCGTTCGGCTGCACGCGTTATAACTTTAGCAATTCCTCGTATTCTCTATCATCTTTGGACGATAATTCTGAGGAAGCAACTTCCATTTCCACAGAAGCAGGAGAACGAGTCTCTTCAACACACCCGCGAGAAGCACCAGAGTGCGCTTGTGAAGTGGAAGGAGAGACTTCAAGATCGGGGGAGAGGGCGAGAGAAAGGAGGGACTCCGTCTCTCGTGCCTTGGCCAGATCTGCTTGTGATCCCCATGAGTGCAGTGCGGCTCGTGGTTTCCTAAAGAACGCGAGACGCGCGCGAAGCAGCTTCATGGGGAGAAGATCACAGTGCTCACACTCTCCATTAAGCCCTTTGAGAGTGTGCTTCTCACCTAAACATTTGAAGCAGAACATATGCATATTGCCCTCCGAAAGGCGCAAGGAGGGGGACATCTTACTCTAAACTCTTTTAAAACTTTTTTAAGCTTTAATTCTGCTTGTTTTATACTTTTGTTATGCTTTGCTGACACACACACGCACAATGCGCTGAAGAAAAAGATCTGAGGAATGTTGCTGGCTCACTCCTATTTATAACCTGCATGTGCGTCTAATCAGATGACGTCACCTGACCGAGGTTATATAAGCCAAAATTTTGCCTGTTTGGTACACACATGCTTCACAACCGGCAACATGAAAAGATATTCCCATAACGTTTTCACGCAGCATCGAGTGTAGCCTTTGAAAGGAAACTTCCTCTTCCATGCCACACACGCTCACACATGCATAAATGCTCTTTTAGCATTTTTATTTATTGAAAACGCTCATTTTTGCGAACAGTAAATTGAACAGATCAGTCTGCAACTAAAGAATGTGAACGTTAACATAATCATCATGCAGAGTAATTTCGTGAGCAGCAAATATTATGTTCATTCAATTTCTAATATTGCTAAGACAGATAGAATAAAAAAACACATCTTCCTTGTTACATTTTCTGCATATAGCCTACCCAAGTTGATTTTCAAAGTTAAAACACTAACCAAAATATTATATAAGACAATATAAATAGGAAAACATAAGGATTTTATTTTTGTAGAGAGTTTTGTTTGCCCTTTGGCACAATATGTGTACCTATAATAAACACAGAATACCGACATAGGTTTGTTCACCATTTACTCAGACATCCTGAATCACATGTGTGTGTTCTCGTAGATTCATAGTCTCGCGCCACTAGACTGACATCACCGTACATCAGGATGTTACATCTCCCTCCTAAAGCAAATGGCTTAGGTTCTAGTTATATCAGTTCACGGTACATTCTATATAACCTGAGTTTAACACAAATGTAAACATTACTTGCAGCATTGAACTAAGCATGTCTTTTAACAGTAATTAGTGTCTTTGAAAACCTTTCTTGGGTAATAAAATAATAGCAAGGATAAATAACACTCTAAAGAACTTTATGCATCCTTAACTTATTTAGGTACTAACCAACCTGGTTATTAAATGAACAATTTGTGTAATTTCTTTTATGTGAATCCTATATAGGCATTATGGTGGTCGTGTTTGCTTGTGAAATCGAAGAGTCCTGTGATTATAGGTCAAGAATTTGTCTAGGCCTAATTGTACGGCCAGCTCTTGTGGTGTATGTGAAGTGTTTACTTGGTGGCAGTTCAGTCGACTTTTGGGCAGACTCAGGTTGCTGGTCTGAAGTAGCACAGCGAGTTGGTGTTTTCAAATGCGCTGGGGGTTTTGCTGGTTTCGCGAAGGTGTCGCCTGTTGCGCCAGAGCATTTGTCCCTCCTCTGTTTGGATGTTGTAGCTCCTTTGTGTGTTGGCGGGTTGTATCACCTTTGCCTGATGCCATGTGCCATCCTCTTGGCGAAACGGATGTGTGCGCCTGCAGCTAGAGGAGGTAGCGCTTTGGCAGATCTGTTGTAGTAGAACTGCTGTCGCTGTTGACATGTGTCTCTCTGATTTTGGAATGTGTGCTGGGGTTGGAGGCGTGCAGCAGTTATGGGAAGGATTGATCGTAGCCTGCGGCTCAGTTGGGCTGAGGATTTAAGGTTATCCACAGGTGTATTCCGGTATTCTAATAATCCGAGATAGTGATCTTTTCCATCAGCTTTTGTTTTCTCCAGGAGGTGCTTTGCGGTTTGAACGTTTTTTTTTGGCTAAACCGTTGCTTTGAGGATATTTCGGGCTCGTGGTGACATGTTCGAAATCTCATGTCTTTGTGAATCTGTGGAACTCCTCGGCACCATAGCTCTGGTATGCCATGACGTGCAAAGGCTGCCTTGAGTTTGTCAATGACAGCTGTGGCGGTGCAGCTGTGGAGTTTTTCCATTTCAAAGTATTGGCTGGGATAATCCACGATGACTATGTGGTTTTGACCATTCCATGTAAATAAGTCAGTTCCTACCACTTGCCAAGGTCTCTCCGGAATATCGTGAGACAGTAAAGGTTCTTTGGTGTTAGCGCTTTGTCGTTCCTGACAAATGTTACATTGTCCCACCATTGTTTCAATCTGTTGACCCATGTTTGGCCAGAACAGGAGATCGCGTCCTCTGTGTTTACACTTTTTCACTCCCATGTGGCCAATGTGGATGCGGTCTAACATTTCTTTTCATAAGCACTGGGGTACTATGATTTTCTCGCCTTTAAACATTATACCATCAATTTCGGAGATGTCACAACGGTGGTTCCAATATTCACGAATGGGCGGTGGACATTGTTTGCCTTTATCGGGCCAGCCAGTTTTTGTGATGTGCTTCAGTACCTCTAGCTGAGGGTCATGTGATGTGGCCACTTTTAGTTCTCTCAGCTTATCGTCGCTTACTTGGATGCTTGCTATCAGGGTGCATACTTGTGCATCCATGCCTTCGCTTAGGCTGCTGTCATGGTACTCAACGGCTTAGCGTAAAAGAGTGTCGGCCACTGGTATTTGTTTTCCAGGCTTGTGGAGGATGTGGATATCATATTTTTGAAGTTGTAGTATCATCCTCTAGAGGCAAGGGGGGGCTGAAGCGAGCGGCTTTCTAAGTATCGCCTCTAGAGGTTTGTGGTCTGTACATGTATTCGTGGAACCGTTTGCACCCGAACAATACGCCGTACAGTTCCTTTTCTATTTGGGCGTAATTTTGCTCCGTAAATTCGCTCAAATGCTCTGTCGTATATTGCGTCCCATACAAACTCTCAAAGTCTTGTTTTAACAACTGTCTGAGTGGTGCATTCACATCTGAGAGATGCGGCGTGAATCTGGCTATGTAATTGATCATGCCAAGTATGGTCAAGCTTGGGCTTGGACTGGGGTGGCTGCATCTCTTGTATGGCTTTTACCTTTTGAGGGTCTGGGCTTATACCTTTGCAAGAGAGCCTGTGACCAAAATAGCTGACCTCTTGGACGCCAATACGGCATTTGTCCGGATTCAGTTTTAGTCCTCTCTCTCTTGTGCGTTGTAACATTGCCCTCAAGTTTGTGTCATGTTCCCCTTTGTCTTTGAATGTCGTCGACTATGGCAGCTACGCCCTTAAGGCCTTTCGTACTTATCGTTTACGCGCCTCCTGTGCCGAGTTAATGCCAAAAGGCAGGCGGAGGAACCTGTATCTTTTAAATGGCATATTAAATGTGGTTAGCATTGATGAGTCTGTGTTTAGCTTAATAGCCCAGTAACCGGACCTTGCGTCCAAAACACTGAAGTATCGAGCTTGTTGAGGTCTCTTGGGTCCAAACATACTTGTAGTTTTTGGCTGTTTGGCTTTTCGACTACTACTAGTGCGTTTACCCATTCAGTGGGTTCGGTTACTTTGACGATTATGTTGTTGTCCTCCATTTTGTCAAGTTCCTCTTTTAGCCAGGTAGCTGAGGTATTTTACATTCTTAACTGTTGAGCACAAATATTCCAAGTGTGTTGGCACTCGGCAATTGTGTAATTGTGTTAACTTGCACAACACTGCACATGCATGTCATGAGATGCTCTTGCTACCACACACAGAGTGGTATAAAACTCTTTGATGGTCCAAAAATTTACTTTTATATGTAAAGCCGCTATAGGAAAAAATATTATATGCGTATATTTAGTTGTAAAGAGTGGAGGGAGATATGCTGTTTATGTTTTATATTCATTGATAGGCAGAGAGAATAAGCGAGGTAAAGAAAACACCGCCTGCTGCAATTGCATAAGATAGAAAAATATGTGCAGCTGCCTGTTCCTTTGTCAGACTGTAGGAAACTTAAATGGATAGATTGGTGCAGAGTCATCGTTGATGCAGGAAAAAGATTGATTTAACATCCCATTAAATAAGGGTAAATAAACATATTAGAGCATTGCTGCTGTTTATGCAAGTCAGCTAAAAGATTGGCTCTGTCTCTGCCGGCTCTCACCTCTAGCCCTGTCGCCCCAAGGACACAGCAAATAGGATGCTGATGTTAGATGAGGTGGGCCTGCAGAAGTTCAGGGTGCATTATCATATAAAAGTAGAAGAATAAAAGAAATAAGAGCAAGCTCATTGTATGTTCTGTAATGCTCTTATCATCTAAAGGACTATTACTGCTACTGTATAGCCACTCTTTAATGTGATGGAGAAATATAATGGCAGCAAGAAATCAGTCTTTCTGAATATACTGGAGGAAGTGCAGTTGATGTTAAAAACTTGAATTTTTTTTTTTCTGTTTTCCATAATATCTCCCTGTTTAGGAATTGTGTTTTAGGAAATATATGCAGTAGTAAGTTTTAGGCAACATCCTATCAGCATGCTAGCACTTTTACAAACACACTTATATTGTGTATGTTAAAGACTGATCGTGTGATTCCTTTTTGTCCCTCTATATTTGTCTTTTCATGTATACTCTTAACTAACCAATCACCTTTATTGGAGGGTAAAAGTACGGGATATAACTGGGCCGAATTAGGCAGGAGGAGATTGTCTGTTATGAACTTTTGCATTTTATTTTGTGCTTACAGACAGCTTTACTGTATAGCTCATTTCTGACAAAATTCTACAAAACATTTAATCTTTTGACCCTTTTTACTGCTTTGACTATAATATATGACATGTTTTACACATGAATCACACGTTTGCATTTATTGCAGTATACTGCATTTGTTTCACATTATTCCACACTCCTGTGTTACCATTTGTTTTAATGCGCATTGGACTTTGGGAATGGATTTAAAGTTGTGAAAACTGTAAAAAGAGTCTAGATAATGTCAAGTGCCTCAAAATGATGCCCAAATGACACCCATTATACTGATGGAGGATGAGAAGGATAAGCAGAGAATGAAGTTTTAAATCCACAAGGGAATGTGAATGCATAATGGGGAGAGAGAGGGAGAGAGAGAGAGAAAGAGAGAGAGAGGTGGATGGAGATAGAAAGAATTTCAGCTTGTGATAAATGAAGGCTTTTTAGGAGAGAGGGTAGATGCGTGCAGTCTGCTTTGGTGTTAATGGGGTCTCTGTTGTTCACCTCACTGAGCTGCTGCCATCTTGTTTGATGGCATTAAAACTCATCCTTCACATGCAAATGGCCATTTAATAAGAGCTGCTGCAACATGAACAGTTCAAATCTGAGCACTATAAATATAGCCTTGTTTTCATTATAACTGACTAAATACTCAGTACTAAAAAAGGTGAAAAGGTGACCCATGATTTTTTTTAATTCAGTTTTTTAGGGGACTTTGTTATACATAAGTAACCAGTTACTATAACCATATATTAACATATATTATTTACTGACCAATCATTAGCTTATGTACAGTTAGTACCTTCCTGGTTTGTAGTTGTCGGGTAGAAACTAGGAATAGCCAAATTGTCAGAATACAAACACAAACATAAAATGTTTATGGTGCTTTTAGTTTTATTTTTGCACCTAGTTAGTTTAGACAGCTACCCTGGGAAACTTACCATTAATTAGCCCCTAGCCTTGAGATCTTAAAAGAGCCTTTATCCTGGGGATATGTACTCTGTTATTGGTGTGGTGGCTGCTCATGGTGCTAAAGTCACACTAATGCTTTGGACATGGCAATACCTGAAATCAAAACTGATGTTTTTGCCCCTTTCCTGTCACAGTCCAATGGAAACCATTACTAAACTATATTGGAAAAATATGTTTTTGATATATTCCAGTTTAAAATATTTAGCTCCTCACTTTTAAGCAAACTTTGTTTACTATATATATAATTCATAACACATCAATTAAATGCCTTGACTACAACAATGTTCTGCCCATATAGATGGGACAAGGCTCTACAACTCTTTTGTATCAGTAATTAAAATTTGTTAGTGCTGAACATAAGCTTTCAATGTGTTTTGTCTGTGTCTTTCCACACAGTATTTCCGTTGAACTATCACTTGGTTTAGGTAAATATTTATGCCATTTTTTTTTTTCATTTTGAAGAAGGAAACACTTGTCATGAGTCATGGTTATGTGGCAGGCAAATCCTGAATGTGTTTTACCAACATTGAGATCATCAGAGTGGTCGTGCTCCACCGGGACCGTCTCGCGCCCTACCAGCCCAACGCCAGCGAGACCTCGAACTCTGTGGAGGCCGGTCCGCCTCAGGGAGAGAGTGGCGGCCCTTCTTCCCCCGCAAAAAGACTCCGGCGTTCACAACGCCAGCGCCGACCACCGTCACGCTTCCAGGACTGAGTTCGCCATCGTGACCGGGGACGGTCACAGCTCGGGTGGGGGCAGTGTGGCGTAGGCGGGGTTTTGATCAGTAACCATCATGCTTTGTGGGAGGGGTTGTTAGGTGTTCACCTTGTTGGGGAAAGGTGTTTGGGTTAGTGTCTTCGGCCAGGGTGTGTGTGGGTTAGAAGTGTGTCCTGTTAACCGTGTGTGTTTTGTTAATGTGCCGTTTTTGTGACTGTCGTAGTGTGCCAAATAAAATACTCCCAGCCATTTGCATTGGGCAGCAAGGTAGCTCACTCATCTCTCCAAGTTCCCTCGTAGCGGTGAAAAACGCTACAGTATGATGAGTACAGCTCGGACAACATTGGATACTTTAAAACAGTGTTTTTCTCAATGGGATTCCGAGGAGGATTTACCAAGTTTCTTTGCAAAGCTATTTTTGTATTTGAGACCACAGAAGCACCAAGGCACACTACCAAAGTGGGACTGGCCACATAATACTGGGCTTGCTGTAATAAGAAATATCATGTTAAAATTATTGGTAGATTCACAGTAAGGGTCTAATAAAACAATTTCTCACAGCTATAGATAAGGATTTGGCAGCTTTTAAATAAATCCAAAGTTAAGAGTTAAAGCTAATGTCTTTGTGGACCACAGATTTAAAACAATGCTAAAGGGCAAAATTTTCTATGGAACTCACTAGGTAGGTGGCTTGGAATAGCTTTGTTGTTGTGGTTTGAGGCTTCCTGGGAGAAACTGGAAACAATGTGGAGCTTATTGAGGCTCTAGGTAAAAACTACAAAACAGTAGACAGCATTATGTCTCTTAAGGTTTATATTTTTAAAGCTCATCTTGATAAAATCAAAGAACACATCTGCACATATTCAGAAGAGCAAGCGAAGCACTTTGATGGATATACTGGACTTTAAATAAGAATGATAAATCATCACATTTAGGAGCTGATTTGTAAAAGTATTTTTATAACATTTGAAAACAACCTAATTCAAATATTTTTTAGTCATATTTCGTATAACTTTAGTATAAATACATGTTAATTTTGATGTCTTTGCTCAAAAGATGTAAACTTAAAATAGATAAATTTCTTAGTACCATGGTCGTGTTCACAAAAATTATGTTTAAGCAAAATCTTATACCTTTAAAACATAGCAAACAAACAAAAATAGTTTCACAATAATGTAGGATACATTCATAAATTGCCCTATATCTTTCTAAATACATTAAAACCTTGGAAAGCAAGTACCTTGGTCTGCGAGTATTTTGCAAGACTGTGTGTGTGTGTGTGTGTGTGTGTGTATTCGTGTGTGTAAAAGTTGTCTTATACAGCCGCCCCCCTCCTCCTCTCTTCTCTCTGGTCTCAATCACTACAGCTATGATTATTTTCAAAGGTTAAATGCAGGTTATTTTGTTTTATTTTTACTTATATTTTGTATTAATTTTTTATTATATAAACATTTTTGGGTTGTGGAAAAGATCATCTGAGTTTCCATTATTTCTTATGGGGAAATTCATTTTGATATATAAGTGCTTTGATATACAAGCATGCTTCCAGAACGAATTAAGCTTGCAATACAAGGTTTAACTATATCCATTTATTATTCAGTCTGAGTAATATAGATAGTGGCATTAGTGTATAGAATGGCAGATAGAATGAGAGGAGGTTGCAGTTTGAATAATTCCTATACTGAGGTAATGTGTATTAATGCAATATTGCAACTAATAGGTATGCATGCGTGGTGTGTGTGTGTGTGTGTGTGTGTGTGTGTGTGTGTGAGTGAAAGAGAGAGTAATGTTGTTACGGGAGCACAAACTCAGACAAAGATCGTATTAAAACCCGAACGGGCATTTTATTAACAAACAGTGGATAATGACAAGGTTGAGTGCAAAAGCGGGAAAGTCTTAACTGTGTGGATGCCGGAGCTGGTGAAGGTGTGTGGACGAACAACGAAGAGGACACAGAAGACGGGACCAGGAGACGAGACGAGGAGCCAGGAGAAGAGACAATATACAAACATTGAAGTAGAGAGCAGGTAAGTCTAGCGGAGTCCGTATTTTGTCAGACGCTGAGTGCTGGAAAGTGAAGTGTATTTAAGGTGTGGTGCTAATGTGAAACAGGTGTGCTCAGAACTCAGGTGATTGGGAACGGAGATTGAGGGTGGAGCCTGGTGTTTCCGTGACAGAACCCCCCCCCCTCCACGGACCGCTCCTGAGGGCTGCTGGACACGTCGCCGGGGTGGACGACCTCTCCCTCTGGGAGCAGGCATTTTTGGGTGCTGTAAGTGAAATTCTCTGAGGAGGTTTGGGTCGAGCATGTCATTTCTTGGGACCCAACTTCTTTCCTCAGGTCCATACCCCTCCCAGTCCACAAGATATTCGAGACGACCACCTTGACGGCGGGACCTCAGGATTTCTTTCACGGCGTAGACTGTCCCATCCTCCATCTCTAGTGCCGGGGGGGGGGGTTCGTCCCTGGGACCAGACTCTGTGGACACAGGCAAACTGGGTGAGTGATAGGGTTTAAGGAGTGATACGTGAAAGGTGGGGTGTATTTTGTATGTGTGTGGAAGACTTAATTTATACGTGACGGGGTTGATCTGGGTAAGGATGGTGAAGGGACCAATGAATCGGGGACTCAGCTTCTTGCAGGGCAGTCGAAGACGGATGTCGCGTGTGGAGAGCCAGACTTTTTGTCCAGGTTGGAAAGTTGGAGTCACTGCTCTCCTCACGTCGGCGATGATGCGTTGTCTTCGTACTGCCCGCTGGAGTTGTCGGTGAGCTGAGTCCCAAACCCTCTCACTTTCCTGGAACCAGTGAGTCACGGAAGGCACCTCAGAAGAGGTTCCATTCCATGGGAAGAGAGGGGGTTGGTAACTGAGTACGCACTGAAAGGGGGTGAGTCCGGTGGTGGGTTGTCAGAGTTAATTCTGCGCGTACTCGGCCCAGGCGAGGAACTGGCTCCAGGAGTGGTGGTGATCTTTGCAGAAGGTATGGAGATATCTGCCTATCTCCTGAATCTTGCGCTCAGTTTGCCTGTTACTTTGGGGGTGATACCCAGAAGACAGGCTAACGGTCACACCCAGGAGTCCAAAAAAGGCCTTCCAGAACCTAGAAATGAATTGGGGGCCTCTGTCAGATACTATGTCTTCAGGGATCCCATACACCCAGAAAACCTGGTCGAATAGCGCTTCGTCCGTCTCTTTAGCCGAGGGGAGTTTTTGAAGAGGAATGAGGCGGCAGGACTTTAAGAACCTATCGACGACAACCAGTATGCAGGTATAGCCTTTGGAGAGCGGGAGAGCGGTGATGAAGTCTACTCGTAGGTGAGACCAGGGACGCTGGGGAACTGGAAGAGGTAATAACTTCCCTGTGGGCAATTGTCTGGAGGGTTTGGTGGTGGCACAGTCCCGACATCCTCTCATGTACCTTCTGACTTGATCTGCCATATTGGGCCACCAGAAGCGTTCCTCTAGGAGTGAGAGGGTTTGATTGGTACCAGGGTGACCAGTGCCCAGTGAAGCATGCGCTTGATTAAGTAGGATGTCCCTATGTGCGGTCGGAACGTAGAGACGACTAGCTGGGCAACCTGGTGGAGAGGGTTCTGTTGTCAAGGTCTGACGAATTTCTTCCTCAACTTTTCATTGAATTGGAGATCTAAAGAGGGTCGGGGGAAAGAATGTTTTCAGGAAGTTCTGGAGGTTCTTTCCTTTCATGTTGACGAGAAAGAGCGTCAGCCTTGACGTTTTTTGTTCCTGGTCTATAACTGATTGTGAAATGGAACCGGGTGAAAAATAGCGCCCACCTGGCCTGTCGCGGATTAGGGAGTTTGGCGTCCCTCAGATATTCAAGGTTTCGGTGATCAGTTAAGACCAGAAAAGGGTGTCTAGCACCCTTCAACCAGTGTCTCCATTCCTCCAGTGCAAGCTTGATTGCCAGGAGCTCTCGATTCCCGATGTCATAATTCTTTTCGGCTGGTGATAGTTTCCGTGAGAAGAAAGCGCAGGGATGATATTGAGGAGGTTTTCCCTGCTGCTGAGAGAGGATCGATAGAGTTTAGACGTGGCACTAGTGGCTTCTTCGTTCCAGGTAAGGGTTTTGGGCTTCCCTCTCAGGAAGTTTGTCAGGGGGGAAACAAGGGAACTGTAATTCTGAATAAATCTGCGGTAGAAATTAGCAAAACCTAGAAATCGTTGGAGGTGTTTTATTGTGGTTGGGATTGGCCATGTTTGGCCTGGTGTTTCCGTGACAAATGTCTTGTGGGTTAGAAGATAAAGTTGTAATTTTCCTCATTGCATTGATAAGGGCCTTGTCAAGTCAAGTCAAAATTTATTTCTAAAGCACATTTAAAAGCAACAGAGTTGCACCAAAGTGCTGTACAGCAAAATACAGATTTGACAACATAAGCACAAATCCAATAAAAGAGAATAAAATAAAATAAGAACAAATTGACATCAAGGCCTTAAAATAACATTAATTGAAAGCTAATGAAAAAAGAAGTTTTAAGAATTGATTTAAAACCAGCTAGCGAAGGAGCAAATCTCACATTTTGAGGCAAACTGTTCCAAAGTTTGGGGGCTGCCGTTGAAAAAGCCCGGCCACCCTAAGTTTTGCAGCGACAACGTGGGACAGTTAAGAAAAGCTCTTTGCCTTGGCCTGCCAATTGCCTTGGCCTGATGTACTGATATATACAGTAAAAGCTGATATAGCTTACTTAAACTTCCTGCATATTAAAAGCTTTTTTTTGTAGGAAATATAATGGACAAGTAACATTAAATGTACAATTTTCTTGTTCACCAAGATCAATGTCAAAATTTAAACTATATGACAGAAAACTAATCTCAGTAATGTCTCACTGATTTATTGGTTACGTTGATTTATACAATATAATATAATATAATATAATATAATATAATATAAGTTTCATGTAATAGTTTAAATAATTGATTATTGATTCCAGAGTATAAAAAATACTTTAAAAGCATTAAATAAAAAATATATTAATACTTAAATATTTTATTTAATACCACTGCAATATGCAGGATGTTATAGGACGACATTACGTGATTACTTTTTTTTTCTGTTGGTCAGAATATTATTGATGCATGCAATATTATGTGTTCTTCTAATTCTGTTCTATTAAATGCAGCTTTGTGCATTGCTCAGTTATTTTGGAATTCATTCAGTTTTGGAGTGCAAATATCTAAGCCAAAATATTGCAAATCTCTTCATTCTGAATCAATGTGGTGAGCTGATTTTCACACATCCCTGGTGCTCAGAAAAGAGAGTATGAATGCAAGGAAATTGTTTGATGGGCACTATTTTTATGCCTTGATCTGGTATAAACCTCTGCAGTGCTATGTTTTACCAGTGCAGTCCAGAGGCTATTACAGCATTGTGTTGACAGTGTTCTCTTCACACAACTGCTGGATATGGGGAAAATGAGAGATAAGGGTACACATCAGCTTAATGGCTGTGTTTACAGGGCAGTTTGTGAATATCAAGTTGATGAAGTGACTGTATCTGTTCTTAATTTTTATTTTGTAGCCATCGCCAAGCTCCATACACAAGGTGAAATTGAGTATGATCTAATCATCTACTTTTCCTTTGTTGTACTTTCTCTCTGACATATAGATTTAGACCTCCTCTTTTTTAGGAGAAGCAAGGACACAAGGGCAATGGATGCATAAGCAAGTCACAAATAACAATGACAGAGTAAGTTTATAGTTTTTTTTTCCTCCAGATATTCTATACTTCAGAAAACTTTCTGTTCTAGTTGTACAAGCTTTACAAGTGTGAGATGATTAGAGGTGAATCAGGGCAAAGGCTGCATTTATAACCCTTTATAGCTACTATTACCTCTTAAAACTTTCAGTTTATGGTTAAATTTCACCATAAAATATTTTATCCAGTAACTAGTATTGATTATTTATTGCCATTAATTAAACTAATAGGAAAAGAAAAGCAGTTACAAGAGTAAGGAATGTACTGTAAATCTGAGCTCAGAGAGTTTAACGGGATTCAAGCAGTCTTTTTTCTTTGCGCGAGAAAATGAATCACAGACAGACTCATCCTTCTAAATGATGGATAACATGCAGACACTCCACCATAAGAAATGGCAAATGAGTTTAATGTATTGTTATACACCCCCAAATTAAGAATATTATTAAAAGTAAAATGAGATACTCCATCATAAGCTCCTCAAGAACTATAGCCTTTCAAGCACAGTGAGTTACCCTGAATTTTTAGATAATGTGTTGTATGATCAGGTTGACAGCAAAATAAGATTTCATTTTGGGCAGTTTTGAGTTTTTTTATTTTTTATTTAATGAAGCAAAAAGTACTGCAAACTGATAAAGAATGTTGTGCATGTTTTCTTTAAATATTATAGAAAAGATATATATAGATGTATATATACAGTTGTGTTTGTGGTCAGTTGTAACTAAGTAACAATGTTATGCTGGTTGAGTTTTAGTAAGAATTATACCAAATTCATGCTTTTGATTCTAATTTTATAGTGAGTTAAGCATAAAGTAGATTCAGGAAATGTGCATGTTTTGAGGTTTGCTGTAAACAAATACTTTTTGATTTCAAATATTGTTGAAGACCATAAGAAACTTTATAAAAAAGATTTTTGTAAAAAGAGTTTGTATCTTTATATCATGATCAGCATCCACTTTTACTAGTTTTAGTTTCATTTCGGTACATGATGACAGCTCCCTTTTATTTATTACTGCTAGAGTGATTGCAATGACAGTAACATGATGTAAACATTCTTTTCTTTGCTTCATTGTTCTCCAAATGCCCTTTGAATGCATTTAAACCACTCACAGCAGTACTGTGCTGCACCTGAAGTATCTTTGCTTTACTAATCAAGTAACAAAAATACACATGCAATTGGCTCATCACAACCCAATAGCTTTTGCTTAAAAATGTAGCAGCTATCGTTGTTAGGATTGCAAGACGAAATGGTTCCAAGTGCAGTGGCGCAACTCCTATAAATTTATTATGTTGTAAACTGCTGGACATGAGATTGGAAACTGGCTTGGCAGCGGGGTGTTTTAATGAATGTGTTTGTAGCTGGGGCGCTTGCTGCTCTGTGTCGGGAAGCTGCGTGTGCAGAGAGAACGAGAGGCGCGGGAATGCGAAAGCCGGAGTGAGAGCTCTGTGTGTGACGTGAGCCTGGGAGGAATGCGGATGTGCCGTGAGCCGGCGAGAGTGCCCTGTGTGTCCCGCGCAGGAATGCGGAAGTGCAAAGAGCCGGTGAAAGGGCTTTGTTTGTAGCGTGACTCGTGCCGGGATGCGGAGATGTGGAGAGCCAGTGAGAGAATGAAGAAATCGCGCAGGTTGGTGGCTGGTTTTGTTAAGCTTACTTGTGGTTGAAGGAGAGCAGAGTTCAGAGCCAGAAAGACAAGAGAAAAGTCCGTCATCCAAGTTCATAGTTGTTGAAACAATCCCAATAGTCGATAACAAAATCCGTGAGCATGGAAATCCAAACGTGAGACAAAAAGCGAGGTCAAGAAAAACGAAGCGTGGTCGGTAGCGAAGAGTCAGGGCATGGAACAAACGCTGAAGAATTGGGCTATGGAAGGCACACAATAATCTGGCAATGAGGTGGTGTCAGTGTGTGGTTTAAATAGGTAAGGGGGATGATTACAGATGCCGCACAGGTGTGTGGCGAGCAGAAGGCAGTGAGATGTAAGGAGCGATTGGGAATGTGAAACAGGAGTGCTTTCGACATTATGGCAAAGCTGTGGCTTGGCGGTTTGTGACAGTACCCCCCCCCCCCCCCTCAAGAACGCCACCTGGCGTTCTAGCAGGTGCCTCAGGGTGGAGTCTGTGAAAATCAGTGATGAGGGAGCGGTCCAAGATAAACCTGGCTGGTACCCAACTTCTCTTCTCAGGGCTGTAACCCTCCCAGTCCACCAGGTACTGTAAACCACGTCCACGGCGGCGAGACTTGAGGATTCTACAGACAGTGAAGGCTTCACCCCTGTCTACGAGTCGAGGAGGAGGAGAAGGGGGTTGGGCGGGTGGGGATAGTGGGCAGGAGAGCAGTCTGCGAATCTGTGAGACGTGAAATGTGGGGTTGACTTAGCACATGGATAAAGGTAAAGCCAACCAGAGCATGGGTTGACAACACGAGTGATTGTGAACGGACCAATGAACCTTGGCGAGAGCTTCCTAGAGGTGGTCTTGAGGGGAAGGTCGCGAGTAGATAACATGACCCCTTGGCCGATGTGATATCTGGGAGCTGCTAAACGGTGGCGGTTAGCCTGATGCTGGAAAGACGCTGACAGTGTGTTGTAATTGGACACGAGCCCGCTGCCAAGTTCTTCTGCAGGGGCGGACGAAGGCTTGGGCAGAGGGAACTGCAGCCTCCTCTTTCTGGGAGGGGAATAACGGTGGCTGATACCCAAGGCAGCAGTGGAACGGGGACAACCCTGTGGCAAATGTAGGGAGCGAGTTGTGGGCGTATTCCACCCAGGGTTGGAAGCGACTCCAGGAAGCTGTGTCCTGAGAGGCCATGCACCTTAATGTATTTTCCAGTTCCTGGTTCGTGCGTTCGATTTGTCCATTGGTCTGGGGGTGAAAACCAGATGAGAGGCTGGGGGTGGCGCCAATAAGGCCACAAAATGCCTTCCAGAAACGAGCTGAGAATTGAGGCCCTCTGTCAGAAACAATGTCCAGCGGAAGTCCATGAAGACAAAAAACATGGTCGACCAGAAGTTCGGCTGTTTCCTTGGCGGACGGAAGCTTGGGTAACAGAATGAAATGGGTTGATTTGTAAAACCAGTCTACAATGGTCAAGATGCATGTGTTATTGTGAGAACACAAGATGGCGCAGAGTATGGCTGGCTC
This sequence comes from Clarias gariepinus, assembly GCF_024256425.1. Taxonomy (NCBI): domain Eukaryota; kingdom Metazoa; phylum Chordata; class Actinopteri; order Siluriformes; family Clariidae; genus Clarias; species Clarias gariepinus. The sequence goes on along the minus strand of NC_071103.1, from coordinate 22,495,541 downwards.
GTCGCGAGCTCCCTCAAGCAATAGTGTTTTTTTGTATCTAATTCTATTTTTATTTTATTTTATTTTATTACTAGTAACACGTTATGTCTTTTTGTCTATGATTGCTAAACATTACTGGATATAAGAGCAGGACTTTCTTACCGTTTTCCGGAGTTCAAGTCTTGGAACACAGATCCTCCATTCACAAATCCCCCATTCATCTCGTCCGAGACACCTTTGTCCTGGATCCCTGGAACCTGCAAACGCCGGCGTAGAGGTAGAAGATCCAGCGTTTTGGTTCGACTGAGACGGCGCAGTAACAGACCACCGCTCCCCAGCTTATTACTAGCAAACGTACAGTCTCTGGAGAACAAGCTTTGTAAACTTCGGGCACGAATCTCCTTCAGGACTGCTGCGTGATCTGCCTTACAGAAACCTGGTTGTAGGACAAGATACCGGACTCCGCGATTTAGCTACCAGGGTTCTCCGTGCACCGCACAGACAGGTCGCGGGAGCTAACTGGAAAAAGCAAAGGTGGTGGCGTGTGCTTCATGATCCACAACTTCAGGTGTGATTATGCAAACGTGCACCCGATAAAGTCCTTTTGCTCACCGGACCTGGAGTTTCTGATGCTTATGTGTCGGCGATTCTGGCTACCGAGGGAATTTTCAGCAGTCATTATTACGGCTTTTTATATTCCCCCACAAGCCGACATTGACCGAGCACACAGGGAACTGTACAGCACGATGAGCAGTTAGGAAACCGCGCACCCAGAGGCAGTGTTTATCACGACTGGAGACTTTAACAAAGCCAACTTAAGGAAAGTTTTACCCAAACTCCATCAACACATTCAGTTCAACACACAAGGAGAGCGGCTGCTCGACCACTGTTACACTTCCTTCCGGAATGCGTACAAAGCCCTCCCCCGCGCCTCTTTCGGCCAATCAGATCATCGCTCCATTCTGCTTTTGCCTGCCTATAGGCAGAAGCTGAAACAGGGAGCTCCAACCCTAACGGCGGTGCACTGCTGGTCGGACCAATCAGATTTCATGTTACAGGACTGTTTTAATCACGTGGACTGGGAAATGTTTCAAATGGCTGCAGACAGCATTGATGATTACGCAGACTCAGTTTGCGTATTTATCAGGAAATGTGTAGATGATGTTGTACCATCCAAAACAGTAAAAATTTATCCAAACCAGAAACCATGGATAAACAGTGATGTTCGCATGGCACTGGCAGCACAGAAATCTGCCTTTGCCTTTGCTAACACATTTGAATATAAACACGGCACCTACCAACTTCGGAAGACTATTAAGTCTGCGAAACGTGAGTACAGGGACAAAGTGGAACAACAATTTGATGATCGTAAAAGAATGTGGCAGGGACTGAATAAAATTGCACACTTCAGAGGGAAAACTAGCACACCACAGACCACGGCCTCTCTGTGTGAGGATCTAAACGTATTTTACGCTAGATTTGACACAGCGAACAACACGAGACTGCACAGCGAACGCATCATGGATGACGTCAGTGCGCACACTGTGTCTGAAGAGGATGTACGGAAGTGTTTCAGACAGGTGAACGCACGCAAAGCCGCTAGTCCTGACGGAATCCCCGGCTGTGTCCTTAAATCATGCGCGGCTCAGCTGGCTGGAGTGTTCATGAACATCTTCAATCTCTCCCTCTCTCTATCTGTAGTCCCAGCCTGCTTCAAGATGACCACCATCCCTGTACCCAAATCCTCCACCATCACATCCCTGACCGACTGGCGACCAGTAGCCCTGACCCCCATCGTGAGCAACTGCTTTGAGAGGCTGGTCAGGAACTTCATCTGCTCTGCGCTGCCGGACTCACTGGACCCTCTACAATTTGCATACCCGCCACAACAGGTCCACTGATGACACCATAGGCCTGACTCTACATACTGCTCTAACCCACCTGGAGAAGAAAGATACGTATGTGAGAATGCTGCTAGTAGATTAAAGCTCTGTATTCAACACCATCGTTCCATTGAAGCTGGACAGGAAACTACTAGGATCTAGGATTGAGCAGCTCTCTCTGCAGCTGGATTCTCAACTTCCTATCCAACAGATGCCAGATGGTCAGACTGGGCAGTATCACCTCATCCTCCATCACAATGAACACTGGTGCTCCACAGGGGTGTGTACTGAGCCCTCTACTGTACTCACTCTACACATACGACTGCACGGCCACTAGCAGCTCCAACATTGTTGTAAAGTTTGCGGTCTTATCACCAACGGCCAAGAGTTCCCGGTCTCCAATGCCGTAGTTTCATTCTGGGGGTGTGAGTTGGCGGGAGAAGAAGGAGCAAGGGTGAAGTTTGTTGTCCTTAGGCGATCTTTGTGAAAGGATGGCCCCTACACCAGTCTCAGAAGAATCTACTTTTACTACATACTGGAGGGAGGGGTCGGGTAGGGTGAGGATGGGTGCTGTGGTAAATCGACGCTTAAGCTCCTCAAAGGCATTGCCTGCCAGGGGGTTCCAGTGAAACGGGGTCTTCGTCGACGTGAGTGAGGTGAGTGGGGATGCCACCATACTGTAATTCTTAATAAAGCGGCAATAAAAAATTGGCAAATCCCAGGAAGCGCTGAAGTTCATGTTTGGAAGATGGTAGTGGCCAGTCAGTTATCGCCTTAACTTTGGTGGGGTCCATTTGGATGCCGGACGGTGAGATAAAGAAGCCAAAAAAGAGGTGAAGGTGCAGTGGAATTCACATTTTTCTGCCTTGACATACAGCTTGTTTTCTAGCAGGCATTGCGGAACTTGACGGATGTGGAACTTGTGTTCCTCTTCCGAATGTGAAAAGATTGAAATGTTGTTGAGGTAAGTGAACACGAAGACATTGAGGAAGTCTCACTTGAGGACATCATTGATGAGTGCCTGAAAAACTGCTGGGGCGTTGGTTAGGCCAAATGGGACAATCAGGTATTCATAATGGCCAGTAGGGGTATTAAAGGTGGTCTTCCATTCACTGCCCTCCCTTTTTCGAACCAGATGGTAGGCATTCCTTAGGTCAAGCTTGGTGAACATGCGGGCATCCTGGAGCAGTTCAAAGGCTGACGACATTAGTTGAAGGGGCTAGCTATTCTTGACCGTGATCTCGTTTAATCCCCTGTAATCAATGCAGGGCCTGAGGGACTTGTCTCTTTTCTCCACAAAAAATAATCCTGCCCCTGCAGGTGAGGAGGAGGAGCGAATTATGCCTGCTGCAAGTGAGTCGCTAATATATTGCTTCATAGCTTCTCTCTCTGGAAGGGAGAGAGAATATAATCGGCCCTTAGGTGGGGAAGTGCCAGGGAGAAGGTCAATAGCACAATCATAGGGGCGGTGATGGTTAGGGTTATTTGCTAAAGACCTGTCGGGGATCATGATATTCAGTGGGTACTTTGTTCAGGTCAGGGATCAACTCTTGGAAGGTGGGAGAGATTCACCCTGTGGTAGCAGAGCGCAAACATGACGTGAGGCAGGTGGGACTCCAGCCTAGGATGCTTTGTTTCAGCCAATCTATGTGAGGGTTATGGTCTTAACCATGGGAGCCCCAAGACAATGGGTGCGTGAGCATTTTGGACAACGAGAAAAGTGATGGTCCCAATGTGACTGCCGGAAAACTGTAACGTAACGGGAGCTGTGCGATGAGTAATCGGAGCAAGTCTACGTCAATCGAGGGCCTGAACGATGAATGGTTGAGACGGAGAAGTGAGCAGGATTTTGAATTGGGAAGCGGCAGAGGTGGAGATCAGGTATTGGTCCGCCCCGTGACTGTCCAGGGTCAAGGTGACAGGAAAACATGAACGCTGATCCAGGGAAAGAGTGGAAGCAGGACCCCCCTGTAGCCCCAGGTCTGGGAGGGCCCGACCTTTTAGTGGGCAGGACCGTACAACATGGCCTACCTGGCCACAGTAAAAGCAGGCCCCGTCATCACTACAGCGCTGACGCTCCCTTGGAGAAATATGTGTGCGACCTATTTGCATATTTGCATCCGAAAATTAATAGCGTATAGATATAGAAGACTGTGTAATCAGTGCTGGGGGTGGTTGTGTTTGCTGTAGCTGAGTGGTAAGTTACGCTAAGGTTTCTGTGATGGTTTGAAGGGTGGAGGTGATCTGCCTGATCTCTTGTTGGTGATTGCCTAGGAGGGCTCCCTGGCTCTCCAGTGCCTCCCTCAGGTGAGCTGCCTCTGCTGGATCCATATATGGCCAGATTATACTGTTAAGATTGCAGGACGAGATGGTTCCAAGTGCAGTGGCGCAACTCCTATAAATTTATTATGTTGTAAACTGCTGGACGTGAGATTGGAAACTGGCTTGGCAGCGAGGTTTCTTAACGAATGTAGTTGTAGCTGGGGCGCTCGCTGCTCTGTGCCGGGAAGCTGCATGTGCAGAGAGAGCGAGAGGCGTGGAAATGCGAAAGCCGGAGTGAGAGCTCTGTGTGTGACGTGAGCCTGGGAGGAATGCGGAAGTGCTGTGCGCTGGCGAGAGCGCCCTGTGTGTCCCACGCAGGAATGCGGAAGTGCAAAGAGCCAGTGAAAGGGCTTTGTTTGTAGTGTGACTCGTGCCGGGATGCGGAGATGTGGAGAGCCAGTGAGAGAATGAAGAAATCGCGCAGGTTGGTGGCTGGTTTTGTTAACCTTACTTGTGGTCGAAGGAGAGCAGAGTTCAGAGCCAGAAAGACGAGAGAAAAGTCATCACAGAGTTCATAGTAGTTAAAACAATCCCAATGGTCGATAACAAAATCCGTGAGCATGGAAATCCAAATGTGAGACAAAAAGCAAGGTCGAGAAAAACGAAGCGTGGTCGGTAGTGAAGAGTCAAGGCATGGAACAAACGCTAGAGAATTGGGCTATGGAAGGCACACAATAATCTGGCAATGAGGTGGTGTCATTGTGTGGTTTAAATAGGTAAGGGGGATGATTACAGATGCCGCACAGGTGTGTGGCGAGCGGAAGGTGAGGCAGTAAGATGTAAGGTGTGATTGGGAACGTGGAACAGGAATGCTTCCGACATTATGGCAGAGCTGTGGCTTGGTGGTTCGTGACAATCGTGATTTGCTTAAGGGAAGGTTAAAGGGTTAAAAATAAGTTTAGGGTCTTTTTTAAGGTTATAAATTAACCTCTGGCTTTGAAATTAAGCACAGTTGTAGACAAGATTTTTTTGTCAGGGACTAATAATTTGCTAAACATTTTTTTAAAATCTGGAAATAGTGTTTATTTTGCTGCTAATTTATACTGTCTCTAAGTTCACGGGATCCCTAACAGGAATACATACTGTGTGTGTGTGTGTGTGTGTGTTTGTGTGTGTAACTGTGCAATAAAACGTTTAGCCTATAAGTAAGGGATAAATGCAAGCTTTTTTTAAAGTAATTTTTTCTATGAATAATGGTCTTAATTTAACTTAGTTAAAATCTACATACATGCAATACATGCAATGGGATTGTCATGAAAGCGGAATAAAATGATAGAGATGCTTCTGTGGATCATAAAGTTTAACCAGAAAGTAAGAGCCACTCAAAGGAAAGAATATAAACAAAAGGTCCCATCATCCCTAGTGTTGGTGACAAACCTGACTAGGATATACAGCATTTATATTCATCTACAATAAACTATTACAGAAATGCATAATTTTCATCAATTGTGTTTCTATTATAGTTTGAAACCCAATATGTGTAACAATTTAATGGGTCTCTGGGACCTTGCATAAGTTCAATAAAGAGCTAGACATGATTAGATGAAGTCTAAAATTTGGCAAAAAAAAAAGATAATCTAAAGAGAAATATAAGGCATAATTAACGGTCACTAGATTACTGTACCCACAATACCACATATTTGTTTTGAATACTTGCTTGTGTAGTATTTCCTAAGCATATAATTATGATCTGCATGTCTTTGGACACGAGGATACAAGATTATATAGGAGAAACCCATCAAGCATGGTCAGAACATGCAAACTTCATGCACGCCGATATGAGGCCGATCAAATTCTAACTTAGGAGGTGCAAGACGACAGAGCTAACCAATAAGCCATCAATATGCCCTAAATTTCATATGTAAAAGATTTTAATTTAAGGTAAAAGATTAAGAATTTTAAGCAGCATGGGTGTTCAAAATGTTAATATGTCTTGTCCAGGGTGTATCTCACCTTGTTCTTCAAGTCCCCTGATATAGGATCTAGGCGTGATCCTACACAGGTTGAGCAGTGCAGAGTGAGTAAAACATACTGAGCAAAAAAAGAAACGTCCCTTTTTTATGACTGTGTAGTTCACAATAATGTTGTAAAAAATCCAAATAACTTTACAGATCTTCATTGTAAAGGGTTTAAACAATGTTTTCCATGCATGTTTAATTAACCATAATCAATTAATTAACATGCACCTGTGGAATGGTCGTTAAGACCTTAACAGCTTACAGAAAGTAGGCATTTAAGGTCACAGTACTAAAAACGCAGGACACTAAAGAAAAATAATGTCTACCGACTGTGAAAACCACCCAAAGAAAGATGCCCAGGGTTCCTGCTCATTTGCGTGAACGTGCATTAGGCATGCTGCAGGGAGGCATGAGGACTGCTGATGTGGCTAGGGCAATAAATTGCCATGTCCCCACTGTGAGACGCCTAAGACAGCGCTACAGGGAGACAGAAAGGACAGCTGATCATCCTCGCAGTGGAAGACCACGTGTAACAACACCTGCACAGGATCGGTACATCCGAATATCACACCTGCGTGACAGGTACAGAATGGCCACAACAACTGCCCGAGTCACACCAGGAACACACAAAATCCCTCCATCAGTGCTCAGACTGTCCGCAATAGGCAGTCCATGAGGAGGAGATGCACTGCAGTACTTCAAGCAGCTGGTGGCCACACCAGATACTGACTGGTACTTTTGATTTTAAGCCTTCCTTCATTCAAGGACACATTGTGAAACATTTTTAGTTTATGTCTTATGGTGTTGACTCTTTTAGTGTTACAAATATTAATATACAAATATATACACATTAAGTTTACTGAAAGTAAAAACAGTTAAAAATCAGAGGATGTTTCTTTTTTTGCTGAGTATATATGATATTCTTATTAAGTAGTAATATAATATTTTAGCAATATAAATCAAGTGTACTTACATAAATTTTAAACCACATGTGGAAATTGACTTTTCCTTCTATCCAAAGCAGCACGATTAGACCCTTAAAGTAATTAATAGTCTTGCTGTGTACACTCTAGTTCAAGAGACTCCCTGTTTCTTTAATGCCTTGTTGCTTGCCCCTGTGTTTGGGCTGGGGGAGTGAAACTCAGCTGGGCGTAATCTGGTCATGCTCCATTAGCTGTATGTGGACCAGGTTGAGCTTAAGCTTTCACGCTCTACAGGGTTTGGTGGACCTAACTCAAGTGTAATTTGGGATTATGTCTGTAACACCAGTGTCTCAGGAGAGCACAGCATTTTTGTCAATTCTTCTATTCACAAACCTACCTCATGTGGCTTTACACTGTTGAACCTGATATTCTATTGCAGCTGGGAAATATAAGGCTTAGTTCATCTCTAGTCTGTTTTTGCACTAAGAACAGTGCAGCATCAGCACAGTCTAGGGATTTTCCTTTCTCTTGTTTCTCACTGGCACTCCCTAAGGGGATTAAGCTTGCTTGATGTTTCATTACATCACAGTGTCAGAGGTATAAGTGTGATGTTGTTGCTTTTGCTGCATGGTAAGTCTGACTTTTTAAACAGTTACTGATATGGATGATGAAATATAGGGTCTGATTGCATTCACTCACTTACTCACCTTCTACACTGCTTTATCCTGTATTTAGGGTCACGGGCACCTGGAGCCTATTCCAGACGTCTTAGGGCACGAGACAGGGTACAACCTAGACAGGGTGCCAGTCCATCGCAAGGTACACACACATACACACACTATGGGCAATTTGGGAAAGGCAATTAGCCTAACCTGCATATCTTTGGACTGTGGAAGATAAAAATGTAAATTATGTAAGATGGTCTGGATAAATGTGTCTACCAATTAAAAATTAATTATTTAAATAGACTACCCGGAGGAAACCCATCAAGCACAGGGAGAACATGTAAACTCCATGCACACAGAGACGGGAATCAAGCCTGGCCGGGAATCGAACCCCAACCATGGAGGTGCATGGCGACAGTGCTAACCACTACACCACTTGCCGCCTGATTGTGCCGCCGTTTTATCATTTCAACATCAATATGACAACAATAGGCCTACTTACTTTTATGTGACTATTTGTCAGGAGTCAGGGGTAGCTCAGTGGTTAAGGCATTGAAAGGTCTGGAAGGTCTCGGGTTCCAACCCCATGACTACAGTTGCCACTTAACCCTAAAAGTGCTTAGATGTATAATTAGATAAAAATGAAAGACGGTCTGGATAAAGGTGTCTACCAATTAAAAATTAATTATTTTAATAGACAAAGCATTGTCTTTATTATTCTAAAAGACAAGTGGACATGGTGGTCCCTGGTAACAGGGTTTTGACTAAAACCAGGTTAATAATCAGGCACAAAACCTAAATAAATAAAATCATAGCTTTGGTAATAGTTAAAGTGACTGTACTGTAAGAAGTACACTGTTTTAGCATACTGTATGTGTTTGCCTTCGTAGCCTTTGGTAACATAAAGTGGAAAATAAATCTAACATCACCCCTTTCAGCAGTTAGAACAGAAAAAAAAAATCCTTGTTTGTTTGACGGTATGCTTGTTTAATTGATTTGGGTGCAGAGGTTTATTTTACAAATAAAAATATTAATAACTGAAACATTCAATAAAAAATAGCTTAGCTTGGTTTAGCTTATTGGCCATCAATTAGAAGCATTGCTAGCAGTTATCACACTGGTTTGAGCAACACAATAGATATTGATTTCTATGGCTTGCTTGCGTTTTTTTTTTTTTATGGCTCCAAGGTCCTTACATGTACTTACACAGTTTGTTCTTGTTTACCTCAGTTTTGCAGGTGCTGCTATTTGGCCTTAACATGAGCCAAATATTGCTGAAACAATGCAGGTAATATCAGCATGTATCTTAATAAGGACAAGAGCATTCATGTGCGGTATGACTACTGAAATGAGTAGCCGTACCCAGTGTAATGTACAGTATTAATTTATATCTGCTAACCAAAATCAATATTTTGCATAAAGATTTTAAATAATTTTCCAGAGCCATACCCTGGACTGGAAAGACTGCAAGACAAAAATAACTAAAGAGGAAATTGGACAAATGACTATAATAAATTGTTTTAAAACTTTATGGTGTCATTTCTGTGCATAATTGTCTTTCTTTCTTTCCTTTTTTATTTATTGTATATTTATTTAATTATTATATTCAAAATCACATAAACTGTGTCTAATATGGAGGAATATAAACAAATGTTATATACTATTATTAACATATCCATATTATATTTGCTTAAGTTATTTTTTATTATTATTTTTATGCAACTATGCTACTCTCTCCATCTGATAACTGTATTTGTTAATAAATTGTATTTGTAATTGCCTCACTGTTACAATCAACATGCAATGCAAGTAAAAGTGAAACAATACATAAATGCAAAAACTTATAATATTTTTTTAACCCTCTAAATGTTTATTTTTGCCAGTTCTCCAACTGCTTTTCCAAGCCTTCATTCATGGGTACGCACATCACAGGTACAAAACACTGCTTTTGACAAACTTCACTTTGGAACCTTGGCTGAGGGGGCATCTTTCCAACTGTTTTGAGCACACTGCCTACAATATGTTTTGGGATTCAGCTGCTTGCAGATGTAAACAACTTCAATGTTACTGGCCAACCCTGCCCGAAACAGAAACCCCTCTATATTATTTTAAGATCAAGATAGATCCAACATATCAAATGTTAACACATATAAGCATTTGCAAGCATAAAATGACATAAAGTTCCTGGATACTCAAAAAAAAAAAAAAATTGGTCCAGATTTTCTGAGCTGTTTTTACCTGTTTTCAGTTGTAAGGAGGAAGCATTTTGGTGAAAGCACTTGAACACTACAGTATGCATGAAACTTGCATACAAAAAACATGCCTAAAGCATACCTAAACATGCAATCAGAGTTTGACATATATCTAGCTCACAGTGTATAGAGCATCAATATCACTGTTTATAGAACAATATCGCTAGGCTGTGACACTAATTCCTCCATTTCAAATGTGCTAAAAGCTATTTATGCACATTTTGTAGTTAAAGTAGTAGTTAAAAAACAATATGCATAGTCAATCCAATTAAAACTGCTGTTTTAAAAAAACATACTGTAGCTAGTGATGAATAGCTCATGGATGTCACTCCTGAGAAGCAATATAAATCACCTAAAATATATAATTAGTGTTCCAATACAAGCGCATAATATGAATTTATTTTCAAACTTTACATCAGGATTCAGACCTGTATAAAAGTATTTAATGGCCCATTTTTACAGTTGCATATGAATTCCACATGGCTTAGAGTTTCCCAAAACAAGTGCTAAATAATTGTCACCACTCATACACCCCTACTCTACTCAAGAAAAATTAAGCCTAAAGAAAATCTCAGAGATGGAAACTGTAAATAAAAGCTTTTTTTCTAAGCACTGGTGGCACCATTCAAAATAAATGTTTGTTACTAACATATGTTGTTGTATTTAAACCAAGTCTTAAGCATAATGTTTAAATTATCTGGTAAAATCTGGCCAAATACTTTCACCATCTGAACACTAAATAATTAAAATTGTGGAAGCTGGAACAGGCTTGTCATAATAAATTAAAACAATCAATATTAAATCCATTCTGCCAAAGAATATAAAATTGAGATAGCATCCTAGTTTTGACATCTTTCTTATAGTTTGTGATTATACGCATAGAAAATAGTTGATCACGATTATAGCCATTTGCTTTAAAATGTACTAAAGTAAAAATATTTTTTACAAATATTCTCAAATTCTAAGTACTGTTTTTTTTTTTTTTTTTTTTTTTTTTTTTTTAATATACACCTGATATTTTTTTCACACCTGATGCCTGGGTCATCGACAATCCTCACCAGCCATAATAATCAGACAATTAATGCTATCCTTTATTATGCATTCAGAGGAAAATTAAAGTACAGCTAAGTAGGATTGTGGTTGAAAATGGCAGCAATCTGTTAAACGAATTCCTTAAAAATGTGTTGAAGGACTACTTGGACTCACCTCTCTCACTTCCTCACTCACTGATGAACAAAGGCATTATAAAGCCATACATAATGGTGACTTTTTATATTATAGGATACATTTTACCTTTAGTTTAGTACCACTTACTCTCACTCACTCATCTTCTATACCCCTTTATTCATGGTCACGGAGGCCTGGAAACTGGAGTATCCACTAAGCACGGCTAGAACATGCAAACTCCATGCACACAGAGACGGTAATCAAACCTGGACCATGGAGGTGCAAGGCACCAGTGCTACTGTAACCACTACACCACCGTGCTGTCTAGTTTAATACCAAATATTTTTTATTCTTTTCATGATATTATAAATTTTTGCTAATATAAGGTTTAAATTCTTTTGTTTGTGATGAGATTGAAACATGGAACTAAAGGAGCTTATATTTATTTATTTATTTATTTATTTACTAACTTACTTATTTTAAAAAATGGTTATCGTACAAATTCTATATATTTTTTCAGTATTAGATTTCATAATCACACACGTTAATAAACAAGTTTAATTCCAAGCCTTTCTTTCTATTACTAATATTGCAATTACAAAAGTGTCATTTTTTCATTGTCACAAATCTGATTGATTTTATATATATATATATATATATATATATATATATATATATATATAATATAAAATCAATCATATATATATATATATATATAACAGCCAGGCCCATAGTTTCAGTACCATCAAAATGATATAACTATAATATTAAAATATGATATTCTTTAATTGTATGGTGAAAGACAAGGAAAAATGCAAGAATATTAATGAAAAAATGATTTTTTTTTTTATCTGCTGTTAAGTATTTAGCTGCTATAGAGTAAGCAATTACAAAAATTTGTAGAAGTGTAATAACAGTAAATATAATTGGACAAAAGTGTTGATGATAAATACTTATGTGATAAATAAAAGCTTCAGATTAGTTTCAGCATACCTATCATGTGTTATTTCTTGCTCATTTGGTTATGTAATATTCTGATTATGAATTTTTTGATTATTTTAAAAATTGTGATTTGCTTGATTATTTATTGACACAAGAAATACAAATACAAGTGTACAAGTAGCTGTATATTCTGTAAATGAAAGAAAATGATGGAGGCTAAGAGGCAAATCTGTTTAACTTTTTAATGATTTTCTTTAAACTTGTGCATCAACTTTAGACATTAAATTGTGTGCACAGTTGGTGCTCATTTTACAACATGGTCAAAATTAGTTTAGAATCTTGAAATATTTTAAGACATCTTATCCATGTTAACCATTTACTCACATGTTCTCTGCACTACTAGCAGTCTATTGTATATCAGGGGTGGATAATGAAAAGCAACAGTGGTCATCCCCATCATTTATTTCTTTGTATATATCTATATATATATATATGTGTATATATATATATATATATATATATATATATATCTATATATATATATATGTGTATATATTTTTGTATCATTAGTATTATTGTTACTATCATTTACCCCAAGTAAAAATATCTTTCTTTAAATATGATTATTTTACATGATAAAATAGGATTCATCCAAAATGTGTGTCAATTCAACACTGCCAGACATGATAGGCACACTTTTCTTTTCTTGCACCTTAAGGGTAACTCTGTGGTAACCACAGACACAGACCTGGTGCCATGGTCCTGGGTGTGTTTGTGTGATCGAATGAAGTTGGTCCATGTGGACGCACAGCAGTACCAGGGCTCTCATAAATTTACACTCTTAGCTATTCCTGATGGGATCCTTTCCACCAGAAGAAGAAAAAGATGCCAGTGGGCAATCATGTGTTGATAAAAATTATTACAAAAACTCTGATTTGTTTTTCTTCATACAAAAACACGTTATATAAATTTTGCATTTGCACAAGTTTGTGAGGATTCTCATTTCCTGAAATAAATTTCACAAAAAATACAAACAATAAACTTGACATTGAAATGAATTAGACTGTGTGGAAAATGCACTGGTGTTTAATTCATGTATGTAGATTTGTCAAATTATTAAAAACAATAAATAAAGTAATAAATACTTTAATAAATATAGCATGACAGCTGTGACTCCCTTTTTTCTTTTGTTTGTGTGTGTGTGTGTGTGTGTGTGTGTGTGTGTGTGTGTGTGTGTGTGTGTGTGTGTGTGTGTGTGTGTGTGTGTGTGTGTGTGTGTCGGGGAGGGGAACGGTGGGGAGGGGAGGGGAGAGTGGATTATGTGCAAGCATGCGTGCATGTGTGTGTTTCAGTTACCCGGAAACAATCTATATTTTGCAGCGTTGATGAGCATCCTGGGATTTTTCATGAGCCAGTAATAGGCACATTCCATTTTTATTGATACTCTCTTACGCTAACAGTGCACACACTTAATGCAATGAAACCATGATGAATCTTCCCATTCATCTTCCTTTTAAAGTCTGATGGTAGTGAATTAAAATGCAAGCAAATTAGGTTGTTTATTGCCTGATGCCTGATATATTTCCTCCTATCAGTTGATTGAGTTCAACAAATGTCTTTAATACAGGGTATTTCTGATATGACTCTAAATATACTTCAGGATTTTGACCCAACTATGTTTGGTTAATCTTACCATCACTGGGACTGTGACCATAAAAATTCATCAGAAATATACACATTAAAAATTTTCATACTGTTTTGTCCATGTAATTAAAGATTTCCCATTACCATATTGTCTACACCAGTCTCTTAGTTCATTTTAATGTACTCAACTGTTCTCTATGTGGCCTCTAGACAGAGAATGGTCAAGCTGCCCAAAGAGATAACAGATTCACAAACCTAAACTAACATGAACGTAATGAAGGAAAAGTCCACCTTCAGTCATATACAGGTTGCTCTCATTCGTTTGTCTATCTTGAATTTCCTTCATAAAATATCCAGAACACAAGTACCCATCAGCCCATGCCCTGGTGGCAGGAGCGATGAGGTAACTTACTTTAATTTTGCCCAAAATCAGGTTATTTCCACAGGAAATATGTTGCAGTTTCTTTCCCCAAACCCAAATAGCTAATTGTTTTAAAACAATAATGACGTTTAACACTGAACAATCATGTTCCCAATCTCCCACCCCATGTATAAATGTAGCTATCACTCTGCTCTGCGGTTCTCTTCTTTTTTTCCTCCTCCTCCTTTATTAAAAAAAAGAGAGCACAAATGTCTGCTTTATGCCATGGTCTCTTTGCCTGGTAATCTCCGGTCATTGAAGGTATGCATGTTGATGACTTCCTCTGTTTTGACCATGACAGGCGGCTGAGGCTTGTGTTTAAGCCGGCGCTGGCACTTGAGGGACACTCGCAGCTCCTCCATCATGGCACTGCAGAAGGACCTCTGTGAGGGGAAGGAAAGAAAGAGAGAAAGAATGAAAGAAAGAGGCAGCTGATCAGATTTCTACTTGTTATCTAATTCAGAAATTCAGTTACATGTATGATCTAATGGACACACTAAGGAGTTGTATATATGAAAGAAGGGTGCTTTTAAAATTTTGGGGAAGAAAAAAAAAGAAATGAGATAGGGAAAAGCTATGATCAATACTGCTATTCATCTGGATACACACAGAGAGCATCATAACTAAAGCAATTTCTGCATAGAAGATTTCACCCTGCTTTTTCCTGCCTTGCTGCTGTACCACCATGACTTGTTGATGCATATTACATTTCCTCAGATTCAAATCCCATGAAGCTGCATGGCCAATTAAGCTGCTACCTCTCCTCTCCCTCCTACCCATGTTTGCTCTCCTTGAGACACTGTGGCATTTGTAAGTGCTGGATTGAACAATCAGACACACGGAGAGATGCTTTGCTGTTGCTAAAAATGTCCCCTGATAAATAATTAATTATGGGCTGTATATTCAATATTTTCTTTTTTATAGTCTTATTTCTTGCTAAATTTCTTTCCATACAGAAATCAAACGTGTAAATAAAATTTAATCTAGTGAACAACTCGGATAAAAGGTTGGAATGCCTGACAAGAGTTTGAATATTTTATTATGGGGATTTGAATGTGATAAAAATGCATCTGCCTAAAATGTAATGGTTTAATGTTTAGATTTTTTGGTACAATCCCTGATTATATTGTAAATTTAGATTTTATATAATTATTATTTTAATGAGTTTTAATTAATATTAATTATATAATTAATCTATGATCAAACTACAACTAATAACACATTTAAAAAAAGTAATAAAATAAGCAACCTAAATGTTACAGTGTGTTGTATATATTCCAAGAAATAATTGGAAAATATATGCTTTTAAATTGATCAACCTAAGATTTACATTAATTGGTTGTAAATTTACACACACATAGAATGACAAGTAGAATATATTGTTTCTTTTTTTTCCCCCCTGCCTACATTTATCTAAGATTTCTATCTGAATTTCCATGGATACTACATTTCTTGTGCAAACACTAATACTAATGATTTATGCATATTTGTTTATATTCAGTCCATTATTACAGTATATTAAACAGCCATTTTGGTGGCTAAGATGAGGATAATGCAGAAATTCAAGTGTCTTTCTATTTTACTCACTTCTTTACCATCTAAAGCATCCTCTCTCTGTTGGTCTACACCACTGCTGTTGATCGAATACGCATTAGTGGACTAAATAGAACATTAAGCCTAACATTTAGGCTAGCTTTTATGGTAATTTAGATTCAAACATTTAGGTAAAAGAAATGCACTTTGGATAGCCTCTTTATTTTATGGGATCTATGCATTAATAGATATGTTATTAGTTTGATAAGACAGTATTTATCATTCTAGCACTATAAACATCACAATCTATTATACAGATTCAATGATTTAAGAAATAGCTTTCTATTCGTTATATTAATCTACACTCTGCATTTTCTATTGACTGATAGACTGTATTGATCAGAAAAGAATGATAAGATTGGTATGCCAACTATGCCTTAGTTGGAGAATGATGGAAGTTTTTAATGGACAGTTTCTATCAGATTTAGTTAAAAGGTACTGTACAGTGTAAATATTACAGTACCTGATGCTAGCGGAGTTGCTACTGCTTACTAACCACTTATTTCTAAATGCACATTTTATGTAAGTACTATAATATATCACTAATATTTGTAAAAAGAAAAAAGAAATAAACATCAAGAAAAAGATCCAAAATTGAATATTACACAAACATCTCAACTGTGATGTCCCTTTTTTTTTTTTTTAACTGTTCCTATTGCACATATTCAATTTGGTACAGTTCTTATACTGAATACCTTTTTTGGCACAATCATCTCAATTTTATGTGGGTTTGGGACTGGCTGGGGTTCCCTGACAAAAAAAATTAAACCCCAGTCTTTTGCAAGACAGGCAGAGATAATCCCACTGGGACAAAAACCTCAACTGCGAAATCCCATCTGTTTAGTAACCATGACAATTTTAGCAATGATCTCATGTCAGTATGACTACAATTATTAGTTTCTATGACTATTATGTTATTTAAACTCTAAACTTCAACAATTAGCTCCAACCTTCTTGTGTAACCCAGAATAGTTAAAGAAACATAATAATTGGCAAAAATACCTTTGTGTTCTAGAATTTTCGTTCACCCTGTCATGTATTAACCTCTCAGCTTTCAGTTCCTGTATTCTATATAAGCTTCTATAATAGCAGAAGTAGCAAGACATCAGCTAACTTGCTGCCATTTACAAAACAAAATAAAGGTGCAAATATGTTGTGAATTGGTGAATA
Source organism: Clarias gariepinus (assembly GCF_024256425.1). Lineage (NCBI taxonomy): Eukaryota > Metazoa > Chordata > Actinopteri > Siluriformes > Clariidae > Clarias > Clarias gariepinus. The sequence continues at coordinate 22,478,622 of NC_071103.1, read as the reverse complement.
TAAGCTTTGATGAAATGCAATGTTTATAAAAGCTTACCAAAAATTTTTTTTTGACCAAGCTAAGAAAATTAACCTTAAAAAAAATGTTTTTCCATAATTTCATCATAAAGTATGGGATTGTCAATTGGTTCATGATTTAGGATAAGATGCAAGACATATTTGCATAATAAAGGTAACAATTTCTGCTGTTATAATAATTTGTTGGGGAAAAAGAACACTATTGTTATCTAATACAGTATATCGCTTGGAGACTAAATCAACTAGAATGCAATGGTAAAAAAGCTGTAATAATGTTACAAAATTACAGACTTCTAACAAATGATTGGTTAGTGGACACCGTGTTCGCTTTTTAAACTAAATGTATCTTGAGATCAAATACTGTACTATGCATGTTGTAATAAGTAAGTTACTTATGTGGGTTGTTAGAACATGGCTGTTATAGATCAATACATCAGAGTGGACACAATGGAAGATGTTTGTTTTGTCATAAAATGTTAATAGTTTCATAATTCTATGTGTGTGTGTGTTTGTGTGTGCATGCTGGTGTGTGCGTGTTCACTTCTTCACCCTCAGCTGCTTGTTCCTGACTCTCAGGAGACAGGTTTACTTTTAAGCAGTTCAGAGAGCAGTGAGCACAGATTTAACAGAGGAAAGTGTGGGTGGCAGAAAAGGAGGGAGATGGAAGAAAGAGGACAGAAAAAGCATGGAGGCAAAAATGCATTAAAAAAAAACAGGAACAAGAAAAATGCCATTATTGTTGTAAAACATTTATTTAAGTGAAAGGTTAACAGAGGGCAGTATTGGATAAATGCACAGAATCAATGACGTGATGAAAGCATTTAAAAAAGAATCTGATGTGCAAAGCAGTGAAGTAATCAGATGTGTGAATAAGGGAAATACATCATTAATTTCCTTAACCAATCCTATTTACAATTTACTAAAGAATTTAAAAGGGTCAATTGATTTAAAAAAAAAAAAAGCAAACAAACAAAAAAAAAAACCTAGTCATACAGACAGAAATAACATCAATACTTTCTTTTATGTATAAATTAAGGTGCAATGTTGTTGTTTTGACTTCTACCCTTTTTTTCAACTTAAAAATATATTTTATGATTTTATGTATGATATTTTATATAAAAAAAATTGTGGCTTGCTCTTTGTTATTTTATATTTATGTATATTTAAAATATTTTATCTTTGTAAGGCTCTCACCATCACTCTTACTACATTTAGCATGGTTTGTTCCATGTTCCATGTTTAAAGGAACATGTTTTTAGGGAGTATACAACTCCTACATCATGTTCTGCTTTCAAAAGCTGCTGCCAGGCCCATATTGCCTTGTTCACTAAAGAGCAACTCCAGCTGCCTCTTTTCCTGTTTTCATGCCCCCATGTTTAAACACCATCTGTAGATTAAGTGTCCCTTTTACACTCTACACAAGGAAAGTGGCATTGTGCACACTAAGCTTATATTCTTGAGTTAATAAACTTCTTAAAGCTATGCAGCGGACACCACATTAATAATAATTTGACATAACATATATGTTGACATATTTAGAGGCAGCATGGTGGCCTTGTGTTTAGCACTGTTGCCTTCCAGGGTCAAGGATTTGATTCCCACCTCGAGTGCATGTAGCATGGAGTTTGCATGTTTCCCCCGTCCTTGGTAGGTTTCTTTCAAGTACTCTGGTTTCCTCCCATAGTCCAAAGGCATGCACATTAGGCTAATTCGAATTACCAGATTGCCCATAGTACTGTATATGAATTGAGTGTGTGAATTTTGACCAGAGGTCCTACCATGGGAATGAGTATAAATACAATGGTCATGATTGGCCTCCACAGTCCCTAGTTGGACTACAGATGTTCCCAGCTCTAGCTCACCTAAAGCATCCCGGCCAGTGTGAAATAAATTAATGAGTCATGGAAAGTGGAAACTTAATAGCTTGACATGTGTAGTAGGTCAAATCAATATAACAGCACCACTTCTGGCTCTCTAGCTGATTTCTTTTTTTTTTGTTTTTTGAACATATAGTTATTGCCAATTCCCATCCATCAGGCAGATATCACATATACAGTACTGTAACACAATAGCTACCAACCCAGGAGAGCAAAAGGTAAAAACATGCTTCCTTTGACTGTATCTTTTCAAACTGCTACTCATGCAACATCAGGGGGTGGTGAAGCACAATCAAAGGAAAACACGATCCACCTACTTCCATATGCATAAGCTCACAGACACCCATAATTGCCTAGTGTCACCCTGAGAGCGCAGCTAATTTTGCTCGTTTGGGCCACAAATATGGGTTTTGACTAAGTGGGAATGAAGTCCCACAAGGCCATTTTCAAGACTGATGTCAACTAGCACCGTATCTTTAAATAAAATGCACTAGTAATGGAATAGGAATAACCAAAATGTTATAGATAATACATTTTTACATCATGTTTATTTTATTCAACTCACTGAAGTTGCTTTGTAAAAGCTGGTTATTTGCCAGTGCTGAGTGCAAGTGGTTCACTTTTGTGCAAAGATCTCCTTTTAAGTCAACCTAAGGACTTGCCTGCAGAATAACACCTCACAACATGATGCACTAAAACATCAATATGGTGGCTTGAACAAACAATACAACTGGAAGAGATCGATGAGATGGCTCTTAAAGCCAGAGCCCTGTTGAGAGGGGCTAATTGGGGCTATATGAGACTTACAACTCACAGGTACAACTCACAGGGATAGTGGAAGCTCTCACCCGAGTACAACAAAAAAAATCTGAGGATGTGGTCATGTTTTTTTATATATATAATTTTAAATAGTTACCAAGTCAAATGAAGATATTTGATAAGCTGAGCAGAGGTCAATGTGCATTATGTCATTATGCAATCCTCAAATCTGTGCCAAAACCTTCTCTAGTAAAATAGGTCCATTTGGTTTTTTAAAGTAATTTGGTAATTTACAGAATTTGTTTGCAAATGCTGCAGTTATGTATATTATGCATAACATATTTCTTTTCCTGTAAACAAATACAAATGATAAAAGTGAAATCAGCAGACACCACTGTAAGAATTAAATGTGGGGGAAAAAATCACATTGGTGTATACATTTTGTGAAAAACAAAAATTTTCCCAAATATTTAAACTACTTGATTCTAAATTTAGTTTTAAATATGTGAACAATTTAACCCATGCCCTAAATAAACCAAAAGAGAAATATGAGGTGAAATGGGGCATGTGAGACAGGGCTGTAGAGGAGAGACAAGATGAAAAGCATGGTGTCCATCTGAGCATATGAACCAAATCCCTTCTGGCTTCAGAGATATACATCAAGGAGAGTTCCTGGCTCTCTAGCTGGCAAAGTCTGGAAAATATTGTAAATGAAACCTGTTTCACTTTTTTTAACTGTAACCCTTACATACGAGTGAATTTAACCGCATCACTGCATAAATGCAACATTATAAGAAAAAAAAAAACTTTAATCATAAAAAAAAACCTCACAATGGCACAAGATCTGTGCTGCAATGCTGCAACTGAAGGCTGCAGTTCATCATACCAAACAACTTTCACATTTTTTATTGTGGTCCAGAAATGTGAAAATGTTTCTTTACCTTTTCGAGTTGTGCGTTTTGTTTAGACTTATAGAGGAACTCCCCAACTGCCACAAACACAGAAAGAACAAGTCCAGCGGCCAGAACAATGAAGATGCCTCCTATGTTCTGTACTCCTAGGGCGCTGGCCTCTTTACTCTCTTCCTCTGGGCAGCCGTTCCCCCTCCACCATTTCTCCTTCATCATGTGCAGCTTCCCTTCTTCCTGAAGTTGCAAGATTGCTATGGTGATCTTATCTCTGTATGGAGAGCCTAGGGAGGTCGAAAAGAAAGAAAAAAAAAAACACATCAACATACTTTGACTGTAGAACAGTTATGACTAACAGAGCAGAAAACTCTTTTGGTCCCGTTATTGTAAAAACAAATTTATCAAACTGGGAGAAAGTGTGGTAAATGACTAAGTAGAATTTACACTAAGAAATAAAATCAGTTGTTATGGCAAGAATCCTCTCTACAGAGTGCATGTTGTGTGAAAGTCTGGTGATTAGATGAGGAAAGATAGAGAGCAAATGCAACTGGAGCACAGTGTGAGCCACAAGAAGCCCTCTGGCTGAATGCCGATTGCTGAAACATAGCTCCCAGGGTGCCACTGATAACACACCAATAAAACCCAATTACATTCCAGGCATCTGCATTTTTTTGTTTTATCTATTTATTTTCTGTCTAATTAAACGAGTTGCCATACTTAATTTGACTGAGTGTTTCCAGTAGAATTTTGGCTTAGCAAATACGTTTTCCCAAAATGAGCTTTGAAGTCCTCTCCCACTGTAGGATCTTGGTCAATGTGTTCTGAACCCCAGCGTGTAAGAAAAAACATCCTGGATTTCCAGCATCACATTATTGCATGTGCAGATAAAGAGGCTATGCTTCATCCACTCCACACTAGTCATTAAAACAAACAGTAAATGGTCTAGTTTATGTCAACTGACATATAAAACAGAGCATGCCATTTTTTTCCAAAGTAACTTAAAATGGTATTCTGCTCTCACCCACATATAACTCACACTGACTCCACCTCAGTGCCCACACACTGTGATGTTGTGAAATTCCGATCAACCGAACTGACTGCATCCTCTTTGAAATAGAACTAAGATTAACTGCAGTACAGCAGTAGTTTCAGTATAGTCATTAAAACCATGTTTTATAGGTTATCTTATTTTAACTTTATTCCAAAGAGACTGAGTGAAATGCTGACAGCTGTAAGACTTTCATTTACTCAATTAGTTTTTCTGTAAATATTATGTCATGAAAATGATTATATCGTAAGAGAAGTGAGAAATTACCGATAAATTATTACACTGCCTTGAAAATTCGTTAAAAATTGACAAGAGAATTGCTAACACACTTAATTTAACAAAAGACCATGTGACATGGATATATTTTATTTGATCTTATATCTATCTTATTAAGGTAATGTTTTAAGTCATGTAAACACAAGTTTAACAAACAAAAATAATAGTCCATGAAAAGACTTAAATGGGTTACTAAGAGGTAATAGAAAAAGGAGTTGCAGACATTGAAGATTTAATAAACTTCTTTTTTGGGGGATTCTTGTTACCTTAATGTATGACAGCAGGCTATAAAAGAGTAGTGTGTATTTGAGATCGAAAAATTATGTAAAAAGTCCAAGTCAAAAATATTATTTTCAAAGTGCAGTAATCACTTGGGTACAAAGTTAAGTCTAAGTCATTAAAATTGTTTCTTTAAACCTAAATAAAACCTTCTGGAAATGAGTATTAATGAATATAGTATTAGTGAGTGGTTTTGTCATTTATTCATTCATTCATCTTTTATGACACTTATCCTGTACAGGGTCGTAGGGGTCTGTAGCTTATCGCAGGAGACTTTGGGCATGAGGGGGGTACACCCTGAATAGGTTGTGTCCACACACAACAATTTGGGAAGGTCAATTAACCTCATCTGCATTTTTTTGGAATGTGGGAGGAAACCGTATTACCCAGAGGAAACCCACCAACCACATATACATAAGCAAAATGCTCAATGTTCCTTATATTTATTTATTTATTTGGACAACCAGACAGTATGTGCTCGCAGGCTGGCACTGAATCACAATCCATTTTATTTGACCCGCCCCCCAGAGGTAAAAGAATGCCAAACCAACCATCAGGTAAATAATATGCTACATGCTCCTTTCATTCTGTGTGCTCCTGAGAAAGAGACACACCTGATCCATCTCTTCTCCCAAGCAACCCACTGTCTCAACCAACCAGTCCTTTACGTCTACAGCACACCCACTGTCACAGCCAACAAAGCCAAAATTTCATCTTCCTCACTCAGCACTGGTTAGAGGGCTCTGGGCTACAGACCATATTCTCCGGGGAGAGTCACCCATGCCAGCAACAACAAAATGGGTTGTCATTAAAGATGTTCCACTTCCAGTGCCATAAAGCACGGGCAGAATAGTCATCTTAGTTTGCTCATTAGTTTAGGATGCGTGTCAGTGCGTCTCTCTTCCTCACCTGTGTCCATGGGGACATTCTCACCAGACACCTGGGTGGCCAAAAGACCGCCGTCAAGATCCAGAACCAGTTCCATTAGGCCTAGGGGCTGGGGTCAAAAACTTCAACGAAAGACAAAAGCACCTAAGAAAACTGCACCTACCCTACTCATCTTGCTGCCCATCATCATCATCATCATCATCATCATCATCATCATCAGTGCGCAATTTAAACACAATGGCATGGATCTCATAAGCCCCTTCCTAGATCAGCAGGATGGAATGAGTACATTCTGGTCCTGATAGACAATGAGACATTCTAGATGTTTGTCTAAAAATGAATGGCTGTACAGATTGCTCATGTAAACAACAACTGTTCTATACTATAAAAATACATGGTACATGTTTTTAATCTCATTGAGAACAATTGTTGTTTAAATAAGCAATATGACCTGTGAAAATGACACCTTTTTCATATTTTGTTAAGCTCTGATTTTGTGCCTTGTTATTTCAGTTATTTGGTATCTTGCCTTTGGACTCAACAGCCATTAAAACAAAGATAAAATCTTGCACATGAATATGGTATATTGAGGTCTGGCAAAAATGTATAGAGTTCTTTTGTAAAATCAGATTAACAGTGAAATAAATTCTAATTAATTAAATACCACTAAATTATTTTTACAGAACTGATATGACATAAAAAGCATAAACATTTGTATAACATGAGTAGTAATTTAATAAATTGGTCTGTATGCCGTGTATAAAAAGAACAATGAAGATGAACCTCACAGCTAAGAAACCATTAACTACTCTTGGAGTCAAAACAAAAGAGGGCTACTTCATGCCAGACTGAAGTGAATTCCAAATAAGACCCACAGCTGTATTCTGTCACATAAATAATAAACAACAGAAAATAAATCTCTCAGGCACTGTTCCACAATAAGATAGCAACAACAGCAAACAGAGATGTTGGCCAGCTTTAGCAATTTTATTTTATTTTACTATCACTGAAAAGGAAAGATTTTATGTTTGTATGCTTAAATATACAACACATGACCAAAATGCCTCATCAACTGCTTCCTATTGTCCTTTACTGATGCCTTGTTGCATCAGGGAAAAAAATAAATAAATAAATAAATGCCCTACTGGGAAATAGTTGACAAATAAGGTGTGCATTGCTTAACCAGAAAGTGATTAACTGTATCCAGTAAACTACAATGCAGATTTATACTAATTATCAGTAGATGGATTGTTGGGGGACGTGGGTGTGTTTCCCCTGAGAAATGGACAGAGAAGGCAGAAGGGAAACAGTTTACTTGTATCCTAACATTCTAGCTTGAACCAACAGACCCCTGGCAGATGTTTGATGACATGGTACTGTACATGACTCCTCTTAATGACCCCTCTGGGGAAGAGGCATACCATGTTCTCTGCAAGCTGACTGGGGTGCTTTCTATTTCTGCAATACACAGAGGACAAACACAACTGTCCAGTAGCAATTTGTATTAGATTTACAAGGCAAGTAAAGAAAAAAAAGAGCAAATTAAGCCCTTTTGATTACATTCTGGTGTGATGAGTAAAATAAATTCGTATGGATATGAAGTTTTGTTTTTATTTTTGGTTGGTGTACCAAATGTTTGGTTCAATTTCAACTTTGATTGATTATTTGAAAGATCTAAAGTATATGAATTCAGATATGAACTCTCCACTATATAATTTGTTCTTAGCATCTTTATTTTCAGCATCCCAGAAGGATGTAAACATACTTGCACACTTTTTTTTTTTTTTACATTTGCAGAACTAGGGATAAATTACAGCAGTTAGGCCACCACAAGACCTGTATTTTAGGAGGTGAGAGGAAACCAGAGAACCTGGAGGTCCCTGCTATGCTACAGTGCCAACTCTAACAGAATCAAGTTACATTGGTGTATGCCAGCAAGTTTTGTCATTAAATAGTTTTTACATTTATAACATATAAAATTTGCCAGATGGGATGTTTGAGTACATGGAACAGTTTTGAGAAAAGGGGATAAATACCAGTTGGCAATTATGGGCTACTTAAAAGCCATTTACTCATCTGTCGTATTTACATTTAAAGGATTTTTCACATGTCCTTATCCATGTGAGTTGGTAAAGTACTTTGTAGTCTCTACATAAAAAAATAATAATAATAAAGCAATGTCTTAATAAAACACTCATAAGCAGTGCACATATCTTCTAGAAATTAAAACTAGAGGATTTATGTATGGCTTGTGTGAAAAAATTTAGCTAGCGCATTTTTGTGTTGACTATAAAAAGAAAAAAGGCAACAGTCAAAGTTACATACAGTATATACAGTACTGTTCAAAATATCTTTATATTAAGATTATTATTTTACATATAATAGCACATCATTAGCTTTAAATAATCCACGAATCATCCTGTCATCTCACTTAGCGTGTTTATTTACCATGGTACTCTATATGTAATGTAAGTGTTCAAAATGTGTGTATAGTACGCTGCCTCGCTGTAGATAGCCTTCTTATAGTTCACACAGATTCTCAAAAATATCCCAGAACCACCTTTTTGATACACAACCCCATTCACCACCACTTCTTTATGAGCAAAAATACTCACTTATGAATACTTTTTCCTCGAAAGTCCCATTTCCAATAACAACTACACAAAACAAGTTCCTTTTTACCACAGAGCTTACTATTAGCTGGATCTATGCCAGAGCGACAAATGCACATATGTGTTCGAGATGTGCAAGTTTCAGTACTGGATATCTAGGTGTCATACAGTATTATGTCATGAAGGCTGTATGTGGGTACTACTTTAATTTACTACCAATTTCTTACTTAACAAACTGTTTGGGCTCAAGTTAAGTATTGTATTCATTTGTCTCAGTCATTTAAGAATAGGAAATCCATGCCTTTAAAAAAACTAGCAGGGGGCCTCCGAGTGGCACAGTGGTAAAGTGCTCGCCCTATCGTCCGGAGATCGCTGGTTCGATTCCCTGGTTGATGCTGTTACCTCTCTCAGCCGGAGGTCTAGAGAGAGCTAATTGGCCGAGCTCTCTCAGGGGGGAGGGATGAGAGGTTTGTGAGAGGTTTATGCTCCCACATTAATCACGGCTCTACAGCCAATCAGGGGAGTCTGTGAGCTCGCGCACGCGGAAGGAGCGGCTAGCGCTTTCCTCCGAGTGTGTTACTCTGCCCCTAACGATGCGTGAGCAAGCAGTTTGAAAAGATGCAGTCGGCTGACGTCACGCGGTTCGGAGGAAACACGTGATAGTCTTCGGCCCTCCCAGCTGAGTGGTAGTAGTAGCCTTAATATGAGAGCCCCATAGAGACGGGGAGGAATTGGCCACGACTAAATTAGGGATAAAATCAGGAAAAAAAATAATAAAATAAAATAATTTAACTAGCAAAACAAACTAAAATTGAGTGTTGTTTATCCCACAAAACAAAATTATATAGGATGTAATATGTGACAGCAATTTTCCAAATACAATCCTAGCAGAATTGACATGCTGCTTGTCAGATACAACTGTGATTGCATTGCGTATTTATACAACAGTGTGTCTGTGATATTTTTGCAGTATTTATTTCCCTCCAAACTATTTGAGATACTGAGATCACTTTCATTTCTTGCCAACTTATTTTCCATTATAAGTACTTGACAGCTCATTTTTAGTTACAGCTACAAGCACACGTGGTCGATGTATGGCAGATTTCTTGAATCTGTAAATGATGAATGAGCATCACAATGACTCAGATATCAGACTATTATTTTGGATGAAATATTGATTTAGAGGCTGAGATAGAAGACACAGTAGAACTTAATAGTCCAAAAATCAGCAGACCAATTTTGACATGCATTGAATAATTATTGATGGATTATGATGAATCAGTCTCCCTTTTTCAAATGGTAAAACTACTATCTATAAAACACGACAAAATTAATTTAGTTTTATCTTGCTTGGTCTTCTGATTAGTGGGATTAAGAAGATCCAAACAAAATTTTAAATGTTTCCTATAAAAATCGATGACCAGCAAATAATCATCTAACTTTTCCTTGCAGATTTAAACAAATGTCATTACAATACATAACTTGCTAACCTGAAAGGACTGCTAGTAATTATCTTTGTAATAAATTTAAAGCAATTATTATTAGAGATGACAATGGGATGTGTACTGCTGTTGAAATTGGGTCTATATAATAGTTGGCTAAAGGTATATGGTGGAATGGAGATTTTTCTTAGGCCTTGTGTTTGTTTGGTGACAGTGGTGGCTCAGGCTGTTCAGGCTTTGGGTTTACTAATTGGAGGGTTAGGAGTTCATGCCCCGGCACCACCAAGTTGCCACTTTTGGGCCCTTAAACCTATGCCCATACAGAATCACTCTGCCAATGCTAGTCCCAAAGGCTGGATGAGAAAGGAGGAGAGCTGGCCGCCAGAAAAACACCACTGCTATACTGTAAACACAACAACACACCCTCTTGCCTGATGTGCTCAAAAGGAACAAAAAAGTGTTAAGTTTGTTGTTTGCTGTCATTGGTGATTAGGAAGAATTAAGGTCATTACAAATGAGGCATATTGAGAACCCATTCCTATTTAAAAATTATTCTGCTATAGGATCCAAACAATTAAGAGCCTTCAAAAGTTCTTCAAGGGTTTTGTAATAGAGGCTTCCTATAGAGGTACAAAGTAATACTCCCTTAATGGGACAATATTTAACCTTTTCCGAGAAAACTATACTGTATGTTTAATTACAATTTCGTTTAAATATCATTACTTAAAAAAAATCTGAAACATCAGAATGAATTTAATCAATGTAATACCCTCAACTGATCTTTAAATAGGTATAGCACTGCTACTTCATCCAATAAAAGCAACCAAAATCATATTACGGTTTAGTATTTGTTTGGTTGGAAGGCCCCATTTGCTCACCATTGCACCTGTCGTATAGAGCAAAGGGAGCACTGCCAGACAACTTTCTGCATCCAGCAGCATCAAATATTATATTATTAATGCAGCCTGTCATACATGCTTTGTTAAAGTAAATAATATATATGCTAAATGGCACCCAGGGTATGGGAGAACTCCCTGCCTATGGCAACAGATACTAAACCAGTACAATTAGCAATTTAAATGACTCATACTGAGCTGCCTAGAAAAGGCACACAGGAGAAAAATAATACTGAGCACCCTTTTCTGAATGCCCTGTGTGTTTTCCTCACAACACCACGCAATGACATACAGAAACACATTCTCTCTGCTCATATTTTAATTTATTGTTTCTGCATAAGCAGAATTCACACAGAAATGTTATGTTTCCCCTTTCATACCAAAGCAAGGTGGAAAACTGTCACTGATACTATGAATCCTAGTTCTTTTTCAATAAACGACCAACAGTTATGTTTGTGTTGTTTGCTTTGTGAAGTGGTCCAAAGGCCATTCATTTTTCATATCAACATGCCTGATGTGTGTTCCAATTTTTTTTTTATGGATTTAAATCTATTCATTAAAAAAAAATGAAAAGATACTGCATGTGTGTGGTCTACTTATCGATTTATGATTATAGTAGAGAATTCATGTACAGTCAGAGTTAACCAAAGATACTGAAGCTTTTTTGCGTGTTATTTTAGCTTTTACTTGGGTTATAATCTACAGTATGTAACAAGAATTGTATTAGTGATTTGGTAAACCTTTAATTCCCTCAGTACGAAAATGTGATAAGCAAAGATTATACATGTGATCATTGTGGAAAAATGTCTCAAGGCCAAATCTTTTTCCAGACAAAGGTACTTTGCAGTGACTCTTTTCCCCATTTCTACAAGTAATTCAGCTATAGGGCTGCATGTATAACAGGATTAAGACAATCTGTGCCCGAGCCTGGTAATCAAATCCCACTCCTCCACACTGCAATGGAAATGTCTTGCCATCACCCTTTTCATTTTCTAACTATTTTATGCATTACCCATTTCTTGCATGTTTACCCTCCTCCCCCTTTTCCCCCTACTCATTCTGTGAGCAAAGACCACACAGGCAAATTTAATCAGACAGTCAGACTATCAGCATTAAATAAAATCTTATTGAACACTTGGGATAAAGGACCAGTCTCTCAGACAAATATAAGGTCTACTCCTGGATTTGCTCTTGCATGCAATAAGACTGCATATTTGAGCAGTTTTATATAGAAAGTAACTGTAACACATACTGTGTGAGTTGATTAATAATCTTTTTTTTTGTGTTGTAGTGCCAGTGTATGGTGCTATCAGTCAGCTTAATGAACTGTATTCTTTTCAATTTTGTAAAAGAAGCTTTATCCAGACTATTTATCAGCATGTATTTAAGAATGACACGTGCAGTAGTACACAATTATGCTTTTATAAATCTACAATGCTTCAAATAATCTCTAATTCATGATTGAACGCATTATTATCATAATTTAACTCTGATTATATCAAAATCATCATTGAATGTATTATTACCATAATCTGATTCTGTTTTAAAAGCAATGAGGCATCTTATTATAGAAATTGACAAAAGTTATATAATGCAATAGTAAAATTTTTGTTGTACTTTTTCATTTGTGTATTCAGTAACATACCCATAGGAGTACCAACACCGTAGGATTTGGAGTCGATCAGGCCGCCTATCTGTGTGAGATTGCAGTTGCGCTGAGTGACGTATTCGATTGTGGTGGACTCCATGAGGAAGGCATAATCGGAGGTAAGCACCCGTTGAATACCCTCCTCCACACTCTTCACCATGACTGAATGCCTGCGACTGCTCATGAACTCCCACATCTTGTCGTATGTGGAGATCTTTGTTTTCTGGAAAGGAGATTTCAGAAAAACATTAGGCAAATTACAGGTCATTATGGAACAGTGAGAAATGATGGTTCTTAGAGGGCTGCTGATCTTCACAATAGGTTACTATTGTGTGAAATACTGTGAGAAATCCATTATTGGAAACATTTTCATTTACATGTAGACTGGCTTCACAGGGGAGTGATACTGAATACACTGATACTTAATACATTTTGTAGCATGCTGAGTGTGCTCCTTACAATTCAACAATGCACACTCTGAGCCCAGATACACGACTGGGATGCTATAAGTAATATTTAATAATAATACTGTATATGGCAACTTGGCTACATTATCAATAACATATCTACATCGATTTATCCCTCCATGTATACAAGTAATGCAATATGTTATCTATATGAATAGTACTGTATGAAAATATATCTTTCATTTACTTGTAAAATAGAAATAATGAAGGCTCTATTTCTATTTTAGTTGATACATAACATGTTGGTTTTTAGACCAGCAGGTTGCTAATTTGTTTGGTTATAAGCCATTTTTCTTTTTTGTTCTCAGATAATATTTTGTGTTACTTTTCATTTCAGAAATAAACACACAGGTATGGTCATGAATAGATCAGCATGGGTGATATTCAAAATCTGATGGTGCAGTGAGATTTCTGAGCCAGTTGTCGGGTTCTAGTTCTGTCTTAGCAAAAATACAATGCAAAAACAATATTTTCTTGCCTACAGCACATTTTTTGCACAAGTCTTGCAATTCTGACAGCCCAGCCTTTTGGATGTGCAAAGTTTATTTTGTCCCACAAATCACATTAAAAAAGTACTATTTTCACTGGTAAATAAATACAGCTAACTAACCTTAACGAATGAAAATAACTGATTAAGCTTATCGGTCATTACATGTTTTAAGATTCTTATACATATTGAAAGAATTCAGACACAGACTTGGCGGATATATCTGTCAAGTCATTAATATTCACATATTTGTTTAAAACCTTTTTTAAAACCTAATGATAAATGAAATCACCCAAACAAGCCTAGTCAAAAGTTTAGATACTGTATCCTTGAATGTGAGTTGGCCACATTATAAACACACAAGTTGACACACACCGATTTAAAAGCCTATTAAAGGGACTTTTCCACACCTGTGACTCAGTGTAATTGCAATTAGTGTCTGTGCATAAATACTCAGTGAGTTTCTCAGCTCATGAGGTAAAGCATTGACTTGGCTGGATACTGCACCATGGGGAAGACAAAAGAACTGCATAATAAGGTAGGTAAACTTTATAAAGCAGTAAAATGTTATAAAAAATATAAAAAATAAACTTGAAATGCCAGTCATTACTGTTCAAACTCTGATAAAAAAAAAAGATGGAAAATAAGAGGTTCTGTTGAAACTAAGCTACGGTCAAGTAGACCAAGAAAGATTTCACCCACTATTGGCAGAAAAAATATTTGGGATGCAAAAAAAAAAAAAAAGAACATGGAGAGAAGTGCAGGCTGCTCTAGAAAAAATGGTGGTGGTGTTTCAAGGAGCACAATAAGGAGGTACTTTAACACAAATGACCTGCATGCTCAAGTTGCCAAGAGAAAGCTGTTACTGCACCCATAACACTGCATGTTATCACTGGAGCTAAAGGTGGCAATACAAGATAAAGTCTGCAAACTTTAGAACAATGATTATTTCCTAATTTCCTTTATTTTACTGTAGTTTTGTTTGATAATTGTGCTATTCTGTTATACCCTACATTGTGCGCTGTGAATACTTGTTGAGTGCACAGTATTATACAGTATAATGTGTGTGTGTGTGTGTGTGTGTGTCAGCCAATCAATCAGTTTATCCAAGTTATGATCCATATGTTTTCCAACCGATCTTGGGGATCATTAAAGCTAATTCACACCAAACACATTACTGAAGCATATTTCAATTGTGTGTCTCACAGAACAGATGTGCTTCTATTTTAACCAATGTTTAAATCCATGCCAGCTCCAAGGGACGAAACTTACTTATGTAAAACTGCAGCCCCATCTGTTCTGTTTATTCCTTTGTTATATTTTCTGTGCATACACAGTGGGGCAAAGAAGTATTTGGTCAGCCACCAATTGTGCAAGTTTTCCCACTTTTAAATAATAAGAGAGGCCTGTAATTTTTATCATAGGTATACCTCAACTATGAGAGACAAAATAAGATTTTTTTTTTTTATTAGGATTGTAACATTGTAGGATTTTTAAAGATTTATTTGGTAAATTCCTTCGTAAAATAATTATTTGGTCACCTACAAATAAGCAAGATTTCTGGCTCTCACAGACCTGTAACTTCTTCTTTAAGAGGATCTTCTGTCCTCCACTCATTACCTGTATTAATGGCATCTGTTATCAGTATAAAAGGCACCTGTCCAGAACCTCAAACAGTCACACTCAAAACTCCACTACGGCCAAGACCAAAGAGCTGTCAAAGGACACCAGAAAAAAAAAAAAATTGTAGACCTGCACCAGGCTGGGAAGACTGTATCTTCAATAGGTAAGCAGCTTGGTGTGAAGAAATCAACTGTGGGAGCAATTATTAGAAAATGGAAGACATACAAGACCACTGATAATCTCCCTCGATCTGGGGCTCCACGAAAAAGCTCACCCGTTGGGTCAAAATAATCATAAGAACTGTGAGCAAAAATCCCATAACCTCACAGGGGGGACCTAGTGGATGACCTGCAGAGAGCTGGGACCAAAGTCACAAAGGCTACCATCAGTAACACACTGCGCCGCCAGGGACTCAAATCCTGCAGTGCCAGATGTGTCCCCCTGCTTATGCCAGTACATGTATATGTCCAGGCCCATCTGAAGTTTGCTAGAGTTCATTTGGATAATTCAGAAGAGGTTCGAGAGAATGTCATATATTCAGATGAAACTAAAATAAAACCTTTTGGTAAAAAGTGAACTTGTCATGTTTGAAGGAGAAAAAATGCTAAGTTGCATCTGAAGAACACCATACCTACTGTAAAGCATAGGGGTGGCAACATCATGCTTTGGGGCTGATGAAACCTGGCTGGCTCTTTCAGTATGAAGAAGTGGCTTCGTAAAAAGCATTTTAAGGTCCTGAAGTGGCCTAGCCTGTCTCCAGATCTCAACCCCATAAAAATTTTTTGGAGGGAGTTGAAAGTCCATGTCGCCCTGCACAGCCCAAAAACATCAACAGGAATGGGCCAAAATACCAGCAACAGTGTGTAAAAACCTTGTGAAGAATTACAGAAAATGTTTTACCTCTGTCATTGCCAACAAAGGGTATATAAGATAGTATTGAGATGAAATTTTGTTATTGACCAAATACTTATTTTCCACCATAATTGGCAAATACATTTTTTAAAAATCCTACAATGTGATTTTCTGGATTTGTTTTCTTATTTTGTCTCTCATAGTTGAGGTATACCTATGATGAAAACTACAGGCCTCTTTCATCTTTTTAACTTGGAGAACTTGCACAATTGGTGGTTGACTAAATACTTTTTTGCCCCACTGTATTTAGTGCATATCTCTCCCTATCTTTCACGCGTGCGCTTTTAAACTAGTTTTTTACGCATTCTTTAACTCATTTTTGCAAGCTAAAACTCACTTTTGTGCGATTAGGCTAATTTATGTGTGAAACTTTGAAAGTTACACTTGCTCGGACTGCAGCAACGTTAGAACACTGCCACAATTCCATCCAACCAGAGACTAAAGTAGAGGCAATACCAGCCAATCAAAAACTAGAGGTGGACACATTCTCTGTTTCTGGATTGGCTCTGGAAATTACCGGCTGGAAGCTGCATCATTGTGTACGTTAGTTCCTGTCATTATTATTCCAGGGGTAGCTCAGTGGGTAAGGCATTGGACTACGGTTCGGAAGATCCCAGGTTCGAACCCCACAACCACTAAGTTGCCACTGTTGGGCCCTTGAGCGAGGCCCTTAACCCTCAACTGCTCAGATAAAAATGTAAGTCGCTCTGGATAAGAGCGTCTGACAAATGCCCAAATGTAAATTATTCTATTTTCTTCAGCATACAGTAAGATGTATTTTATGGTTTTTGTTAGGTAGTTTGAAATTAAGTACATAGTTTAAACTGTAGTGTATGTTCTAGTGTGTTATTGCTTAATCTTATGTACTTCATCCTTAGTGTAATTCTCTGTAGCTCTCGCCCTCTTGTTAGAGTCTCTGTGTAACAGCTAGAATTAACAAATTAACAGTAGTAATATATTTAAATAGCTAATGCTGTTAATGTGTGCCTAGTCATTTAATTAATGAATCACAAAAACACAACAATAATTGTATAATTCTAAATAAGTTCTAAATGGAATTGTATGTACAGTAGAAGCAAAATCACAATTTATGCAAAATATTTTTCATATCTTAAATCATGCAAATATCAGACTACAAAAAAGATAAAAAATGCGTTATAGGGCGTTTTGCATGTGGACAAATATATATTTAAAATGTAGTTTATGTGGACGGAATTACTTTTAAAAACAAAGAAAAAAAACTGTTTTTAAAAACACCTGGCTATGTGTGGACATGGCCTTAGCCTGGCAACAACCTACAAAACCCATCACATGACTAATTACATCCAGCCAATCATACTGTAGTGGTTCTAATAACCCTCAGCTGTTCTCAATCAACTACACACACACACACATACACTCTCTTTCGCTTGATCTGGTCACTTATTCAGTCTTGTTTTTTTTGTTATTAATGTTATTATTTCCACAGAGCTGTTTTTGGTTTGTTTGAATTCCTATTTCTGCCTCATTTACATCACTCGATTATCTTCCTGTTTAGTGATGCAGAATCCTCATCTGCCCCTTTGATTTTTCTGCCTTGATGTAGTCGGTAAACTCTGGCCTGTATTTGCTTTTACAGTAGCTGTGTGCTTTAAGATATCGAAAAAATGTACTTGAACTTGGTTTCCCAGGAAGAAGCATAAATATTTCCTATGAAAGATTTCCTGTAAAAAATAATCTACTGTGCCAGTTAATGTTGTTATAGTTCAGCAAAATAAACCGCCCTTTTGAAAACAACAGTTTTATTCTCCCTCAAAAACCATACTGAAGGCATTTGAAACCTAATTAAGTCACATCTTCAAGGTCCCTCCTGCCATTATTGTGTGTAATGACTTCTTGTGGTGGGTCGATATTTTAGATCAACTGGGTGATTTTCAGAGTGCCTATCAGAATCCTTTTGGAGTCATCCTTGACAAATCAGCTGATTGAGCATGCAGAATATAGAGTGCTGATAAGGCAGAACAACTAGGCTAAGGTAGAGAGAGCACATATAAGAGGGAAGACAGTAGAAAGGAATTTACTTTCAGCAAAAATCTTGTGCAGTTTGGCCAATAGTTAAAACTTGATCGCAAAAGAATCAAAATGTATTTTTTTTCATGGCTGATGTAACACTCCTGATTTAATTTGACACTCTTGTAATACAGTTAGAATGTTGAGTGAGTCTGTGTGATAACTATGTTGGTCAGGCTGACTTGCCCTAAAAAAAACATAAGCACAAAACCTGGATGTTTCAAATTATTTTCTATTCTCAACCTCACTCTGAATCTCCCCAAATGAGTTTATAATGTTTTGCTTATCATATGCAGATTGCGTCATTTTGATGTAGAACATAACAGGTTTAGATTACTGTATATCAATGCATCTTATTGCTTTTGTCTATTGTTTTACTCTTCAATGCATACAAATTCTTCATCTAAAAGATACTGTGTGTACTATTGTTTTTAATGATATTGAATAGCACCATCATCACCTCATTACAGATGTTTAAATGGGTTGAAATTTGATGCTTGATGCTACATCCAATTCAGCCTAAGCATGAACCGGAGCACATTTAACACCACTCACTCACTGACTCACTCACTCGGCCGAAGCCACTACCCCAAACACCCTTCCCCAACAGGGTAAACACATAGTAACCCCCGCAAGGCATGCTGGTCGTCAGGCGCCGCCCCGCCCACGCCACAGTGCTCCCACCCGAGCTGTAACCGTCCCCGGTCACCATGACGAACTCCGTCTCAGAGGCGTGAAGGCGGCTGGCGTTGGGAATGCCGGAGTCCTTTGGCGGGGGAGGGATGAGGGCAACCATTGTCCTGAGGCGGTCCGGCCTCCACAGAGTTCGATGTTTCATCGGCGTGCGGCTGGTAAGGCGCAAGATGGTCCCAGTGGAGCACAACTCGTGCCCGACCCGCCAACCGCACCCTGTAGATGACATCGGAGAGCCGAGCAATTACCGTACAGGGGCCCACCCAGTGGGACATAAGCTTGGCTGAGAGCCCCCTCTTCTTTCCGGAGAAACACACACACACCTGCTATCCAATAGCAAAATCACGCCCCAGGCTGTGAATGTCCACGCCCATATGCTTTATAGGTGCCCCCACCCGAAAGTCCTGCAGCGACGTCCGCGAGCGCTAGGTGGGGCCCTTCTTCTGCTTGGCGATGAGTGGATCATGGTCCAGCTGTGACACCGGCGAAGCAACTACGGGTGACGCAGGACCTCGGCTGCACGCTGGCTCGGACGGCTGATCACCGCCGGAGAGCCTGGAGGACTGCACGGGGAGAATGCTCAGAGTCAAGGGTTTTACGTCGCCACGGTGCTCCACTCGCTCGCAGTACCGACCACACGCTTTGCTGCCCAGTCGTCCCCCAGGTGTGTGCTACTAATCTGTCCGGCTGTGGTTTGGGTCTAAGCAACCTGGCTACCCTAAAGTTACCACGCAGAGTTCCATTAGCCAAATTCAGCACCGCACCCTATCTTTCCAAAATGTCCAACCCAAACTGCAAACTGCAATCCTCCTCGACATTCCCCACAAAGAACTCGTGTGAATAAGTTTGCTCACTTATTTTAACTCAGACTGTGCGTCTGTGTGACACGCCCGTACCTTCACGTAGCCTCCAGTAATGGTGCGGATGTTGAAGGCGGGATCAGGCAGTCTGCAAACGTGCTCGCCCTGTCCGAGTAATCCAGAGCGGAGCAGCAAAACAGTGGAGCTGGTGTCCACGAAAGCCCGCAGCAAGATGCCGTCCAGCACACGGTTGACGTAAATCCCAGCACGGCTTCCCAAACGTCCCCCCGGCACTAGTTTAGCAGCTGCTGGAGTACGCTGTCCATCAGGCCTGAAGACGTTGCAGCGGTAGTCCTGAGGTTCCGTGCCTCGGCATCGCCGCGAAACCTCTGAGACGTGCTCGTTGCCTATCTGCGACGGGTAGCCCTGTCCCCGGCTAGGTTCACCTACCGAGCGCCACAGAGCTGCGGGCGGCCGCTCGGCTCTTTCGCCGTGATGTTCCGCCATTATGGGCGCAGCTGCAGGTTGCTTCACTAGCTGACGGCACACAGAGCTGTAGCTTGCTCCGGTGCTTGCGCTGCATCGGCCTCCGCCCCGAGATCCAGTGCCAGGATTTTTGTCTCGCCGCTCAGCTTAGGTTGCTGTGGTGTGCTCGCGCTAGCTCCGTCGGGAAAGAGCTTTTTCTTCCCGAGCAGTCGCTCCACTACTCGGCGGCCTGCTTGGATTTTTAGTAGGTCCTCCGTAGTGCGCTCCAACTCGTTATTCTCCATCCCACTTCTGACACCAATGTATCATTTTACCACCGGAAAGGATGTTGGAGAGACGAGTGAGCTTAATTGCTGCCCAATGCAATGGCTCTGAGTACTTTATTTTGTACACAGCATGTATAGCATGAGCAGCACATTCACACGAGAACCTACATCCAATTCAGCCTAAGCATAAACACATCACACACACACACACACACACACACACACACAAACAGGGCTGAAGCCACTACCCCAAACACCCTTCCCCAACAGGGTGAACACATAGTAACCCCCGCAAGGCATGCTGGTCGTCAGCCGCCGCCCTGCCCACGCCACAATATATATATATATATATATATATATATATATATATATATATATATATATATATTCACAGATGTGAAGCAGTTCTATATATATATATATATATATATATATATATATATATATATATATAGAACTGCTTCACATCTGTGAAAATGGTACTACATGTCACAATTCCTTTGCATTTCTTGGTTTTGCCTCAGAAACAGCATTTTTAATGTCAGCCCACAAGTTTTCTAGGTCTGGGGATTGGGCTGGCTCCATAACGTTATTCTTGGTCTGGAACCAAGATGCTGCTTGCTTACTAGTGTGTTCAGGGTCATTGTCTTGTTGAAACACGCATTTCAAGGGCATTTCCTCTGCAGCATATGGCAATGTGACATCTTTAAGTATTCTGATGTACTCAAATTGATCCATGATCCCTGAAATGTGATGAATAGGCCCATAGTATGAGACGCATCCCTATATCATGATACTTGTGCCTCCATGCTTCTCTGACTTCACAGTGTACTCTGGCTTAAATTCAGTGTTTGGGGGTCGTCTGACAAACTGTCTGCGTCGCCTAGACCTCAAAAGGACAATCTTGCTTTAATCAGTCCACAAAATACTGCACCATTTCTCTTTAGGCCAGTCAATGTGTTCTTTGACAAACTGCAATCTCTTCAGCACATATCTTATTTTTTCAAGAATGGGACTTTGCGGGGGCTTCTTGCTGATAGCTTGACTTCAAATAGTCGTCTTCTAATAGTAACAGTACTAACAGGTAACTTAAGATGTTCTTTGAGTAATTTTTGTTATTCTTCGATCCATTTGAATGGTAGTTTTCCGTTTTCTTCCACGACTTTCTGGTTTTGGTCTCCACTTTTAAAGCTTAAAAATGATTTTGTATAATTTTAGCGGAGCAGCCTATCATTTTCTGCACTCTTTGTATGTTTTTTCCATCTCTAAGCAACTTTTGAGTCAAAGTTCTTCTTAACAATGTCTGGACCATTTTACACTGATTTTCAGAGAGAAATACACAGGACAACCGTTTCTGCATTTATCCTTAAATAAGGAGAACTTGTTTGACCCCTGTTTTTTACATAATAATTTACCTCTCTAACTGAACTCCACAATCCTTTTTTTTCAACAGACTAATATTTGTTTTTCTTCACTTACATTAAACTGATAATACATTTAGCACATTTTTCTTTATGTTGTGATTCAGAATAGTGTCCAATGCATTTATGTGATTTAAAATAAAAAGTTATTATATGGATATGGAGCTTTACAAACTTTTTTCAACACCACTGTATTTCTATGTTCTTCTCAAAAAAAAAATTCTACTTTAGCATGTACACCAATTTTTGCATGTAAAATCATTACTAGTTTTTTTCATCTAGTTGCTTACACATTGCATTGCTTTTTATATTTAAAGAACATCCACTTATTCAAGGAATTAGGCAATAAACCTACAGTATTAAATAAGTATTGTGTTTTATGCTGCATATGTTGCTTGGAACCTTTCATAATAAATTCTTATAAAACATTAATAAGATATAATGTATTTCTGTTTATTATAAAGTTACCTGAAGATCTCCAACCACACACAATGCAAGAGAAACTTCAAGAATCCCCAAGACATGAGATGATAAACACTCTGTCTCCTCACTTCTATAATAATCAACTCAATCTTCTTCATTATCTTTCTACTTAGCTCTCTCTCTCTCTCCAGCACAGTTCAATTTTCAGCTTTGATGCAGATTTTTTTTTTTTCATGTGAGCTCCGAGGGTGAGGTCTGATTATAAGTGATTTTTCTAATCTTTTGATCGTGTTCAAGTGGCCACAGATTGGTAGAGCACATACTTCCATATCAGATCTAAGCCTTTGATTAATTTGATACATGCCACAATCAGAAATGTAACATTCAGAAAACAATGGTGTCTACCACATTTCACTGATTTCAAGGAAAAGCAAGATATATATATATATATATATATATATATATATATATATATATATATATATATATATATATATATTTTTAAACTCCAGATCATCAAATAAAAATTATCTGAACTAATCTGATTTATGAATACACCCTAAATACAGGGAGGCCAGAGTCTCAGTTTTTATGCTAACCTGAGCTTGTTTTAAAACAGGTACAGTATAAAGCTGAAAGAAAGCAAGGCTTTGGTTGGAGATGTGTTAAACTGGATTAAAAGGCTTTAAAATAATTCGTTGCCACCCATCTCCCTTTTTCACAGCAAATAGTCAAAATTAAATCTATTGTATTTCTCAAAAAAAAGTGCCATAGTAATATCCCCATTCTAATCAGCTAAATTTGCTCCCAAACCTACAGCAATGCAAATTTGTTAAGGCTCTGGGCTTATTACAGCCTCTTTTTGGCTTGGTGTAAATTCTGTCATGTTTGTTGGCGTATGTTAAAACATTTCAGTGTTGATCGGTATCAATTCTTAAGCGCCATTATCAATTTGCTATTGATTTTTAAGCATTGGTATCGCCTCCTTATTTGTTTGCATTCAGCACTTAGCCACCAAAAATTGTCATATTACTGTAAATGTAGATATAAGTAATGAAAAAATTTATATGAAGAAGAAAAAAGTAGTATTATAAAGAAAAATATTGATAAACCTCGATTACAAGATATTTTACATGTTGAAGTCTGATGCCAAAAATGGTTTAATCTAAAATCTGTGACTTAATAATTTCTGTTAATTTCATTATAAAATCTAATAACAACTTTGCTACAATTTTTATTCCTAAAATATGTGGTTTTTACATTACATTTTATTTAAAACTTTGGAAAACATGAGTTATTTTAGAAATTGTAATATCATCATAATATTTATACATCAAATTTCATAAAATTCTGTTTACAATAAAAGCACATTGTACAACCAACATTTATATTTACAATAAGCAACACATTGTATATCACAAAAATACAGTCAACGGCATTCACCATAACACATCTTGCCTACAGTATATATTCTGTAGTTGGTCATAAGCTTACAGTACATGCTCTGTACAGTAGGTCCACGTCTACTATAAGTACTCATGGCGAAACTGTTATCACCAAGGATGAAAAAAGCATGTGCTTGTCATCACTGGTCATAGGTTCTGGTGGAGGAAAGTTGATAGTACCATCCTCTATACACTCCTTCAGCTCACTGTCATTATATATCTGGCCATCTGGCATATGTCCCACTCCTTCAATGTCTATAGGTCAGCATCTATTCGTTAACAGAATAATATAAGGTTGTAATTTTGCTTTATGTCGGTAGCATCGGTATGATTTCACTAACAACTATTGAGGACTCTGTTTAACATTGTTAAATTCCTTAAAGGCTCCCTACTGAAACACTTCGATATTGTCTCATGTCAAAATTCGCTGTAAAGTCATCTTCATGTCCTAACGAATCTGTTTAAATTGTTATTGTCTCAGTGTGTGCTACGCTTGAAAAATTAACCGAATTGGTACTGACCGCAATAACTTTGGAGCTGATTTTAAATCGTAGACGAGAGGACCTGCTGCCAATAACCTGGTGCCAGAAACCACAGCATAAACTGAGCTATCAGGGGGGAAAAGCCTTGGTAAGAGAGGTAAAGAAGGACCCTGAGATCACTTTGGCTGAGCTTAAGAGATGCAGTCAGGAAATTGGAGAAGGTTGTAGAAAGTCGAAGATCATTGCAGCCCTCCACCAGTCGGGGCTTTATGGCAGAGTGGCCTGACGGAAGCCTCTCCTCAGTGCAAGACACATTAAAAAACACCTGAAGGACTCCAAGATGGTGAGAAACAAGATTTTCTGGTCTGATGAGACCAAGATAGAACAGGCCTCAATTCTAAGCGGAATGTGTGGAGAAAAACAGGCACTGCTCATCACCTGTCCAATACAGTCCCAACAGGGAAGCATGGTGGTGGCAGCATCTTGCTGTGGGGGTGTTTCTCAGCTGCAGGGACAGGACGACTGGTTGCAATCGAGGGAAAAATAAATGCGGCCAAGTATAGGGATATCCTGGACGAAAACCTTCTCCAGAGTGCTCAGGACCTCAGACTGCCTTGTTGTTTACCTTCCAACAAGACAATGACCCTAAGCACACAGCTTAAATAACAAAGGAGTGCCTTCACAACAACTCTGTGACGGTTTTTAAATGGCCCAGCCAAAGCCCTGACTTAAACCCAATTAAGCATCTTTGGAGAGACCTAAAAATGGCTGTTCACCAATGTTTACTGTCCAACCTGAAAGAACTGGAGAGGATCTTCAAGAAGGAATGGCAGAGGATTCCCAAATCCAGGTGTGAAAAACTTTTGCATCTTTCCCAAAAAGACTCATGGCTGTATTAGATCAAAAGGGTGCTTCTACTTAACTAGCAAAGGGTGTGAATACGTAGGCCCATGTGAGATTTGAATTTTTCTTTTTAATAAATCTGCAAAAATATAAACAATTCTGTGTTTTTCTGTCAATATGGGGTGCTGTGTGCATTAATGAGGAAAAAATTAACTTAAATGATTTTAGCAAATGGCTGCAATATAACAAAGAGTGAAAAAATTAAGGGGGTCTAAATACTTTCCGGACCTACTATATATATATATATATGATTAGCGTCATTGTAAATTGGTTAAATATAAAAATTATGCAATTGATTAATTTTTAAACAACATGATAATTCGTGTACCCTTTATTCTATAAAGACAATTTTAGCAACATCGAACTTCTGATTTTATTCTTTTTTTATTACCTGTCTTTGTCATCTACATTTTATTTAAAGAATTATTTATTTATTTATTTGAAATTGAAAAAAAAAAAACTTATACTGCTTTGTCATAGGATTAGAAAGTCTGTAATTAGCTCTCCAAGCCATCATTGTAAGACCTATAAGACCACAACATGCCATTATTTGTTTCTGACACCTTGATTTGCATGTGTTCAGTGAGGTAATTAGATGGACTGGGGTGCCACTACTGCTTGCTGCTTTGAGGACATTTCCTCTTGTAAATCCAATATTTTGCCATTGTCATGCTAATGGCAGTGGCAGTGATGAATGGGGACACTAAAGGACAACATGCAGTTATAACCTTTAATCAACAATAAACCATTAGGGCCTCTCAATTTAACTATACAGGCACTCCTGAGGCTTAGCAGGTGGTTGAGACACTTGAAACCAGCATAATGCATGCAGTGCTGAAAATTAAACGGCATAGAAGAGCCAATTCATAACTGAATTTGTTCATCATAGCATGGGGAGGTACAGTAGTCGGCAGTGCAACCTAATTCATTCCACTTCTTTCCAAGGCCAGAGCTGTAGTATTTGGACTCCACTTTGTTCCTGCAGTGCCTCTTGGCATTCCTGGTGGACCCCTGGTTTCAGAGGTCTGGCTGATTTTTAGATGTTAGCACAAATCTGCCATCTGACCTTGGGTTCATGATTTGGGTATTGGCAGATGGTGGATTTGGGAACAAGATTGTTGGTGCAATTAATTAAGCATTATTCATATATACAGTATATACAGTATATATACTGTATATTTCATTTCTGTCTGTTTTTTTTAGCTATTTATGATCACTGCTTCGGGTGTTCGGTTGAGCGTCAACAGATGAGGAAAGGCAGGTAATGTGTAGTGCTCTCCACATGTAGCTCTGTGGCTTTTTATGCTAAATTTATTTCTGTTCCTTTGTGGTGGCACAAAGAGAGAGACAGACTGATCTTTGCCTAAGTGAGCCAGCACATTGAGCAAAGAGCAACAGAGTGTGTGTGTGTGTGTGTGTGTGTGTGTGTGTGTGTGTTTCTGTCTGTCTGAGTGTGTACAGTATGTGTGTGTCTAAGTGTGTTCTGAAAAGCATCAGTTTGGTTCATATGAGCTAGAATAAAGAGAACTAAACTAAACAATTCTGCTTCCTGTTCCTTTATTCCCTAAACATCTCTGAAGTGTCGCAATAGCCTATAACAGTCTGTATATTTACTGTACTAATTTTGGCTATTGCTGTTGTTGCTATTTCCTATTTAAACAGCTGCAAGTTCATTATTTCAAAACAGTCATATAAGACCCCTTCAGAAACTTTGGACCATTTAAAATTAAACCTGGGAACCGTTGTTTCAATTACTGTTTATGTGCCTGTACCAGCAAGATAACGCAATGATAAACCTCTCCAAAAGCAGGGCAGGCGAAGAGTTTACCGCATTTTCTCAATGGGATCTATTAATAGTATTGGTGATGTAGGATCTGTTCCAACCTGGTAAAGAAAAGTAATATTTTGATAGTATTTTGGAACGACCTTATTTATATCGGTCCTGTTAAAATGTCCTAAAATAATGAGGGCAGTCTCTGGATGAGGGTTCTCTGGTCCATTTACAAGCTTATACCACTCATCCAGGTGGAAGATTTATTCTTCTGTAAGTAGGTTAGATGAACTCTCTGGGGAGATTGATGGTCAAGAGCAAACATCTATGGGCCGTGAGAACCTAACAATATAGCCCATAATATGCCTCTAAACTTGCTGGAATACTTCATTCTGTCTTGCTGGGAGACTAAAAACTCTCCGGGGTTGTGGGATGGCTGGGCACCCTGTGCTATAACCATGTCTTAGTAAATGCCAGAATGAGGAACCTCCTAATGTCCCTTTGGTATTTAAACCGTGAATGCAACTGGTCCACCATGCTGTCCAGTGATTGATTATTACTTAGCAGGATGCCATGCAAAGGAGGGTTATTGTTCTTCTGTCTGGTTCTGTATAGAGCCCGGCACCCGAACACCTCTATTCATTTTCCCCTGCTATGCAATTAAACAAAGGATCAAGGGCAGTGTGTCATGTGTGATGTCAGATGTCAGCCTAAAGTCCAAACTGGCTAATAAATGCAAAATGGGTCTAAAATGTAGCTCCTGTGACGCATGTGTGTATCAAACATGCCAAATTTTGGCATATATAACCTCGGTCATCTTTTTATCTCTTTAGGACGGCATTGTGATTACCAGCAAAATAAGGAAGTGTTTAACTTACCGATATGGCTAAGTTTCAAGCGAGATGTGTCTCTCCGTGTTATAAATCCATCCCGGAGGGGCGATCTCCACACTTACTGTCTCGATTAAGGTGCTTTGCGTGCGGCTCGCATTCTTTGCAGAGAAGCTACGGCGCATTCCTGGGGCTTAAAACGACGTGCATCCGACAGAGCTGCGAGAGACGGATTTTCCTCCTTTCTTTCGCATTCTCATCGGATCTAGTAATTCCTCCGTCCACTTCTCAAGCGCGCCCTGGCGCATCTTGTGAAATGGGCACCACCAGGCTAAGCTGGTGAGCTGGCTAAGAGACTTGAGCACTGGCGGAGCTCTGAAAGATAGACAGGCATCAAGGATAAGGATCGTGCATTCCTCCTTGATGCCCCCATTTCGCCATCCGGCCTGTTTGGCGACGTTGTTAACTCGGTCGCCACTAGGTTCATGAGGCAAAGTGCTCTTGAGTCTGGACTGTCGGCCACCCAGTCTCGACCGGGTCTGACTCTCGCCAGGCGTGAAGCACACAAGGAGAGTGTTTTGAGCCGGACACCCCCTCGTAAAGATTGGGGTGCGGCGCAACCCGCCTCAAAGAAGTCAGATTGTCAGTATGTCTTCTTCACAAAGAAGTCCTAAGGCTCATGTGCCCAGGACCATGGGGGTGGCCCCCCAATGGGGAGAGGCTCGTAGAATTCCTTTCTACGAAGTGAAGTGTTCTCCCTGGCACCCCCAGGAGGTCGATGTTCATGCTCCACCACCACGGGTGTTTCGGGCATCACCAGTCTCCGATAAAGTGTTAGCTCTTCGGTTTTTCCGTGCCTGAACATCTGACATCCACCCCAACCCCCCCCGGTTATCCAAGCCACCAAGACTTTTGCCCCTTTCGGAGAAACTGGCAGCGTGGAAGCTACTGCCAAGTATATCTCCTTGGGTACTAAGCACTGTAGAAGGATTTAGTCTCACATCACCCTCCGCATTTCAACGGCGTGGTCTCCACTTCCGTGAAACCGGAAAGGGTGCATCTGCTGACAGAAGTTGCTGGGAAAAGGGGCCATAGAACATGTTCCCCTACCAGAAAAAGAGTAGGGCTACTACAGTCGGTATTCCCTGGTTCCCAAGAGGAACGGGGGGCTGCGTCCAATTTTCAGATTTTCACGGGCTGAACCGCAATCTAAAAGTAAATAAATTCAGCTTCAAAATGTTGACTGTCAAAGTAATTGTTCTCAAATCCTACCAAGCGATTGATTTGTGACAATCGATGTGAAGGACGCATACTTTCATATAGAAATATTGCCACAACACAGGAGGTTCCTGAGGTTCGCTTTCGGGGGCGAAGCTTACCAGTATCGGGTCCTTCCATTTGGTCTAGCTCTCTCACCCGCATGACTGGCTGGCCCAGTCTCAGTAGCTACCGCTTTGACATCAGGATGTCGTCCTAGCCCATCTTGGTTTCTTAGGATTGAGACCCAACGTAGAGGACAACTTATTTGGGTGTCACATGGGATTCGATCGTAAGGCGGGCACAGCTGTCTCCCGCTCGTGTCGAATCCATTCTCAACACCTTCAAGGAAATCAAGCTAGACCAGAACGTGACTGTTCATCACTTTCAGAGATCTTTAGCTCTCATGGCAGCTGCATCCACGGTGATACCTTTGGGCCTTCTGCACATGAGAGCATCTCAGTTGTGGCTAAGAACCAGGGGATTTCACTAGAGGGCCAATTGCCAATAAGGGTTACGCGCCGGGGCTTCGTACCTTTTCTATGTGGTTCAGACCCCAGTTTCTGACTCTGGGTCCCACTCTAAGTCCGTCTTGTCATCACAGGATGCTAACAACAGACGCTTCCATTACGGGCTGGGGTGCGGTCTTAGCCTCCAGCAGTTGAGAGGCTACAATGTCTTAGTGCGGGTGGACAACACTAGGGTAGTCTCATATATTAATCACCAGGGCGGACTGTGCTCGCGCCGCTTGAATTAACCAGCGCACCACGTTCTGCTTTGGGCACAGGTTCCTGTCCCTCACAGCGATTTACATTCCAGGGCAGATGTACTGTTCAGTCAAGCTGTGACATACAGGAAATGGAAACCCCACCCCGAAGTAGTCAGTCAATCTGGAAGAGATTTCATGTAGCAGAGGTGGACCTCTTTGCCTCGCAAGAAACAGCAAATGTCCCCTTTTAGGTAGACCCAGTCCACTGCCTAATTGTTTCAGTGCTGGAGTTTCTGCAGGAAAAGTTGTCCTCAGGCATGTGCCCTAGTACTCTCAGGACGTACGTAGCTGCTATTCCAGCCTGCCACGTTCTGATTGATGGGGTTACTGTGGGAAAACATGCTGTAACCCTGTTTCCTGAAAAGGCGGGACCAAGATGCTGCGCTCCAATGCCGCACTGCCTGTGTGACTGGACGTCCTTCAGACAAAATTTATCTGAGGAATGTTTCTGTTTCACTCCTATTTATAACCTGCACGTGCACTTCATCAGATGATGTCACCTGACGGAGGTTATATATGCCAAAATTTGGCGTGTTTAATAGACACATGCTTCACAACCGGCAACACAAAAATAAGTTTCCATCGCGTTTTCAGGGAACAGGGTTACAGCAAAGTAACCCGAGACGTTCTTTTGTATTTGAAGCATCACCCAGTCTGACTTTGGGGTGAATGTGCTGTAATGTCCACTCCTAGGAAGTTTTGAATGCTTTACACTAGTGAATAATCTTTTTCATTGTAGAACCTTGAACTCCAAGTATTTAAATGATTTTATCATGCTTTCCAGATTGACATGCAGAAGTTGCATCTATCTATCTATCTATCTATCTATTTGTCTTTTTCATGGTAGTCAAATACAATTGCTTATAACTGTAGAGAAATATATATTTAAGCAATAAAAATGTTGCCTTTGTTCTTGATTTTGGCTATTCTGAGAATTTTAAGCACATGCCTTAGCCACCATTTCAGTAACATGTAAATAGTTTTGAATTGCTGCCATTAGGATAATGTGAGAGCATGTAAAATGGTTGCTTTCAGTTTTCACATAATGGATGGTTTTTGCACCCTGAATGATTTACTTGAGTGCAAGTGCATGTCAGTTGGAAAGACAATCACACAGATAGATTTTCTATTGAGCTTGCTTGACAAATAGGTTTGTTGTGTTTGCAAAGTGAAATGAGGATGTGAACAGCATTTGGCTGCTATTATGGAGTTTGTCTTTAACTGAACTTGGGTTGGGTTCTTTTATATATTTTGGTGGGATGTAATCAAAAGGAAAAAAGGGAGGAAATAAAATGTAACACAATCAACTTTCTATACAGAAAGTACCATGCACATTTGCTAAACAGCAGTGTTTTGTTGTCTATTTGTTGTTAGATTGGAAGATTAAATTATAATTAAATTATAAAGATTTAGACTTTAGTGTTTAAAGTTTTGATTAATTATATGATAATAATTAGGTATTTACAGTATAAGTGAATAGAAGTAGCAACATGCGAAACGGAAATAATTGCTGAATATAAAGACGGGATTCAAAAAGACATAATTTTATGGGCCAAATAGACGTGCCTATAATTCACTTTTCATGGTAATTACATAATAAAAATTTTGTTTTCCATTAGTTTATATAAGAGCAGACATTTCACTTTCTATAAGTATATATTTTTCACATCTGTAAGGCAAGTATACACAGAGTTTTGGTTCATTTTCTGACGCGCTCAAGTTCACTGAAAATAATACAGAATAGTGCACTCTGTTTACTTTTTTTTATTTAACAAATACATAACTTTGTATTTTCGGCATTGTGAGTCCACTTAATAAAAGTAGAGTCTTATAAAGGCTATGTAGATAGTATATAAAGTTTTAATATATAGTTTTTGCTCATTAATCTGGCAAACTTTTTCTGATGCACCCTAAAATTAAAAAATAAAAAAAATTTTATTATGTGTAATTAGAAAAGCCTGTAGGGTTTTGTGTCATCTTATGTTTTGTGTTCTTTAAATTTGTAGTAGCTTTATTAACTAAAATAAATGAAGCTAAACGACCATAAAATTAAAACATTGTCAGAAAGCTCTACTGCGTCCACAAATGTCGTTGTCATTCAGCCCTGCTTGTGTTATTATAAGAATCAAATGTGTTAACGTTTATGTTGCTTAAATTCTATCCTAAAAAGATTTAATTTAATTTAAATTCTAAATTTGTTCTGTAATTTTAGTACTGGGATTATGAATTCATTTAATTACAATGTTTTTCTTGATTTTACCTGCAACTACGCGTGGCTCTAGACAAGCTGCGGCTCATTAATCCTAAAGAGAATTAACTAAGGCCTGAGACCTCAGTCTATAGTTATAAAGCGCCACTCAGCGTTAAAAGCCAGAAAATACACAAACCCAAATGCTGTCGCTGTGAGGCGCGGCGATAAAAGTGGTATACTGCTTGTCTACCATCTGTATGAACTAGATATTCAAACACTAATAGTGTGTGTTTACCTGCCACGATATCATACCCTTTAGATATACATGCAGTGCTTCAGAGAGTAACTATGTTAGTCTGGTTACTGACCTTTAGCTGTGCAGTCTGGCTCATGGTGTATGTAGATAAAAGGAAAAGACTGCATGAAGGAAAGGTCTGGCTTTGTTGACCTGTCTTCTTATTGGTTAAAAACAACGGTTACGATGCTTGTATTATATGCATCTTATGAAGATATGTCAGGGTACAATGTTGGCATGAAATACCATTTATTCATAATACCAGTTTCCAATTTTCCTTTATATAATAGTCAAACTGTGTATTCATATGATTACAATATATTGTTACACAATGAATATACTGTATGACCTGTCTACATACTGCTATCGCTTAACCTGTGATTTCTTACACATTTTTATCTGTATTTAAATGGATTGCTTCCAGAGTATTTGTCATATTAGTTATTCAGAGGCTGACTCACAGAACAGGCTCTATTCTCAGACCCTATCCTTCCCCTGTGGCTATAGCTGCTCTCCGTGCCTGCTGGCCAGATTGCATCAGTGGCAGTGATTCAGCTCCACTCTCTATCACAGCTTATAAACTCAGTGCTGAGCAGTACCAGTCCTGCAGGGATCCACCTCACAGGACACGGTAAAATAAGGTGCACTGGAGCTTGATAAGGAGAACACTATGAGAAAATATGTGAACGTGAAAAATACACAGATGCATCCGCATGAGTGAGTGTGAAAAAGAAGGCAAGTGTGTGAGAGTTTTTCTGTTTGTGTGGTGGGGGGATTCTGGTAAGTGTGTGAGAGAGAGCAAAGAGGTTTTATCTGATTGTGTGAAATCCTCCGCAACAAATTAGTGAAGTGTTGACAGCAGCAGGAGGAGTAGAGCAGGAGGAGGAGGGGTTTTGCGCTCCAGGGGGAGTGAAAGAGGAGGTGCAGATACCAGGCAGCGGTAAACATAGGTGGTAGTCTACTGCTACTCTTAGCAGAAAGACTGAAGGACATCAAATGAAACGCACTGCCTGTTTTGGCAGCTGACTGTCCTCTTTGAATAACATAACATACATAATCGTTAGGAAATATGTAAAACAAGACTGGATTGGGAGACATCGATGTAACCTGCTAGCAAAGGAGAGTGAAGAGAAATAAAACACGAACAATGATGAATTCTGTATTAGTCAGTGCGGTGCTAGATGCCTTTGAGTAAGCATGTGTACTCAGTGGCTGTTGCAACCAAAATGACTGAGCGAGTAGAGCAACAAAGCTGAATCAAATTTTGCGATAAGTTTGAACATTCTTTGAGAGAAACTATTCAGATGGTCCAGTTGATTATTTCATGCCTTCAATAAACCAAATGAAAATATGCTTAGCACAATAAGACTCTTTATGGTATACAGTATACAATGTTTATGTCTCTATAGCACGATTATCTGACTTTTGCATGTGGGAGTTCAAAACTGCTGCTAATTACTACAGATGGCATCGATCCAATAGCCAAGATTGGCTGCAGGCAGTTAGCATCACAAAAATGGGGGATTAGATGTTGGAGAAATCATATCAGATTCTGTAACAAATGGCAAGTATTGATATCGGATTTTAATAGTTTTTATCTCTTTACATAAAAAACTTGGTTGTTTTTTGTTTGTTTGTTTGTTTTTTATAGGATTGATTTTATTATATTTATACAATATAGTTGGCAAAATTATTGCATTTGATTTACAATGTAAGTGTAACAAAGTTTATGTGTGAAATGTTTCAGTAAAAAAATTATATATGAATAATTAATTGTTTTTGAAATGAGAGTTCAAACCAGATGGGCTTTGTGTTTTCATTTTCAGTTCTACAGTGTATCCCATGCTGACATTTACATAATCAGGTATCATTAGTCATCTGTTTTGTATTGAGTAAACCTTACACAGTTATTGCATAAACTGTGAGGATTGCTGTTGTATTTCCATACCATATGCAGTGAGTGTATTCATTTATTTTAGCCTTTAAAGGTATTTTCACTCAGTGAAGCACTGGCGAGGTGTATATCAGCTGTGCAATATGTTCACTCAATACTCACATCTCACTTTTCTCGTTCATTAGCCAGTTTATCCAGCTGTCAATCAGTGTCACAGACAATCAATTCATCAATAAATCAGCACCTGCATAAGAGGCCATGCTTGGAAAAAAGCTCTCATCACATTTACTGCCCCATGTCAATAAGTGCTACAGTGTGGCTTCATTTTAGCTGGGTTATCATGATCAGCTTAAAGAAGGAATTTAAGTTTCTAGCAACTGGGAAGAATTTCATCAGACATAGCCTATACTGCATGTAAAATGTGCCCTTGAAGTTATGCCCATTCCTGTTTTATGAACATATTTGAAACTCATGGCAAGGCAAAATGTCTTCTGCAGTGTTTGATGGCTGCGTTCTTTTTTATATGCACATGAACCTTAAAGTCACTCAATTTTTTTGTAGAGAATAAAGGAGAGAGGGATAGGGAAGGACACGAGACCTTGCGGATAGGAAAGATTTCCCTGCTGGCGCAGAGCTGGCCATGTGTTTCATCTCTTTCTCTCCTTCAGCGAATGTGAGCTGGTAATGAGTAATCTCAAACCCACAGCAGGCATCATCACACCAAGCAGAGGTCTGTCAGCTACAATGCTGCCACTGTAATAATCATTTATGCATAACAGTGAACATTTCACCTGATTCTTGGATTACAGGCAAATCTAGCATGCAGCCCACATGCTAGACAGAACTCAACACTGTTTATCTGAACAGCATGTACTGCATTATGCTTGGCGACAGACCATGGTGATAAAAAAATGACTTTAATTAGCTTAGTTTACATAAAAGCTTTTTGCATTTTTCAAGGTGATTTTTTGGAAAAATTAAAAAGTAAAAACTGATTTACTGAATTAACTAAGTTACAGGTTGATTCATGATCAATATGCAGAAGCATATTAAATGATTATTATACACTCATAGTAGAATATTTAACTATAGTGTATTTTAACATTAGCATATTTAAGTCTGGTCACCACTCCAACACTACTTCCATAATTTGCTATTACGTGTTACCCAGTTACTTCTGAAACCATGGCTACTGAGAACAATTAATAAACACGGAACCAATTTTTATATATTAGTTCCTCCTAATTTTTAGCATGCCCACAAATTAGTTTACCTCCTACCCAGGAATAGTGGATATGAGGCAGGAATACATTTTAGCAGAGATGCCAGTCTATTGCAGAGCATCATGAACCCACACAGGCTCAGAGACAACAAGTAATAAAACTTTACCTGAACATGTACGGAATGTGTAAGCTGATCCACTATTCTACAATCAGGGACATAATATTTTCTATGTATACTAGGGATGTAAAAAAGGTATTCTGCATAGGTGCATGTTATAACCATATAAAATACATGAACAGAATAAAAATGCAGAGCTTGATTCATTACATAAGTGGACCAGACGTCTTTTACTCTTTGGTTGAAAGTTTTAAACATGTGTACTCACTTTAAAGAAGGTCATTGTGGAGCCATCCTCCACCACACCATACTCGATTTTAGTCTGTTTGGCCAGGTCGTCAGCTGAATCGATGGGAGACTCCATCCGTTCTACTGTGAGGAAAGCGGCCAAATTAGCCGTGTAGGAGGAGATGATGATGAGGGTGAAAAACCACCAGATACCTCCTACTATTCTGGTAGAAAGGGCTTTGGGCATGAGCTCAGATCCTAGTAGAGAGGAGTAGAGAAGGTAGTAAGAAAAATATTGACTTCAGGGTTAGATAGGGTCTGCCCATGAGGAACCAGACGTGGTCTTGTCTGAGCACCCGCTGCCGAGCAGAGTAGAGCTGCAGGGCATGGCTAAATCTGCTAATACACAAAACATCATAATCTGGGAAAAACAATCATGTTAACTGTGTACTAGCTCTATACTGTGCCTAAAAATATCATGGACATGAAAGACATTTACTTGTGTTTAGATGTGACTAGACTAACGTGAAGTTTAAATAAATAAATATATACAGTGTGTGTGTGTGTGTGTGTGTGTGTGTTACTCAATAAATTCTCAAATAATATTCTCCATACATTAGCCTTATTGCTTCTTTCAAACGTTCATGCAGAAGAAGTAGGGATATGTCTGTATGACGAGGGTTACGAAGGGAAAAGAAAGGGATTTTATAGCTAAAGAGTAGGAAGGGTCAGAGGGCACTTTTTCTCAAGCATTAAGAAGCAACTATAAGCTTTGGTTTTGTGCATTACGTGAAGTCAATAAGTAATGGACTGTGGGAAAGATGTGTTGTGCTTCCCGTGAATCAGCGGTGAGCTTTGTCTGTGATTCAATCAGGCCTCACTTTAACTTTCTCACAGTCTGTCTAGTGACCCATCCTTTAAGCATTGAGTTTGGACATGACCGCGAATCCAGGTCCAGACTTCTGCCCACATCATTTCTGATCTGCACAACAACTCCTCTTTAAAACTGGCTCAAGATGTGAGATACTTGGACAAATAATAATACAAATACTGATATTAATACTAATGTGAAGTTGTAGCCTTTCTGAACTTGTAAGCGTTTAATTCAATCACATTTTCATATCACTGGACATTTGCATAAAATCTCTTTAATTCTGAAAGTTTTACCAATGTTTATAATACACAGTCCCAGTCAAAGTTTTGACCACAATTTCAGATTTATTTTCTACATTCTAAAACAATACTGGATTTGTTTTTAAACTATTAAAAATCGCATATGACATTAGGCAACTACATAACAATAACAGTCAATTGTTATTTTAAGACACGAAGGTCAACTGTTCTGGAATAGTTCTTGCAAAAAGTATTGTGATGAAATTGCCTCACATGAAGCCCATCTGCAGAGCAGAAGTTCATTTAGAATTACCAGCCTCTTAAATCACCATGTAACAGCACCTCAGATTATAGTTGCTACTTATGCTACAGAGCTACAAAGCATAAGTAGCAGATGCATCTCAATCAATTGTTCTAAGCAGACTAATGCATACTTTGGCATGTCCACATTTTTGACTAGTAGTGTGTATATCCTTAACTTAAAAAAAAAACATTTTTAAAGTAGCCTTTATTAGTAACAAAATATAGAAGCATCTAAAATTATAATAAAATGCGCATTGGAGTGATGCCCGCAAATTCTGTGTCGTGAAACATGCTTGATTACAAGTCTGCATACAAAAATGCAACAGATGTTGCTCAAAATTCCTATACAGTAATAGCATGTTGTATATTGTAACTAATTATCAACTGATGCCTACAGTTATGCTTTCACTCAGGTCAGTGCACAGTTAGACATGATTCATCAAATCACATCACCTTGCCCTGCAGTCCACACTGCTTACTGGCAAAATGGCTCAGACAAACAGACTTTCACATAAAAAAGAACGGACACCAGGGACACACACACGAACACACACGGACCCACAGGTCAAAGGAAGGGGTCACAATTCTTTTTGTCTTTGACCCAGTGGACTTTAAGGGCCACTCTGATCCTAATAGTCCACATTCAGGCCTGACCTAAAAAAAAAAAAAAAAAAAACCTGGTTGGGGCTGACTGTCATGTACCCAAGGTAACGTCATGTCCAAACACCTAATCCCACAGTTTTCTGGGGGCTGGCAAGCCGCAGGCAGGGGAGCCTCTCTACAGTGTAGGGATACTCACTCAGTATAGAGATGTTCATGCAGATCAGCACAAAGTGTAAAGCCTAGCCTTTGCTCTTCAGCCTGACACCACATCTTCCCACACACACGCACACGCACACATACACACACACACCGTAACCTAGATATCTAGATATCATAGCTTATTTCGGCATTTTCCCAGTTTAAACAATGCTTGATGATGGTATTATCAGGAAAGTAAAAATCTGTATCATATTCA
This sequence comes from Clarias gariepinus, assembly GCF_024256425.1. Classification (NCBI taxonomy): domain Eukaryota; kingdom Metazoa; phylum Chordata; class Actinopteri; order Siluriformes; family Clariidae; genus Clarias; species Clarias gariepinus. Next base: position 22,440,504 of record NC_071103.1, on the reverse strand, counting down.
TGAATATGCAATAAGTCATTTAGGTCTTTCCCTATGGGAGACAACAATCCCTATGGGTGCCACTCAACAATTTGCCAGTTTTTGTAAAAACGAAAAGGGATTTACAGCCAAACAAGCAAACAAACAAAAACTATTTATGCTGGTGCTATTCTTTAAAAGTGTTAAAGAATTACTTGATTTCACAAATCAGCCAGTCAAATTCCACATTCATAATTCATAACTGTGGTAAAAGGTCTGCTTAAAGACAGAAATCACTGTGCATTGCTATCTGGCTATCTTACATGCTTCATGATCTACTAGCTAACGAAGACTTTACCATGCTTATTCAAAATATAAATTGTTGCCTCCCACATGTGAAGCCCTTTATAAATTTAGAAGTCAACACACACCCATGCTTCTTTACTTTCAGTAAACACTAGATACTATATAAAACATAACTAAAATCTCAAAAGATCATGAGAAAGGAATACACATTTCCCTTTTTGTGCTTTGTTTCTGTGATGAAATGCAGTGTGAATGCACACCATGCTGCATGGCCTTACAACCCATTACTCTTTTATGATCTAGAATGCTCCATTTCTCTAGTAAACAGACATTATGCTCTATAATAAAACAAAAGGACATGCAGTTTGTTTGTAATGTTATAGCCAAACAAAATCACCACATCTACTTTTAGATCAGGGCCACTTTGTTTCTTTTTTCAATCTCATATTATGATATCTGGTAATGGAAATGATGTGGCATCAGGCTTTAGTCAGGAGAAACACTAACCTGGGTAAGGCTAAAACAGAGAGTGCTGTCTCTTGCTCTCCAGCAAACTATTGCACAGCTGTTATACTTACCTGTTCAGGACTTTAAAAAAAAAAGATAATGAGAGAAAAAATCATGCATAAGGTAAATGCAGCTAGCTTCTCTATTTACATTCAACTTTTTTTTATCTCATACAACCATCCCTTCATACCATGGACCAGTAACCAGTCTGCATCTAGCTACATGCACAGAGGCACCCATGCAGGGTGGTGGGCCTGACAAGAGCAATTTGGACCCCCAGCAAAAGAGTGGGACATGTGCTAAGGGTGGGCAGGCAGAGGCGTCTACCTTGCTGCATGAGAGCTCCAACTCCGAACCAGAAACTATTTAGCAGGGTGAAATTGTTTTCCACCACGTCCGAGTCAGGGTTGCATGGGTGGGGATTATACCATTCGTAGGGGCTAAACCTGTGACAATTAACAGAAAACACATTTTTTGTTAAAGAGAATAAACAAAAAAATATTTATATATATACTCAACAAAGCAGGATCCCCCTAAAGAGATAAAGAAAGAGACACAGATTAGCATCAACAGAGATTTTTCACATTTTTTATCTGCTCATTAAAAATACAGTACTTGTGTATATTTCCTCATCAGTCTGGTCAATGTTTTAGTGGTTTAAATGTAAAACATATGACAAGTAAATTATTCTAATTTAGTCGATGTTAGTGTCACATGAAGCAGAATCTTTGCAGCTGAAGCACTAATTCAATGTGAAACACTAATATAAGCACCCCATTCACTCTGACCATAATCCATTCCTCTTCATTTCCCCAGAGAATTGTGCATGTTGACACATTCACATCGAAGGCAGTTGGCACTGTAATTCAATCGATGCCATCTGAATTACTATATCCACACGAAAATCAAATAATCCAGATAATCTCACAAGCTTATTAAAATGTGGCAGATCAAACGAGACTGTCCCATCATCACAGGACTCTACTCCCAATCTCCCTCTGCACTTATTCTCGGCAGAAAAAAAAGATTTCCCATTTATTCATGTTAAACAAAAGTGACATTGCATTAGTAAAGGTTGATTGGGCTACAATTAGGCATCATGACCTGATTTGGTTTGTGTTGGAGTGCTAGAATTAGAAGGAATCTTGAGCCTGAGAGCAAGACAAGAGTAAGTAATCAAAAGCTCAAGAGTAAGCAATCAAGACCACATTTTGATGCAATGTCTATTTTCTGTCATGGTACTGTAAGTAGAAACACAAACATTAAACTTTTGTTAAAATTGCACATGTTGGATAGAATTTTATGTAAAAGTCTTTCCAAGGACAGTTTTTACTGAAGTTGCTGTCATTTGGTTCTCACTCAACTCAACTCATCTTTATTTGTATAGCACTTTAACAATGAGAATGCCCCAAAGTGCTTTGCATAAATAATAAAATAATATAGTAATCTAATAAAAAAAAATATATAAATAAAAACGATAAATAAATAAATAAATAAATAAATAAATAAAATGAAAATAAAAACTTGGTTAACTAAGTTTTATTGCTGTTAACATTATATGTAAAATATATATTAAAAATTACTATCCAATAAATCCATTCACAAACGTTAGTTCCGACTGAGGTTGGTAGGTTGGTACAGTACGCACTACTGGAAGGAGGTGAGAGCAGCTGCCAGCCAGATCCATCATTCATAATTCATGGAAACACTTTTAGCTTTTAACACACTTATGTCATTGCTTAATTATACCAAAGTAGTCTAGAATTTGTTTTGGGATTTTAACTGGTCAAAAAGTATTCATTGCTTTTCTATAACAGCAATCCAAGAGTAGAAATTCAGTAGTAAATTAGCTATAATTCAAATGATTCAAAAGGTTTGTGTTAATGTATTTGTTGTGTTATTGTTATTATGTTATAATTGTGTATGTAATATGTTATGAATTGTGATTTTTTTCTAATATATTGACCTGCTACCCCGTCTCCCTCCCTACAACAACTAAATAAATAAAGTAATTAAAAAAAAATATAATAATAATAGTATCTATTTAAAAAAACTGAATCAAGATAGGCGAAGTTAAGCGGATTAACCTGCCCATGAAAAGAAGCCCATTTAACTGTCGTCCTGTTCCGATTACACTGACCTTCTGTAATCTCACTTCATCTGAGACTTGAGGAAAAAACTCGGAGTAAGGTCAAGCTGCAGAGATAAGCCATAAATGAGAAAACACATGCACAGCTGGGTGGGGATAGTGCATTTTTTTTTTTTTTTTTTATGTTTCTTAGAATTGGTCTGATCACACAGTTGTTTATGATCAGGTCAAAATATGACTTCTAAAGTAATAGAATCTAAAGTAACAGAAGAAAGCAGTAATATTTTTTTTTCATTGATACATATTGATAATAATGATCTTGATTTAAAGACCTGAATAATCTACTTGTGCTTAAAATAATTTCTGATGATCTGTGATTTCTGGCTTTGACAGTTCATTTACCTCGGCTACAAGTTTATATTTATTCTCAATTAGTGATGTTTAGTGTCAACTTATGGTCATTGTACAGTATGCTCAACAAGTAAAACTCCTACTTGTTTGACCAGATGTCTTACTGGCAAACCTTCCACAAAAAGTGCACCTCCTAGTTGTAATTTATATACGTATACATAGAACACACATCTCTTAATTCCAAAGAATATAATAATATTTGGTTACATCACTTATATCTATATAACTTATTGCATAGTGCACTATACAGTATATCAAATAATCATCTGATTTGGCTTCAGCCTAAATATTTTTTACAAAAAATACACAACTTTTCAGGTAGAACTCTACTATACTGTTAAAATGTTTTTGTTTTTTTGTTTTTTTGTCCTGTGTTTAGAGACCCCTGTACCTCCTGTTTTGGTCGCTTAAATTCTTTCTACTGAAACCTATTTTATAGCATATTCCACCTGGACATGAAGGAGATCTGATAAGGGCCTGCAGCAGCTCAGCAGAGGACATTACTCTTCTAGCCAGGCACTCACACTTTTGTTTCCTATGCTTGAGATGTTTGCACTGCACCAACCATAATAGTAAATTGAACCCAGCCGAGAACATAGTCAGATGAAACTGTTTGGCATTCTTTGTGTCTTTGTGTGCTGCTTCAACATTCCCTTTCTATTACAATCTATATTTGCTGTAACTAGTTGAGTAGCTTTTATTAATGATTTGCTCAATTTGGTGATATGTTTGATTTTGATGAGACTGACACATCATGCACTCTTTCTTTGGAGAGACAAAGTGAGAAGGGATGTGCAGTATTTGACATAAGTATATATTGCCTTTGGTGCTCGTTCACAGTCTCAGCTTAATACTTCTTTGGGTTATGGGGCAGGAGCGAGGGGGCTTATCACTTTGATAAATATATGTTAGACTTACTCAGCTGTTTCATCCCCTGTGTCATAAAATAGAGGGGAACTTTTTTTGATAAAAGAAACTGGTTATATGAAAAAGAACACCATCTTGAGTGGGTACAGTATGTATAGTTTTTTTTTATACTGCACCCAAAAGGATACATTCTAAATAGCCTATGGTGAGCATAAGGCCTTAGGAAGCCCTCAACCGGGCCTCATTATGTCAACCTGTGATTTCTTTTTCTCTCGCTCATGAATCTAGATTTGCCTATTCTCTCTCATTTCTTCACCACACACACACTCACACACTCACACACACACACACACACACACACACACACACACACACACACACACACACACACCATATTTAAAGCTCATACACATAAAGCAGTAATACATGCACACAAATAGATGTGTACACACAGACACATACAATAAACCCACATTTCTTGTGTTAAGTTTTTGTGAAAATTATTAGGGTTTTGGGACTAGATTAACATGCTATTTAGTAATGTGCCTAAACTTTGCATTTCTCACAGATGAGTGTAAAGCAATGAGAAAAATAATTACCTGTTTTGACTTACCCAGCTTAAAACTTAAAACAGTAATGGTGATGGGTGCATATTCTGAACCAACTTAGATGACAGTTGTAGCTTGTAATTCCCATATGTGATCATATTGCCAGTAACATTAAAAAACACAAGTGCATTAACCATAAAACTCCTGGGCTAACCAAGCATGACCAAGCTACCCCCAAAAGTTTTAGAGTTAACTTGTAGCTTTTACATTTGGTTTTTCACCACCATGGTTCAAATGATGACCACCGGCAATTATAAATAAACCTGTTTTGTGTTTCATATTACAAATTTTTACAGGCGTGCTTGGTTTTCTTACTGATCTTACAGATTACTTCTAGCGGTTCAGCTGGATAAATTCAAACAACATATTATATAAAGGTCATATTCATGTCATATATTGTACAGTATATAACTGTGCACATTTTTACTGTTTACATAACGGTGCTTATTGTTGTATAGTAAGTTGATAATGATTTTTGTAAGCATTTCATAAACTCTAATAGTGCTTTCTAAATCTTAAATTAATTTTTATAATAAAGTTTAAATATACAGTGTTTTACAAAATAATCCAGATGCCAGTGTATCCAGATTACATTATACAAGTATATACAGTTAAACCTTGGATTGTGAGCAAAATTTGTTCTGGAAGTGTGCTTGTAATCCAAAGCACTCGCATATCAAATAGAATTTCCCCATAAGAAATAATGGAAACCTGCACTTTACTTTTAAAAAGAATCATGGCTGGTGTGAGATGAGAAGAAGAAGGAGGAGGGGCAGGAGTAGGGGCGACTTTTTCCACACATTAACTGCTCTCTGACAGAGTCTCTGTCTGCTCACTGGATCTTTAACAATGACACTTGATTTTGCCTACTTTTGGGGTTTTTTGTGGAAATGTGACATTATTTTGTCATTAAACAGATTGATCTCCCACACTGCTGCATTCTTTTAAACATTTATTTTCTTCCCAGAGGCCATTGTTGCAGTACAGATACTAAAGAACAGTTACTACACTTGGACACAAAGTAAAAAAATGCTTTACACACACACGTAGTCACACTGTTATAGTAAACAGAACACGTGCACATGGATGTTGTCTATATTAATGACGCAGGCGCACCAAGCCAAAGCATGGGAGACGATTACCAACAATCCCGCAGCGGCAAGAGCGAAAGATCACAGTATCATATTATCATAGAGACAAAAGCCCAGTCTGGCCTTGAAATTAGCGTTCACATTCACTTTGGGACCCTACACAGTGGTCAGGAAGTACATAAAGACAAAAGTGTGATAGATTTTAAATGAGATATAAAAGAGTTAATGTCTCAGACACCTGGGCTACCAGACTTGATCTTCTTAGAATGTCACCATTTTTGCCTCAAAATGTAAAATCCAATGTACATAACTCTTTCAGTTTATATACTATTACGTTGGAAGCTAGATTTAACATTTTATAAATTTGAAATCCTACACCAAGTTACTCACAATCCAAGGTTCCACTGTACACAAATTGTTCAGGCCAATAATAAAGGCTGTGCACTATACCACGTGGTGTTATTAAATAATAATAATAATAATAATAATAATAATAATAATAAACTGTGATACATAATTATGAGTTCTCAATTAATTATTTACAGCTTATTACTAGATCTTTAGGAAGTATTATTTTGTCTTTTAAAAAAGGCTCACAAACAATCATTATCAATGTACAAAAACATAATTACAGTTATAAAAAATGTTTTTGTGTGGGCTTCATTAAAATGCTACCAACCTTCAACCATCTTTTATCATCTGTAAAGGCCTTGGAATATGTGCTATTTAGACTGCACTATAGCACCACGTTGAAGAAGAGTATTTCTGCTGATATATCTGAATGCCTTTAGTGCCAAGCTGGGAAGAATGCGACAGTTAGGTTTGTACTGTACCCTATCATGTAGATTTGGTGTCTATATAATGGCTTTGTTTTAAAAGGAAAATATTACATGTCTTGTCAGTGACGTATTCATTTAACACGCGTACTCACATTTAGTACTCACATGAGTACTTACTGCATTAATAACTGTTCCTTAATATCTCTGTTTATATTAAGGTATTTTAGGATACAAGCACAGAAACATGGGTGAAGATTATCAGCTTGAAATACAATCACAAAGGACGTGGCCAAGGACATTTGAAGCAGAGTGTGGAAACATCCAAAGAGAAAAGCAAACAAAGCTGGACACACTAGGAAACGGTGAGGGATGAGGGAGGTTGCCACTCACACCAGGAAATGCCAAACACTCATACTCACACCTACACTCAAGTATTCTCATTCTCTCTCTCTCTCTCTCTCTCTCTCGCTCGACTGCCACCCCCCACCCCTTTTGCATTCATGCACAGTGTTTTTTAAATGCACACGTTTTCTTGTGTGATTTGTGCTATTGAGCTTTGGCCGCTAAGCATTACAAGCAGCAGCTTGTCGTTATAAATAGAATGAAAAAGTGGAGGAATCGTTTAACATCCCCCAGTGTGCTGTCCAAAAAGGACTCAGCTCGCTCATTCTCTCAGTCTGGGTCAGAGGAGTCACCTCTTTCTTTTGTGCTATTCACAGTAGCAGGATTTCTTCCCCTCGTGCTCTGTCAGAGAAGACTTCTCCCTTAGGATTTCATCTGTTCTTATAGTACATATCAGTGTAAGTATTGGAAAAATGTTCTTTCAGTATTTGAACATTTTCTTTCATCCCAAGATGAGGGCAGTGAAGCTACAATAATGTGAGTGTGAGGTTCTAAGCTTAAATCATAACAGTAATAAATCAAGGGACGATACTTTTAGTCACAGATTAGTCTATTAATGGAACAAGGTTAAAATGTGGGGTTATGTCTGCATGTGTGGTTGAGATTGGCAGAACTGACATGTTACCTGGCTATGACAAACAGCACACAACTGACACCCAAGTAAGCCAGCAGAATATACATCCAGATGTCGGGGGAGAGAGGGTTGAGGAAGGAGAACACCCCTGGGTTGGTACCGTTGGGCTTGCGATACAGAATACTTATCCCCAGTGTCATGAATGGCTTGGAGAAATCGATGACTTTCTCCCTCACGTAGGTGATGGCTAGGGGAGCCACTGCAAGATCAGCTTTCTGTCAATACGAAAAGACATGGGAGAAGAGTGATATGCAGTCCATCAGGGCCAGAAGAAGTATTTAGAGGCAATCAAATTAAGAAACCAGAACCTTTACACCCTACCAACTGTCCCACAGCACTTAGGTTTAAATTTAAAGCCTCCACCCCTGCACTCCATCCTTTTTTCTTTCTCATTCTTTCCCTATAGCTTGATTTAGCTGCTACTGGCTTAGCAGTTCGTGAAGTATTCAGAGTACAGACATTCTTACAGCTAAGAACCAGTTCCTGTCATGTTAAAACTGTATTATAAACACCCATGAAAATAAATATGAATCAAATCTGTGAATAATGTATAACTAGATGGATTGAATGTTTTATTTGTCAAAGATTATATTTATTACAAGTCAATAATCATCACCACTCAATGTCAGCTGATGCAATTGTCCCCAAAGTGCAGCATCATAAGGGTACCACAGGAAATATGTCTATTCATATTTGTATAAATCATGATGTATCTGATAAGGTAAGAACGCATCTAAATCACTGTATCCTTAGGAAATTAATGCTAAAGAAATTATATTGAGCACAGCTTCTAAATAACGGCTTGTCTCGTACAGTTTTTAATTGTTATTTGTGATAGGACACTCTGTATTAAACAAGCAAATAACATTTATCTACTTAAAAAAGTGTGACTGCATTATTCTGAATGAAAGAACAAAACAGTATCATAATCAGATCATTACATTTTCTCCCAATTTAGATTGTGTGATGTAAATTATTAGATTGTCTATAATTGTTCCCATAGGAGGTGAATTAATGTGCAATCAGGTGCCATCTTGCTCCCTTCTCTTTTTTCTACCTCTTGTTTTTCAGTCATTCCTTTGATGGGATATTTTTAATATCCTACACTTCAATGCATTTTCTGTTTCTCTGCAAATTGTAGACTACAGACTGCTGGAAGCCTGTCTGGGCCAGTTAGAATCTGTCATGCTCTTATCTGGGGAGAGGAAGCGCACAGGCAAGGAGCCACATCAACCCCTCCTAGACTGTTAGTTATGAGGTTTGACGTGCAGAGATGTGAAAAATGGTTAAAAAAAAAAAAATAACTGGGGAAATGATGGGAAACTGATCATCATTTTATTGTTCACTGTTTTGAGTTTTATAATATAGACTCTTTTTATAGCATGCAATAAGTATGTGATCAATAGATCAGCTGTAAAAAAAAAAAAAGTATTATGCAAATTTGAAATGCAGTGAGATGAGCAGAAAGACTGGTGTGTGTCAGTAATGGGGTTGGCTATTAGATACTGGGTGGGCAAAGACTGTTATTTTTCTGCCTGTGCAAAGCTCTTTTTTTACTGGGTCTTATTTTGTGTGTGTGCGTGTATGTGTGTGTAGCTCTGTAGTGGAAATCCATGCCAGAAGCTTCACTCTGTATGCTGTCTGCAGCCATTCCTTGAGTTTCTCCCATTACTACATTCTTAGCACAGCTTGTATTGCATATCCAATTTACACACAATTATTGAAGGCAGTAGAATCAACATTTCCTGCCCAGTTACAATAGACTTGTAAGGTAATAAGTAAAACATTGTGTCCTGTATAATAAACAAAGGATAAAACTTACATGGTCTATGAGCTCACGCACCAGGCCATTCCACTGGCCTGTGCTCTCCTCCTGCGCGCCATACTTCCCGTCCTCTACCAGCCGCACCTCATAGATGAAGCCCAGGATGTTGGCGAGCTCCCGCAGCAGGTCAATGCAGTATCCCTCGAAACGATCGTTACCATGCAGAGGCTTGTCTGACTTCTTGAACATCACATATGGCTCCTCCTGTGGAGTGAGAGGCGGCTCTGAGCTCTATTCACCATGTGAGAGTAGGGGCTGATGTGTGTCTGACAGGGCTTTGAGGTTTGTTTGCATGAACTTACACTGGCACAGAAGGGATGAAAACCCCACTGCTTTTAAAAGATATACGCACAAACACGCAAACACACTCAGTATCGGGGAGGGAGAAAAGCAGACAGCGTCCATAATAAGAGATAATCCACCCACCCTATCACTCACTTCATAGTGAGGACCAGAGGTGCATCTTAGAGCTACTCTGTCCACTCCCAGCAGATGCTTTCAAAATCAAATAAGATGTGCTGATACTGTGGTGGAGATTACTCCTTTTGTTAGGAATCAACATTGCTCTCTCTCTCTCTTTCTCTCTTTCTCTCTCTCATGAAAGAGAAAATATTATCCACTCTCACAAAAAAAATCACACCATTGTTGCTTGATCGTAACAGTCGCACACATTATTATTTGAATATGAAAAACATGTAACTGTTGATTATACACTGAAACTGTATGTGTGCACTCAACTAAATACAAGCAATGTGATGATAATCATGATAATGTGAAAATTAATTATTAGAAATTTTGAAAAATTACACCAAAAGTGTGAAAAATGACCATGTGAAAATAAGTAAAATTGTGTGTGATAATTAAATGTTAAAATAAAGGACTCATATACTGTATAATACTCTGATGTAAAAATAATAAGTTGTATGTAAAACTGACATGCAACTATAGATTAATACTAAAGATCTCATGTGAAGGTATATAAATAAGGTAACAGGAAAAATAAATAAATAAAACGTTTATAAAATTGGAGGTAAATGTAAAAAAAATCACTGGCAAAAAAAAAAGAAATCATATAAACCCATATGTGAAAATATGAAACATATGCTTTATACTGTAACATAACATAAACGTAAACGAACCATACTGTACATAAAATTCCTATGTGAAAATAAATTAATAAAATTACATCCAAATATTCAATAACCATGTACAAACCAAAGCGCAAATATAGATGAATCAGGTGTAAAGATTAAGTGCAAAAATAAATCAATTGTGTAAAATTGCTGTGAAAATAAAATATACCCACTACATGTGAAAATGTGTGAAACACCATATATGATGTGTCTACAAACCACATATTAATTTCACACATAAGTTTGTATGACTGAAGCAAGTGCTGTGTGCTAAGAGGAATAATTAAAATGTACTCACTTACACTTAGCCATTGGATTTTAAGTCACGTTTATAAGAGGACTACAGTAAATCCCGGTGTTTTGGATTGCATTAGACATTTCCCAGTGAAACTGCAGGCATTTAGCTTACGCTATCAGATGCCTCTGCAAGCAGTCCTTCACCCCAGTGAGACGCTCCAGGGATGTGTGTCATGCCAGTGGAACGTGTCAAACGAGAGATAAGCATTCATCTGCACTCACCCCTCCCAGCTCCCATATATCCACAGCCAAGATGAACCAATGATGAGTAGCTATCGCAGAGTTTAACTTATTATTTACAAATATGAATGCACGCCATCTCATGCTTTTGCTTTGCACTTCTGCACACAGCACAGTGAGATATCTTTTACTTAAATCATGAAGGAAACTGATAAGCTGGTTATGTGAGCATCTTTTGAAAAAGAAATGCTTCTGAGAGCCAAACTGAACATCTCTGAATGTCCAGCATAAATACAACAGCTTGTGTTCTAAGATTAAATGAACCTTTACGAAGGAATCTAGAATTGATCCTTATTCAAAATATTCCAAAACTGACTTATTTAAAAATATGCAACAGAGCTGCATATACTGAAAGCATGTGCAATCTTTGACCTCATGTGCTTTCACTTCCATTAGGTGTTGTGATGTTAGATACAAACTACTGTATACTACAACGGGTATAAAATTGTTATTATTGCTAAGAAAATAGAATGTAAAGAAAACGTACATTGGTTCAAAAAACTAAACTTTTTTTAAACTAAACTAAACCTTTCCAAATAATGGATGAGCTGGTGGAGACCATCTATGAAGAAGCCTTCTTTTTGGATATTGAGGAAAAGTTTCTCCTTGGTAATCACCTCATGGTCATCTTTGAAACAGCTGCCACAAAGTGGTTTCTTAGCGTAATGGATGAGAAGGAAGTCACAGGGAGCAAGTAACTTCATGGGTAGGGGGATGAGGCAGACTTTCGCAACTTTCACTGGATGGAATAATCAAGCACTATATGACTGAAATTGTTTACCAGATTCAGTCAAGGATAAATTGGAGGATGAGCATCTGATCTTCAAGGACCTATGGACCTAGCTACCGGAATTGATTCATGGAACAGGCAGACACACTAGGTGAAGGGACAACACTTCCTTTCTCCACAACCACCCAGCACTATTCTACAGATCACTATGACAGTGACATCACTATTAAAAACCATCACCCACTTCCTCTAATGCCCATGACTTTTAAACTACTGCATGGGGCAAGATTTTTTACCGAATTGAATCTACACAATCATCTTGTTCGAATCAGGGAGGGGGTGAATGATAAAACTAAATTCAACATCCCAACAGGCCTCAGATGTTTTTTAAAACTTAGTCCTGAGAAACTTTGTTTTCATCCACTCAGATATTTTTCATCTTTTCACAAACACTAGTACAAAATTTCCATCCGCCGAGTACTTCTAGAGAACAAACTGAAGGCAGAAAAATGTGAATTTTATCAAGAAACACTTTACTTTCTCGGTTTTACTATCTTCCCTGCCTGATTCACATGGACCACAACAAACTCAAGGCTGTCAGAGAATGGCCCACTCCCTCATCAAGACAGGATCTTCAGGATCACCAAGATCACCAACATCTACTAGCAATTCATTACGAACTACAGCTCAGTCGCAGCCCCACTTACATTTCTCCTAAATTCAAGATATAACTATTGTTATTAAGTGTATATTTAAAGGAAATGACATCACAACACATTAAAATAACCCAATAATCATGCAGTATTTGCAGATCTTTAATAACTCAATTAAAATCAAATGCAAATAATTTGTGTTAATGCTTTGGCTAAATTACATAAAAAAAGCAAACAGGTCAGTGACTATCCATCTTCCTCTTGATGACATACCAGAAGTTTTCTGAAGTAAATAGCAGTGGTCTCTTATTTTTTTTCCAGAGCTGTGTGTGTACTGTATATAGAATTTGAATCCTGTTCTTACCATCCCGGATACCTCTCTCAATTCATAGTGCAAGTGAACATCTGTATCAGTCTATTCTAACTAGAAATCACCATCTGATAACAAGCTGTATCTCTATTCCTTTTTCTCTCAATCACTTTCTGCTACAGAGACAAACTATGGCAATGGCGATTGGGAGGTACAGGCCATTAGGCTCATGATTGAGAAATGGAGGCATTGGCTCAACAGGACGAAAACTCTATTTTTGATCTGGTATGACCATAAAAATCTTTAATATCCCCAAACTGGTAAATAATTGAATTCTAACCAAGACACATGGTCACTATTTTTCTCCAGGTTCAATTTGACATTGTCTTATCGCCCGGGCCCAAAAACACCAAACCTGATGCAGTTGAACATCAGTTTTCACCAGTTATAGCTCCACAGAGACCTTCAACTTACCACTGAATTACAAGTCTTGCGGGCACAAGAACAGGTAACGTTTCTACTTATGGTCTTTTTGTTACTATTTCTGCACACACTCTTATGTCATCTGGGCAGCACTTAAACCCATTTCCTGATCTGACAACACCTTTGATGGCCCTCCATAAAGGAAGCTACACAGAAATTTGTGGCTGTCTGTGGCTCCCACAATTAGAAAAAGGACGAAATGTTAGGCAAGATCAGCAAGTTTTTTCAGTCCTCTTCTTATATACATAGCCAGGACTTCCTGAACACTTGCATCCTTAACATTGTGGACCACTTCTCCAAATCCAATTCATCCATTTTTCTTCCCTTGCCAGGTCTTTCATTTGCCAAGAAGCAAAACTACTCATTTATCATGTTTTCCATCTGCATGGCATCCCTAACAATATCATGTCTGACCATGGTTTCAATTTTGTGGAGCTTTCTGTAAATTGGTTGGAACCTATCCCAGTCTTTCGTCCAACTACTGTACCACAACAATCCAATGAGCAGACATAGTGGACCAACCAAGAGCTCAAAACAGCATTAAGGGCATGACAAAACTCTTTCCTAAATTGAATATTGCCACAACTCACTGCCTAGAATTTCAACAGGTGTCCATCTTTTCAGCGCTGTCTAGGTTCTTAACCTGTTCTCAGCCCTGGGAATGAATGCTTGAGCAGCTGCAAACATCATGATACCACTCCGCAGCACCTCTCGACTCTCTGGAAGGCCACAGAATGATGCTCTCCGCCAGAGACGTCCTAATTAAGACCACCTCTTGCATGCTGTCCCCTAGATTTATTGGTCCCTTCGCTATCACCAGATCATTAACCCTGTCAGATTCCTCTTAACCCTGACCATGCACCACAGCAACACCACATTCCACACTTCCCAAGTCAAACTTATCGTTTCATGCCCTTTAACCTGCTCAGACTTACTCACTTGGATTGAACCCTAGTTTGTAAACCACGACTCGTCTAAAAATAACGATCTCAGCCCTATGTTTCGGATCTAACTCTCACTGCATTTACATATGAATTTAAACTTGAACCTGCATTTCATTAAGGAGTTAGTTTTCACGTTTTCCAGAAACTCTCACACAAGTTGGCTTTGAACTTGGTTATTACCACCTTAAGTCGAACTTCTCTCTACTCCAGTCATTCCGACCCTTTGAATTGATTTCTGAAATAAAGAAATAAACTCTCTAAACCTCACTTTATCAGTGTCCACTTTTGGATTTATTTTCCTGTTTACACACCATGACAATTATATGTTTAAAGAAATTGTAGTTACAGTTAATTTCGTGAAAAGAGAAAATTAGGTATTTTAGACCAGCTATAAAAGATTATAAAGACTATATATCCCTGTGTAAAAACTATTGAAATTAACTTTAAGTATAGTACAGTGATGAAACACTAAGCTGCAGTAAAACATTTCAATGGTGTAAATGCCTTGAAGAAGACCATACATCCATGAATGATGATCCCAGACAAGGTGTCTTTGAGACCACTGCAGTCATTCCTGTAAACTTTCAGTGAGTAGAATTGATAGATAGTTTTGATGGATAATTTTTACCAATTTGCGAAAAAGATGCACCTGTTTGTGGAAACTGTACATACAATCATTTACTAACATTACTTGCACATTACAGGAACTTGGATAGAAGTTATTACCACATCTTCACACAGGCCTGCCCTCACTTCAAGCCATTTTCACATGTTTTTTATTTATTTTTTTATTTTTTTATTTCAACTATCATGTGTACCTTATAGCACAGTGAAATCATTTCTTACATTACAATTAAGCTGGAGTCAGAGGTCAGGGTCACCCAGGGTTTAGTGCCCTGAGCAGATAGGGTTATGAGCCTTGCTTAAGGGCTCAACAGCGGTAACTTGGAGGTGCTGGGGTTTGAAGCCCCAACCTTTCAATCAGTAACACAGAGCCTTAATGATTTGAGCCACCACTGACCCAAAAGAAGCACCTGAGTGTTCAGTGTTTTAGATGTGAATCAGGCAGTCCAATTATGGTTCTGACATGTATAGAATACTTTATGCCTTGATGTTATCCAAGCACTTGTGAAACACTGGCATAAGTGCAAAAGTGTACCAAGGGATTATAAATAGAAATGAAGGTAGTTTTTTACTCTCACAGCTGTGCAATTGTACAAAACTGTACAAATTCTATACAATCAAAAGTCCTGGTATTAAAATAAGTGCAATAATATAACCCTGTGAATTTAATTACAGTCGGTAATACTGTTCCTGTGCCACTGTATATAATAGCATTGCATATATGCACAATGTAAGGCATGCACAAATCTCAGTTGCTGTGGATACCAACTGAACATGTGTAATATAATAGACTATAAGTAAGGTTTATATAAGGCTTTTGTATAGTAGGCTATAACAGCTAAACCAACAGCATTACCGCGTGATTGTCTTAAGTTTATCCTTTTAAGTTTTTCATATTTTCAGATTTCCATAACGTAATAGTGCGTCATGGAATGGAGAATTAATCTACAATGACCTATGGTCTACAGTAAATATTTTTTGCACAATACCAGTTTTATATCCCACTGTAAAGTTTACTAACTAAAACATTATGTACATATTCAATTTATTTATTTTAGGAGTCACAGTGCTTTTATACTCTTTTGCTTTATGCACTTAGGGCCTGTGTATTACAATAGAGTTGGCATAAACCTTTTCCTCTATGGCAGTTTGGTGATGAGCTGGACATAGAGTTCACTTGAGGGCCTTTAAGGTTCAGCCTAAATGTCCTTTTGTTTATAAATTCTAGCTTCCTATTCCTACGGGCATCTTGTCTCTAATACAGCAGCAGATATGATTTTCCATGTCCTAAAGCACTGTCAAATGTCCCCCCTGTGCTCTGTGTGTCAGCAAGCTCCGTTTGCACACGTGTGTATTGCCATGGTAACAAAGCTGCAGTCGAGTGTGTGTCACGGCAGTGAGTGAGACGTGCAGCCGCAATAAATCACTGTGGTTGAAGGGTTTTTTCTTTTCTTTTTTTTTTTTTTAAACACACATTATATAGTGACTCATCTCTGGAGCTGAACAGAGGACACTCCATGAACTAAGCTCTATTGTGTCAGTGGATGCTGCAGTCATTGTACAAAAAAAAAGAGCAAACCAAAAAAAGCTGTCTCCTATTCATGATTTCAATTGCCAAGGTTGAACCGAGTCAGATTCAGAATGCCTACCTGTCAATGCAACATAAATGAGTAGTGGGGTAAACATTCTCACTCAGGGCATTCAGTGTTAAAACATTAAGGACACTTCACCATGCAGTTGAAGTAAGCACTGAAAATATGATGGTAGATTGTCTCTCAATTGCCTTCAGAATATCTTAAAACCTTTAGAAAGAAATTTCAGGGATCCTGGATAAAATATTCCCTTTTGAAAATGTCCATCTTTCTCATATTTATACATGTACTCGAAAGATTTGTTTGTGAATTGTAAACTGTCAGAAAGAATGGGACAATGAATGCATACAGATTTGTGCCAAAGTTAAGGCACAAGCTATGTGTCTCTGTGTGTAATGTTCCCAATGAATTATATCAGCAGTAAATCCAGCACAGCTTTTAAGTAGTTACATACATTGTAAAAATGATTGTGAGTGTTGCGCTAAAAATAGCAGTAAGAGGAGAAAGATTACATTTTAAGTATGCAAGAGTGCCAGAAGGGCCTTCACAAAACCTGCCGTTTCTCATGCTATTTCTACAATCTAGTGTTAAGCCAATATCCATTAGAAATATTACACACGGTTGCTTAAAGAGGTACATTCTCACCTAGAAGTGTAGCATTAAAGAGAATACAGTCTACTTTAAAGCCAATAATACAGCCTATTGGGCTGTCAGAATTTCATATTTCTAGTAGGCCGAACATTGACACGTTGGCCACTATAAAAGGAACACCTGTACACCTGCACAGTCATGTAGTTATCTTGTCAGACAATCATCTGGCAATGCTACAGTTTATATAAACATATATCAGACACCAGAATAATAAACTAAAACTGGAATCTTCTGAGTTTACACAAAATGGTAAAGAAAAATAAAACCATCTTGTGAGCACCAGTTCTGTGGGAGGAAATACCTTGTCAATATGAAAATCACAGAATAATGGTCAGATTGATTTCACCAACACATAGTCTTGGGTAACGCTAATTAATCTGTAAAATTGTGGTGAACAGAAAAGCATCTCAGATTGCACAACATGCAAACGGCAAACATCCACAAAGAGTTCCATTTCTGCCAGCAAAAAACAACAATAGGACACATAAGTGGGAACTGGCTCACCAAATCTACACAGTCAAAGTTTAGAAAAAATGATGCCTGGTCTTTTTTCCAATCGTCAGCCGAGCAGGTATGAAGTCATTTTACTATTCTGACAAATATAAATCTACACATACAAGATTTGCTACATGCCTCTTGGCTATTTCATTAAGTAAATTAGGTTTGTTTCAATTTTTCCATTCGCTTTCATGTTTTCCCTAAGCTATAATTTGTTATAATTTGAGTTTTTTCCAAGTTCTAGATAGCAATTCAATTGCTCCTACAAGCCTTTTCTATTCTTTCATTTTTGTACATTTTATAACATTCTTACGCATTAGGTGTAGGAGATGCTCATGTATTAAAACAGTTGTATATTAATGCTTCTTTAAAGCTACAATATTTTTGTAGTTTTTAAGGTTTTGTGGGTTTTCAGTAATATAAAACTTTCAAGCCCACATCACAACTACTGTTGCAGGAATAAGCTCAAGGTTGACCATGAATGTTAATGTTATTAGTGAAAGTGCGTGAATAAAACTAAAAACAGAATTAATCATTTTAGAAGATGCATGGACAGACTAGCTAATGCAGTATTAGCACAGAGGGGTGTCGGTATTGGCTGGTAAACTAGTTGTTGTCAAGTGTCATGTAGTAGAGAAGCAATGTAGTACAGTATGTAATGAAGGCATAAAGGTAAATGTTAATGTCCTATGACTTTTAAACATACACATACTGTACAGAGAGAGACATACTGTACACAGAAGATTCCCAAAATCCAGCCTCATCCTACTATTCTTTTTTAACAAATAAAACATAGATTTTGTGTCTAAATAAGATGGCTCATCTAAGCCATTTTTAAACATTTATTTGAGGTTCATTTGTCATGGACCAGCACGTCTTTGTGTTGTTTGTCAATAGCCCTCTTGCACTTGGAATTAAGCAAGTGGCTTATTCTTCTTCTGATTGCAGGGTTGTGTGTTTGCTAATTTGATTATACTAGGAAAGATAATAAAAACAACTTAATATACAAGACACTTAATACAGATTCATAACAGTTAATGCTTGATTGGTTGATCTCAGATCAGTTCTCATGCTAAGTGATATTAAAACCATTACTAAATAAACTGAATTATGTTATTCACAGGTTTAAAAGACTTAAGAAATACTAAAAAGTGTAACAAAAAGTAACTGAAACTAATCACATTGTCTTATACAATGTTAAGTGGGTAATTTGGATTTCCTGCAATACGACACATACACCACAAAGTAGTGACAGGCTCATAAGCAACAACGGCCCATCTACACCGATAGGGACCAAAGGCTAGCCCACCTGACTTGATCCCACAGAAAATCCTATTTTGGTGCTCTCCAAATTCTCCAGATTCCAATCTGATCAAGCATCCATGGGACTCACTGGACAAACAAGCATGATCTACAGAGACTTCACCCCATGACCTACAGCACCCAAAGGGACCACGTGGACCAGACGCCACATGGACAGAGCCACCCCAGTGGGGAGCCTAAAAGCTAGGTGGGTTTAATGTTAATTTTTAAGTTATAAAGTTATGGCTGATCAGTGCACAGTGTATATATTTCTCTAAAAATAAACAAAATTAAGATGTCAATGGGTTTGATCTTATTTTGCACAAAGCATCACTTTGTTACTATGTGTATTATTTTCACCTCAGAAGAATGTGATTTTCTTTTTTGCACTAGAGAAGTCCCTTTGATCATGGCGTGTCCAGAGTGCCAGATTGTTTGCATTCACTTACAGCCCATTAAAAACTCTTTCTACAAAGGGACTACACAGTGGAAACTCCAGCAAACCTGAGCACATAAAAATTTTATGAAAAGGCTCACTTTGATCACTTAGTCCTCACTCCGTTACCTTTCTCTCACTGCATTTAGCTCTCTTTTTCTCTCTTGCTCATTTGTAATATCTCTTAACCTAGGCACATTTCAAAAAGACAAAAAAAATATATAAAATTGCTTGATTCATTTTCACCTGCCATCTAACCGTTATGTGTGCAGATATAATATTGAATAGCGTATTGAATTCAGTTTTCAAATAATTAAAAAAATCTGTAGGTATTCAAATGTTTTGACTCAACACTCCCAAATACTCATAAACATGTCTGGGGTAATAATTAGTCTGTGTGCTGCTATGGAGCCATTGGTGATTATTTTAAAAACCTCATATTATTTTTAACAGGACCTCATGGAGTCCATAAAAACCAGAACCAGCCTTTCCTGTAAAATGCTGCAAGTGATGCAACAGTGCAGAAATTTTGAAAGATTTTATTATTATTATTTTCTTTTGGAATAACTCTGTCAGTACATGTGTTGACTTAAATATTCACAAAAATCAATTTTATTTCTTAAAATATTTCATTAATTTGTTCAATCATTAATTCTTTTTTTCTTTTTTTCTTTTTTTTGCTTATGCCAAAGTATAAAAAACACAGTATAAATATCCTCTATTCTAAATTAGTTGAAGCCATTCCTTAAAGTTAAAAAACATTGTACAAATTACACACATACGATAGCAACATAAATGTAATGTCACTTAACATGAGCTAGTCCAAAATACAACTTCCGACCATCTATCTATAAAAAGACTACCTATAGAACAACTGACACCTGTTTACAGTCTGTGTAAAACAGTGACATTTGCAAACATGGGTCTTCTCCAAAGACATTTTTATTTGCCGTTTCCTCAAACTTGCACAGAAGGCCAGTGAGATTGCCTACATTGAAAGTGGTACTTACAATGCTGGCTTTCAATTTGTCCAAAAAAATTAAAAAAAACACCCCAGTGGGAAACTGCCTTCAAACTGGGACAGTCATTTTCCTGAGAGTGTACAAAAGATTTCCAAAAATTCTGCTTTCATCCACTTAAATTATACAGATAAATCATCTTAACAGAGCACTATTATTATTATTATTATTAATATTATTATTATTCATTATTATTAATTATTATTTTAGTTGCTGTTGGCTGTAATTCACTTTGTTACATTAAACATTAACTTTAAAATGATGCTCCTACAAAACATAATGCTATATTTACCAGTATTGTAGACACATATAGGGTCCTGTTGGTGAGTGAGTCTGTGATATTCGCCATCTTTCCCTTCTGATTTTCAGTCATGTTCAGGCCACTTACAGGGTCCCATGTTCCAATCTGGAAGAAACATTACAGTATGTCATATTGATTTCCCATGCTCACAATTTACTATTTGAATAAACTGTGAAAAACAATTTAATTGCCTAAAATAAATAGCCATAGAAGTCAGAAGTGTATTTACACTATTTCAAGTAATATATTTCAAGTCACTATTTAACTATTTTAAAAAAGTTATATAATATATACTGTATACAGTAATAATTCTACTACTAGTTGTACAATTTGGAACTTAATTTAACAGGGTTGTCTTACATTAACATGGCTGCCTTTTTTCAGTTGATGGTGCTACTTGTTATTTAAAAGCCTAATTAATCACTTCATTATTAATATTCTAAGGCTTTGGATCTGATGTTTTTTTTTTTTAACATGTTTTTTTTCTTAACCTTTCATACAGTATCTTTTAGTCAAAACTAAAAAAGGTTTCCATCTAAAACTCTTTAATAAAAATAGTTAACTGACATTTGTATGTATCTAACTATGTTAGCTTGAGCAAAGTTTAACATACAGTGCTTAAATGTATTTTACAAAAACAAACTCAATATATTCTTCATTTGCCTTTGCGGAGGTGCCCTCCAGGTGGTATCAAAACAAAATGCTGATTAGCTCATCTCCTGTTTTGTTGAGGGGAAACGGACTGTTCTTTTGGTATATTTTTGAGTGACAGCTCTTATAATTTAAGGGAGCTCTTACACATAATACGTACAGGTTTGCAGATTCATTAATGCAAAATAACACACAGAATCACTAAATATAATATCATTACAGATCATTATAACGCACCAGCTTAAATAAAGCATGCATTTTTAATAATAGAATAATAAGGTGAAATATTAACAACCTGAATATCAAGTGATCCTGATATTTTTGCTATTTGTAATTTTAGCACTAAGCTTTAAAAAATATCGCAGTGGGAAATCATTAGGGCAATAGGTGTACAGGAAATGATAGCTGACGAACACTTGTCCAAAGAGAACGAGAGACAGACAGAACCACACTGCGTTCACTCTTAAGCCTGGCACAATTAATCCTGAAGATGCACTTGAGGGTTGTACACTCCACAGAGAGAGCACAGACGGGCCACACACTCTCACCAATTCAAAAACAAAGTGCTTCAGAAAACGTCTAAGCTGTAGTTTGTAATTGCAAATCAACTCTTTAATTCAGGTTTTATGACACTGGAGGGCTTCTGAAGCTCTTTTATTAATCGAGTAAATTATTCATGGAGGTGCCGAGACATGCGCCAGCGAGATGGGAGGTCACAGGCAGCTGAGAGGAAAACTCCTGCGAGACTGCGAGTGTGAGTATGTATATGTGTGTGCAAAAGTGTACACACTCTGTTCTATGAATAATGTTCAGGTTAAAATGTGTTGTACACAGCTTACCTTCTCTAGTCCTTCCTCCTTCAGGCTGATCACATCCAGATCGAAATCTGTCCTTAAGCCATTGGTTTTGTTGAAATTTATCCGTCCGGTCAAGCCATCCCAGTGGGCCTGCAGGTGTGAGAGAAATATTCATCAGCAGGCAGCGCCAGCAAAGAAGATTCCATTCCTCTTTGGCAAAAACAGGAGAAATTCATAATTCATTGAAACACATAGCGCTCACCTTCAAGCAGGCCACAAAAGCAGAAACAGCTCTCACAGTCACACAGAAAGATCAATCTCAATAGTTCACACACAGATGGAGACAAAGACACATTTAAGACTATTTTTCTAGGACGTCTTGAGTGCTTATTTCTAAACATAGAAAGAGATCTGAGCAGATATGAGATTCTTTGGTGAGATCTTTCCTCTGGGGTGGATACTGTTCCTTTTTAAAGCATAATATGTAATATATTAATATAGGTGTACAGTACATTGCACCATCTTGGCACTAATTGTTTATCTATAACAACTTTTGGTATACACTTTAGGTTAGTCTAATTGGCGTTTCCAAATTGCCCGTAGTGTTTGAATAAGTGTGTGAGTATGTGTATGTTTGTGCGCTGCGATGGATTGGCACCCTGTCCAGGGTGTACCCCGCCTCATGCCCTAAGCCGCCTGGGATAGGCTTCAGGTCCCTGCGATCCTGAATACAAGATAAAGCGGTGTAGAAGATGAGTGAGTGAGTGAGTGAGTGAGTTTCCTTTTATGTTTTCAATGAAATGTCCCATGAATGTGTCCTATGGTGTGACATTGAAAGAATTCAAAAAAAAAATACTTACATAATATACAGATTGCATGAAACAGATTTATTTTATTTTTAGACACTTATTTACATTTAGTGTTACTTATTTAATATGAATTCATGAATAACAATATTTTCCCCATGAAATGTCAAACTTGTTAGACTTTATTTTTCAGTAAATGTGAGTTAAACTTTGCTGACAACCTTTCAAAACTGTTGACAATTATAAGACATTAGAAAAGGTGATGATTTTATCTCACCTAATGCAATGCTGAGTTTTTTTTTTTTTAGATAATAGAAAAATATTTTTTCTCTTTTATGTGTGTCAGACAATAGGACATTATGTCAAACTAAAGGACAATGCTAATGCATTATGAATAAAGTGAAAAGTATTGAAGTGCTATTTACCTTTGAATACTCTAAGAAGAAAAACTAAAGTTTAATGACAATTAAAAAAATAATAATACTGGATTCTTATTAACAAAATGCACTGTCCACTAGAGGTTCTGTGGGCAATTGAGCCATTGTATCCTGAGATAACATTTCTGGAAACTGTGAAGTTGTGTGTAGAATAGACCCAAGATCCTTTTCTCTTGCAATGTGTCTTACTTATTTTTTCCCCCACTTTTTGTGCAGTTCATTCTACTTCTTTTTTTGGCACTAAGTTGATATTGAAGTTTTTATGACAGTTTGTAAAAGTTAAAAGTTTCTGGAAAAAAACAGCAGAAAATATTTAAATTCTCTTAACCCTTGTATTTAAACTAATTGAAAATAGTCAATAAAAGAATAACAAGGGGTCGAACAAATGTTGTTTAATGATTTAACATGACTTTTTTGTTTTATCTTGTCCTCTTGTGTGACATTTTTGTCCTGCAGTCTGATGGTACAGATGTTACATCAGTAGACATTTTGCGTTGAACCAAAGGAAATTTCAGCCTTTTGTGTCAGTTAATGACCTTGCTATTCCCACTTATCCTGTCATTTAATGTTAGCAGACACAATTGTACAATTTTATGTAAATATGTCATTTAACAGACAGTTTTATTTTAAAATATATATTTTAGCTGTGCACACCAAAGGACAAAAAAGTAACACATTACCACATAACCAAAATAAAATGAAATAAACAATTCTAAGACAAAAACTTTCGAATTCACTTGGGGCTTCAGTAACCTGACCTCGAAGAATTGTGTCCTTAAACTAAATAGAGATGTCCATAAAACATGGTTTTCAATGACAAATTGTTTATAATGCTCCTAATGTTTCTTTTAGAAATATATGGATGAAATAAATGACAATTTAAATAAACTTTTCATGTTTCGTGTTTTTTTTTTCATGTCAGAGGTATTCATAAACATTTCATTCTGTTTTTTGTAAAATATAAACATTATAATTTATTGAATTTATTGAACAGTCACACCATAGGATAATTTTGATGTTTGACAAAAAAAAAGGTCTAGTAACAAAGTTTTGTAAACCAAAGAAATGCTTGACAATTTACAACATTTTAAATTATGAAAATACTCACTCACTTACCTTCTATACCACTTTATCCTGTATTTAGGGTTGCAGGGACCTGGAGCCTATCCCAGGAGGTTTAGGGCACACCCTGGACAGGGTGCCAATCCATCGCAGGGAACACACACATATTCACACACTACAGGCAATTTGGGAATGCCAATTAGCCTAACCTGCATATCTTTGGACTGTTGGAGGAAACTGGAGTACCCAGAGGAAACATTAAGAACATTAAGGAGCATTAAGATCAGCTGTTCTGGAATAGTTCTTGCAAGAACAATATTATAGTGACTTTACACACAAAAGCAGCTAGCAATGCTGTGGTATCAGATTATTCATATATCATTTTATCATTCTGTCTTATTTGAACCATCCAATATTTTGCCCTTAAATTTTTGTTGGGCATGTACATTAACATTCAAGAGAATTTTCTGTGTAAATCTCAACTATTTATAGCATTTAAATTATATGTTTTATGCTGAACCTAAAAAAAAAGGAAAATTAATGCAACAGTTACATAAAGGGAAAGATTTAGTTTTTATGTTATTTTATTAGGAATAACCTCTGGAGGGAGCTTTGTGCCCACAGATTTTTGTGTTTAGTGTGCTTTAGAGTCTCACGATTTACTTCAGGAGAAGCCCCATACCTCGTGGCAAAGAGGGGCAGGTAAGCACCGAGCCAGAGAGCTCACAATACACCTGGATATTTGCCGAACTGAACTCCCAGCACAGCATGCTGGCTCACCTTGAAATGGAGGTTGAGAGGGAGCCCTCCATCACCAGGTCATGCCTTGATATAAGTGCAATTTTTTTTGGACTTTGTCCTGAGAACTCTGAAAGTGCTCTTAGCCCTGTTAAGTTTACTGTTAATTTCTTGTTGGTCTATTTCAGCTACTCCCGGCAAAGGGTTCACCACAGTGGACCATCCAATCCACACACAAGCTTGGCACAGATTTTATGCCGGATGCCCTTCCTAATGCACCCCTCCCATTTTATCCGAGCTTGGGACCGTCACTTAACACTGAACCGCTAATGCACATGTTTACTGTTACATTTACTGTTTTTTTTTTAAAACTGGCTTGAGTATCACTGTTTGGATAATTTCTGTTTTTGTTCCTATAATTTATATAAGTCTTAACGTCTGCATTTCGACTATGGCTGCATCCCTCATTCCTGACATGTTCTGCCATAGTTTTCCCACTGCGCCATGTTCTTAAGAACAGAATTTTCACTTAACTGATATAGGTAAATTTAATAAAAAATAAATGATGGGTATTTTGCTGTGTATATGTTAAAGTAATTAAGTGCATTAAAAACTTTTATTTAAGTAAAATAGGCATAATATCAATAGGTTACAGATACACAGACTGGGCCAGAATGAGTAGTGTCCTTAGTTAAGAATTGTATGTTTCCAAGTTTTTTGTGTGGCTTTAAAATCAAATCTGAATGTCAGTAAGACAATGTAATTTTCTAAATTATGGGAATTATGGGATGCTGGGTCTCATCCCTAAACAGGATGGATTCAGGAAGGCTGCCTGTAAGCCTCTAAAGTCTCAGCACTCAAATCCCCACTTCCTGCCTCCTGACTTCGAAATCTCCATAGCCCCGCTTGCAGCCCACTGCCTTGATTTACCCCAGCCAAGGCCTGCTCTGCCTGAACCAAGCCTTTTTTCTTCCCTATTATTCAATTTAATTCAATTCAATTCAATTTTATTTGTATAGCGCTTTCACAATCAAAAGAATTATTTAAGTTTGTATGAAATGTGAATTTGTATGAATCAAAATGATCAGTTTGTCCCTGGTGAGCAAGCCGAGGGCGACAGTGGCAAGGAAAACGAGATGGTAATAGGAAGAAACCTTGAGAGGAACCAGACTCAACAGGGAACCCATCCTCATTTGGGTGAATTTTTTTTCCCCCTAATTATTATCCCTTGCTCTGCCTGAGTAATGCCCTGTTGTGCCTGCTGTATGCCCTGTTCAAATTTTGCCTGCTGCATGCCCTGTTCAAATTTTGCCCAAGCCATCCCCTGCTCCATACAATGGTCCTGCAACGTGCTGGCTATGCCTTACTATGCCTTTTGTTTTCCCCTCCTAAAAACTTCTAATGATCCAGCTCACCCCACCTATAGGCATAAAAAATGTCATCCTGCTGGCACCACCTGCTGACATTGGGGATTAGCTCTGCCTGCCAGATAAGAGAAAATTGTGCTGATGCTGACATTATGCTCCGGTCAGGCTCCTGTCAGAGGCCCACGAGACAGCCTGTCCCATCCTGAGGTTTAGCCGAGTGTCATTCAAGCTCTTGATGGAGAGCTACAAAGCATCCCCACCTGTCCCAAGCTCTAGTCAAAAATTAGGACAGTACCCATGGCAGGCTCCAGCACACAAAACCATAACCTGACACCCACATCCAGTCCTGACTCATGCCTATATTATGTCATGGTCTTTTCTCTTGCTGACAAAGGCCACATCTACTTCCTGTTTTGTATAGGAAATAATATTTTGTGTTGCAGTCTCCCAGTATCCTTAGTTCACAGTTAACAGATCAGAGTCCAATTACTTCTTGGTCTTAATTAGGTTTAGTTGTTTCTTCATCATAGAGGTCTTACTTAAATGTCGTGTGTTTTTTCCCTACAATTTCATTTCAATTATATGTAAATGTATTGGTAATACATTTTAATCATCATTATCTCGATATACTGAGTTGTTTTTTGTCTTCATTGTGCTTTTTGCTAATGCTAGTAATTTAGTCCCAAATGTATTACAATAGTTTTGTGTTTTTTTGTTTTGGCTTGGTTTATTAAATTGTTCGTTAATAAAGTGTTTCCTCCATTTACATCCTTAATTATGTGCATCACAGTTAAAACCAGTTTTACATCTTCCACTTGCTACTCCTATAAAATTGAATTCTGCAGTTTCTGTTACAAATTTTACTACCTACTGTTTATACAAATTATATGAGTAGTTAGGGATCAGGTGTGTAGAGCAAAACATTTCTTTTTAGAGTTCTGCTCCAGCATATTGTTTGTAGCAATGCTTCTGGTTTGAGCACAAAAGCGCTGAGAAGAGGCCAGAGGAGCTGAGAGCTAAGGTTAGAGTGGAGAGATTTGCACTGATCTGTGCTGTAGCAGTTCTTTGTGCTTTAATGTGTCAGAATCCTGTGCAGTACAGTGGTCTAAGCCAGCCTGTGATATCATGCAGGGAATGCCCAGGGTCTTAGCCAGTCTAAATTTAACCTGCAGAATCCTGCACTGACTGCCAGGGGTCAGATTAGACAACTTTTTTTTCCCCAAACTGGCATGTGGCAGGGTAATTTATTTTCAGTGGGAGGGCTGTTCTAAGAAGCAGAAGGTAAGGTAAAAGATAAGAAGTAAGATCTCTTCTAAGTCAGTGTGTTAAATGTGGTAAAGTACCTCTTTGATGAGCGTCATGAAGCGGTTACCAAAGCGCCAAGGTTTGTGCCGGTTACACTGGAGAGAGCTGACTGTGATCTGAGGAGATTGCTGCACTGCTACGGCCACTACATGCACTGCATCGTACATCAGTGCTGCATCCGTCTGAAGGCATACAAACACACAAACACCACCATATTACTATTATGCACTGATATCAGTTCTTTTCTGTTAGAAAAAAAAAAAACATTACTTTTCATGTTAATTGAGGTGGTAAAATAAGTCACCATCACTGGCTGTAGGGGAAATAATGGCATTAGCAGATTGGCAAGAGCTGTAGGTGCAAGTATTTGAGTCAGTTCAATGTCAGACATGTTTGTATGCATCTAATATTGTAAAACTGTCATTCCACAGGACAAAAAAAAGTGAAAAAATTGAATTAGTGTTTGTCTCAGATGATTGGAAAGCAATCACCACAACCCTCAACATTTGTTGGTATGGAAATCATGCCTAGGGGTGTGTCAGAAATCACTATCCTGTTGAATAAATCATGGCCAAGCCTGTCATTTCCAGCTTTTTCTCTCTGATTGTCTGCCCGCAAGCATTAGGACTAAAGACAGCTCTGCTGCAATAATATGGGAGAATCACTTGGGGGATGTTTCCGTGTTTGTGCTGATATCAATCAAAGAACAATCAGGATGGCTGAGGATATATTGGCTAAAAGCTCATCAGTCTCTTTGGGCAGCCCCATTATTATAGCAAACTGCTTTCCCTTACCCAATGCATATCTGAACTTGGGCTTCCTGTCCCCAAACTGTCAAAATGTCTCAAACAAGAAAAAAGCAACAAGTCAAGCCTGGGAGTACACCACCAGTCTTCTATATTATTGTTTAAGAACATCTTGAATCGTGCACACAGGACAATAAGATGTGAACATCTAGAAAACCGATTAGGTGAACAAGGTGATGAAAAGTGTTTCACACAATAAAAGCTATATTTGAGATAGCTCATCTGTGGACTTCTAAAGCAGAGCCTGGAGGAACCATTTTGAACAATTGCTGATCAGAATGACTGTAGCTGTGCGCTATCTGTGCATGTGAATGTAAGTGTGAAAGGACATGAATGATCTGCCTCTCACTAATACAGACTGCAGCGCCTTATACATCTGTTTGCGATACCAGGCCTCTCAATCAATCAGTGCTAGATTGAACTGTAAAGTGGCAGCTGCTAGTCTGAGAAAGAGTCTGAGATAACAGGAAGACAATGTCAGAGGCCATGATTTCACTCTAGACTTTATTCATCCACCCGCTCATCTAACCCTCCGTGATCATCACACCGAAGAGTCCCTAGGGAGACATGTATGCTGGCCTGTCAGATGAGACGGCACTAGCTCTCAGCGGCATTGCTGCCCATCTGCAGAAAGCACACGTCACACTCAGTCATAGCAAAAATTCGATGAACGCTGCATGCTCATCATGAATAATAAATAAGTAATAATACCAGAGGAGCTGGAGACAAGGCATACTACTGAATACTGAGTGAACACTGTCATTCTCTCCTCTGTGACTTCTACCAACATAGAACAGTAGCATACTATCAAAGCCTACATGGTACATGGTTTATTGTGCATACAGTCTCTCCTGGGAGGCATGCTTTGGTGTGTGTTCAACAGTTGTTGAATATATTTTATAATGTCTTTAAAACATATAAAAGACAGACAGAATAGCCGGCCAAAAGGCAGTCAGAGAGATAGAACTACATACTGATCACCAGGAACCACTAACAGAAAAGGGTGTGGGTTGAAATGACATCCCCTGCATTTTAAAAAGGTCTTTGCATTTCCTAAGAACTGGGTAATGTATTACCACATACAGTATTCGTGGTAGATTTAACATATAAAAACAAACTGGCACAAATGCTAACATATGAATAGTATGTATGCATGTATTTATGTATTTATGGAAGGATGGATTGATGGATGCATAGATGTTTTTTTTAAAACAATGCAATAATCTCCTTTGAACAGTTGATATTGAAATGTTTCTGCTACTTACGCTTTGTACGCCATGTTTCTGCCATAATCTGAGGTGTTGTTAATTGATGATTTTTGAGGCTGGTAACTCTAAATGAACTTCTCTCCAGCAGAGGTAAGTTTTGGTCTTGCTTTCCTGGGATGGTCTTCACGAGAGCAGTTTCATCATGGTATTAGATGTGTTTTGCAAATGCACTTGACAGTAGTGTTCTTACAAAAACTATTCCAGAATAGTTGACCTTCATGATATAAAATAACAACTCACTGTTGTTGTTGTTGTTATTAATTACCTAATGCGTAATTACCTAATGTCATATATTTTCTTTTACAGTTTTGAAAAAAAAATCCAGTATTGTTTAGGATGTAGACAATAAATTCAAACTTGTTTCCAAACTTGACTTTATAGTACTATATGACTGTTTGTTGTTATTTTTTTTATCGCTTAAGTAATAATGAACCCTCTTATTATATAAATTTAGATTTTTATGACACCTACACCTACATGGAAGCTATTGTACTTTATTATTTATTGTTATTTACAAAGCAAAACAAATACGCAGTTAATGTCAACTTTTTCAAGATTGTAAGACGTTTGAAAGTCAGTAAGTTATTATTATTAAGTTATTATAAGACATAGCATTGCGATGTAATATAAAAAAAAAATATGTGAACATAAAATTAAGCCTTAAGATATCTGTCAATGTTGCTGTTAATAACTGTTCCATCCATTGATGATTTGAATGTTTATGTTTAACACTCCTTTAATTTCATATTTATCATTATTTCGTCTTAGGTTTGATTCAATGTTTGAATCAGTAAGCTACTGACTAATCTGTATCAGGTTATGCATGTGATCAGGTGGATGTCATCTGCTATTATGTATATAAGTATTAGTGCAGTTAGGGTTGCTTGGAGAAAGAGTGCCTTTGGAGTCCAAGTAGGGAGACTAACAACAGAGGCAGCAGCCTATTATAAACCCTTGCTCAGGATGAACTGCTTAGGGTATTTTAGATAACCCTGGGCCGTTGAAATAACACTGGCTCTACTGTGTCTGTGGTGTGTGTGTGTGTGTGTGGTGTGTGTGTGTGTGTGTGTGTGTGTGTGTGTGTGTGTGTGTGTGTGTGCGCGTGTAAATGCATATAAGAAGGGCAATGACATTAAAGCAGTGTAGGGAAACTGACAATTTCCCATTTAACACCCCATTGAGTTCTGGGTTATTCCATGTCGTGGCTAGAACCAAGATGGTGGCAGTACCTCACCCGTTTCACAATAACACCCCTCCTTCTTCTCTCCACAATGGAGTCAGGGAGTATAGACATGCTGTGCTGTGATGGGAAAAGCCATCCTGTCCTCATTCTTGAGAACTAACAGTAATCTACCTCCATACTTACTGGCATTATGTAAAAAAGAAAGAACTAGATCTATACAGAAGTTCAAATAACCAGACATTTTGATTATCAGTGGGATAAAATGTGCTGTAACATATTTTTCGGCAACAAACATCATCACATGTTTTAAAATGTGTTTTTGAAGGGAAACGTTGGGAAATGAGAAGGAAAACAGACAGAAATATCAGGGTAATTATTAGAAATAGAAACAGTATCTGGCCTAGACCTGTTTGCCAAACAAAGAACCGGCAAACTCAATTAAAGGGCCGATTTCCCTCAGGATGCAAGGCGATGTGAAATTATCCCTGCCTGTTAAACCTGTCACTTCATTTCACTCTAATTATTCCTTCTGATCCCAGGGACCTTTTAGCTAATTGTTTTTTCCTGCTTCTACTTTATCATGTTTGATGTCACAGGAAAAAGCTGCTGTGTGGCTTTAAACACACACTTTTAGAATAAAAGGGGAATTTCAAGGCCTCTTTAAAGTTCCTGTTAATAAGGAAAAGTTGAACATTTTTAAAAAAGTTTAACATGTTTTATTTAGACGCCTTTCTAATAGTGATCCCCATTTTAGACATTCTTGCACAGACAACCAACATTTTGGTTTTTGATGAATTAAACACTAAGTCTTTTAATTTTTCTTGAGGCCGTTATATTATTTTGCCTTGCATGTGTTGCCAATTTTCATGAAATAATAAACATTCAATTTATTTATATATTCGTTATGATTATCTGATGGACACATGACTTCGCAGGAGATATGCTCAGGTGTATAAGAGCTCAGTGGCTGCTTCAAGCCTCCATTAGTCACTATATAACTGTAGTGTCTGAATCGTGCTCAAGTTTTCTTCAGCTCCCATCAGCCTCCTCGCCCCGAGGAAATACTGGCCATCGGATTGGCCTTTTTAATTCAAAAATTAAAACAAATCATTGTTTTCAAATGTAGCCTGGTCTTCTTTTTAAAGCAGTAAGCCCAAAAAAATTTAAAGGGATGCAATAAGCAAAATATGTTTGGGGGAAATTATTAAAAGTAATATTTTATTTGTATCTGTTAACATGCCCTTGTAATCTCCCAATAGAAAGGTGTGAAAGGCTTTCATTGAATTTAGCATTGTAAATTACGCAGTGGCAATTTAATTTAGAACATAACTGAGGTCCCTCAGGTGCCCATTGCTAGATGTGCTTTGGTGTGTTCGAGGAGCAGCCAGACGATTTCATTGTTTCTGTACGAGGTGCTGTAGCAAAGCCATTTGTTTTGTCTTTTATGGTAAAACCTTTGATTCTGTTAGGACGCTGCAAGTGCTATAAGTTGATTAGTCGTTGTGCAAATCACTTTGCTGAATTAGGTCATTAACTTGCTTGAGGATTGAATTATTGCTTCTCTACAGGGGATGGTGAAATGTAACATGCATGTACAGCACGAGTGAGTCACAGAGATCAAAACTTCATGGATTTCGTGTCTGTGTGCTACTCTGGGTCGAGAGATCTTGTTTTTATATTAGAGAGAGAGAGAAAAAGCAGAGTGGTGTGGCGGTTAAGGGCATTATCACTGTGTTTGCATGGGTTTCCTTTGGGTTCACATGCAATTAGGCTGATTTACTATGCTAAATAGCCCATGGATGAGATGGCACTTTGCAGTAAACTGGCATTCCAGCAGGAATAAATTCTCCCTTTTCATGGTCCAAGTGTTGCACAGATAGGTTTGATCATGACCATGACCAATTTGAAGCTGAGTCAATGTAAGTGAGAGTAGTATGGGTAAACTTTACACTTTGTATTAAATAATGTTTCGGATGCATTTGATAATCAGTTTATAAGTATATTTCTCACACAGCTTTGTGACATATCGATTTTCTTAGTTCACAATTTACTGTTATAAAAACATTTAATTAATGATTTAATAAAATTGAATATGCATACTGTAGTAATACAAAGAAAAAAATCTAAAGTCATAGAGTTGTGCTGTTATTTGTCAAAGTTTCCACAGATCATTATTGCAGCATTAAGCTTATGGAAGATTATTATTATTATTATTATTATTATTATTATCATATTTTTATTAGATTTTATTTGATTGACATGTATAAAATATGAGACCCTAAGTTTTATGGGTCTCATAGTAACTGTGCAAGTTACTTCACCACACTTTAGGTTTACTGTGCGACTGTGTCCATAACAAGGTCACAGCACGTTTTATTTTTATTTTAATTAATTTTTTTTTTGTCTGTAATGTGTGCCATATTATATCTCTCTGCTGGTGATAAGAAAGGTGTGTCTTAATTCCGTCTTTTCTTGACCCAGGCAATCCCAACAGGTCACAATTCTGCTTCATCAAGTCCAAAACATAAATCTTATCAGACTTTGTCTCTGGACATATCGTTGCCTTTGCTTTGTTTTGTGGCCATTGTGTACTGTAACTTGTGTTTAGTTTGTAAATTTTGTAGTAGGGAGGCATTTTTCTTTCTTTGGGTAGCTAGGGAGTAAGGGAAGAACAGTGTATTTTTATCATTTAGTTTTTATTAGTTTTTAATTTTATTTTAGAAAATACAAAAAAATATTGTAAATCAATCCCAAATCAAATATTATTGGTTTCTCCACCATGTTGCAGCCTAACCTAGACTATAATACTACACTAGACTTAATTATTTGTAAAAAATTTAACAACAATATGATCCAAGTGCCCTGTTCATTTGCACATACTGTATGACATGCCTTTCTTATGGGTTAAGATATAAATTAATTTCTCTTGCAATCCACTTTCACAATTTCACAAAGAGTAAATTCAAGTGGTAAATGGCAAACATAATAACTATGGTAAATGTTTGACAGTGTAAGGTCATGTAGGAATAATTAAATCATCATAAAGGAAGAGGCAGTTACACTTACATGACTCTGTGAGCTGATCCCTGACCGATTTGTGACCCTCCTCCACATACTCCCCTTTTTCACTCTCACTGTCGACTCTCTCACCCTCTCTCTGTCCCACAGCCTAACCCCAAAAGTCATTCCCTGTACTCCATCTCCCTCTATCACTGTATTTCTTCAGGGATCATTTCCCTCTATCGTTTTTCAGACAAGCTTGGTGATGAGGTGCACGGAAAGCGTATTGTCATTACAACGGAAAGCCAGCCATAATAATACGTTTTACACAGTCAATTTCCTTCCCCATCGAGCAGTGTCCTCGTGAAACATTTTAAAACCTTAATGGCGAGGTGTGCCGGTCTTTTGCATCTTTCCGTACTCTTTAATACTCTTGATAGCATCTTCCATCTCAAAAACTCTGAACGACTTTGGGTTTAAAACAGGCATTTGTGTTTTAAGAGGCGTAGAGGAACCAGGAGGCAGCAGAGCCAGTGGGAGCCATGGGAGAGATTGCAGTCAGCGCGTTCATTCTAGCAAAAGAAAAGAGCGCAAGGCTCAATCTGAAAGACTGTCTCTGGGAAAAATCAGGCAAACAAACAACAGCCTGAAGGTAGTAGCCTGAAGGTATATATCTAACCTCTTTGGTCAAACGTGTTTTATTCATGTTGCCCTTCATCTGATATACGGTTTTCATTATAGGGAATACAGCTAATTAAACTGTTTATTAATGAGAGCAAAATTAAAAGACAGTAGCCATACTTTCAAGCACAATCACTGGTAAAGCAATCAATTACTCAATCCCAGCATGAACCTGGATTCTCCATATGCAGGTGCTTGATAGACAGGTGAGTGAGTATTATTTTTGCAAGAGCAGCATTCCGGCTGTCACATTTACTCCTGCCAGGCAGCCACGGCGCCATAACAAACTCATTACAGGGAGCACAAGCCTGTTATAACACCCAGAGCCTAGGCAATTTTATGATTCATTTAGTTCAATAAAGAGCATTTATTAAAGTTTACTTAGTTATCAATAATGACTTCTCTATTTTTGAACTTTAAGACTAGGATGAAAGAGGATTGCAATTGATTGGTGAAGATGGAGATGTAAATGAGTAGGAGAGGGTGGGGGCATGTTGGGATGCAGCCTGCCAGATTGAAAAAAGAAGAGCCACAGATCATTGATGATTCAAAGTAAAGAGATTTAAAGCTTTGCCATCTTATACCACCCCTTATATTATCACTCCAGAGAAATATATCAGAGAAATGTCATGTGAATTGTGGAAAAAAGAAAATAAGAGACGAGAATGAATCTCAGAGAGAGGGAGAGAGAAAGAGAGAGAGAGAGAGAGCATGGGAGTGTGTGTTTATAGAGCTCTGTTGCCACAATGGCAGAGCTGGAGGGAGATTAGAGAATGAGCAAAAACGCTCCATGGATTAAGAGCTATGAGCTGTTTCTGATCATCCAGCCAGGAGAACAAATGGCATCAAGGCCCTAGCATCAAAGCACACACACATGGATATATATATATATACATATATATATATATATATATATATATATATATATATATATATATATAACATGTAACATACAGTACTATGTAAAAGGTACCCAAATTTTTTATATTAATTTTTTATAATTAATTAAACAATACATGCTGGTTGTCAGGGTTGCCTGTGAAAACAGAGCTACTGTAAGTGTAGAAGAAGAACTTATAGATTCTGCAAGGTCCTGGGAAAGGACCTTTCCACCAATGTACCAGTTCATTATAAAACCGCACAAAGTGTACCCGAGACTATTCTTTTATTTTTAAAGACGCATTTGTCACAACAAATATTCATTCTGTTCACTTTTGTGCTGTTTACTTTTGTGCTCTTTGTAATAGAGTTGTCTTCAAATGTAGACATGCTTAATTATTATTATATTTGAAAGCCTTTTGCTTTATAGCATTTCCTTACATGCATTTCTTTTGCAAAGTACTGCATACTGTACAGTATACTCCAAATAAATTAATAAATAAATAACTCCTGTTTTTTCTGTTTTGGTCAAAATGTTCTTTTCTGTTTACTTTATTTCTAAGTTTTGCTATTAAAATTCTGCCATTGTCTATGAAGTCTAGGTGATTTTATGACTTTATCGTGACATGTACTGTACATCTAGTTCTGTTTAACTCATGTTTCGCAAAATAGCCAGTGTGCCAAGTTCTAGCAGCCAGTGTGGGTTATCCTAGAGACATTTACTTTTGAACCCTTGCTTGGAACTGATACAAAAATTTATATCCTTTTCCCTCGTTTTTAACGGTCCGTCGTGGTTGTGTGTTTGGGTTCTTGGTCTGAGTTTCTTACAATTTATAGTAAGAATACAGTTTATTTGTATCATCACATAGTCAGGATATGTCCTTTCTGAAAATCCAAGAAAAAGCACACAGACTGTCTCAAAATATAATTTTATCCACTCAGTTGCTGTCGTAATCTGCTTCCAGCTAGCTCATTAATGAACTTAACCAAGGGAATTCATGATAAATTCCTTTTGTTCTTACTGACTCTATCATTAGAGCCCTTTAATTGTGTTTGAAGAAACATAAGGTTCTTTCTAACACAAATTCACTCTAAGATGCATATATCTTCTCTTAATGCAGAACGTTTTAGTGTATTGTTTAGTCTCCATGTACAAAATTAATTGTGGGATTTACCAAAAAGAAACAAATATACAGATATTATCTCTTTAATAAATTGTAAATTGTATATAAATATAATTGATATGTTGAAGGCAATTCATGTGTTGAAAGTTTTCATGTGATATTAATTATTATTAATTATTATTATTATTAATAATAATATTTATATAATAATAAAAATAATAATAATTATTATTATTACTGTTATTATTAGTAGTATTAATATTATCATTATTATTTTATTCTTGAACTATTTGTCTGCAGTAACCTATGGCATCAAACCAGTGGTCATTGCACCTTGTAAGACCCGCAGGTGCACATCTAATCATTCACCAATCACTACTAAGCAATTTGGAAATCACAATGAGTCTACAACACACGTCTTTGGACTATGAATAAAACCATAGTAATCCTTTAACTATTCAGGAAAAATACCAACTGGGATGTTAATAAAAAGCACAATGCATCCACACACATACACACACAGAGGTCTGGCTGTGATTCACATAATCAGGGCTTTTTCTGTGCAGACGTTCTCTGGCAGTGCAGCCGAGGGTGACAGCAGCATTGACACACAGTGAGCTGAGGGCTCTCGGAGGGAAGGTTTCCGTTTGTGCGCGTCTGGACGCTATTGATCAGCCAGTCACTCTGGGCGTGGCGTTCAATACATTTGCGTAGCCCAAGCATCAGTTGTAATTAAAGAAAAAGGAAGCAACTGTTTGCATGTTGAACTACTTTGTATTCATCAACATCCGAATCTCCCCCTCATGTTTCTGCAGCTGCTGCATCACCTAATCACTCGCTGATCACTTCACATCAGAAAGACTCACCTCCTAAAATTCTGCTCATTTATGCACAGCACTAGAGCCAGCAAGAAAATTAACTTAGGACATCATTTTGTGTATTTGATGCATCTCTCTCTCTCTCTCTCTCTCTCCCTCTCTGAAAACCCAACACCCTTATTTTGTTTTATTCTTTCGAAATAACAGCAAGGTCTTCTTGAAGTCTGATGTTAAAGACAAATGAGGGGTGATACGCATGAACTGCACTGAACTGTTCTCATTATTGTTTGCAAGCCTGAAACCAAACAGTCACCCATTATCTCTGAGAGAATGCAAATGTGTATGTGGCTAGGGTTATAGTCACCACTACCCAGTTCCCACAACAGCAGTTTTAACTGCACAGCTGGTACAGCGTCATTTCAGTATATTTCTGCATCATGTTTGGTCTTATTTTTTACTATCTGCATATGTTACGGATGTTCATTTTTATCTATTGAAATTTACAGATCAGCGCACAGCAAAATAAAGGCTTTAGATTGCTCAGTGTAAGCCTACTATATTGCACAAACTGTTATACGTTTTGTGATGTTACACTTTCACATGACAGCCTGTGACAGCCTGTCAAATTTGGGTAAAAAAAAAACAAACAAAAAAATCCTGTGCTGTTTTCTGTTGTAGCTTTCCTATCTTATAACACTTACCAACTAGGGCTGTGAGTGATAGCTAACGCATGCTTCATCTGAGAGGATGTGAAGTCAGTGAACCACATCATTTTGAACTGCTGTTCATGCTGCATTACAAAGACAGTGTAAGGCTTTGGAAGGTACCCACAATAGACTCATAGGTACCCAGAACAGACAAGTGGCACTGTATTGACTGGGGAGAGAGTATCCCATCCACCCACACAAAGAGCCAAGGTAATTTTGTTCCCTCGACTCCTATTCATGATGGTCATTGAAATCTCCCGCCGTTAGGGCAAATGATTTGTTGACGCACCAGTCAAGAGCTGTGATACCACCTCTCAAACACATATAACATTTCATCGAAGTGTTGTACAATTTGACTTCTCATGTACAGTATGTGTGTGTACATTTATATTATGGTATTTGACAGATACTCTTATCCAGAGCGATTTACTCTTTAATCTCATTATACATTATGCATATATCTGAACAGTTGAGGGGTAAGAGTCTAGCTCAAGAGTCGAACAGTGGCAAGTGTCCAATGTGTGTATTTGCAATTAGGAATTTCATTTCTTTTTTTAAATCTTCTGAGATTTATGTTAATTACTCTTTATTTGCACTGGATAACTTAATCATTCTGATTAAGCATGAAAATATTTGGCAAAAGAATTATAACTAACTATACCTTACATTAGAATTGTACATGGGTAAAGTATACAGTAAACTGCAGACAGCACAGTTGAAAGAAAATGTCATGTCCTTATATAAGGACATTCAGGTCTCGAGAGATTAAAATAATAAAAACAAAAATATCTAACTTAGAAACAGGACAAACTAAACTGATCCAAAATAATGTCTCGAATGATTTAAAAGCAAACAATGATCAAGACATCTCATATTCTCAAAATTCCATAAGTGATTTTTGTCTCAGATATTAAGAAAGGCTGATGTGGATGATGCTAATAATCGAAGCACTATTGACATATACTATTTTCTAATGGTACAGTTGTTTGATAAAATTACAATAACGTTGTATAAGTAAATAACTAAAAGATATACATTGGTATAAATATGGAGATTATTGGGAGCTGACAACAGTGATTAAATGTATGATTTAACATTTATAATATATTTAATTAACTATTTTAGTAGAAATTGTACCTTAATTTGAAGAAAATTAAAGAATACTAGTATTAAATATGGAATGATTTGATTTATACGGGGATTGGAAGTTGATGAGCTATAAACAAAGGATGTTATAAAGAGAGATGTGGTTTCATGGTAATAAAATGAAACTGTTGCAATCACATCTAATTCACATGGAATTGAAATAAAAGTAAAAAGTAAAGTAAAAATAATAAAGCTCACTTGATTTGAGCCTTTCAATTGATTTAAAACTTCACTAAATGTTTAAGTATCATTTTCTTCTCTTTCCCTTTTAAAGGTAACCAATGTATAAATGTATAATTTTATTTCAGACTGAGATATGCCTCTAAGAGAAGTTTATACTTTCACCATGTGAAGGTTTTGCCCAACGGTTTTAGTAGGGACTGTAATGACTTTTATCATTCAAGCTGAGGACAGAGAATCATAGTCACAAAAGTGCTTAACCAGTGATATAAAAATAAAATTCACCACAAAAAGTTTTTTGAACTGAAGCTTAGTCATGGACACAGTTAATCTTATACAGTAGGAAAGATATTTGTATACAGTAATTGACCTGAACTTGTAAAATCCAAGATGGAACATACAGTATGATAGTTCTTTTTAACTTGCAATGGGCACAGAATTTAAATGATTCTAATATAATAACTTCATTTTTACAGCTGTGTGAAATTCATAAATTGCATATTAATAAGACATTAAGCCTTTGCCAAATTTGCTTTCAGCAGGGTGGGTCAGAGGGGACCAAGCAAAAGCTTTACCCTATACACTGCAGTAATGATTGTGAGCAGCATCATGCACATTAATCTGACCCCTGAATGCTGGTCTGCTGCAAGGGACTTGCTGTTGAGAATAAGATTGTTTTGTGTTTTTCTGTGCTTTCTTTTTCGTTCTTTTTTTTTTTTTTTTAATTCCACTGGGCTGGCCATAATGGCATTTCTGCAGAGCCTGTGGCAAACTGGAGTGTTCCTTCTCATTGCTTCAGAGTGCATCTACTCTTTCAGGGTGTTTATGTTTCTTTATGTTTCAATCAAAGGAGCCAAAGCGGTGTGACTGTGAGCAAGCTGTGAGTGAGCAGTGCAGCCCCTTCTCACAAATAAATTCTGCCCTGTTACACAGACTTAGTGTGGCTGCCTATATGCTGAGATAGCGCTAGACTCAGGGGAACACTAGCCTACTTTATGGTACTATAACCTCAAATGCATGTTGCTGAAAGGGCAACTGAGATTCCCTTCCATTTCCTAACTCACACATGATGGCATGGTTCAGCTTTACTGCTCAGCTTGAGCTGGTTAAATCAACACAAGGAAGGATAAGGAAAAGCCCAGAGCTACAACATAAACAGATTGTAAGGTGCAAAAACGTATGTCTACCAGGATTTAACTATAATTACTTTTTTCTAACCTTCAATGTCCTTCATAAGTATTGGTACTTGTAAGAAAAATGTATTATATTAAACAAACACACGATAATTTAGATTTTCCACTTACACAAAAAGAAAAAGGCATTAAAAGGCCT
This sequence comes from Clarias gariepinus, assembly GCF_024256425.1. Lineage (NCBI taxonomy): Eukaryota > Metazoa > Chordata > Actinopteri > Siluriformes > Clariidae > Clarias > Clarias gariepinus. Next base: position 22,399,527 of record NC_071103.1, on the reverse strand, counting down.
TAAAACCCAGAGCATTTTAGCCATTTTTTGTTTTGCTGTTGTTTTTTTAGAAATCTATAGTATATAGGGCTCAGCATTGTGCAGTATAGTGTAACATATCCTTTTTTTCAGCACAACATAGGCAATATGATGAACTGAATTTCATTTAATTTTAACCAACTATACAAACATAAATGAGAAAAAAAAATGGGTCACATAGGCAAAGAAATGGCACAGATATACATGATCACGTGCTTTTCTGGCCATATAAACCCTTTTCTTTTCTTTTCTTTTTTTTTTTTTTACGTCGTTGTCCAATGCTTTGTTGTTGGCACAAATCTGTGCCACTTGAGTTTTAGGGCTTTTAAGTAATATTTCCCTTTAAAAGTATATGTGACAAGGATCATATAAATAAATTAAATAAATTTAAACAGATCATCTTAAATCAAGGGGTATGAATACAAAGTAAAATTCTCTTGTCTGCCTGAGGTAGCGTTGCGAAAACTGAACATCTTTAACACAAAAGAGACAGGTGGTTATTGATCTGCACAAAATAGATAATAGACAAATACATAGAAATATAAACAAAATAAAAGGTTAAAATGCTAATACGCACTATTACAGTCATAACAGCAAGTTCCAGGGTTTGAAATTTGTCAGGAATTGGAACAGTGGGTGCATTGTCTTGCCAAAATATAAATTTCTGATCATCTTGAAATACATGTAGGAATTATAGGAAACACTGTACTGCTTAAAAGCCTTCCATTTTTGTTTTAAAAAAACCCCCCACACAAATCATGTTGGAGATTAAAATGTCAATTACTCTTTTCATGGATGAAGGGTGCCAAGGATCTGGCACTTTTTTTTTTTTACATTTTTTTAAAATAATAATTGTATTATACTAATATAGAATAGATTATATTTTTTATTAATAATTAATATATTGTTAATTTATTATGGCTGCTATCAGTTTACCAAAATAAAAATTCACCTCTGATAAAACCCCTCTTCATGTAATGATAAATAAACTATGGAATGTGTGTAATAATATATAGTGCAGCAGAGTAAGCATATTTCTACATTTTGAGTTATACATGTAGCTCTCCATGCTCCTCCATGTGTAATGTGCTGTAGTTAGAAACAGAATGCAAGTGTGCATGCACCATCATCATCTATCAACTCCCTTTTCCTTACACAGCAGTTGACAATCTGGGGAGACTGAATCCTCTGCTTCAGACACTAGCATATTAACAATTCATAATAGTGTTAAATCCAGCTGAAGCTGGGAGATTTATTAAATCTATCATAGCGGCCTGGAAAAGTAAGCGAGCATGAGGAGTAAAACGCATAAAAAAGAGAAATCAGCAGGGGTAATACTCACATTGGCTGACACATTTATCTTTAATTTCATTCAGGAGTGACATAATTGATTTTAATGAGATGTTTATAGATTGAAGTGGCGGTGTTGCTAAATCATTTGCCAGTCTGCCTGTTGGGCTCTGCCGAGCTTTATGCTGGGGAAATGAACAGCACACTCCAGCGCGTTCAGCCAAAATCTACTAAAATCTGCTCCATTTGTTGTTCTTTCTCCTATTTTCTGTTTATCCACTGTACCTACTGTATACAGTGTTATAACACCACTACATATAACAAAGTTATCTTTTCCACTTACTGGATTAATCGTGCTATTTAATAATTATACTTATATAATTCTGCTCATAGTGCAATGTAAAAAGCTGTGATTTATTTTATACACTTTTTTGCATTAATACTTTGAAGTCACTTTATCAGACAGGACAGATGGGAACGTGGCAGCCATCTTGATCTGTAATGTGTTATGTGTTTCTCAGAGTCTAGATGCAGTAGATTTAAATGCATAGGCTACAATGCAAGAAAATATATGTGTAAGGATTATACTTATCCAATTTATGTCAAGCAATGGCAAACCAATAGACAAACAGATAAACAGAAACATACAGACTATTTTATAGACTCACCAGCTACTTCTTAAGATTCAACTGTTCAACTGCCCTTTAACATAAATATCTAATCAGCCAATCACATGGCAGCAACTCAATGAAAGCAACTCAATGAATGCTCATGACTATCTGCAGAATCTCAAACCGAGCATTATAAAGGGGACTTCTTGGTGCTAGACGGGCTGGTATATTAAAAAAAAAAGTTCCTGTCAAACTGGGACTTTTCAGAATAACAAAATGCAGTTATGAGAGTAAAAATGATCTTTATTTCACTAAATGATGCCTGCTAACAGTAATGAGCTTAACCTTCAGGGTAAAAAGATTTCTTATTATGAATTCATGATCAGACTGCCTCCTTCTCATCTGGAATGCTTACCTCCCAGGAACTCCTTTTATGGCCTAAATATGTGGTAATAGATTGGAGCAAGTCAGAACTGTACAATGGAACCTTGAATTACGAGCAGAATTTGTTCCAGAAGTGGGCTTGTTTTCCAAAATACCTGTAAACCAAATCGAATTTTCCCAAAAGAAATAATGGAAACTTAAATGATTCATTCCATAGCCCAAAAAACTAAATACATAAAAATAAATACACATTTATTTATATAAATAACATAAATACTAAGTGAAAAAACAAAACAAATTAACCTGCATTTACCTTTAAAAAAAATCAATAAATAAATGAAATATAATAAAAAAAATTAAATCCCGACAGATACATGTTTCTGTTTGTGCACACAGTGTGTGTGAATCTAAAGTAAGCTCCCCTCTCCCCCTTCTCTTCTGACACAGTTACCTCCACTCTTTTCACACACGTGCGCAGACACAACGTAAACACTGTTTTATCTATTTAAAAATCGCTCTAATGACACTTGATTGAGCAACACATTAACGGAATCACTGCTGTAAAGTTAAAATAAAACAAATTAACCTGCACTTTACCTTTAAAAAGAATCGCAACAAAGCAGTGTTTCTGTTTAAAGCAGAGAGAAAAAGTGTGTGTGTGTGTGTCTCTGTGAAGGCGAAAGTAGGAGGGGTGTGTGTGTGTGTGTGTGTGTGTGTGTCCAATGACGCGCAGGCACACAGACACAAAGAGCAGACTGAGCCTTGAGCAGAGACAGAAAATGGATCTTTAATCTCTCTAATGAGACTTGCTTTTGCTTTATACATGCGCTGTATACACACGCATACAGACACAAAATAAAATGTTTTAAACACACACACGTGGTCACAGTGTTATAGTAAACAGTACACGCGTGCACGAATGTTGATTATACCAGTAAGACATGCGCACTAAGACCCAGCAGGGAAAACGATTACTCACAATTCCACAGCACAAGAGAGAGAAAAACCGTTGGCTCAGGTGTGATCACATGACACACGGCGTCAAACCAAGTAGCGGATGATCCTCGGTACTCGTAAACCAAGACTTGTTCGTTTTCCAAGTCAAAATTTATTACAAATCTTTGCTCATCTTGCAGAACACTCGCAAACCGCATTACTCGCAATCAGAGGTTTCACTGTATAGGGATATGGCAATAGCTCACAGCCAATTTCCTGTAATGTGGTGTTTGTAGTGATTGTGTGTACAGTTTCCACGGACAGAGTCAATTCTTTCTCAAGACTTTCGCAAGGATCAGGTGTTCTATTTACTATATATATATATATATATTACATACATTGTGTATATATATATATATATATATATATATATATATATATATATATATATAAATATATATACAACTAAATACTGTGCAAAAACAAAATACAAGCAAAATACTGTGTATACATAATTATAATCTGAGCAATACAGATTTCTGTCAGGTTAAATAAATAAGAGGTTGAACTCAATTTCTCATATGTATGTATTTAATGGGACTTTCTTTTTAAATAATGGAAATTTAAAGAGTGTGGCAAATGAATATCCAGATTTCAATTTACCGGTTATTTAGGAATACTGTACAAAAAGGCCAAATAAAGCACTAATATGCTGCTAATGTTATTAAATAGATTCTGTGTTCACTAACTATACACACACTTCTATGTTCTGAGTTAATATTTTAGGTTTTACCTGAAGCTATAATGAAACTCTTAAATTAAATGTCATTATAATTTTTTCTCATAAGCAGATTGATATAAAATGTATTTTAAATAGGCTGTATAACCACATTTGTTCAAAAAGAACCAAGGTAGAAAAATATCACAAAAATAATAAACCAGAACCAGTAAAGAAAAAGAGGCTGCGTAAACTTCCAGCAACCGCTGTCAGGATGTTTCCATAAGAGATAGCCTCTGGCTTTGCAAAGCCTTTTCACTTCACTGTATTGTCAGCCTGGCACTTCTCTTATATCATCTAAAGACAGAACAGGGAGCAAGAGGCTCAGATTACAGTGAGTTTAAACGGCATGGGGAATTAAACAAGTTTTTGTTCTGATAAGACCGACTATGTGTAAAATGAGTATTTTATGAAGTGAATGTGTGTTTGTGTGTGTGTGTGTGTGTGTGCGTGCGTGTGTGTGTTGGGGAGTGTAAAAAAAAGGGCATGTTTGCTTTTTTCTTCTGTCACACACACACACACACAGACACACACACACTCATTTTAAGTTTTCTAATACTTCCACCGAGTATCATTACACCTTAAGTGCAAGTAAATAGTTAATTAGCTTAATTGAATTCCTCTCGTTATGACGATCTGTGCCAAGCACACTGAGACTGAGGAAAAGACGTTATGCTTGTACGCCTATTCAGCCCGTTCATTCTTTGTTCATCCGTTCCTGATGATAAATTTCTCCTATATGGGTTTTCTTCTCCTTAAAACGGGTTCATTACAGGTGAATTAATTTATAGTGTGTTACATTGTGCAACACTTTCTAGTAACGAACAACAAATACTATCAACCAGAATTCCATTCAACCAGTCCCTCTGCCCCAATCTAAAGCAGGACTGGAGAGCAGAGACAACTGCTCTATTTGTTTTCCTGTGCTCCATCTGGAGGGCTGAGAATATATAAAAAAGGCCTAATGCCTTTCTCTCTGAATCTGGCATTTATCTTTTGCAATAAACATTTTGGAATATTGTCTCATACACTCTGGCCTTCACAAAGAAAATAGCTGCAGTGGTGACTTTTCTGCAGTCTTTTGAAATTGGGAAACCATTTGAATCCCAGAAAGTAGAGTAATAAAGGAACATCTTACACATTTCTGTCTTTACAGAGAAAAATGGTTTACTTTACTGCAAATTGTATGTCATTTAAGATTTTCCAGCAGTTTTTCTGATTATTAAAAAGTTCTATTGAAGTGGTGTCGTGGAGACAGTTTCACCATGTAGACGTTATTGTCCAGCATGACAGCATTCTCAGGTAGTTGTGCTTAAAATTGCTTTGAGCAGCAGTGAGACATACAACCTACAGCTGCTCAAGCAGATCTGGCTTTCTAATGATGTTATTGCATCATGTACATCCTGTTTCCTGATTACCGAGACACTCTACATCTGTTATGAAGAAGCCGGGGAAAATGCAAAACAGCGATTTACTATTCTAAAGCATGTTATTATATAGCACCTATTAAGGATTTAAATCAAAGTTTATTATATGACATTTTCCACTCACACACACCAGTACCCAGATAAAGTCTATAAAATATATTTTGTTAAGTGCTATACAAATAAAATTGAATTAAACAGAATATAGGTCATACAAAGTTCATTCTGTTGTTTTTTTTTTTTTGCATTAGTCATACCCTAATACACGATGGAGAGGACATTAATAGTGAGGTGCCACAACATCACCACACCTCTATGATCTCCCATCATTGCACAAATACGACAGGCCAACCATATGAAACCAGCAGATCATCCCCTCACTGTTTACTGTTTAATCTCACTCTGAAAGACACAAATGAGTTTTAGGTCTTTAAAGGTAGCTTTTCCAATTAAAAAAGAAACCACATTCTGTCAGGCATATAAATGGCCATGCTTTTAACTGTGTGCTTGCTTGCATGGGTGGTCAGGACTTGAATGGAGCCTTTACCAGAGTGCTTAACTAGCAGAAACCATAGTGGCGTGACTAAGACGCTGTGTCAGAAGGACTAATAGCCTTAAACACTCTGCTGCATCTGATGCTTCCCCCCTCCCCACCAGTCATGTAATGAAGAAAATAAGCAATCTGCATATTAGACAATATGAGCTGCATTTCTAAGGACATTAATGATAGTCTTTAGAGTCTTTGGGTGGTGAGACATTTTTTTGTATCTAAAATTCAAAAGTCACTATTTCATAAAGAAATCATGTTTCAACAGTATTTCTCAGAAAGAGTTATGCAGGTGCTGAAATCGAATCTCCAGGTGTCCTCTTCAGAATGTTTGCCACATGTTTTTGTTTAAGGTGTCTTGCATTTAATCCCCCAAAAGCAGCACTTAAACAATTCAGACTGTAGAAACTGATCACATTATTAAACACAGAAAAACTGCCAAAACTTTATGATTGTGCAAAACTAAGATATGCCTAGATTCATCAAAATGGCCCATACTCACTGCATGCATGTTAACTTAATTCTAAATACCCCAAGTTATTCAGAGACTCCTGCTTAATTATGACTCTGTATTTCATGCCCAGCTTTCAGGCAATATGGTCTAAAATTGAAACAATAGACATTTCCGCTGGTTTCTTTTCTTCTGCATCAAATATCATATAGGGTTAATGAAATAAATAAAGTAGGGTTAAAATAAAACTACTCAGTTTCAGTGCAGTAATATTAAACAATGATTCTCTTGACAATACAGTCCCGTTTTACCGCTGTACACTGCCCTATTCTCCTATATATATGTGTGTGTCTGTGTGTGTCTGTGTGTGTGTGTGTGTGTGTGTGTGTCTAGCTGAGATGTTTCAGACTAGTAAAAACTGTCTGCGTTTAGATAAAGTACAGTAGGATTGACTTTTCAGGCATTCAGAGACGATAACCACGATAGAGAGACGATAATCTAAGGATCTTTGATGGCACTGACTGAATAGAGACTGACCGGATTTGTTGTTGACACCATGTTCTAGACACTCCCTAAAAACTTAATTCAGTCACCTTGACACCGGGTTAAACAAGGAATGTTTTTTTTTTTCAGAATATGAAAATAAATCATGAATAAATAAACAAAGACTCATAAATAACCTATAAAACTCTATTTAAATGATTACATTTAGGCTGAGACAGGGTTTTATATCTCAAACAGGACAAAGGGCTGCTTGGGTCTGTGGTAAAGAGACACAAAGCAAAAGACAAGAGTGTTGAAGTGCAACAAAACACAGCAGGGTCCCAAGGGAGCAGTCTATAAAACTAAAAAGAAAAGAGGAACAAGAGAGAATGAAATGAGGAAGGTGGGTGGCAGCACGCTAGCTCTGCTCCCAAAATCAACATGATGGCTTCTGTCTGCAGGCTAACTCTTCTCCAGGGACACCTGCCTTGCCAGCTACCTTAGGGCGAGACTGGAGGGCTGAGAGTCATTAATCGTGCCTCATGTGTCTGCTCACACACCATGTGACGGCACTTCTTCGCTCTGCACTGCAATGCCATAATCAGGAAAAAAAAACATAATTACAGCTGAACACAACCACACTGGGACATATACAGTACAGTGTTACTGTCATTTCTGTTTCTGTTTGTGACTCTTTGGCCCCATGGAATCAGACACTTTTCAATGTCTTTGGAACTAGTAAACGCAGAAGATGCATTCTGACCTAACAGGCAATCAAGGCTAACAGACAGTATACATATTGACAACCGTAATGCATTGAAGTCAATAAATGGAGCGCCAGCAGGTAATTTAAAGATGTTAGTTGCATTTGCACTAGACAAGTGGTGTCATGAGACCTTGGGCAGTGTGTTGGAGAGCCATTCATCAGGGCTTTTGCCGTGGGTCTGCCCTATGGCAAAATGCTCTGGCCTGGCCTGTGAAGAAGTGATACAGCCCACCCCAGGCTATGTTCTTGCCAACCCAGCAGCTGGAACAGTGCTTCAGTAACAGACATGCCCAAATCCCACCCATAGCATGTGGACTGAGTCAGTGCCAAAGCCCAGTCCCCCCTTCCAAATCAGACCCCTTCAGCCCTCAAACTGAGGAATAGGCAAGCGGACAAGGGATTAAAGGGGCTTCGCATGCGGAGCAACAGCTAGAAAGCTTTCTTCACATACCCAAGATCTGGGATGTGATGGAGCCAAGTCACTACAGAGAAAACTCTCAGCCAAAAATGACACCACATGCTCTCGCCCACTCACTTTGGAGTGTTCACCAGACCTCATGTGCAACTCTGAGCAAGAATATTGCAGATGATATCATATCATACACACCCTAATATTAATGTATCTGACTGTGGCAAAATCTAATGAGAATAAGACTACAACAAAACCATGCAAATTAATAACATGTAGTAATGACAACCTGATGATTTTCTTTAATGACCAAACTGAAAATATTAGGACATTCCAATTTAAAGGCTGACAATTTAAGGAATAAATAATGGAATAGATTACAATATAAATGTATCCCACTAGTGTTTATAATGGTTTACTTTTACTAAAGAGACTGAACTAATTTTGGCCATTTTCCATCAAAATCATCAACTTTTTTACTAGATCCCACAGATTTTTTTTTTTTTAAACAGATAATACCAGAAAACACTGAACCATCTGCAAACCATGTAAATCTTTTTAAATTGTCAATTATTAAACATCTGATTAGAAAACCTGACCCAATATATGCCAATATGTAATCTTACCTTTATCTTCAAGATCTTAGAAAAAATATATAACAAGGCAGTTACAGTCATCCCTACATAGAAATAACATACATGAAATGCATCAGACAGGATTTAGACCTCACTCCAGAACAGTGACTGCGCTGGTGCAGTAAAATCTCTAATGACTAATTAGACAACTGATAATATTATTTTCCTTATTAGATTAGAAAATGTTGTAGGAGTTAGGGGAACTGCCTTCTCCTGCCTCATGTCTTATTTGTCTGATCACTATCAGGTTTGTAGATGTAAATGGTGACTTCTATACAGACGGTAGTAAAATATTTGTTGTCCTACAAGGTTCACAAACTAATGCATAACAAGTATGTCTTACTCCAAGAAAAACTACGTAGACTATGAAAATTGAACCTTCGAAAATGAATGAACAGATTAATGTATGTTTTTTTTTTCCTGCAGGGAGTGTTAAACTAGATTTGTCTCATATGTTCCGAAACTGTGGTGTTTATAAAGAGCAGTAATGTGAAGTGTCACTATGATATGAAACACAGGTCTAAGAAGAAACATATGCGCAGTATTCTAAGGTGAGGACATGTAAAATACCTGAACCGAGAGCCCATTGTTATGCACTAAAATCAAATGTGGGCTTCAACCTGAAATAATAAAATCACTGATTTCATTAAAGCGAATCAGCTTATTTTTAGCTTTAACCTTTTAACTACTTCTAAAAACGTTTTTCTTATCCATGACGGGTACTTACACCAGTGACCTATTGACCTGAATGACTTGGTATTTTATGATCCACCATGCCTACTTTAATCAAAAGGTGCAGTGTTAATGTGCATGTGAATGTTGACTATGTCCTACCATACAGTAGTTGTACAAATGGGAATAAAATACAATGGTCACCATTGGCTTCACGGTCACTAGTTGGACTACAGAGTCTACAGAGGTTCCTACAGTACATGAATGGACTACATCAACTTACAAAACTCCACTGTTATGGAATAGACTTTCAATTAGTGTTCAGGATAAAGACACAGTCTTAGACAGTCTAAAGTCTTAGAGTTTAAGTCTAGGCTAAAAACTTATTTGTATAATTAAGACTTTTGTGAAAAGCTTCTCCTTAGCTAAGGATCAGATTGGGATTATGGTGAACGAGTATGTTTGAATACTGTCTTTTCCTAGTCTTATAAGATTACACAGGTTTGTTGACAGTAAAGTGACTGAATGCCCTACTTACAAGGCAGCCCTCACATCTATGGTTCCTTCTGACTCTCCCTTTCAGTTATGCTAGTCCTGCATGTAGTCTGCACAAAATATCCATTTGCCTTATCTCTTATTTGACTGTGACCAAACCTAATTTTCTCTCTCTTCCTCTCTCTTTCTCTCTCTCTCGTCAAGATTATCCTAAATTACAAGAGGTTACAGTTGTTTACTGATGGACTATTTCATTATAATTATATAATTTAAAATTTTATAATTCATTATATCACAATTCCAGTGGGTGAAAAAATTAAGAAACACTCAGCTGACTGTGCCTTTAAAGCTTGGAAAATTGTGTCATGGCCTTAAATGCTTCTGATACTGTAGGTTAACCGGATCTCAAAGTAGGATTCACAGATACTGTCCTGAACCAACCCCCCCCCCCCCCCCAACCTCTTTTTGTTATGCCATTTGCATTTTGTTGGTTTTTTTACTCAGTTACACTGGTGGAAATCCAACCCCAACTTTATCAATAATTAAAATAGATTATTGAGCTCCTATCAAATATCCCAACTTTATCCAATGTAATTCAAACTTCAATAACTCAAAAACAAGTACCATATATATAATTTTAAACATAACCTAATGTGTTCTGACTTTCATGTTTAAAGTGATCCCTGGTTGAAAAACTGTTTGGGACACAATGTTACAGAAACTATGAATAAACATCACTTCAACAGTAGAGCAGATGTTTGAGAGAAGATAATATTAAAGCATGGCACAGGCAGTTAAAATGGCCATCTGTTTTCATTCTGACAGTTTAGTTAAAAAAAACTCAAGTTGGATTCAGGAACAAGGAGAGATCATGCTTTAGGGTTAGCTTGAAAAGGAAGTCACACTGGTTATGCTAAGGGTCACTGCTTACACTGCAGTCTACTGCTTGCTTCCCACCAAGAGCTGCCATTCACAGAGATCTCCTGTGAGACACTGTGACAGTCAGGTCCATCAACATAAGGCTGAGCCAAGGTCTTTAGAGACAGGAAAGGCAGTTCCGTATCCGTCTTTCAATCTTATAGCAGTTTTAACTCTCTCGTTTCTACACCAAACCCATTAGAACCCAACGCATAGAATAGTTTAAGAGCTAAATGAATGAACCACTTGGAGTGCTTGTTAGGTCACTTCTAATGTAAAATTACTAATAGCATCTATATAACATAGATACAGAATACCAAAAATATCCCAAAATCTTTTTTTTTTTTAATCCATTTACTTATGGGGTCTTTCAATAATGAACCTGGGGACTCCATTCCTGAGTGTTTTCTAAATCTGGCAAAGATTAACTCTCACAGTAAATCAAACAGAAGCTAAAGTAATTAGTAAAGAGAGAAATTATGCTAATCAGCCTGAGGAGCTTGTTAGGTCATTTTCATTATGCATGTTAAGCCTTGACTTGGGGCAGGGTTTCTCCAAAGGAAGATTAATTATGTACAATGAGAAAAGGTGGAGAAATAGATTTCATACACAGTGCTCACAAGCAACTCACAAGCAACTCCTTTATCAGGCCACAAAAATCACGAGATTAAATGTTCGTGTCTCTTTGCTTTGGACATACAATAGAACAGGTTGCAGAATTAGATGTTAATCTGAGCATAAAGAGACAAACACATCCAAACAAACCACAAATGTCGAAGCACATGTGTAACTTGTAAAAGCCTCACTTAATTTCCTTGCAGCTGTGATCCCTCCGCAATCTCCAGACTCACACGGCTCACCGGACTGTTCACTGCGGTCTCACATACTGTACAGTAGAAATGAATCCATCTCAAAGTTCCTGACTCTTTGTTTCGACTAGGGGTGATTCATCATTAACTGGTCCATAAGTTGCACTGCGGCAGGCTGGTACCAAGGCATACAGGACCATAAATCCTACAAATGAATGTAGCTATCAATCACATCTTTATAGAATCGTTCAGTATGTCAATGTGCACTAGCCACTGCCTGACTGTCATTTGTATAATGAATCAATGTTTTTACCTTCAATTGCAAATATATTATTTCCTTACTTGATGAAGATTAGCTGAAACCACAGAAGTTCAAAAATATATCAGCCTGCCAAGTCAGTGGTGTAATTGAAAAAACACAGATTTTTGTGATTTTACCTTACCTCTGGACGGACAAGTAAAGACTGATTACTCAGTAAAGCAGAGTTACCCAGTTTGTCTGTGTGTATGTGCGCGTGCGTGTGTGTGTGTGTGTGTGCATTATTATATTTTAGTGTGGACCAAATTTCTCCACTAATATTCCTGTGAGAAACCCTTTTTTTCATTTACAAAACTTGAAGGTCCTCAGAAAGATAGTAAGACGAATGTGTGTGTTTGTGTGTATACAGTATGTGTGTGTGTTTGTGTGTATGTGTGTGTGTGTTTATGTATATATGTGTGTGTGCGTGTGTGCGTGTGTGTGTATATGTGTGTGTGTGTGTGTTTGTGTGTATATGTGTGTGTGTGTGTATACAATATGTGTGTGTTTGTGTGTATATGTGTGTGTGTGTGTGTGTGTGTGTGTGTGTGTGTATGTGCTGGTGTGTGTGTGTGTGTGTATACACACATATGTTGGCCGAGGACTGAGTCAGCTAATCTATACTCTTTCAGCTGTTAATTGACTGTGTTTAAAAATGTCAAGAGAGAGAGAGAGAAAATTTACTTGGTTGCAACTCTCACTTCTTAAATCTCAATACTGCTATCTCTCACAGTATCCAAATCAAAGCCTGCAATCAAAGACTTATCAATTTAGCTGAACATACGCAATCGAAACTGAAAGGTCTTCCATACTTCTGTAAGCCGTGTCACTTTTTTTTTTTTATAACCTGCAGCAGTTATTTGGCAGCTTTTCTCTGTTTTCCTCTCTCCGTGTCTCTGGTGAGTTCAGGGCTTGGCGCTGTTCCCAGATCAGAGAGGCAGTGTTGAGTGAGAGCTGTGGAGAAGTCATTATTGCCAGCATGCTGCTATCAGACAGCGTTTAGATCACTGAGGCAGAGGCCCTGCTTATCACACGAGGTTCAGAATTCAGCACACCCCCGGAGGTTGTGTATTCAGGTCCTGAGGGAAATGCTGTGTTTCACTACAAAACCGATTATTGCATCAGAAACCTTAGCATCAATTATACAATAAAGACCACTACTACTTCCTCAATTGAATTTCTTTAACTTCAATACCCCTTTGAAGAAAAATATTTTTGACAATGCATATGCCAGAGAATTAAATATGTAATAGTAATTATATATTTTTAATAATAACAGTGTTATTAATAAAAAAAATATATAATTAAAAAAACAGTGCAACATGACAACCTCAACCTTACCGTCATAAAGCCGTCTAATAAGCCAGAATCAGGTTTGGGAGGTGCTTGTAGGCGCTCCATGGACCACTTTTCTATGATGGAAGATACTTGGCTGTTTTCTGTGTTTAAAATACGGAAGCCTGACATGTTCACCCCGCTGTAGCGATACGGCTCCACGTCCAACGCGAAGAGGTCCTGCGGGGAAAAGGGAAAACAAAACTTAACCCAAATGCCATCCTGTTGTTTATACAAACAGTATGTTATAAGAATGTAACCAAATATGTAACCAAATAAGAAAAGACTGCTCGGAGTGAACACATAATCTGTTCTAAATGAATACAAATACACATAAAAATGATCCCTTCTGTGGATTTATTTATTTATTTATTTATTTATCTTTTAAGAAGCCTTGGCAGTGATGTCCACAGAGCATCTGGTTAAGACTGGAGGTGTGTATTGGCAATGGGATTTCACGGGAAAAATGTTGGAGAAACCCACTTTACAAGTAAACTTGTTAGAAAATGTTATAAACAAAAATAAAAACTGTGAAAGCGGAGTTATTATATATTAAAAAAAAAAACAGTCCGATGCCTATCTTTATTGAATAAAATGGTCATGCCCACTTTGAATCTGTGTAAAGGTATGATAAAAGATATGACTATTTGGAGATCTACACAGTTACAATTAGAAACCCCTAATATAATAGTAAAGATGTTATCGTGAAGAGGGAACAATCATAATGTACTGTACTGTATATGTGCTGCTACATGACCCTATTATTTAATACTCATTCTCTGTTCTCTTTAATTGTACCTCTCTCTCTCTCTCTCTCTCTCTCTCTGTCTCTTTGTCTCTGCCTGTCCTTCACTCTCGCAAGCACAGACGGGGAACTGATAGCAGTTAGAGGAAGAAAATCTGGCAGAAAATGGAGTCCATATGCAGCCTCTCTGTAGCACGGTCGTTCACTCTGTTGGGTGAATTAAGCTCACAGTTCTGAGTTTTCTATCTGCCAAGTTCTCTATTGGCAAAACTAATTATGTGGCTGTCAGACACGTTCAATCATCATTCGTATCCTTTCTCTTTTTACACTTTTTTAAATATGGCTGTCCATGTTGATCAAAAAAGCTTTATCTGGTGTTTATTTCACATACAATAACACAAAACCGCCACTTCTTAGCAGGTAAATGCATTGTCATTTTTTATATTATATTTCATAATCAGTGCAAGTCAGAGGGCTTGGAGGGTTTTAATTTGCTGGGAAATGGGCAGCGCAGAAAATGGCAAGAGCAGACTTTTCACTGATATATATGAGATATGGACCTAATCAAAATTTAATTTTAATAATGTGTAAGTCATGAAAATAGGGCAGAAGGGAAAAGAAACAGAGAGGAGTGAAAAGAAGATTAGGGAGTGATGGGGAGATGAAGACAAGTAGCAAGAGGACTTGTCAAAATTTTAGGGAGGGAGAAACCCTCTAGGCCATGGGCCATGTCAGCTACAAAAGCACTGAGTGTCAGCATAGTTTTCTCTAATCTCTCTCCCTCTGTGTGTTGTAGCTACTTCTCATCAGTGACTTCACTCACTTCCCATCAATCATTCTCTGTACTGCTTATCCTGTAAAGGGTCACAGGAGGCCTGGAGCCTATCCCGGGGGACTCGGAGCACTGGGCAGGGTACACCCTGGATGGCGTGCCAATATATCACAAGGCACACAAGCACACACACGATCACACACTACGGGCAATTTGAATATGCCAGTTAGCCTAAGATGCATAGCTTTCAAATGTGTGGGTAAACAGGAAGACCCGGAGGAAACCCATCAAGCACAGGGAGAACATGAAAAGTCAACAAACACAAATGTGAGGTGGAACTCAAACTCGTAATGAATGTGTGATGCCAAAATGCTAACTACTATGCCACCGTGCCGACACAGTGACATCCATCTTGTAAAGTGATTGCTGGTTATGATATTAGATGGGAGGGCTAAAATTAAATTATTAAAAAAGTTTTAAGTACTGCAGTGCATCTCCTCCTCATGGACTGCCTATTGCGGACAGTCTGAGCACTGATGGAGGGATTGTGTGTTCCTGGTGTGACTCGGGCAGTTGTTGCGGCCATCCTGTACCTGTCACGCAGGTGTGATATTCGGATGTACCGATCCTGTGCGGGTGTTGTTACACGTGGTCTTTCATTGCGAGAATGGTCAGCTGTCCTTCCTGTCTCCCTGTAGCTCTGTCTTAGGCGTCTCACTGTGCGGACATGGCAATTTGATGAGCAGGGACCCTGGGCATCTTTCTTTGGGTGTTTTTCACAGTCGCTAGACAAGTCTCTTTAGTGTCCTGCGTTTTTAGGAACTGTGACCTTAAATGCCTACTTTCTGTAAGCTGTTGAAGGTCCTCAGAAAGATAGTAAGACGAATGTGTGTGTTTGTGTGTATACAGTATGTGTGTGTTTGTGTGTATACAACACAACGACCCTTAACGACCATTCCACAGGTGCATGTTAATTAATTGATTATGGTTAATTGAACATGCATGGAAAACATTGTTTAAACCCTTTACAATGAAGATCTGTAAAGTTATTTGGATTTTTACAACATTATTGTTGAAATACACAGGGACGTTTCCTTTTTTTGCTGAGTATACATCCCTAGTGAAAAAGAATACACTTTAGTGTATCACAAATATATTGAAATCTTCTACAATACATTGCAAATTTACTAACAAAAAGTTGTGCCATGATGTAATATATAAAAAGTATACTAACATCATGCATTTACCAAGTTTTAAAATCATTTCTTCTCATTTTTCTGTGCGCTCACTATTATAAAGCTACACTTACACAAACTGCAGCAGCATTAGAACTCCAGCCAACCAGAGACTAAAATTGGCGCAACACCTGCCAATCAAAAATGGGAGGCGGGCAGATTCAGATTGTATGTTTTCTAATTGGCTCCCTAGTCCTTCACTTCTAGTTTGAATTCACGCCTATTATTTTATTTTTTAGTGGCATAAGGTAAATTTTATGGTTTTTGTTAGGTAGTTTAAAATTAAGTACATAGTTTAAACTATAGAATGTATTGTTTAATGTGTTATTGCTAAATCTTATGTACTTTGTTTCTGCTATAATGCTCCGAATTATACCTGCCTCATAATTACTGATGTAATGTGTTTTTAAAACATGTGGTAGTGTAGAAAATGCATTCAGCATTTGTAACTTATCCTAAACATATTTAGTGTACTGGTAACACATTTGCTTGACCAGAAGTGTAACAGCATGGTACTGCTGCAATAAGAATATACTCATAGTATATTAATCAGGTATTGGTAACACAGTAAGAATTGCCGTAATGTACTTATAATACATTAAATATATACTTACATTTCTTTAATTACTGTCAGGTATGTACGTTAGTACACACACAGCCATATACTATAAGTGTACTAAGTATACTTAAAGTTGTTCCACTTTAGCACATAAAAGTATACTTAATACACTTAAAATTGTACTTTTGTACAATTTAATAACAATTTAAATATACTTAATGCAAAATTAGTTGTTCCAAAATAGAAACTTCAAGTATACTAGTCATTAGTCTGGCTGCAAGTACATTTAAGTATGCTTTGGCATGCTAGGATTTAATTTACTTAGCACACTGTTTTTTTACTTGGGTGTCCTTTACAATCTACAGGTCATGTCACTATGTGTAACCACCTGACAAGTTTGTCATTGATGATCTGCAAGATTTTATAGTTTGAGCTCGAAAGAATTTTTCATATCATATTCTGTATACTTCTCTTGCAGTCACTGTGGTGCGGCTGCTGCATTGGATGTCACAGAAGCCCAAAATAATCCACCTAATGACAGCAAATGATCTGATGTAAAGGTCATAAATGAAATCATATATTGATGTCTTGCCCCTGAACGTTATAACTAATGTGCAAAAACAACATGTAGAGCTATATAAAAATAAAATAAGAAGAGAGGAAATAAGGATGTCTGTACTACTCACTCACTCACTCATCTATACTGCTTGTCCTGTGTGCAGGGTCGTGGGGGGCCTGGGACATATCATGGGGGACTTAGGGCATCGCAAGGCACACATATACTGTACACACATGCTCATTCACACACTACAGGCAATTTGGGAATGTAAATTAGCTTAATCTGTATGTCATTGTACTGAAGAGGAAACCGGAGCACCCAGAGAAAACCCCCCAAGCACAGGGAGAACATGCAATCTCCATGCACACAGACCTGACACAGAAATCAAACTTAGAACCTGGAGGTGCAAGGTGACAGTGCTAACCACTAAGCTACTGTACAGTACCATGCCACCATGTCTGTATCGTCACTTCACTAAAGGACTAATAAAGATTTTTTTTTTTTTTTGGTGTTTTTTATGACAAACAGAAAAACTGCCTTAAGGATGTGGATATATGACCATAACAATAAGATTAAATTGACGGCATTTTGCAGACATCTTTATCCAGAACAATTTATATTTACAATGAAACCTTGGATTACGAGCATGATTCATTCTGGAAGCAAGCTTAAATTTTTCTAAACATTCGTAAACCTAATCAAATTTTCCCATGAGAAATAATGAAAAATTTAATTATTCATTCCACATAAATACATAAAAATATTTAACACAAAATATAAAGTAAAAATAAACCAAATTAACCTGCACTTTACCTTTAAAAAAACGTGAAAATAAATCCAGACAGATAAGTGTTTCTGTTCCTGTGCATGCAGGCGCTGTGTATGTGTGTATGTGTGTGTGTGTGTGTGTGTGTGTGTGTGTGTAAGTGTGCAAGGCTAAAGTAAGGAGCCCCTTTCCTTTCCCCCTACTTTTCACACACACACGCGCAAACAAAAGAAAAGGAAACACTGTTTTATCAGAAAAATAAAGAAATCTCTCTCTTTGTGTGTGTGTGTGTGTGTGTGTGTGTGTGTGTGTGTGCATGTGTGTGTGTGTGTGTGTGTATGTGTGTAAGACACAGTGTCCAATGACGCACACAGACACAAAGAGCAGGGGATACAGAGAGAGAAAATGGATTTTAACCTCTCTAATGAGACTTGCTTTAGCTTTACACACGCGCTGTACACACACGCCTACAGACACAACATAAAATATGTTTTACACACACACGTGGTCACAGTGTTATAGTAAACAGTACACGCGTGCACAGATGTTGATTATACCAGTAAGAGATGCGCACTAAGACCCAGCAGGGGAGTCGATTACCCACAATTCCGCAGCGCAAGAGAGAGAAAAGCCGTTGGCTCAGTTGTGATCATGTGACGCTCGGCGTCAAAACAAGAAGCGCATGCGTGATACATGATACTCGCTACTCGTAAACCAAGACTTGATCGTTTTTCAAGACAAAATTTATTACAAATCTTTGCTCGTCTTGAGGAACACTCGCACACCATGTTACTCACAATTTGAGGTTGTACTGTAATTCTAACAATGTCATTATTACTGTATACATCTGAACAGTTGAGGGTTATTGGCCTTACAGGCTTTGGGTTTAAACTCAGTAGTCCACCGTCTTAGCCAATGAACTTCCAAACTCATTGGCATTATTATGGAAGGGCTGCCCATTTTCTGCTATAACAGCCTTCCCTCTTTTCCAAAGGCTTTCCACTTGATTTTGGAGTGTGGCTGTGGCTGGATTTGTGCTCATTCAGCCACAAGGGCATTAGTGAGGTCAGGCAGTGATGTTGGACAAAAAGGCCTAGGGCATAGTCAGCATTTTAATTCAACTCCCAAAGGTGTTCAGTGTGGTTGAGGTCAGGGCTCTCGAGTTTACATTTACATGGTTCATGTAAGTGCTATGTGAATCGATCCTGTAGTCCAGTAATTACAAACATGTTAAAAATTGACTTTAGTTCAAGCAGTGAACTGATGACTATTGTGAAATCATGTAAACCACAGAATGTATAAGCTACATTTTTTCCAGTGTGTAAAGACATCTTACATATCTCATATTCTCATTTCATATCCAAAATTTTGGCCAAATAGTATATTTTCTAAACAAGTAGGCATTTATTAGCTAGGAAGGGCTAATAACTCTTTTTGTGAACAGGGGATCGTTCCTGACCATTAAGAGAGCAGCTGCTTGCCTTTTGAGTTTATAGTAACATTACAGATGTCTTATAATTTTGTACAATAAACAGTAATGAGTATGCACATCATAAAGAAATTAACCAGAAACATTTCATGTAATGCTAGTTCTCCCTGTAAATTTGCACAGATGTCTCATTCACACATACACAATCAAGTTCTTAAAACTATGGTCTCTGTATCAGATCCCTTTAACTTCGCTATACCGTACAGTACATGCACAGTTTCTATTGTTGTTGTTGTTGTCACCTCACCTCATATATTTATCACAGCTATCTCTGTGCTAGCATTCTCAGATTATTTCAAGACAAAAATACAGTGCATGATCTGCTCATGATTTTTGTAATAGAACGTAATAAGGCGATTTTTATACCTCGTCCTTCTAAATATACAGAATGTAAATAGATAAATATGCATGATTTAAACACAGATTATAGGAACAAATGCTTAAACTGGTTGCAAATTATTTGTAATTGTTTATTCATTTTCAATACATATAAAATATTAATCTTTGATCATTTTTCAGGCTTTTCTTTTTTTAATCAGAATCTGGCATTAGACTGAAGCAAGTAGTAATGTCAGATGTAGTCAGATATTAAAGTGTAGTGGACAGTGTATAAAAGAAGGAAATCTGCACTGTACTTTAAAAAACTGTACAACACACAGTCACATGACTCATTTACACATAACTACAGTACTGCACTGGTAGTTACATCTTTAATGTTTTTTTTTCCTGATCTTATCCTTTTTGTGTGTTTTTTTAGTCTTTGCCAGATGTTATGATGAATCTTTATGTTGTATCCTCCTGAAACCCAGCAATTCATTTTTGTCCTCTGTGGGGGACATAATACTGTGGTCTTTATTTCAAACACCATGCATGCAGTGTGTTTGTTTCCTAATGTACTGTAAAGAGTACATACTGGGCTTTCTATTGATGTCACACAAGTGGGGGTCTGGCCAACACATCACATGTTCTGTCTTTTCTGGATCGCTCAAAGAAAAACACTCTCCTGGCAACAGGGACTATTATGTAGAATCGAATTTAATCTTTTTTAGATCTTAAATGTCTTAAATGTCCAGTAACAATGGACAGGAGAGAGGCGCATCAGAGATGATGTCAGGAAACACTCTGAGATTAGCTATAACAAAATGGCTGGACAACAAGAAAGGTCCTTTGGCATCTTCCATCTATGGAATAAAGCCTTAGGATATCTGCCCAAGATGGTTAAAAAAAGACAAGTGCCATGCTACTGCATCTAACCCTGTTGTAACTGAGTTGAATAAAAACATAGGCGGAGTGGACCACATGATCAGCCTCTATCCAATGTCAAGCCGCTCAAGGAAATGAATTGTCCACACCATCCTACGTTGCTTTGATCTGGCTGCCACAAACAGTTGGATCCAGTACAGATCAGACCACCAGGCCTCTGGGAAACTGGCAAAAGACCAGACTTTTTGTATACTTATCTATCTTATTAGGGCCCAAGCACTACAACATCAGCACTATGTCATCATAGTGTGTAAAGATGCTTTTCCTAGGGCTTATTGGGGGTATTAACATGTTCAAAAACTTATGAAAATTGGGAGACAGTGAAATCTGCTGCCATTAGGATGGCAGAAGGTCTGGGCCCTGGGCGTGGCTTGGTGGAGATTTTGCTGCAGAGCTCATACACACTTGCACGAATGACAGCTTATTGAGCTAAACAAATTTCACATTCAATTCAATTCAATTTCATTTGTATAGCGCTTTTAACAATTGGCATTGCATGTCATGTCATGTCAAAAGTTATTTTGTGTGCCAAAACATACCCGTAAGAATTCAATACACTCTTCCTAGGGAATTATGTAATCGAAACCGACCTGGGCCTATGTGATCTAAAGACATCGAGGATGCATGCAAATTTTTGATATCTTTAACTGGTCAGCTGTGACGATGCCTTAAACATACATTAAAAATTGGTTAATAACCTTCTGTGGAACATCATATTGAGTGACATCATGTTCAGTAAAATCATATTAAGTAACATCATAGCTCGGGTGGAGATGGCGCAGGGTGCTTGGGCCCGCTCATTGTTGCTTCCAACTATATTACTTAATATATCATATTATAATTATATAGCTATGTTAGGGCTGCTCGATTATGGAAAAAATCATAATCACGATTATTTTGGTCATGATTGAAATCACGATTATTTTACACAATTACTCATTGACTTTGGAAATATGTTGCATTTATTGAACAGAACAGTGAATTCTCCTTAAAACAGATAAAACAGATAAAGGCAAACAAGATCAACAATGTAGTGCACTTCCACAATCTTTTAAAAACAAGTAATAAATAAAATATAAATATTCAATAAAATAATAAATAAATTATAAATAATAAACTATTATTAATGGTGTTGAGATGGCAAAGCATAACGCTTGTCCAGAGTATTTATCATTTTCCTGAATCCTTCGTTCTCATCCATGCTAATAGGGCACATGTCTTTGGCTAAAAAGTATGTAACGGCATCTGTTATTTCTTTGTGCCTTTCTGAGCTAGATGGATACGGATTTGCACTGAAGAGCGTGTCTTTAATGGATGACTGTGTTGCCGAGGTTGTTGTGGGGGTTGTTCGTCGCTCTTTCTGTTTCTTTATTAGTTGGTGATATGTCGGTCTGTGTTTAAATTTTAAATGGTTAAAAAGATTTGTGGTGTTACCAACCAGTGCTAGACACAACCGCGTAGAAAATCTTGCACCTAATATTTTTGATCCACGTCCGCTTTCTCGAATCCAAACTGTTCCCAAACAACAGAATTGCTTCGACTTCGATTCTTAAGTTTTTTTTTTTTCGATTACACCATTTTTGTGATCGTTGAGACCAGAAATTGAAAGTGAAATCAAGATCGGATTAATTGCACAGCCCTAAGCTATGGTATATATTACTAAATAGAACTAAAATTCATTGTACTTCTATTGACAAAGCAAGACCCAGTGTCCATTACAAGGGACATGTTATAACTAATAAATAAATGACATCATATTTGTACATCATATTTCAATTTTTATTTTTAGTTCTATTTTTCCTAGCATATTTCTATTTTTATTTTTAGTTCTATTTTTCCTAGTTTAATTAAATTTTTCTATTTAATTTTTTTATCGTATTTCTTTTATTCATATTTATTTCTTATTGTAAACTTTAATTCTCTTTTAGGGTCAATGGCAGTTGTATAAGCATTTCACTACATTTCGTACTGTGTATGACTGTGTACAGTATGTGACAAATAAAATTTGAATTTGAATTTGAATGACAGTTTTAAAGAAAAAAAAAGACTCTCACAGACTTATGTTATATTAAAATAATTTAAATATGAAAATGTTTTTTTTTTTTTTTTCGGGTCTCAGGGTATACACCACCATAACATTAAAACCCGAAATATTAAGCCCAATATTGTGTAGGTTCCCCTTGTGCTCCCTGGGCAGCTCTGGCTCCTCGGACATGAGTCCACAAGACCTCTGAGAGTGTGCTGTGGCGTCTGGCAACAGAAGGCTACAGTATGGTTCTTTCAGGAGCTGGGGAATTAATGGATCAGAGTTGTTTCTCCTGAGTACTGGGGAATTTGGAGGCCGGGCAGCAACCTTGAATTTTTTGCATGCTAAACCCCATATGCGGCACCCTGCGTGGATGCTCTGAGACCTTTTCGCTGTATCCAGTTCTAACTTTTTTTTTTTTTTGCTATTCAGCAATACAGTATGAATGAGTCTTGAGTTCCCATGATCCTGTCACCAGTTTACTGGTATATAATTGATAATCAATGTTATTCCAAGAAGATGCTCAAAGTGTGTAAACCTTTATTGGGAAATTTTATTAAGAATTTAAATGATAAATTAGATATGAAGTTTTGGTTTCTGCAAAGTTCCATATGTACATGGTATTATTCTAAATGAGTAGAAGCGAGAAAAAAGCAGGAGCACTTACCAATGTAGTAAAAATGTAGTGGTAGTACTCTGTCATCATCCCCATAGCAAGAGCCTAAAAACACAGAGAGAGAGAGAGAGAGAGAGAGAGAGAGAGATTATATAAATAATCCTGACTGCAGCAAGGTATAAGGTATAAATCTAAAACAAATCATTACAAGAACACCACAGTGGAAAATACTGCAATTTTCTCTGTCTTTATATGTATAGGAGGATAAATTAAGCCAGAGCCAAATTACATTAAATAATGTCTGTTCTTTGACGCACTTGCTCTCTTTCCTGTCCCTCCAGAACACTCACCTACTCCACATGACTACAATTTCCTATAACAAATGCTTTTTTTTTTTCATTTACAGAGTAGAGCTGCTGAAACGCATGTGGTATGAATGTGGATTTCCTGTTTACCGCCAGCGGGTTCTGGGACTGAGTAATCTAACAACCGAGCAGATGGGATTTGATTTGGCTTTTCTTCAGTATGTCTCCATAATGATAACGAGCTCTCAGGTTTACTCTCCAACCCAAACCTGCATTTTGCAAGCATCCCTCACAGACAGATAGATGGCTCAATCTATAATGCTAATTAGCTTGTGGGCCAAGCTGTTGTGCCGCGGAATGATACAGCAACAATCGGCAAGCTTAAGTGTCTGATCTGTTCCAATCATCCAGTTCATCAGCGTGCCTCTTGGGGGTGGCGTGAAAAATTCAGGAGGCTACACTCAGAAAGAGCAGCTGGAACGACTGCAATGAACACAGAAGTGGGCTAAAGCTGCCCTCCTGCTTTTGCACCAACGCAAATGGAAATGTTAGCGGCGCACTCATCACTGTTGCCGTTACATTGGGTGCAATCCTGGACTGCGTTGGTGTAGGGCCACCATTAATCGGTCTGGCTGTGTGCCACGTAGCATCAACCAGCACTTGTAGATGAGCAGGTGAGTGCTATAGCAGTACAGTGTGCTGAATAGATTATAAACCACAGATTATTATTATACGAGAGCGAATAGAATGGCTCAGTGTCAGGACTGTAATTGCAGCTTGTGTCAGGTGGTTAAGTGTCCAGGTGGACTGTAAAAACTCCAGGACACAATTGTGCCCAATGGAGGGGGGGGGGACACTTTTACACACAATTCAGAAAGAAGCTTTTATATCATTAGTGTACATCGTAAAATTCCCAGGGTTGGGCTGACATATAATATGTTGAGTAACATCAACAACAGTTCATTTCATTTCTACTGAGCAGAAATGAATTTGCTTTCTGAAAATGAGCTTTAATCTAGCAAAGATATTAATTTAATTAATTTGCATATGCAATCTGATGAAGTGCATATGCAATCTGATGAAGTGCATATGCAATCTGATGACCTTAACATTCATTTCGAGAATCCAGAAGCCCCACAGAGAACCACCGAGTCCTTTCAAGAGTCAGTAGGGTTTAACCAGGATGTAATAGAACCCACTCATAATGCTGGTCACACTCGTGATCTAATATTAACAGTCTGATTAAATTTAGAACATATAGCTACTTTCCACAGTCTGAAGTTATCTCAGATCATTATCTCATTTCATTTAAAATGTGTCTTAGTAATATATGTACCTGACCAGGGTACAAGATCAGAGATACATTCTCATCAGCTATTGCCCAGAGATTTATCAGTAATCTCCCAGAGTTATCAACTATGATCAGAGCACCGTCTGACCCCAAAGAACTCGATCAAGCAGCTGAATGCTTAGAGTCAGCATTCCGTTATACTCTAGATAATGTGGCTCCACTTAAAAGAACAATAATTAGAGAGAAAAAGTAGCACCAATCACACGATCACACCCACATCTTAAAACAGACCACTTGAAAACTGGTACGTAAATGTGTCAAACTGATTTAGTAGTATTTCATATATTAGTAAATACAGGGATGTCCTGAATTTAACACCTATACACTGCTCAAAATACAATATACTGTAACTGCAAAACACATTAGGGGTCATGTACATGCACCTAGTGTCACTCTAAAATAAGCTAATTTCCACTGATATAACCCTATAATCTTAGTGGTTAGCCTTGCACCTCCAGGGTTCAGGTTTGATTCCCATCTCTGTGTCTGTGCATGGAGTTTGCATGTTTTCCCCATGCTTGGTGGGTTTCCTACGGTGGCCGTGAAGTGCAAAACAAAATAACAAAACCCAAAACAAAATAACAAATTTAAAACCAAATTAACAAAACGGAAAACAAAATAACTAATATCTGACTGACTGAAAAGTCCAATACAAATTAAAAAAACGGAAAACAAATTAAAAACCAAATAACAAAACCCAAACTTTTTTTTTTTGAGGGGGGGAGTTTTGTTGTTTTGTTTTTGTTATTTTGTTTTCGGATTTGTTAATTTGGTTTTGAATTTGTTAATTTGTTTTCCGTTTTGTTAATTTGTATTGCACTTCTCGGCCAGTCCGATACAAACCGGAAAAGGTAGGTATAGTTAACGAATGAAATGCTTACCGCTGATTGGACGAGACACTCGTCACTGTCACTCAAGATATACAGGAAGTAGGAACTTGTTTTTTTATTTTTGTTTCTTGTGTGTTCTGCTTCACTTTAAACTATAATGGCCGTTAAGTGCAAAAAAAGTACGCCATATTTAAAACCACAGTAATGTTTGCACATTCATACACACACAAATCTACCGCTACCACAGTACTTCCTGTATATCTTGAGTGACAGATGTTTCGTACAATTAGCGGTAAGCATTTCATTCGCAAACTATACCTACCTTTTTCGGTTTGTATCGGACTGGCCAAGAAGTGCAATACAAATGAACCAAACGGAAAACAAATTAACAAATTTAAAACCAAATTAACAAATCCGAAAACAAAATAACAAAACCAAAAACAAACCCCCCCCCCCCCCCCCCCCCTCAAAAAATGGTTTTGGGTTTTGTTGTTTGGTTTTTTAATTTGTT
Organism: Clarias gariepinus; assembly: GCF_024256425.1. Taxonomy (NCBI): domain Eukaryota; kingdom Metazoa; phylum Chordata; class Actinopteri; order Siluriformes; family Clariidae; genus Clarias; species Clarias gariepinus. The sequence continues at coordinate 22,373,241 of NC_071103.1, read as the reverse complement.
TTCCGTTTTGTTAATTTGTATTGCACTTCTCGGCCAGTCAAATAATAGTTATTTTGTTTTCCATTTTGTTCATTTGGTTTTGAATTTGTTATTTTGTTTTGGGTTTTGTTATTTTGTTTTCAGTTTTGTTAATTTTTTTGCACTTCAGGGCCACACTAGTTTTCTCCGGGTAATCCGGTTTCCTCCCACGATCCAAAAAACATGCAGATTAGGCCAACTGGCTTCTACAAATTGCCTGTAGTTGTGTGAATGAGTGTGTGAGTGTGTATATGTGTGTGCCCCCTGCGACGGATTGGCACCCCGTCCAGAGTGTACCCCGCCTCGTGCCGTAAGTCTGTTACGATAAGCTTCAGGTCCCCTGTGATATTATAGATGATGAAAAGCGGTATAAACGATGAGAGGATGATATGATTCTATATTTTGCACTTTTGAACAAATTGCGTAAACATTATGACATGCACATAAGATGGGCAAGACATGCTATTTTACACATGTGACAGGTGCAAACCTGCATATAAACTCTTAGAACAAATAGGCTTGCTTGAATGTCTATCCCACTCCTAACACTTCACACTCTTCAATAATACATCTCTGATATAAAAAATAAATAAATAAATAAAACAATTTACAGTACATTGTCTTATTTGAGTTTTATTTTATTTTTCCTATATCTTAGGCATAAAAATGCAATACAATAAAAAGATTTTTCTTAATTACTAGTTTTTGTTTGTTTGTTTGTTTGTTTGTTTGTTTGTTTGTTTCGCAATTAATTGCAACAGCAGACCTTAATGACAGGTAAATACTGTACATCATGGCACAATCTGCTACTACACCTAAGACTGAGCATCCCTACCCTTTAAGCCATATGGCTTTGGGACAATAGTTCAGCAGCCGAAGCATATTTAAAATTCTCTTGCAAAGGAAAACAAAAATTGCAAGACCTGCCAGAATGCCGTATACTGCATATTATTGCCCCATATTTGTCTCACATGCTTAACACATTGCTTAGCTATGCCTAATTCTGACTGTGTGCCATCTGTGAGCAGGGTGCCAAAGGGACCACAACTGGCCACATCCCTATTTTGAATGTTGCATAGTGAGGTCCCTCACATCCTCATGCCAGTTTGGTTATTTTGGCTTCAGCAGAGCGCTGCAAGCATGCCAAGGGGCTTCACCATGCCATGTGGGCAGTAGTGGGACTTAGAGGAGGACTTAGCATCATTTATTCCACACTAATCATAACATTAGTGACACTTACCGTCAGGGACTAGTCTAATACTGCAAAGAAAATAAAAAAAATTTAAAAAATGAATAATTGTCTAGAAATGGTTTAAAAGGAATTCATAAGCACTTTGATATTTACTCTTGGAAACCCTAATGATGCAACTGTTTATCAGAAATGGTTAAGAAATGTTGTCATATGGGTAGATAATTAATAATATCTTCAGGAGATCTGTTTTGTTTTATACTGAAACCTTAGACTTAAAAGCACTTTTTCAAAATTGATATGTGTGCAAAAATGAAACATATATAATATATATATATAATTTTTTTTTTTTTTTTTTTTTTTATTTGAAGCCTACCTGTTTGAGAATAGTGGCAGCCATCTCATGGCCACAATCAAAGATCACATGGAACTCTTTCCCTCGCTTCATCTCCTTAAGAAGTGGCTTGGTGTCTTTTGTCTCAGCTGGCAGCTGTCGGATTTTTAACCGGATATTGTAACGAGAAGGTGCCTTAATGAGCTCCTGTAACCGGATAAGACCTGAAAGAAGGGGAGACAGAGAAGAGCAGAGCCAGAAAGAGATAAAGATGGTGATGAAGATGTGTGTGTGTGTGTGTGTGTGTGTGTGTGTGTGTGTGTGTGTGTGTGTGTGTGTGTGTGTGTGTGTGTGCGCGTGTGTGTGAGAGAGAGAGAGAGAGAGAGAGAGAGAGAGAGAGAGAGAGATCATTAGTAACACTGTTACTAGTCAAGTCTGAGAGAAATGAATTTTTATAAATGTATAACTTGCAAAAATTTTCCCTTTCATTCAGAGTTGAGTCAGTGTTTCAACATACACATTACAAATTTGGATATAGAATAATTAAAATTGTACTTTGCATTCATTTAATTCCTTTGACTTTAATTAGAAGAAGATAAGGAAGCCCTGTGAATGGATGTCTAATATGACTTTATGTTTAATGAAATCTATCCTTTTCGAAATTTTTTCGACCGCTGTACTCTCTATGCCCCCCCCCCAACCCCCCCACCCCCCCACTCCCTCCTTAACTGTTCAATAGTGTGAACGGTAAGCTGTGAGTTTGCCTGGTGAATGGTTCCGCATGATGGGGGATCTATTGCACCGTTGCTTATCAAAAATGTACCGTATTTAGTCAAGATGAGAGGCAAGCGATTATCAGAAGTGCAAATGAGTCTTCTTAACAGATCTTAAAAACAGCATCCGTAATAAAATAAATAAAGATAAATTAGATTTAATCGATGACTGTGAATCATCGTCAACAAGACTATTCGAAGTTATGTTATTTTGTTAAATATACAGTAAGGTAGAGCAGGATTTCATAAATCAGGATGAGACGCAACACTTATGATGTCAAATATGTTAATTAGTTTAGAATTAAAATAACGGTAGACTAGCTAATTATATATATTTATTTATTTATTATTTATTATTAAGTGTGTCATTTGGAAGCCAATGGAGGCAACTCTTATTGATGAGCTCAGCCAAATGATCGGACTCACTCCAAAGGATCGTTATTCCTATCAGTAGGCAGTACATCTCCTGGAGATGGTGGGTAGTTTTTTGTTCATTTACTCCTGTTTAGATGTAGTGGATTAGATATAAGGTCAATTCAATGCTCTATATTACACAGATGATGGAAACCTAAAGAAACTCGTTACATGGTAAACTTGTGCCAATGAGTACATTTGACACGTGTGTACTGTATGTACAGGCCAACTTTGCATCAGAAGTAGTAGAACTTCCGGGGAATGTCCAAAAAAATGATAATTTAAAATTATTTTAAATTTTGTTATAAACTATATAAGTTTCATAAATCAGCGTATAGGAAAGTGCAATAATAGATGTCATTGTTTATTGCTAAAAATGCAACATTTCTCAAATACCAAAATCATATGTCCTTTGTGTGCTAAAATTGCCTTAAAGTCCAATCATTGATTTATGCTGTGTAAGATTGTATATAGAGGTGCACCCCTGAGACTGCAGAAATCACTGCACTGCAGTTAGTTAGTCGACCTAGCTTTGTCACCTGCTTTGACACCAATTCTCTTAAATCATCAGTTCCTGTTGGTCTGGTTGTCTTCAATTTTTTTCTTTCATTGCTATTCTGTCATGTCTGCTCATTCCTTCTACCTTGTCAGTTTAGAACAGTGCCAGTAGATGCTCACAGAAAACATGGCAGGAGCACAAAAGGGACGGGATCAGTTGTCACTGCTGATCTGTATTACATAGTATTTGCCACCTGCTCGTATGCACCCAGCTCCATATTTAACTCACTGTGGACATTTCCCTCCACTCACTGTGTTTATTAAAATTCTCTTGAGAATAAAACATCAAAACGGTCGAGAAAAATGTGTGATGAGGCAACACTGCTTATGTGTCAAAGTACCTACTGTAGAAGACTGCCTGACGGAAGCACTATCACAGAATTCCTCTAATGGTTGCAGATGAGCAAAACTTTGTTTTGGCAACAGCGCTACAGAGTTACAGTCTTAAATGATTCAATTTAGGAAAATGAAAAAAAGCCAGCCTTTCTCAGAGACACGCAGACATACAGCTCAGACGTGAAGGTAGCTCTTACTGCATGGGCAGTCTTATTTAAGTCCAATTAAACGTGTTGAACAAATCGCTGGCAGATTAAAGCAAGTTTCCGGTCACGGGTTTTAATAGCCTGCATGAAGGACGGGTGCATCCTACATTGTGGGAAATTACACACATGCATTCTCTCTGTACGTTTTTATTCCTGTGTTCACATTCAAGCGGCAATAGACTTGAAAATAAGCAGTCGACAATGCCACCATACAGTACAGTATAGGGGTGAAGAGAGAATTCCCACCTTGGCTGACATAGTGAGCGTAACCCCTAAAATCGAGAAGAGCATCTGTATTGGAAATGTAATGCATGGTGTATGCTTAAATACCTTGTCTATGTTTACCATACTGTGGAAGCACTGCTGGTACTACCATAAGGGACTTTATTTCAAGATAAGATGTCAACATCTTACTGGACCATCTTTACATCAAAGTAACTCTTTCAATGACATGTTGTGTTATCATGGGCTTTTAGCAGTAATTAAAATAGGCATCATTTTATTTTTTGGTGCATTGCTGACTGAAACAACTTCGGCAAGGCTGTATTTAACAAGCGAGACAGAAGAACCACAAATTGGAAATGTTCATTAAAATGTCATTATGAGTATTCGTGAAAATGCCTCTTTTATAGAGATGAAATCATCAAAGCACTTATTAGGGCACAAATGTAGAAGCCTTAAATTACGATGCCACTTAGGAAAAATGGCAGTGTGACACTCTAAACAATCTAGGGAACACTAGCCAAGCATATGATGGGCTAGCTCCTTCATTACTGTGAATGGCGCTGCTGGTTTAGTGCACTCACACAGATCAAATTGAAACAGATTACTGAAGGGGTCCTAGGAGACACTGGGTGCACTCCAGCAGTGCTTGTCTCAATTCAAGCTCTTGCCTCGAGCTTGAAGTATATTATAACCACTCAGCTTCAGCCTATGTAAGCATAGGTGTGTGGACACACACATATACTGTATACACACACACACACACTTCTGTGAGGTACTTCCACTGAACTAAATAATGCTTTTCTTGCACATTCTGCAGCCCTCACCATGAACTCAATAAGCAATCTGATCATCACAACCCAGCAGGAACCCTAAAGTTATACAACACTGTCACATGTTTCTGATTAGACTTTCGTTTACTTAAACACTACATCAGAACAACGATGCTTTTAGAATTACTTGGAATACCACTTTGGAATATATTTGATTAAATCAACCCAAAACAATGTTGCAAATACAACGTCAAAACAACAGTATATCAACATTAAGGTTTTTTCGCCAGAGAAGGGATGAGTACATGTACTCTGTTACTGTACTTAAGCACCTATAAAAATGTAACTGTACTTTTCTTGAGTAGTTTTATTAGAGGATGCTTTTTACATGCACATAAAAAGTACAGGTTTTTTCTTTTTTTTTTTTTTAAGTCGACACTTTTACTTAATTACATTTCTGCATGGCGTTGCGTTACCCAACCACACTGGTGTGTAGAATTTGAAGTGGAAATGACTATTATGCATAATTGCATGACTTGACTTTCCTTCGAGACATGCCTAATAACATAAGAGGTGTTTGAAATCAGAAGCGGAGCTGGTTGTAGTGACGAAAACAGCACGTTCGCAATCGGGAAGCAGAAAATGAGCAAGAAGAGAGAGAGATAGAGAGAGAGATTTTTAGTATGAAAAAGGCTACTGTGAGCTTATAGACACACTGTAACTTTGAAACATAAGTCAATTTGGAAAATGTTTGTTTTCAACACATGTACGGTATTTTATTTCTCTTAAGCTCAAAGTGCTCATGTGTCTCGTATGCATTTTTTTTAAAAAAAGCCAAATTCTAGTAAAACAATATGAAGGTGAAGAAGAAGACATATTGCTCATAATTTAGCCACATTAATACACTGCAACTATACTGGAGTATCCCAAATAGATTTGTTTGAAAAGTGTCTATAGTACTTTTTCTAACATTCACACAACATCCTAATAGCAGCACGTCTCCTTTCACAGAACAGATCTTGAATCATATATATATATAAAAAACTAATTTTAGATTGGAATTGTCTAGTATAAAGAGTTGTACTCAGTAGCAATTACTGTTAGTCTGTACTGACCTTTGCATGATTTAGCAGAAAAAAAGTAATTGATATGGGTCAAATACGCATATAAAGGAATTGCATGCTTTGGGCGCACAATAAATTACCTTTCTGCTGAGGAGAGAAGTGCACCACAGCGCAGTTTGTATAGCAATTCCATTTTATTGTTCTGGTCTGTAGTTATATGTTCCCTCTCCGAGGGAAGTTCGGCTTAACAAAAGAAAAACAACTTTTTAAGGTCGTGTTTCCAAGGCCTCATGAAGTGCATGAAGGGACGTGTCACTGTCAGGATGACAGTGACAGGACGAACGAATGGACAATCTGCATATCTGCCTGTGTCTCAAATGACTAATTTTGATCTCAGCATGATTTCTCATGGACAACTGAAATTCGGGATGGCAAGCTGGGACCAGCCTTTCTTGTTCATCTTCTCCAATAAAGTTGAAACATTAGTTGAGTGAAATTATAGCTATTGATCTGCTTGTTTAGCTGTTTGTTCATGGTTAAACATTATGCTTGAATAAACTATTAATCTATTAGTAAACATGGCTAATTCATGAATTTTAATTACAGGTGGAATCATTCATGCGGCCACCCAGACGCATCTTTATTATTTCCCTCTTACAGTCAAAGGTTCTTGTTTAACAGCATATTGGTTTTGGTCTTGGTTTTGGTCCTCAGTTGGTGTTTTGCTCACACGTCTAGGTCTTGTGACAGAAAATCAAGGCACTATTAACCCCAGTGAAAGCTGGCCATGTCCATTTATCCCTTAATTAATCCAAGCATCGAAAAACACAGTGATCAATTCTATCTTGAAGTTCAGACTCTGCCAGGAGACCTCAGTGCCTGCAGCAAATCTCAACGCCATAGGCAATGTGACCTTACATTTCCACATCTAGACAAGTTGGATAGCATGCTACAGAACTTCAGAATGTTAAACAAACTGGCCTATCCTAAAGCGCATATGAAATTATGTACTGCACAATGATGTACTGCACAATGGCTGTAGGCTGCACACAACAGGGAGCTCGGAAAAATCCTTTATGTAAACTCCAGGATAGCTGGCAGGATACCCCATCTGCTGGCTACAAAGCTGAACTCTGGCATATGGCATATGTAGCCTGACTGCTGAGGTATGTGCACCTGCTGCTATAACAGGACCTGTCATCCCAGGGCACTGGGTACACCAAAGAGGAGACCAAAAACAAGGACTCATTTAAAGTCCCCCACTGTAGATCAGATTTAAGTTTGGCAAAGATGAAGCTGCTCAAAAGAATGCAGAGAAATGGAGCTACTCTGTGTGCATGGGATGGAAATGAGCAAATTCTCACCTGTACTGTCGTCATACACAACAGTGACCATCCTCCATTTGAAAAAGTGCACCAGGTCTAGGATGGCCCTGCTGAGGGAGGAGAAGTCAGGGTAGAGGCTGACGTAGAATGAGTCACGGTTGTCTGACACTTGGTGCTTCCATTTGGTCTGGATATGTGGCACCCCCAGCGCGTTGCAAATGGACTGGACTGCATTGGCTGAAGAACTGTGAGAGGGGCCAAAAATGGCTGCCACTCCCAGAGAGAGTTGATCACAGGCTAGAGAAGGAATACAACACTTAATGATGGTTGAATATCAAATAAAACAATCAAATATTTAACAACAATCCAACATTAATAACAATCCACAAGGAATCTACTTAATCTATTCTACATCTACACTGATGTTGACAGTCTAACTATGTATATTACTGTCTATTATGTACTGTATTTGTTTACTTAAAAGAAATGCAGGTCATCTGGGACCTGTAATAAAACTGCTCATAAGTAAAAGCAAAAAACCGATTGACATTTACAGAAGACGTCAAACACGGTGACTGACGATCCTGCCCGATGTGGATCAAAGCCCACTGCAGTCATTCCCATGAACATTCAGCAAGTGGAATGCCTGACCCTTGATGAGCGATCTGATAATGCATCTAATACTGCATCTCTCTGTGGAAACTGTACACGCAATAATTCACCAACACCACTTGCACATTACAGGAACTTGGTTGGGAGTTATTGCCACATTCCCTGTACAGTCCTAAGGTTACGCCAAGCAGTTTCCACATGTTTGGGCCATTAAAGGAGTTAAGGAATTAAGATGAAGATTCAGGTATTTGTCAGATGTCCCTTACAGCACAGCGAAAGGATTTTTCCGCAAATCCTAGGTAGCAAGCTGTGGTCAGAGGGCAGGATCTGTGCCTCCGATCATGTCTTTGTACACTTAGAAATCTCGCTACCTTAATGGTACCCTGGCCAATCACTAGTGAAAGACTGCATTAGTGTAGCAGAGGGTTATATACTGTAGACTAATAAAGGTGGTTTTTACTCTCATAACTGTGTTGTTATTTTGCAAAATAGTCCCGGTTTGATTTGAATGCTCCTCAAAAGGTACAATGGAAACTAAATTATTATTAAATTATAATTAATATTTAACAGCATTCTTTTATAATAATTTGGGGGAGCATGCTGTATAACTAAATAAAAATACTTTTAAGTTGGTTTTTACTTGGAAACTGTAGTGACATTCTCCATTGTCCCCAGGCTCCCTGTCTACCAACAAAGTTGCCAGCAATCTTTTCTGTTATTAACAAGATTTATTATAAAACCCACATGTCTGCTCATGTGGGTTTCATAATGGTGTGACTCACTGAGCAAATATAACTTGAGTGCCATACCTTTTCTGGAAGCCTCAAAACTGTCGTGGATGTTTATCCTTTGAATGTCATATGTTAGTGTTGTGTTTGGCAGTAGGGTTCTGTTTCTGTTGATTGTATTTAAAGCAAATTTAAAGGCTAGTTCCTCAGCACCAGATGGCCCAGTTTCAATGGATTCAAATATTCCTCCTACAAGAAACAGAAAGAAAAAAAGAAGAAAAAAGTGGTGTTATTTCACAATATATTTGTCTTTATGCTTCATTTTTCTTTAATAACCCAGAAAAAAAGTTATGCTTTTAAATAAATGTTTTAATCAGTGTCATTTTGTTGTCTACATATGAAATAAAGGCATTATATAAAAGAGAAATTGCCGTACATACAGTATGTACATACAGTCTTCTTGTAATTCACTTCAGTAGAGTTGGTTACACCACAGCCATTGTCGTGAGAATTGTTTTGACAGAAGCTAGATGACTGGAGGCTGGCTATTTTGGAGACTCTTAAATCAATGTGTCCTGATTGGCCAGTGGCTCAATCAATCAAACCCCTGGGGGCAGTAAAGCATGGCCAGGAGAGACTGAAATGTTTTATTGGGATCAGCTTGTGATTTACCCCTGATTTCTCAGTGTAAAGCAAGTTGAATTTCATTTTTATTTGTACTACTATGACAGAAATCATGCATTGATTAATTTGGTCATTTATTTATTCATCTTCAGTAAACACTTTATCCTGGTCAGGGTGGATCTGGAGCTTTAACTGGGAATACTAGGTATGAGGTGGGAATATACCCTGGATGGGATGCCAGTCCACAGCAGGGCACTATTCACACGTACATACACACACACACATACACACACACACACACAGAGACAGACACTGTGATCATGGGTGGTGGGAGGAAACCAGAGAATCCACACAAACCTGGAGACTGTGAAACATAGACAGTGACTCAAACTCAGGTTCAAACCAGGAATTAGAGCTGTTAGACAAGAATTGTTCTTACTTTACCACTATAGTGAATTTTCTTTAGTTATATATAAAGATTTTTATATAATTTGCTAATAAATCCTCCACCATAGCTAAAAGGCTGTGACTGTGTGTGATGTGGAACAGTCAATGAATGAATCACGAGCAGAGTGAAATCTGATAAATGTTATATTGTTATAATTGTACAGTACTGTTGCTTTGTGTTTGCTTTGTGTGAAAGCAGATTTTCTCCAATAAATGTAAAAAAAATAAATTTACCAGCCACAGTGGTGTAGCATGAAATTTGTCCACGATTTCAAAGCAATACAACAATATTCTCTCCTGTCTAGTGGAAAACCTAGTTTGTCCATACAAACAAGCAGAGCTAAAGCCTTAGTTGGCTCACATGTTTCTGGAACAGAAAGAAAATATGGCTCTGATGTGAACTTGATAGCCACTGTTTCATGTGCATGTTTGCAAAGGCTTCCTCCTGCATTCATTTATTTTAAAACAACTCGTAACAATTTCTACTAGTACATATACAGCAACACAGAGTGCAAAGAAACAGAGGATGTCTGTGATGGTACGAAGAATGTGGCAAAGTTTCTCCTTCATTAATATTCCTCCCATGGGGGAAGCCTATTTTGCATGGCATAATGAGTTTGAAGGAATTAATAACCATCAGTTAAGAGGGATGTACTATAATTGGAAGTCTGCATTTGGAACCATCTTTTCACACAGAGGGAGCACATTTATGGCTAAAGTCCTTCTTTTGGCTTCGTTGAAATGATAATGCAGTGTAGACAGACAAGTAGAGGAAATATTAGGGAAAGTGAAAAGAGCCGAAAAAAAGGATCTAGTAAATGACTAGAGGAGTGTTAAAGTAGGAGAGTACTGAAGTGAAGCAGACTTACAGTATGTTGAGGATTTTACACCGACTTTGTCTCTTCTAAGATCTCACTCTCGCTTAAACAAACAAATTAAATCCTTTACTCAATTTTAATTCTCCAAACGCTTTAAGAATCCAATGCCTTGTTTACCGACATTCTCGTTCACAAAACAGTGTTTTGAGCTTTAGGTTGATAAAAATAACACCTGCTTAACAATAGTCATAGTAAGCAATTAAAGCATGCTCATACAGTATGTTAAATCACCAATGCACCTACGCCGAAAACAGCATGGAATATTTCTTCACTGCTTTAGCTTTGCTTTGTCTTGTTTTTTTTTTTGTTTTTTTTCGTTTTCCTTCTTCTACAGACCCGATATCGCATTCCTCCCACTCAGACAGCAGAGTTAGTGTTTCTTATGCCTATAGGTGGTATTGTAGGGATTCAAAGTCACAATCGCTTGCTGATAGAATAAACATTTGCACCACTCAACCATTATGCTGTACATGTACTATATATGGACACTGTGAATAGAAAATGCAAGCATCCACAGTACATAAAACGTTTTATATACAGGAACTATTTAGCTATGTGATTTAATATTTAATGGGACATATGTTCCTTGCTTAAGAATTCATTTTCCATGCCATTCATCTTGTGTAAATATACGATACTTACTATCTATTAACATTATGTGGTGAATTACCTTGCTATTACTGAGCCACTAGGTCATTAGCAAGCTAACTAGGGCTAGCATGATTGATCACCCTCTTTTTTTTTTTGTTTGGTGGAATGACCTAGCTAGTATTTCACCAGCTGCAAAAATAATTCATGACGATGCATACAGTACACTCTAACGTGCTGTATTATCAAATTCAGGGGTGGCCAGAGAAAATGACAACTTTTATGAGACTTCGGTTGTTAGACCCATTCATCAATTGATAAAATAAAAGCAGTGGCTTTTAAGATCTACCAAAATCAGTCAGTACTGATGAAAAACCATTGTTAATCCACTGGAAGTCTGTGTTTCGTGTGTGCTTAATGTTGTACTTCTGCTCATTATAGACACACAATTGAGCTCTTATTTGGCTGCCTTGCTATCCTCTAGCCTGGGGTCCAGCAATGACTGATCTGGTTCATCTGGGCACCAGTCTTGTGAGCAATGCCCTGTGTCTGCCCGCAGCATGTGTCAAACCCATGTGCAACACAGCGTTCAATAGTACACTCAGCAGCCGTGACATATTCTTCTCAAGCAGAGCAGCGGCACAATCAATAATAGCACAATAGACTCATTTCTGCATTGAATGGAAACACTTACTTAAAAGAGCCACAGATTTCCCAGTGTTTATATTTCACATAGCAGCAGGCAAAAGAATAGGAAAAGCAGCAATTTTCTTCCTGAAAAGAATAAAAGGCTCTTCAACCGGATATTTTTATCACAGCTATAAAGAGCAATAAAGTTGTAAGCCAGTGTGAAAGCAATCACCATCTTAACAGACGATCAATCTACTATGATCATTATTAGGGGTTTGAAAACTGATCGATACTCAAATGCCTTGTGGGACAAACATCAAGTTTCCTACAGTGGAAGTGGAAGAAAAGAAATATAATCATTATTTTGATACACATTTTGATATGTACCACAGATATTTTTTTTTTGGCATATTTCAGCGCTTCCATTATCATTCCATATTAGTGATAATAACCAAGCTGATAAAATTGTCAACCTTCTTTTAGGCTACTTATGCCTTACTCTAAAACTGCTTACCACTTCATTACTGCCTTTTAGTACATCCAATGCAATAAGAAACGCATAATGCTTATTCTACCAGCAAATATTTTAAAAAGTCACAGGCTCACAGGAAAACTCTATATCTCTGACATACGTATTCCATACAGTACTGTGCAAAAGTCTTAGGCACCATATATATGCTGTATATATGGAAATACTAAATGATTTTGTAAATAATTATGCAGACATGATAAACATATATAACAAAATTTGTAGAGTATATAATATGGTGCCTAGGACTTTTGCACAGTACTGTATATGTAAATAGACATTAAGGAAATAACTACTGACATGTTGCCAAAAAACTCGATTTTAAATGTAACAGACGAAACAAATTCTAACACAAGGTATAATGTTGCATTATGTTATTAACTCTTAAATTTTTTTTTATTTAAAAATCACTAAAACATCACTGCTGTAAGCTTTCCAATTAAACATATTTGCAGCAAAATGCAAAGATATTTACTATGCACTTAAGGATGTTTTCCATATTAATATTCTTTAAATTAGCCATAATGTTTGTGGTGGCGGGGGGTATTTAAAAAAATAATAATTTTACAATGTAATTCCATCTGACTTTTTAGACCTCTACAACAGATAGCAATCCATAAAGGTGAGGATGTAGAGAAAGTCACCTCTTTGTTTCGAACCGCTGCTTACACTGTGTCAGAGCCAGCGCAGAATGTGCTTTGTTTATGTGAACAAAATAGACAACAGGGATTTGGCTAGTGTAGCTTTAATTGACAGAAGAAGAGGGAAATAAATTGATTCTTCTCACCCACAAAGAAGTGGCAATTATGCTCTTTTAGACATCCATACAAAGTTGGATGTGGCACCATTAAGGCTCAAAATAAAATAGCTGGAATCCTCAGCAGCTGCCTTTTGCTTTTCTCTTCAACAGAACACTAAATAAAATTCCCATAGAATATAAATTGCATATTCTCTGCCCAACAACAAAGACAACAAACTGCAGATGATTTTCTCTTAATAGTTTAGACTGCAAATCAGCAGCATCTGGTTTAATTTCTCCTTTTGGTCAGGAAAAAAGTTTAAACAAGAGTTTCTATACAGCATTAATTTTGGGTGCTAATATAATCCGAATTCATTACTTCTGCTCTGTGGGGATAAACATTTACCTTAGAAAAACTCCAGAATTTACAAGGAATTAAATGCTTTAGTTGATTAGCCATTGGCAGTATACAGTCTACTCCTTTTACACATATGCACTCCCAGTTTAGACACAGTTGCCTAACTTAAGCTGCAGGTAAAATGAACTTTAAATGCTCTTTAAATATGAAATTTATATTAAGATTACATTTGCATAATCCTTAGCCAAAGACACAAATCTGCCTCAGACATATTTAGGATATAATAAAGAATATTGTACTTATGTCACAGCTCTATATTTCATGAGGAATTACCAAAGTGACTTTTCCTAATAGACACCGAGTTCCTGTGCATCTGTCTTTGGTGGACAGGAAACCATCATTAATAGACACATCTTTATTACTTAATGATAAACTACTGGCCACTATGGACCTTCTATCTTTAGTATCCACTAGTCTTTTAGTCTCTCTCGCTCTCACTCTCTCTCTCTCTCGTTCTCTCTCATATGTTAAGATTCCACACGCTCCTCAGGAATCAATAGATGCACTTGCAGCTATCTTGGCACGTCTGCTCTTCACTATAAAAGGCTTTGGGAGGCTACCTTTGATGAATATATTCAGTGATCCAGTCAATCGGGGGTATTAATGCTGTTGAGCTAAGTATAATAGCTTTGATTGTGGGTTACCACTTTATTTGAGCAGGGAATCTGAGATGCATAGAACTCAGTGTTTCAGAGCATTTCAACTCCTAACAGTAAGAGTTGAAAGAGAATTAGAGAGAGGAGTAAAACTGTGGCATCTATGAGAATATTCTAGCATAGCACTTCACACTCTGTCTTACTGTGTGCCTGAAACCGAAAAAAGAGCTGCTCGCACATATTTACAAGAGCCCTGCAGTTTCAAAATGACCTAAAATAACATAGATCTACATGTTATCCTGGGAATAGCTATAAAGTAAAGAGAGACTGCAAGCATGGCCCCTGTCTCAGAGGGATATGTGCCAGAATATAGCTGTAAGCAGTTATATATAATTGAAACAGGGTCAGAGCTATCAAGCTTTTTTTTTTTTTGCCATTGTGTATAAGACTAACTAGTTCATCTAAACTCAGCAAACCTGTAGATTATAAAGTTTGTGTTCTAAAATGCAGTGACTGGAAGTAACATTATCCAAGTCTTCTGCAATATGGGAACATACCAGCCACATAGTCCAAAGTGATGTACCATTCAGATTTAGTGATCACTGCATTTCATTTGATAGACATTTAAATGAGGTGAAGAGAATGCACTATCCTCAAAACTGTTAAAAAAGGCTGTGCTTAGACCGTGTGCTTGCTCTGTTTAGTTAATCTGAGTATGTCAGTTGTGTTGTTGTTGTTTAATCCCATCTGCACACACACACACACACGCACACACACACACACAGTGTAGAAGGTCATCGATACTGTAAGGCACTACTACTCAAGAATAAGATGTGTCAGTCTGTTAAGGTTTGATTTTTCATGTTGGTGTATACATGCAATCAAGAAAAACAAATATTGTCAACAATAAAGTGGCTGCTGGTGAAATTGATGATAGGGAGGCCAATGTTGAAAAAGCAGGTATTTAGAGTTATAGTCTTAAAATAAACTGAGAATTGATAAGCATGCTTTTTTTAATCCACTTTAATTTATAACTGGTTTGTGCTGAAATTTCCACACTACATTTTCTTCTTCCTTTATGGCTATATATTTTATTAATGTTGAATTAAATTTAGATCGAATGGATTCCAATGCCACAACCGTAGTTAACATGTGTTCCCATGAAAAGTGTCTGTTCTGTTCCTGCTTGTGGGTGAAATCCAAAAAGCTTTACAGATGTGCATAACGCAAGTAAACAGATATCTCTCTGGCGTTACTGGGAATTTGTTAGAATTTGTATTGGTAGGACTTTTTTTCCATTTTTAGACAATCAGATATCAGCCTTGAAGAAATATTCCAACTGGCTATGAGGCTTGTTCTGACAACACTGGTTTAATTTATTTGTCACAGGAACAAGTATCTCTATCTGTTATCAAAAGAAAAAAGATTTATTACCAATCACTGCTATGTGATATGCCAGGTATGCACGTGTGTTCATGTTTCACTATTATAAAATGTTTGGTTTGTGAAAAGAAGGACCAACTTAATTACGAACAAATAGCCCACAGAGTTTTTTAGGAAAAGAATGCAATAGATTCGCCGTAATAATACTCCATTGGTGAGTATCAAATGGGCAAGTTAAAGATTATGAGTTTTTTTGTGTACTATTCTTGCTTCAATTTAGATTCTAAAGATGTATGTGAATTTCACCACTACTGTATACTGTATGTGGGTAGTCGATAGAAAACCTGACTCCTGGCATGTAACCACCTACACTACCCAACACACCATTTCCTCATATTAACTTAGTGTGAGGCAAAAGTCATGTTTTTCAGCCTACAAAGAAACCAAAATGTGGTTGTTCCAATTCAAAGTTAAAAAAACAGCCTCACTCCTCACACATCCCTCTGACCCTTAGCTTCTTAAACATTCTGTTCAAGAGCATTTACATAAACTGACTGACAATGCACAGGATCCTCTATTGATCTTCTGCATGATTTGATCTTACACTTAATACAGAGATGCCTGAATCCAATCCTCACCTTGCCAAGTTTCTCACAAACACCACTAATGATGGGAGTTTAGAATTAGACCCCTTTTTTACGAAACCAATCTCATCCATAACGTTTCAATAATCTTCCTAGACGTACGCTTGATTATACAGCATATCATCCTCTTAACTGCTTATAGTTATTTATGAGTTAAGTCCTTTCCATATAAACAACATGGCAGTGTGATGGCTTTCCATGCACTAACTTTAACCCTAATAAGACACCACAGAGAACTGAAATGAGTGTGAAACTTTAATTACTTGGTAGCTCCATAAACTGCTGATGCACAAATTAATTATAGGCTGTAGCATCTAAAGTTTATGGCAAACTTCAGTATCTTAACCTGTACAGTATGTTCGTCATGAGGAAGATAGGATCTCTGTAATCCCTTGTTTTTCACTATTTGTTAGCATGCGGGACATGCATATCTAATCTTTGCATCTGTCCATCATAGTGACTAGGCAGATATTTAAAGATGAAGTATAATCCATCTCAATTTCATTTTGAAGGAAAGAAAAATCCCTAGAGAAATTAATTGCAGTGCTAGTTTCTGCTTGATGTTGCTATAGAGCTTATTTATGTGGAAAATAGGATACTCGCATTGCCTCTTTCTTTTTCCCAGATAGTGACAGGTTGATAGGTATCAGTGTCATAGAGGCTGCCCAGCGTAACGAGAAGCATAGTGTAGCTTAACCAGCTTACAGGACACATTCCATCTTTATCATAGCTGAGGCTGTGATGCAGGAGACAAGGAGCAGGCTGAGGTACTGTGAGGAAATGTTGTACCTAGTGCTGGCTTTTATTAGACCTCAATATTGACCAAATTAGGAGATCAGCTGATTTACACTAATATGCCTCATTAATACGAATCTTCCAGGGAATGTCTCTCTAAGTAGTGTGGAAAGTAGGAAAGGAAAGGAAAAGGAAAGTAGCCAGTAAAGGAGTAACTGAATCCATGTACAGTACATTTTTCTAGGGTTTAGAGGAAAAAATAAAGGCATGTTATTATCCATGGTGTTACCTAACCTAACTTGTTTACTTAAAATTTCCTCAACAAAACATTTATCTTCAAATCTGCACATCTTTAAATAACTCTGCCACTCTGCACGCCGCCATCGCTCACCAGCCTCATGCCTGCATGCCAGCTGGACACTGCCTCCACACCTGCGCCTGCACACCTTTACCACTTTACTCCTCTTTTTTCCATCCTTCCTCCTTAAACCCTTTCCCTCCCCATTATCCTAAAAAAAAAATTCCCTCTTCCCTCGCCCTGTGTCTGTACTGCCACCCGTGCGTTAAACCCATTGCACATCATGCATAGTATCCACTGTACAAGCCCTTTGAGGTAGTGTTATGATCTGGGGTTGCTTCAGTTGGTCAGTTTTAGGCTCATTAATGTTAAGTGGCAATAAAATGAAGTCAGATGATAACCCAAATGTACTGAATGATCAGGTAATCACATCAACAGAGGTTTCCTTCCTTGATGGCACAGGCATTTTCTAGGACTCAAATTGTGAAAGAGAGGTTCTGGAGGCATGAGGAATCATTTTCACACATGAATTAGCCCTCACATTGTGTGCTGTAATGAAAGCTAAAGATGACTTAATGAGATCTTAAGAGTGCGTGACTTTTATTTATTTGGCCAGTGATGCCAGTTTTACAATGATGGGGTCAGGAATGGGTAGAGGAGGAAGATGCAAGCATGGTTTTGTTTACTGATAGTCAAATAAAACAAAACAAAGACCAGGAAACATAATAAGGATAGGTAAAGTAGTGATGAGAATTCTAGCGCTTTTCAGAGAGCCAGATCATTTGGCACAGCTCAGCTGTTTGGCTCCCAAACAGCTCTTCATTTAGCAGCAATTCTGGCTTTTATAATTCAGCCAAATTTAACAATGTTTTGACCTGTAATTATTAATGTGCACCGACATCACTTAAATTACTCAATGCAATTATACTAAACCATGGAAATTCCATTATACTACTATTTTACGCTATGTTTAGTATAAAGTCATTTAATGTACAAACATCTCCAAACAAAGTGAATCTGGCCCATGTGCACAATTATAATGCCAGATCAAATCAAAACAAAAATAAAAATAATCTTCTGTTAATCATCACTTCCGCTTTTAACTTAATGGTATAATTCTCGTCTGTCATCACATCTGGTCGCAGGCATAGGCAATACATGGAGTCGACCAGTGTGGCAAAAAGATCACCTGTCATTCTGTGGTGTATTAGTAACAACGATTAAAAATAAAATAAAATCAGCTCTCTGATGGGAGCCAGCTCTCTTTATTCACGTAAAAGAGCCAGCTCATAAATCCGACTCATACAGCTGGTGAAAAGCCTCAACATTCCCTCAACACGTACTGTAGCTCAAGACTCGAAAGAGGGTTCTGAGCAATCTGAAGTCTTTTAGCTAAGTAGTGGTGTGATGTCCAAAGCAGAACACGAGCAGGGAACAATGCCCCCGCAATGCCAATAGGGGCGTGAAACCCAAGGTGGAACCAGAGGAGGGGAGATCCATGATGAAGCTAGAGGGGAGTGTTTAAAGAACCGGAGGGGGAATGTATATCATAGAGCTAGAGAAAGGAGTGCTGCGCGCGTGCTGGCTCAGTACTTCACTTCAGACTTCCTGCTCCAGGTAAGGTGGTATAACAATGTCCTCAGTGGAGCAGAAAGTCTGAGTACTGTGGAAGAAGTGAGCCATAACGGCGCCCTCAGCAGTTAGAAGGAGAGAGGGACATTCTCAAGGGGACTGGAAGGGTGGGAGAGCCTGGCTTTGAGCCAATCCAGCATGGTGCTGATTTCCCTTTTCCTGGTACTGTGCTCCCACATTTTTTTTGCCGTTTTTGTTCATCAATTGCTGCTGGCCTTGAAAAATTCTGTCGTTTTCATGGTAAGGTCTATGTTAAAGTTTAATGATGTTAATGTAAGGTAAATGCAAATGTTTGGAGGATGGATGAAAGTGCAGATCAGTTTATTGATAGCGAAGAAAGAAAAAAACATGAAATACTAAGGTAGAGCAAAACAAGGATAAGCAAAGACTTCAACATCACATGAAGTATTCAAATTTAAATTCAAATTTCTGTCACCTACAAAGTACTACACAGTTAAATGCTAAGTATCGAGTAAATGTTAAGTAAATGGAAAAACAATGACAATGAAAGTCAAATGCTAGACACCAAGTGCAAGTCCTTTGCAATTTTCAGCACATCCATGATGAGTCCACCGCAAAATGTCTATGCTTTACAAAACCTGTTGAAAAAAACACTGCTTTAAATCGCTACTACGTACTTCTTAATGTGATGCTTGTGGATGAGGAAAAAGATCGACTAGTGAATTGCACATAAACTTTTAGTAGAATTTGGGACAATTAATGCATTAAGTAACAGTCTGTGATTTACTTATGCAATCTCATTTTATTGTATGAGGTTTTATTTTTTCTTAAACTGTTTTAAAAGCAAACTCTTCAAAAGCGAAACCTTGAAAACCTTGCCCTGCAACGCACCATCTGCTTCTGCTAGAATAATCCTTAAATAAATAAAATCTGGCAAGTTTATGGGGTTTATTTTAAGTGTATTTTCTTCTCAACTGACAAGCTTCATAGTAAAATAAAACTTTATAGCAAGATTTTACAGCAAGGCTTTTGACTTCAATTATGAGAAAAAAAAAAACCTTTTCCCACAAATGGTTAGAAAGAAAAAGGTCTCAGGTCAAATCACAGAAAGCCTGGATGTGTGACTTACCAAAAATGTAAACACACAAAAAGATGAGTCCATTGCCCACATGTTGAAGAACTGATTTGAAAGAACGTATCTGACCCATAGATTAATGGGAAGTCTAGCTCAAAATGTTCTTTCGACGGAACGCAAATACACCAGGGAGTAAAGCTCAGGATCCTCAGCAACCAAGCTGACAAAATGGCTGAGAGCACACCAGAACATACTGTGTTAACACAGCTAATTTCTTGCCTGCTGAGGTGAGCAGTTAGTCGCTCTGGCCGTATGCTCTTTCCTCTCTGTTTTTGGATGGTACCACTTTTGTGAATACGCTTCATCATAAATCTTATTACATCTCCTTCTCTCAGCAGATCGATTTGCCTAACAATGCTAAGACTCCCTCCAGCTCGACCCCCTCACTTTGGATCAACTCCACCAGAGTCTTGAAAACGCTGCCTTCTCCTTTTTTAATGAGCATTCTTTTTGAACTTGGCCACAGCGTATTGATTTTCCACTTGCAGTCAAGTGTGTGATATGATCTCGGAAACACGGGTAGAGAGATATGATTGGGAGGAAGTGCCTAAATATCATTTTCGTTCATTTCCTGGATTGTTTAGTCCCTGACACAGGACTGCATGATAATCCTTGTCCAATTTAAATGACTAGCTTTATAAATCTAATGAGATATGAATGTGTGTCTCATGAGATTCATCTTCCTCATGTAGAACCCTGGGTAAATGATCTAGTCACTGTACGTCTTGGCAGTAAGGATTTAGATGGACTAATGTAGATTTGGCATAACATAGTCATCTGTAGGAGGATCTACAGTATAGCCTCTCTTTTTACTGCATCATAACCACAAGGGTCAACTCTTAAACAGTCAGGAATAGCAAGATAAAGAGAAAATGCGAAATCCTTTGCACAGCCTATATTACCTGTTTTAGTTCAAAAATTGTTTCTTTTTCTTTGAAAATACAAGGAGTGTTGGTTTTCACAGTCACAAAGAAGCCTCTGCGATTCCCAAGACTACAATCCACTGCTCGGAACAATTGGACAGGTAAGAGCTATTCTAGTCCCATGAAGGAGGAAGATCTTTTTTATTTTTTGTGTGAGCCTGGAAGAAAAAGAGGGTTAGCATTACAAAGACATACCCTATTTAAAAAGAAGTGCTTCCATCATCATGTCTAGAATTATTCCCAGCACATTTGTCATCTTGTTCAGAACACATTTCCCTGAGAATTGGGGCCGGGACCCTATTTATCCGTTTGAAAATTTCTAAAGGTGCCTGGATAAAATTAAGTTGATGCAGTTTGTGTGTGTGCGTGTGTGCGTGTGTGTGTGCATGTGTGTGTGTGTGTGCATGTGTGTTTGTGTGTGTGTCAAATATCAGAGCCCTGGATTTGATAATATATATATATATATATATATATATATATATATATATATATATATATATATATATATAATTGTCACTGGTGTGTTTAGATGAGAGATAATGAGAAAACAAAGGGTAGCAACTCAAATTGACAGAAATTCTATTTTCTGGTAGAGAAAACAAAAACATTACTGTGTACTGAATTATAATGTCAGGCCAACATGACTGAGATACTGAATGCTCTCTGCTGTGCTGTGATGAAATATGAAACACCAAGGATGATTCCTCAGTAGAATTTGCAGATATTTACAGAGACCAGCTATGCTCAGTGACATGCTGGTGAGTATATGTGCGTGTGTGTGTGTGTGTGTGTGTATGCGCGCATACCCATGTATATATGTGTGTCCTTACATGTTTGCTTTATAACAAGACGAGGGTCAAGGCTTTCTGTCCTGGTTGGCTAGCTCTGGCTGAATAAATGGACTACGGCTGCTCATTTTTACTAATGCACTACAAATCAGCTGCAAGGTCGTGGACAGGTGGATTCCATGGCAACTGAGGAACCTTTGCAGGTCTTTGCAGGAGTAGGCTGGCCATGGCAACCCAACACATCCACCACCAACACTCCCCCTATCCTTTCTTTCTTCTAGCTGCTTTTTTGGCACTCTTTGTGCTGAGAAAAGGAGGCAGTAAGAGACCAAGTCACTCTGTCCTTAATTGCTATACTTATATATATATATATATACTTATATAAAGAAAAATAATGGGCACAGCTATGTCCCTGTATCTTGATGTATCCAGCTATTTTATGCACAGGTAGAACAGAAGTTCATATGGTAACGATGGAAAGCCATCAGAAATGCAGAAATCCTTAATTTCCCAAACCTCAAACTGTTCTATATGCAGTGAATATGCAGCATGACTTTTTTTTTAAAAGCATAAACAAGTAAGTCTTGTCACTATGCATTAGTCAAGAAATAAAGCTGTTCTTATTACTTCTTTACAGATGTAATAATATTTCCCCTCAGTATACGCCAGGGGCTGCGATTTTCATTTTGACAGATCTTGAATAGTTTGGTTTTCATCATCAAGGCATCAAAAAGCCTTGGGTGTAGACCAAGAAATAAACAAATCTTTTAACCAGCCATGACAACTTCCCCATGGAAATCCACACAAAGTTTAAACGCATCTCTCTCTTTCTCTCGCTCTCTCTCGCTCTCTCTGTCTCAGTGTGTTGTTCGGTGATATCACCCAGCATTCACCACCCCAAGATTTATCTTAATGTTCAAGGCAGAACATCAAAGATTTGCTCAAAGAATGTTACGAGTCCTGAGCAGGATAACAAAAAAAACCTCAGAAATACTTAGTGACAGTAGCTCTTTATAAATATTCATAAAGGCTCTTAAAAGCAGGTAATCACTTTCAGTGTTCTGCATAATGTTGCTTATTTATTCAAAACGCTGGGGCGTGTGGGGAAAATTTGCTGCGTGAGTCGTGTTTGTGTGGCATCAGTGAGCTTCAGAGACAGAAGCATGGAGTGTGTGGCACGGAAAAAAAAGAGAAAAAAAAAACGCTTTAATGTTTGAGGTTTATAAATGGAGGTGGGAAGCCCCTAAGTGACATAAAGCCTCTAAGTGGCATGAGTGTGTATGGCTGTAAATAAACGAGACTCGCCGTCACATGGGTGCAAATTCACTCGGAAACTGCAAATCACCAGGATGCAATTAAAGACCACACTCACTGTAGGAGTGAGATCAACATCTAAGCATATCTATAGAGCACAAATATACAAACAAACACACACGCAAAGTCACGTCTACAGTATATCTGTGGACTTTCTCGACCCTTTCATCTTAGAAGTTATGCTTTTATCGTTTAGATTTACAATTCAGATATTCTGCAATCTGTCATGGATAATCTTTGGTCCTCTTTTCCTGCCCAGAGGACTTTTAAGTTGAATCAAAAGCCATTTTCTACCACAACCCACACAGTCAACAGCAGCCACCAAGTCCTCAGCATGGTGTAAGTTCAAGCCTCCTACACAATCCCGTCTCCACCTGTTTGGGTTTAAAGCTGTTCCTGCCACCACCTCCGCTGCCCACACACAAACACACATGCACATACTTGAGAACTGAAATACAAACACACACTTTCCAAGCATGAACCCAAGCTGAGAAACACACACAGACCACAGGAGGTGCGAGAGATTTTTTAGCATTGCAGGCACAGACAGTGTAATAACAACCCTGTATGAGCTGCTATGCCGCCTCACCCACATAAGATAATAATATGTGTTTGTAGATTTGGGTCTCTCATAAGCACAGTGCTGTCAGGCTGCGAACACATTCGCTGTGGCATCATGTCACACCATGGAAAGGCAGAGTGTCTGTGACAGACTGTCACAATGTGTTGGCAAATTTGACATTACATGGAACTAATAACATACTTTCTATGAGGCAACTAGGTAGTAGAAAATCATCTTCCATCTCTTTTAGATCATGGACACTTCATGGCTGTGCTGCGAAATGACATTAACTACTCTTTTCTTTTGGAAGACAATCGTTAAGAAGTGCTGTAGGAGATATCCAATATGTTTACATGCACAGATGTGAGACGAGAGATAACCTGTCACAATTTGTGAGAAAACGATGAAAAAATGCCTTTTCTTCCAGTAATATACTGCGCTTTAAAGAAAACAAAAAGATTTTATGACACGGAAAACGACAAAGAAATTGTTGTACAGTCCTTTTAAAACTGGACCCAGAAGGAGAGCTAGCTGCAAATGTCCTGTGTGTTTGAGGTGTTCACATGGACACTGTATTTTAGCACTGATGAGACTCTTTTTGTGCACAACACAACACAACACACAGTATATTTCACAGCTTATTAGTGAACAGTTATAAAACTGAATTCTATCGTTTAAATGGTAGCTTTATATTTGGCTGGAATCCAAAGGAGCTCTAAAGTGAAATCTCATTAACATTTCTGATACTGAACCATAAATATCATTTCTTATGCTTCATTTCACTGAGCATCTGACTGCAGTAGTGGATAATATAAGCACTTTTGTTAGACAAAATACATGCATACTGTACACTACTTACATTATGTAAGTCAAATCAAGTAGGTTTTTATTGTCACTCCTCTGTATATAGTTTGTATATCTTGGAACTAAAGGTCATTTCTCCAGTACCATGTGCAACACTGAACAGCACACAAGACTACAAAGAGTGCAATTACACAAGAGAAAATACAGTACACACACACACAATGAATCCACATAACCTGGGAAATAAACTAGAAACTATTGGTAGGGTAGCAGCAATAGGTTTAATGCTCCATAAACAGTATTTTTTACAGCTTTCTACAGGGCCATGTGCAGTGGTATTTAGTTTTGGGTTGGGTTATTTTGAATGGCCCAGTTGAGTGGTGGGAGGCAGAAAGGTGTTGAGTAATCTAAAGAAACTGTTGCAGAGTCTGCCAGTGGTGGAACGGCTGCTCCTGTAGCTTCTGCCAGATGGCAGGAAAGTAAGGAGTCCATAAAGAGGGGGAGAGGGGTCATCTACAATACTGGTGGCTCTTTGGTACTGTAGCAGCGGTTGTTGTATGAGTTGTCAGTGATGGGCAGAGGGAACCCAACAAGATCAGTTACTTGTTTAGCCGTTCTCATAATTCACTGTGGGGTCTTGTAGTTGGAAACACCTGGACAGATTGCTCTATTATCCCTCTATAGAAGGTCGTTGCGGACAGGAGGAAGAGTTCGGCCTTCTTGGTTTAGCATAAAAAGAAGGCGGTGGAGGTGCTCCTGGACCTTCTTTAATAAGTGGTGTTGATGGTCTAGGAGAGATCCTCAGCCATGGTTATAAGAACCTGGAGCTTTTGACACTCTACACAGTTGTTCCACTGATGTGCAGTGGTCCTCCTGAATGGAATATTCATCTTTTTAGTCTTCACATTAAAAAAGAGGCTTTGGTCTCGACACTGTTCTGTGAGCTGGTTCACCTCCTCTCTGTACACTTCCTCATTATTGGTCAAGAGTCTGCACTGAAGTTAGCACACAGCCCTGAGACCTTTGTTTAGTGGTAGTGGAGGTGGTGTTCACAAGCCAAACAATCTGGGGTCTCCCAGTCAGAAAGTCTTGGACACAGACGTGACTTTCTGATCAGTTGCTTCAGGACAATTGTGTTGAATCCTGAACTGAAGTCTACGAGCACCATACTTATGTATTTGCCCTTTTTTCCAGGGTCAGAGAAAGGTGAATGGTAGTAGATATGGCCTCCTCTGTTGAGCAGGTAGAGTAGATGTACTGAAATGGGTCCTCTGTGGTGGGAAGAGTATTCATTAGGTGTTTTATTACAAGCTGCTTAAAGCACGTCATTATGATAGTTGTGAATGCATTCCGGCAGCCATTCAGAAAAGACACAAATGAATTTCCTTGGTGCAGTGATGATGAGGTCATGTTTAAGCACATAGGGACAACTTCTTGGCTCGGAGAAATGTTGAAGATGCCCGTGAGAGTATCTGCAAGCTAATCCGCACATTTCCTTAGCATCCAGCCAGGTATCTTGTCTGGACCTGCAGCTTTCTGTGGGTTACTTTTGGACAGAGTGTTCCTGACACCTGCTACACGCAGACAAAGTACAGTATGTGGTTGGTAGGAGTTGTTGTGGACTGGTACAGTATATAGCAGCCTCTTTAAACCTATTCCAGTCTGTGTGCTAAAAAAAATCAACATGCTTTTGCAAAATCAACATGCTACTGGAAATTTGGCAGCACTGGTTTCAGATTAGCACAGTTTCCCCGGCAGCAATAAAACGTCCCTAGTGCTTCTCCAGCGTTGGTGCCAGAGCTAATGTACACTGCTACAGTAAGCATGGTGGCGGTAAACTCTCTGGGGAGGTAGTATAGCCGGCACTTTACAGTCATACTCAACCAGTGACAAGCAGTAGCTTGAGACCCTAACTGCATCCCTGCACCATTTGCTGTTTGTGTAAACACACAGACCACCGGAGCAAATCTTACCACACAATGCTGCTATTCCACTGTGCGCAATGCACAGTTAACTAGCTATCTAAATCGCTGAATCCAGAATACTGTTGTTGAGCCATATTCCCATAAAAGTGATAGCAGAGCAGGCCTTACCTTCATGCATGGGTAGTCAGCTGTAGTCGGAGAAAGTCTAGTTTATTGTTGAGAGACCAAACATTGCAGAGAATGGATGGCAGAAGGGATTTTAAAATGGCAGCACAATAATTGTATTATACTGTAACTACGGTTTCTGTCACTGATACGACACTATTATTACTGCCACCTAACAGCTTAATTTCTATAGCAAAATTGCTAGTCCAACAGTGGCTCTATTAGCTTATCTGTCATATTGCAACCTAACACTGTCGGCCTTGTTGTGGGACCACATGACCTAATTGAAAGGCATTTAAGTTGTTGTTGTTTTTTTTCTGTGAGGTGACAGAAAACTGGAGCTATGTGTGTGTACAGCAATTCTCAATTCAAAACGTGAAATAGACTAAAACGACTTTGTTTCTTTAATACATAGATCACGTCAACCTCAAAACCAAACTACATCGAATGCATACTCAGATGTTCTGAGAACATTTAACTTGTGAGTTTTCTTTAGTAGATCCTAAAATGATTTGTTGCGATCATGTGCTCTGTTATAGCTCTTAGACTATTTGGAGCACTGGAATGGACTATGAGTGAAAACACCTTTACGTTTCCATAATGTGCCTGGGTACTGATGACAGAAGGCAAAGTATCCAAATATATAAATGACCTTATAAAAGAAAAAAAAATTAACCAACAACACAAAATGGCTAAATTAATTGGTGATTATTTCCATGCTGATGTATGAGTGGGCAGAGGTCAATCCAGCGAACAGACAATGAAGTTTCTAATTAAATACCGCCAGCGACTTTTACCTCGGGAAATGAGACAGAATTTGGATGACTTATCCAGACAATGCAGGCTAACCTTTGTAAATGCTTCCTAAACCTTACAGAAGGTGTGAAGATACCAGACAAAAGGGCGACACTTTGACATATGGAGATGAGAACGGTCTGATTTAAGGTTGTACTGTAGCTAAGAAAAAAGCTGAATCTAAGAACCGAGGTGGGCTGCAGTTGTCTGACCAAAAACATGTATATCAGAAAGAAAATACCACTGCAATTTATTGTACTTCAGAAAACTTCTGAAATGGCATTAAGGGGAAGATGGATGGTCACAAACCATCAAGCAAAGCTGAGCTGGTAAAGTTGGTATAAAGTTACACAATGTGAGAAACTGATGGAGTGCATGCCAAAACGCATAAAGCTGTAATTGCAAATTGGGGTTATTCCACCAAATAGGATTTTTTTTTTTAGCCAAAGCATTAACACACTTTGTTTACAAATTATTTGCCATGCGTTTTATTTTAGTTATTAAAACTGCAATTGCTGCATGATCTTGGGTTGTTTTGCTGTATTGTGATGCCGTTTCCTTTAAATATACACTCTGTATAACAATAGTTATATTTTGAATTTAGGAGAAATATTGTCAGCAGTTCACAAAAAGAAAGAAAAAAAAACATAAGAAATTGATTATTTTGCAGTGGTCTCTTTTTTCCATGTAAGAACTGGGGACAAGGTCATGGGTGGTCAAGGCGTACTGATGCACATGGGGAGCGAAGGCTGACATGGGTAGTCTGATAAATTAGAATCGCTAGAATAGATCAAATTGACAAAAAGGTTAATGCAGGTTATGATAAAAAGGGGTCAGAACACACAGAGCATCACTGTTATAGTGGCAAAAGACGGACCTACTCAATATTATGCAGGTGGTCATAATGTTATGTCTGATCAGTTTATAAAGTCTTCTAAATAGGCATGTTTTTGAGCTGACAACTATACATTACAGTTAAAAATCCGGACACAAGTTTGGTTATACGTTTCACTCTAGAACAATACTAAAGTTTTTCTAAACTCCAGTAAAATAACACATATGGCATTAGGTAATTAAGTAACAACAACAACAGTCAGCTGTTATTTTAAACCACAAGGATCAGCTGTTCTGCAATAGTTCTTGCACGACCAAAATTGTCAAGTGCATTTACAAAACCCATTAAGCATCATGATCATGTATTGCCACACTGACTCAAAATTATTTTATTTATTTATTTATTTATTTATTTTTACTAATATACAGAATGCTTTCAATTAAGGTAATAAAAGTTGCCATTCCTAGATAATCCTACTGCTACATGTAGCATTTTCCAAACTACTCACACATTGTCAGGCAGCACAGCATCCTGTATGGTAGGAACTAATTATTTGCTATGCTGGTTTAGAATTGTAAAAAAAAATCTAATAAATATATATATATATATATATATATATATATATATATATATATATATATATATATATATATCATATTGGATCGCCATCCCTAGTGCTTTACGTGTCATACTGTAGGTCAAAATAACCCAACAAGCAATAAACATCCAACAACAATATAATCATTCTACCCATTAATAAAATTAAGTCCACAAGTAGTGACAGTTAGGTTAGACCTTATAATACCACTAGTTATTATAGTACATGGTTTGCTGATGTTAAATAATGTGGAATGTAATGCTAGTTAAGGCAATATACACACACTCACACACACATTTCTAGAATTCTGTATAAATGTAACATTCATGAAGGGTTTTTAAGAAAGCCTTTTCAAGTCAACATTTGTCAAAATAATGTTAAGCCATCTTAGGCTGGGTCAAGATGGCTTCTCTTTCCATACTGCCTGCCTACACATCTGCTCTTGTCATGCTCCCCTTCATTGAAATAAAGCATGTAACGCAATGTATTTTTAATGAAGCACAGATTAGAAAACTGGATTTAGAATCAGTGAGACTGGATTAATATTTCAGCAAGGAACCAATTTCCCTACGAAATTGAAACACTGAAAATCGAGACAGTTTTGTCTCACATGTTTGGGGGAAGTGCAGGGCAGTCAGCAATGTCTATAACTGTTTTAAAATATCCAATTATTTGTTAAGTAAAATAACATATAAAACACATCTAATTAGATGAAACAGTCAATCGTCAAGTTATCATTATTATAATTATTATTGTTTACATCCTTCTATCAGATATTGCATATAGACCTCTGTATAAGTGCATTTTCTAAAGAAATCTGATCCTATACTCAGTTATCACAAAGACAAAGATGTCTATAGGTTTCAAATACCATTTTCCTTTAGCAGTGATACTGTTATACCCTTCATAAAAACTAATAGCTTTCACTAGTAAAACAAGGCAAGCCTCAGAAATCTGATAGAGCAAATGAATAATTGAACAAATTCTGTCAAAAGTCTTGTGCAAATGTGTCAAATGTAAATGCAGTCCATAGTTTCAGCAGTTTCCATGTCACATGCATTTCCAGTGATGTAAACCAAGCGTTGTCCTGGAAAAATGCATCTAGATAAGGCCTAAGGCATAACAAGAAAGCAGCCGGATATTTGCAATTGACAAAGCCATAATCATAATAATCATAATTCAGCAGGTGATTATAGCCCAGACACTGCACCACACTGAGGGACGGACTGAAAAAGAGACAGACAGATAGACAGACAAAAAAAGTAAGTTCTACAGAGGCAGAGAGAATGACCTCTGGTTGAACACATGCACCTGGTACCTTCTGGCCCAGAGGCACACTGTTTGGAAGCAAAGATGCTACGTGAGAATGAATGCATAAAATGAGCAGTAAAAACAGGAAGCACCAGGAAGACAGAGCTTAATCAGATGATTGTCATTCTTTCCTGCTGTACTATCTGTAGGTTAATGAGGGTGCCGCTTTGGAGCAACAGCAACATGTTCTGTGATTAGCTTCTCAACACACTCTAACCTTGGAACAATGCTCTACGGTTTTGAGTTCAGCCATGCAAGAAAAAGTTTTGTGTTTTATCACTAATCATGTACTAATTACCTTTTCCACTTCCTATCTTACCTGGTAAAATATGTTCCTAAGCAGATAAGTCACATGGGCGGTTGCTTAGGAAGCCCTTTCGTCCTGGCCTGTACATTTATGTTAAATAATTTAAATAAGAGCATATTTTAGCCAAAAAAAAGTTAACACCTATGTTAACTTATGATATTGTTAAATGTTTTGCATTTTTAGATATGAAAAGTGCAGCTGCTGTTTGGTTTCATAACCAAATAAAACAAATTTGGCTTGTATGCCCTATTGTTGTACAGTGTATTTAATAAAAAATAAAGAATTGTTTATTATTTTATATTTCCAGATATTATGTGGTATTCATTAAGTTATCAGATATGAGCACAATCAAATATTTGATTGATTTTGTATTTAATGTATATAATATCAACTATTTAATATTTAAATTTTCACATTTTTTAGTTTAAAATATGCTTCTTCAAAGTCAGAATTCTTCACAAGGCTTCGGTCTATAACAAGTGAGAAGAATTGTATCATGTTGAAACAATGTGATCACCTTTTTTGAGAGACACAGCCTCTGTGCAAGATGTCTGTGCATGTCCCTGCTTGTAGCATCATGAGGTACAGCATAGGTACTGTAGGTGTCATAGCGCCGAGTACTGTATACTGTAGCCTTGTTTCTAAGAAAACGAAATTTAGTCCATTGTAATACCTCAAATTATATCTTTTTAACAATATATTTTGCTTGTCACAAAAAATATACACTTATATATCTTCCTGTTCACCCACTACAGTATTTTACATCATTGTAATTTTCCCTTTCTTTTCCTTTATTTTCCATTAAAAACCAAGGCGATCTTGATTTCCTTTCCTTTTCTTTCAAAACCACTGACATCATGATTTTTTTTCCTTTCTCTTTCTCTTTTTCATATATTTTATTAATTACACAAATCATTATAATGTAGTTTTCATCCTTCCCTGCTGAAATAATAAAAAAAAAGACATCTTGAGGGAAGATGTTCTAGCAGTTCTTTAACAGTAGTTATCTTAAAACTCTCTCTAGAAACTTAAAGAACCCCTGAAGTAGAACCAATTTAAAAAGACCTGCAAAAGTAATTTCACTGCCGGTGCTGAACGATTTAACCAAATTTGTCATATGAAAAAAAAAAATAGTCAAACTCACTTTAAGATCTGACCTTAAAATGAACTGTCTAGTCCAAAAAGTCACACGTTCAAATATTTCCTTAGACCACCTTTAGCTTTGATTTTGGCTCACATTCGCTGTGACACTGTTTTGTCACAAAATGTACTAACATCCATCTAGTGCTTATTTACTTTTGGGCAAGATCTAGTATTTATGTGGGGAGCGCTAAAATGCTCTGTAAAATCTTTTCCAGCACATCCAAAAGACTTTTGGTGGGACAAAACCCATGTTACATGTCAAGTCATGTGGTAAAATGATTCCCGATGCTCCCAGAACCACTCCTTACCATTTGGATGTGTGCATTGTCATCCTGTACTGTACTCATGTTATACAGGGGGAAAACCCATACTGTAGATGTGATAACCTGGTCATTTAGTATATTCAGGTCATCAGCTGACTTCAGCCTTAACCTGACCAACTGAAGCAACACCAGATCACAACACTGCCTCTAATTGCACTATGCATCCGTGCATTGCTTCATGTGCTTCCCTTCTGACCATGATGTGGCCATTTTTTGTAATAGGGTAAATCTAGACTCAACAGACCACATGATGTTTTCCAATGCGCTGATGACCAACGTGTATGATTTGTCTCGCTAACAGTAAGACTGTGATTTTTTTATCCTTCTGTGTGCATATGGGAATGGTCTTACTTTCACTATTAAACATAGCTGTGGTTTCTGCACTTCACTTCTTCACTAAGTGCTTATGGTTATTCTTGATTTTTTTTTTCTGCAAAGTTGACAGTTCTATCAGTACTATCCTTCCTGGTTTTAATAATGTGTAAGACAACTTGACCCAATTCTAATCATTTCTGCAATCTTGTTAATTGTTTCCATTGCTTGATGCAGGCCTACAATGTTGACCCTTCTGAACACTGTAAGATCTTTCTCACAACCACGAGATACATCTCACTGCATCTATTAGCTAGAAGCTACTCACTGCATCTATTAGCATTAAAAGAATTGTTGCCAGCTCAGATAAGGGCCTTTAAGAATGTTTTACAGAGCATAAATAGTAGACACGTCTTAACATCAACTGCTCAAAGGTGTCCTAAACCTGCACCATAAAACGTTGACATTGGAACAACAATTTTATTGCTTAAGTGCACCTGTAACCATCTGCAAACATGGTCTTACATCAAAGCATAAGGTCACAGATGGCTTCATTATCACAGGAAAATAAAAGGAAATGTTTTTTACTCCCTATTAAGAGTCGTAATCCTCAGTCTTAATCAAAATCTGTTATAGTCTATCAATTTTAATTACGCCTAGAATGAATTTGCAAATCAATTTCTATACTTGTCATGTTTCCACCACAGAGATCTACATTATGTCCTTTTTGCATTCAAAGTCTAGATTTCCAACCGAATTTATTGTGCCGTTAAATAAAATGCATTCCTGATTCTGTATTCTCGAAAACTGAACATGACAAGCCTGAATTTTGTAGTGGAAAAAAAGCATATGCAAGGTGTACTGGTGCACAATCTGCAGTCTGCAATCTTGTGAAACCTGTGTTGTGTCAATATTGCAGGCTCTATGGCCTCCTTCTGTGGATGTTTCAAAAATACACAGGTTCAGTCAAGCCTGTAATCTGGAGAAGTGCCACTTAATGCTGAATGGAATGATTATGCAAATCTGCATTAAAAAAAACACACAGCAGCAGCTCAGGCTACAGTCTCAGGCTCTAATACAACCATAAGGTGGTGCTAAAAAGTTTGTGAACTTATTAATATTATGTGAATATTTCACTAAAAATGTCATCTCTTCTTCATCTCAGGTAGAACCCAATAAAGCTGCCAAATAAAAATATGATACATAAATTGTCAAATACAGGGTTGGAAGTGCGGACTAATTCTTTTTTGTGCACGAGCCGCATGAATTGCTTTACTCTTAACTATTGCCTAGAGACACATGAAATATTTAGGTACAGTTAATTTTCATCATCTTCACACAAATTTCAGTAGCTTAAACATCAATTCCTCCAACCTAAAACATCAATTTGCATAACTGTAACCATGCATCTTCACAAGGCACGTTAAATCTTATGCTGTCATGCTGAGAATCCACAACACCTCAGTCACTGCAATACAATGAAACTCAATACCACACAGCTGTCATGGAATAAGCATTAACAAGCTTCATCATTCCAACTTAGCTCAAAAGTATTGCACTTTAAATACATACTGTATAGAAAAGGGAAGTCAGCTGAGCTCTTTGCTATGTTTTTCGTAAAGGCAGTAGAGGTAGACCTTAAAGTAAGATGGTGTGGCTAAGAAAGAATGAAACGAAGTTTAGCTCTTTGGGTGGTTCTGGGGCATTTGTGAAGCTTGATAATATCAGTGATTCTGTTAAGAACCAACCTGCCGGAACCCTACATGCCTTTGACATGGGGGGTCCAGACATGGCCACACATAGAGCTTTTATAACACACTTCTAATTCAATTATTTATTGTCTGCATTCTATAATACTGGAGATTTCAAAACTATGAAATAACATGTTTGGGATTATATAACAAGAAGCATGATAAAAGTAGCTCGATCTAGATCATCCCAAGAAAGCAAGACCAAAACTTTACCTCTGCTGGTGAAGGTGAAGTTTATTACCAGCCTCAAAAATTACCAATTTACAGCACCTCAGATTAGAGCCATTGTGAAGGCTTTACAAAGCAAAGTAACAGACACATATCAATATCAATGTTCGAATGAGATTATTGCATATGTTGGATGCCTTTTTTTTTTTTTTTTGCTGAAAATATGTGGCTTGAATTGAAGAAGGACATTTACATAAACAAATCCATAAAGGGGACTAGAGAGGTCCTGCATGGAACAGTGCAACAAGCTCACTCTTCCAGTGGCTCATAGAACATATAACAGAAAGGTTATTCTGTTCTTTATGAGTGAAATGATTTATATATTGCGCCTGTGATGACCGTGCGGCCAATCTGTTAACGCTCCGGGCTCCCTACGTACGTTAGTGACACCCTCTTCTGAGCGATGTGACACGCCCCCGGGACTTTAAAAAAGAAGACTGGAATGCCGCCCTTTTCTCTCTGCGAGAGGACACCGTGAGAAATAACTGCTCGAGCTCCCGCGGCACCGTCACTTTCGCGTAGAGCCCGCCTTCACATCCCCGTCGCCAAAGACGAAAAAGTCACAGAGAGGATCGCATTAAGGCCCCAAATCCCAGCCGGGATTTCCAGACGTCCAGGAGAGACTCCCGCTCGTGGCCACACCCAGAGAGAGCTGGAAGGGGCCAGTCTTGGGAGCGTGCAGGAGCGCTGCCTCCGTGTGCTCCATCCTGTCACACTGCCCACCGCCGCCTTTCGCCAGCCGTGTGCCTGCATGCCAGCTGGGCACTGACGCCAGACCTGCACGTGCACACTTTCACTCATTCCTTCCCTTTTTTGTCTTCTCTCACCTTTTAAGCCTTTTTTACCCCATTTTTTCCAAATAAAATTACCCTTTTCCTCCGTAAGACCTTGCCTCGTGTCTGTGGTGCCACCCGCGATTCAACAACCAACAGTATTATCTATAAATGACAATCGATTTTAATCATTTTAAATTCCTTACACCAGAGCAATTCCTGAGCAACATGCATAAAGTCTAAAGAAACGCAGATGCGTATAATGCCTATAACTGCGCATGCTCATGACACTGATGTGTGTCATGACATATGATGTATCTCAGGGTGTCCTGAGATACGATTTGCCTGGAAAATAAGGATGTGGGCGTACTTTATTTTTAAGAAAAATATAGAAGTGAATCACCAACGAAGGAAACACGAATAGTGTGATATCTGTCACAAGAAGTATGCGTAAAGTGATAAATACTAGTCGGCCTACAGTGACAATGTATTTCTGCTTTGACAGCAGTGCCGTGTTTGTTAATATATTTGGTAACAGATGCTTATGCAAGTAATCCTAGTTGATGTAATACAGTATACTCTGGGTTCAGTCATAGTGAATGGTGATGGGATTGATTTTCAGGAGACATCACGAGCGCAGGAAGCATTGTACTGTGCAGTTAAACCGGTTATTAATGAATATTCGATTGGTTCAGTCAAACCAGTGATTAACTATGGAATGGTTACCGACTCCCACCACTAGAATATATATATATATATATATATATATACAGTGTAAAGATAAATCAAAACAGAACAAATACACCACTGTTAAAATGTACTAATATATTATACATGTGTAATGTATAATATATAAGAAATTGGCAAAATTATTCAACAAGTGATTTATTTATACTGTATTATAGATGCTCGGCACATGGCTAAATGTCAGTGGGAAAGAGCTGTGATTATCCTATTCACATTCATTCAATGTTCAAATCAGTTCATGTCTATAACTGTTTTGGGGCTTTGGTTGTTGTCCAACATCGTATTTCTTGCAATATCATATTTTCCACAAAGTGATATGCAGTTTATTTTTCACTATTGTGTGAATACCTGTTACATTCATGCAAGTGAAAATGCTTTTAAAGCATGAAAAAGAGATCTAGGACTAAATCGAGTCAACCATATGGGCTGTAAACTGACATATCTTATTACATGGGTCTCCATTTATTTTCTTCTTTCTTCTTTGAAATTATTATTAACTTCAAAATCATGATCTATAATGGCACCAGGATTGCGCAGAGTGTAAGAGCAACTTGTAATCAGAATAAACATAAATCTTATCTTACATATTTAAGTGGAATGTGTTCAAAGAACAGCTACTCTAACATCAACAGTCCCCATTGTTCATGTATTTCCACATTTAATTATGTGACAATTATGTGCATTTAAGCATTTTTCCTCATAATAATTACATACCCGAACATGCCAGTGAAGCAGATGGAACTTGTATTATGGGTATTGGATGTGAATTCTAGTACAACTGCTCCAATAAAAAAATGATGGGTAGTTGAAAACAATTGGCAGCGTTGTTTGTTTGTTTGTCTGTTTTAAAAAAAAAAACGTTACTAAACAGTGTTAAATACTGTACGTTCGGCAAATTATATAATTATGCATTGCTGCTTCAAAAAGAAAACAATAAGTTTCCATTATATTTAACAGGGTCTCTATGCAGCATTCCTCATACTGTGTTCTGAGGAGTAGATGAGAGATGTCCTGAAGAACCTTCCTGACAGACTGCATTTATAACAAAAAAAAACACCTGAAGAGCTTCAATCAATACCACAGCGAGTCTCATTCATTTCCACAGCACCAAGCAACCAAAGTGTTATGAGGTTCTCTACGTGTCCCTTTTGTGCTTGTTTATTTCCTTGCTTACTTGTTCCACGCCATGGTCATTCTAAAGAATTTCACAGATTGTTTGTGACAGTGTTACATATTTCTTTGCCCTTACTGAACCACTTTATTGCTGAATAATCTTGACCCCCCCCCCCCCCCAAAAAAAAACTGTCTTTACAAAAATGAAAAAATAAAATATAAAACATATTTAATTTAGCAATGAAATAGGAATAGTTAAGTTTTAACAGGACCAATAGAATTTTATGCAGCATCTTTCACTCACATATGACCTTTTTTTCATTGCAGCTACTGTAACAGCCCAAAGCCCCTATGAAAAATGCTCTGTTTTGTATGCAATATTAAAACACAAAGCACTGCGAAATATGACAGGCCCGTCTTCACCCTGCAACTATAACCAGAAAGGAAAATCAATCACATTTTTCTGTATTTTGCCTTGGGAGCTTGGCTCATCTCTCTGCATGTGATTGAGTATGTGCATGTGTTTATATACAGTAGTGAAACAAAATATGGAAGAATTATGGAAATGGAGAAGAAGACTGCGAGAAGTTTTTTTTTTTCTTCTTCCTTCTTAAGTGTTAATGCAAGTGGAGTGGTTTGGTCAGGTGACAGATGGTGACCTCATCAAAGTGCTTTCTCCAAACGGATATTTTATTAGACTTAAACAAGTGCAAGCACGGCTAATTTGCTACAGCAGACAGAATGCAAATGAGGCGATGGACAAGCTCGCGGGGATGTTGCCCAGGCCATATGGAGCACACACTCTACTTCCAAAACAGGCACTCAGCTTCAACACAAGAGCCAAGAGTCCCACAGTTCTACAGGAGCTAGCACCATTTACCCCCTATTAAATGCAACCGACCAAAAACAGACGCTTATGCCTGCGTGTCTACTCATCCAATGAATGAACGATTATAATTCTGTTAAGATTCTGTGATCGCAGATGGACAATCGATGGACGGTTGATGGACAATAACCAAAATGATTCCATTT
The DNA here is from genome assembly GCF_024256425.1 of Clarias gariepinus. NCBI lineage: Eukaryota > Metazoa > Chordata > Actinopteri > Siluriformes > Clariidae > Clarias > Clarias gariepinus. Next base: position 22,335,703 of record NC_071103.1, on the reverse strand, counting down.
AGGTTTTAGATAACTATCAATAATATCAAGCCGAAGCTCAATTGAAATGTAAATTAAAATGTGTCGAATGGATTTATTCATAGCACCTTCTACATAAACTCCTTGTGGGGAAATTGCTTTTTATCCTTGTACTATTTGTTCTTTTTCAACTTTCTCTCCATATTTCAGTTAACGTGCTTCCATGTTCCAGCTTTAGTCTCCCTCTGTATTTTTCTGCCTTTGTGTATCATTATTTATTCAGCAAATGAAACAGGGCTATTCCCTACGCTATGCATAAAAGTATCACAGTAAAGAACTGTACATGGTTGTTTGAGTGCAGAAGCAGTATAGAAGTACAGAAGCAGTGACAGAAGCAATCCTAACACAAAGGCTGTGTGGGCCGATAAAAGCCACCTGTTTTTTCTCTGCTCATAACCCCCCCCCCAACACCCCCATACACCCCCCCACACACACTTAAAATTCATTTCCTCTTCTTTTATCCTTCAATGAAGTTCTTCCACAACGTATTTCCCCATACTTGCACTATTTAAGTTTATGTTACCATATTTTCCCTGCATGTCAGGAGCTGGTATTTCTGAGGGACTCTTTCTAGGCTATCTCATGAATTTATTTATTATAATATTTCCAAAGATGTTATGAGAGTGTCTGATGAACTACCGAAGCCATTGGTCTTCCGAATAAGGCCCCTGTGAGAGATATCATTCAGGCGAAGAAAGGTTAGTGTTTTATAATAAGATGTAGATACAGAACTATTCAACCTCCTTTCTTCCTCCCACTCCGCCACTGCTGGAACAACTTTAATATCTATCCTTTCGGCAGCATCTTCTCTCCTCAGTCACTACTCAGACATTATCTTCTTCTGAACATAAAAGGTCAGATGCTAATTCCTGTGCTAAAGCATTTACTGTTTGCTGGCATCCATTATTAAGGGCTTCCAACAGAGAGCCCATGCTTTGGTTATAATTGCGCCGAATTGTAATAGTGTTAAAATGAAGGAGAAGAGGATAGAAAGTTGCTCTCTCTCACACAGACAACATCTACTTCACTGTGCTGTGTTTATACTCTTATATACAATTTATGACATTTTTATGGTTTTGTTAGCTCTTGATCAGTCTGCCACATTGCTCCTCAATGACCTTTTGCCTCTAGGTTTAAGCTCTTTCACAATATTTGAATTCAGAGAAGATCTTAGCGTTGTCTACTCTAAATTTTCTGAAATCTTTTTTTTTTCTTGAGCTTGGGGTGTGTTTAGATGTAGATTGCTTCAAGACCCAGTTTCTGCTGAGCAGGAGTTCATGGATGGATACACATTTATAGTTGCCCAGTCAGTTACCTACAGTAGTACTTTGACTCCCACATCATAATTATTATGGGTGAATGCATTATGCCTTATTAAGCCAAGCATGGAATTTAACATTAAAGTCAAAAATTCTTTGGGAGTTATCCCCTGGTCTCTCAGAATGTTAAATGTCTTGGAGGCCTTTTTTTCGATAACCTTTCTTGGAATGACAACATGCTTAATTTTCTTCTTTTGGAAAGTCCAGGAACTGTTCGCAACTCCTATTTCTACCAGCTTCAAAAGCCTGTGAATGTGATTCAGACATGGCATGTTTTTCCAAACGTGTGAGCTAAAGACCTAAAGACTTAGCTAGGATTCAAATTTATATTCCGATTTAAATAGGACAAGACCACTCACACTTCACTGCCTTTCTATTGATTGAAAATCCAGGCTCTAATTATCTGTTTAATTGAACAGATAATCCCAGCGGTACACATACTTTTTTCCTGATGAAGACATTTAATCATTAATTTTTTTTCATTCATCATTCCGGGTCAAGGTGGATCCAGAGCCTATTCTGTGAATACTGGGCATAAAGCCAAATTAAATCATCGTAGGGCCATACATGTATACACATCTGTCGCAGGGAACTGGCAAGTTTTTGAGGAAAAACCCACACACATGCAGGAACAACATGGAAAATTTTACTCAGACAGAACCGAGCTGAAGTGATAACACCACCTGCTGTGCAAGAATACCTCCCAAAGCATTTAATGTTGGATAATTGTATTTAATTAAAAAAGTTAGAATGGAACTGCATAACTCAATGTTGTTTGCTACACTGGGGTTTCTTTATCTACTTTGTGACTTGAGGAAATCTCACCATATTTTAGATCAGATTCCTTCAATATTCATAGACTTTAAAAGGCTTTTCACACTATCTACCACCACCATATGGACACCCAAATCATTTCTTCCCAGGTTCACAGGTCTAACATTTAGATGTCACTAAATAGATAAAACTGCATAAAATTGCTTAAAAAACGTAATGCTGGCTAAGATAGAAAGGTGAATCTCAGCATGCTTTGTAGCTACAGACCAGTCAGGGTGGGCATGTTGATTCCTGGCCACCAATAAAACCGCATACTGTATAATGAGCACATGAGCATCGGAACTGGACCAGATGGATCTGATGAATCACGTTTCCTTTCACATTATATGGATTGCGGGGTGCGTGTGCATCACATACATGGGGAAGCGATGGCACCAGGATACACTATGGAAAGCAAGCAAGCTGGCAGAGGCAGTGTGATGCTTTGGGTAATGTTCTGTACCTAAACATTGTTTTAGACCATGTACGCCTCTTCATGAAGACAGTAGTCTTAATGGCAGTGGCCTCTTTCAGCAGGATACTGCACCCTGCCAAATTGCTGAATTTGTAAGGAATTATTTGTGGCGCATGTACAGAGTTCAAGGTGTTGACTTGGGCTCCGTATTCCTTAGATATTAATCTACTGCCTATCTATTACCTATTCAGGGTTAATGCCATACTGAGTTTTGACTATTGTCCAAAAAAGTTTTGCTCCTTCAAATCCTAATTTAAATTGAACAACTCATGCATGTGTGTAATATCCTAGAGTCCTCTTAATCTTATTAAGACCATAGGATTTAATGTGATTCAATATGTCTCCATATGGCATAATATTCCCAAAGTATGACTTAATTAAAGAGCATGCATATTCATAACAAACATTTGATCTACACCTGCTCGAAATGAGTCTGCGGCCTCTCCAGAGCTCTGTACGATTCAAGTAGCTAGATGTGTTACAGCATAGGCGTGTTTTAACTAACAAAGCATGTAATCAAATATTTATGCTCCTATTCTCTATCTTCTTCCGGCCTTTTTTTTTGATCAATTAAAGATGTTTCTTTAGCTGTAGTGTGTGAATATGTGACATTTATACTTTTCCAAACCCCATCTCCAGACATCAGTTATTATGCGGTAGTGATCAGTTATCATCATTTATCCGAGACCCCATTAAGTAAAATTCCTATTTTGTATCGTTTGAATTCATGTGACTTTTCCTAAGAACACGTCTTAAATAAATATTAAAAGAAATTAAAGGAGAGATAAGAATCTTTAACTTATTTTGACAGTCAAAATTCATCTTTGTTAAAATTCAAAGAAGGGAAAAAAAAATTTGATGGAGGGGTACCTGAGTCTTGACGTATCTAACCTACAGTAATCTTGACACATTATGAAGCATCTAAATGACCATTTTGCACAAGCACTTAAAAGCTAGTATAGATAAAATGTGAAAAATGGAAGAAAAAGAGGTCAAGAATAAGAAGAGGTAAGACACACCTACAGTAAATAGACAGCGAGACAGGTAAAGTGTAAGCAGTTTAGGCAGCTAGAGGGTATCCTTTCTTTTACCCTCCAGATAGCAAACTTATTCAAAGAGCTTTGACTTTTAAAATAATGTGAAAACCCTTTTTGTACACACGAATAAACTGATTTTGAAAACACTCATAAGAGATTCTACTGACCCTAAAGATCATGTTAAGTTTTATCCTCAGTTCCTGATAGCAATGAAGTCAAACTCATTTGGTTCTGTGATGCTTTGACACACTTCTATCGATCTGCTCTTCTGGTGAATCTGACAGGTCAACCGTGTGGAGCAAGAGAAGGTCTTTTTGCAATATATAGAGAGGAAAATAGGCAGACTTAACAGCTGCTGACCAAATATTATTTCACAAATCGTGTTGAATAAGCATTCTCCATCTTAATTAGTTCTTCCTGAATGGCCAGATTTTACCATACAAGATACACAAGCACTGATGTGCCTTTTGTGGTTGTGCAACCTTAAAATGAAATTGACTTAACTGTTTTAGACCAGAGAATCTACACTTACAGGTATGGTACAGGCAAAGTCTTCCCTAAAGTCGAGCTTTGTGGACGGTCCCAGCCTCATCAAGAAAAGTCATGTTTGTGTCCTATTCTTTCTGTTTATACATGAATGATTTAATGGTGAATCACAAGATATTTAACGTGTAATGAATTTGTTTTATATCATTTAAAATTCAAATTTTGTTTGTCACATACAGTACATAATCATACACAGTACAATATGCAGTGACATGCTTAAACGACCGCACGTGACCTTAAAAAAGATTCTTAATAGGAAATTAATATGGAATAAAATAAGAAATAACATGTAAAAAAATTAAGCTAAGAAAAATATAGCTATAAAGGATTAAACAAAATATAAAATATATAAAAAAAATCTGGCTGTACAAATACAGAAAAAATATTTTTCCCTGCACAAATATAGAAAATATATATATATATATATATATATATTAGTGTGGAAATGAAATAGAATTTAAATAGAAATGTCTGGGGAGTGTGCAAATATGCATGAATGTGTTTATGTGCTATGAACACAAATGAAATAGAAATATGTGCAAATGTGCATGAATGTGCGAGTGTGCAATGTCCATAATGGTGTCCATGAATGTCCAGACCCTGGACCCAGATCCAAACCCTGATTGATACTTCCCCAGAACGTAGAGCTTTGCTCCTTGGTTTTCAGGATTTCCAGGAGACCGTAAGACAATTTAATTGCTTGAGGGTTAAATCTATTCAGTTACTGTGACCCAGACAGTAACTGGTTTCTCCAAAATAAATTTAGATGCTTCACGGCAATTTAGGTGAGCGACTGGGCAAACACTATAATACCTGATTTTATGTAGTATCATACGGATTCATTTTCAGTAAACCAATTTATCCTTGTCAGGCTTATGCTAAATCCAGAGGCTGTTCTGGGAAAATGATATGCACGGCAAGAATATCACCCTGATTAAGTACATATCAGTTCTAGTTTAACACTACAATATGTGGAAAAAGGCAAACAGTATATTTATATGCCAACACTTATGCAAAGCACGATACATTACACTGACTGTATAATAATTTCGCTTCTTCGTCTCTGGGTTCACATCCAGGCCCCTTTCTTTGCTCGCAGTGTCCCGGGATAGCTTCCAGATCCCTTACCACAGTAAAACACCTACTCCGGGTTTATAAATGATACACGATCATGGGCACCTCTCAAGTCAAGTCAAGTCAAGTCGCTTTTATTGTCACATCACGTTACTGGTACACTGGTACCGTACACGTGAGTGAAATTCTTATGTGCAAGCTACACAGGCAATAGTGGTGTACAATTATAAGAATAAATATACATATGGATAATACAGAAGTAAAATATTGTGCAAGTGTTATTAAAAAAAATATATATATATATATAATTTATTTAAAAAAATGTAAAAAAAAGTGAGCATAAGTATACACATCTACACATACAGAATATACACACATATACACGTCTATGTATATATATACACATACATATATATACATATATCTACATATGCACATACACACATATGCATACATGTATATACACATACACACACGATTGTGGAAGTGTTTACTTGTGTATAATGTATAAGGAATGTCCGCAATGAATGTTGTGCAAAAAGGCAATTATGTGCAGTGTGGAGTGCATAAAGTGGCTTAGTGACTGTAAAGTGACATTGTGAAAGTGACAAGTGGAGACCTATTGGTCAGTGTTCAGTAGTCTGATGGCCTGATGATAAGGTTAAGGTCTCTTAACCTTATGCTTTCTTTTTTATATGAATTTTGTCAGGCAAATGTTGCAAGTTTGTGACTAAGAAACCATGTTGCTTAAAACTAACGTCTCCGATAAACATACAGTAGACATTACACTGATTTTCAAGAAATACCAATCAAGTCATCAACTGGAATTTTTGTAGCGCTGCAAACCACAGAGCATTTTCGGCTTATTTTACAACTGAGTTCTTATTAAATGGGAGCATTATCAGGAGTCATACCCAGAAAAAGATACATGGTAATTGCAATTTTTCCCAGCTTACCCCTTCCTGTTGTTCTAGTGCTCGAGTGGCTTCGCTGAAGTCATCAGATGCAGCAGGTTTTTCTATACGCACAGCGCATCTGATTCGCAAATCCTCGAGGGGCCTTCTTGCACTTCTGTGATCTAATCTTTCACATTTCTCGAGCATATTCCCTACAGAACACACCACTTATTTACATCCCACAAACATTCTCACTTCCATTACACACACTCCAACACACCACACATCAGTTCATCTTCCTCAATAATCCAAAGCACTTGAGGCAGCAGCTTACTGCCGGGATGCTCTCTAGCCAAAAAAGAACAGAGTCACTATCATCTCTCAGAGCATTTTAACATCATGTTTAATTCAAGGGAAACATACTTTATTTATTTCTCCTTTTATCTCTATCTTCTCTACCCTGTTTCACTCTCTGTCTGTCTTTCTCTCTCTATCCAAGGCATCTTCTCAAAAAGAAATGATGAGGCCTGACTTTGACAGTAGGAAATCAAAGCACTACCCCTCCTTTACGGTAAAGGCAGTGGCAAACGCACACAATACACACGCGCGGACACACACGCACACGCGCGCGCACACACATACAAATCCCTCGAATCCTCCCAGTCCTGGCCCTAACACCAGAGGAGTCATATTGAGTTCTGCCTCTCAGCGTCTGATAGCATTCTCCACGGGCTACCATGGAAATCAGATAGGACCCTGGGAGTTAAAAAAGCCATGACAGGCGTCTAGTGCAGAGGCAGAAACTCTGGAATGTACACTCTCAACCACCCACTACCTATCATGTTCACCTTATCTATTGCTCAGTTATTACTCATTATTCATATTAGTTAATAATGTTATTCTTGAGGCGTTTGATATACTAGCACATGAAATATTATCACTGGCCTGGCAGACTCATGTAAGCTTTTCCCAAGCCCTTGTTTTTTTCTTTTTTATGTGAACAGAAAAGCTGTTTGTGAACAGATTCTTTAGATTATAGTGATGATAATACATTTTTTAACATTTCTGTGCATCTGTGCACAATACTTTTTTTTGGCAGACTTACACCTTGTTAAATACAGTGGTGGCCAAAAGTATTAAAACAACATGTGCTATAGTTCTCACTGTGCTCAAAACAGGTGATGTCACTCACCAGTTCGAGGCTATCTGGTTGAAGATTTGTTCTAATTATAATCAGCTGGTTTAGTTAACGGATGGAACGAATATGTGGTTTAGACTTTTACTTTTTGCACAAAAATGGCTAAAACTTGGGAATTCTCGGGTGATTTGTGAACTTTCTGTACAAGATCTTCAGGAAGCCATCAAGCAGGCATGCATTGAGCGAGTGACACCAGAGGACTACAGACACATTTTTGACTCCAGCTGGATTCAGACGGTTTTGAAGGAAAAAGCACAAATATTGATTGTTGCATAAAATAATAAATGATAATTGTTTACTTTATTGTGATTGTTTTAAAAATTTAAGGAAGTCATTAGGCAGCATTGTGGCTAAGTGGTTAGCAGTGTCGTCTTGAACCATCAGTGTCCGGGTTTGATTACCGTCCCGATTCGATTCCCGCCTCTGTGTGCATGGAGTTTGCATGTTCTCCCAGTACTTGGTGGGTGTCCTCCAAGTACTTCGATTTCCCCCAACAGTCCTAAAAAACATTTTTTTACAAATTGCCCATAGTGTGTGAGTGTGTGTATTTGTGTGTACCCTGCCTTGTGCCCTATAGGCTTCAGGCCCCCTCACGACTCTGTATACAGGTATAAAGCAGTATAGAGGATCAGTGAGTGAGAAGGTCGTTAAAACATTGCATTTTACCTTGGTCTCAACATTTTTGCCCATCACCAAATACTATGTGGCCCAATGTACTATATGTAAACACCATCACACCCCCATGTGGGGTTTCCCAAAAAGTTTCCACAAGACATTCACCTGCACCCACACCCACAGCCATGTTTTAAAATCTAGTGGAAAGCCTTCACAGAAAATTGGAGGTTATTATACCAAAAAAAAAGGGAAAACTCTATAATAAAGGCAATGGATTAATGGAATGGGCACATATGGCATATATGCGTGTGACAGTCAGGTGCTCACATACTTTGCCTAAGTAATCTGTATCCCTGTTGTTCTATGTAGAATTAATGATTCCAGATGTTATAGTATGCATTTAGCATAATTATTACCAACTTGTTGGTCAGTTGATAAGATCATTCAAGTTTCTGTGATTATTATGTGAGTTGGTTGCATTCTAGATACACGAGGAGAGCCTTCTGGTTAAATGTTCAGAAAAGAAACCACTACAATGAATCGAGCGTCTTGCCTGAGGTCATTTGAAGCTGTGTGATCCACCTGGTCTGTGTTTAATTCATAGTGTTGAAGATCTGGGCACAGACACGCAGCTGTTTAGTAACTCAAAGTGAAAGAAGGGTCAAGTGGCAGCTACAAAACAATGCTGACCATCTCTAGTTCTGCCCATGACTAATGGACAGGGAAACACTTTACATCCTTCCACCTCCTCCTTCTTTACTTCCTGTATTCTGAACTGATGTTCCAGTGAAATTAGCAGAACATTTCAGTGGATGACTGTTGGACCAGCTAAGCTGGCATTTAATAAGCAGCCTGACCTCTCTTCCATCTGGTGGAAAGCACTCTTAATGATTTTCCTTTGGGGAGAAGGAGCAGGACAGTTCTGCTTGGAGTTCTGCACAGGTATTGATTGAGTCATATTCGTTGATAACTGTCGAGGAAAAAGAGAGTTCAAAAGAAAAATAGAGTATGAGGCAAATAAAGAAAGAATAAATATATTCCCCAAGGGAATAAGCCATAAAGAGGAAGTCAGCTGTAGTGGAACACACACACCCCCAACACACACACACACACACACACACTGTCCCACACACACACACTGTCCCCCACACACACATCTGTCTGTCAGTCTACTATCTGTCTTTACCGTTTCTATTCCATACAGTAATATTGCACTATAAGAGCTATACAGTATTAAAAAAATAAAAAAAAACCTATGAGCTAGACTGAAATAGACATGCTGCATAATACGTCCCCCCAGAGAATAACTGTCGCTCTGAACACTCAAACTGACTTAAATGATATAATATAGTTTTTAATGACTTTTCAGAATTGAATTTGAAAACCACTTCAGTAGAAATTTGCTCATTTGGTGGGTTGGACCAAATAATAGAGAAGCGGACGTCTGATATCTGTCCAATTTGGCATTGTATTCTACTTCGATTTTTTTTTTCCTGAGTAGATTATTATTTAGATTTCTTTTGGGACCAGAGGCAGGATACGGTCCAGAATCTACCTTCCCCTGAGCCAGATCATTCTAATTCATAACCCTCCAAATGAGTTATTGACTCAGGGATGCCCCATGGCAGGGTGTGATGGGGGGGCCAAGACCTTGTCCTGCCTCCTCTCCTACGTCTCTCAGCTTCTCGTAAACTGAATAGAAATGATTGTGCTGGCTCGCCAAGTCACAAGCAATGCTCTCGCTCTCTCTTCTCACACACACAAACAAACACACACACACACACACACACACACACACAGACAAACACACACAATTTACTTTGCAAAACCCCTATAACACTTCTGAAGGTCTAAGTCACTGGCATAAGACTTTTAGCTTAATTTTGAAAGCACGGCTATGAAAATGTGATATCTCTGCTTTGCAGGCTTACCTGAGGCGACTCTATTTAATATACATTTTGTTGATTCTTTTTTTTCAGTAGCTTTGTGAAGTACACTATTTTGATCAAAAAAACGCTTACCTGCCACACACATCTGGTCTAATAGGGTCATGTTTATAAGAAAGCAACAATTAAATATCAGGACAAAATAGGCAGAATAATACCAACCAAAAAAATGGAATAAAAACAGAAACACAAAATCCAAGATTTTCAGCTTACATAACAGCTTTTTAAAAACAGTTTTGGTCATTTCCAAATTCCCACCCACTAGCAACCTCACCCACTATCACAGCACAGTTCATGCTTCCTCGAAGACATGTAAAGTCATTTACCAGATGATGTTTGTGCTAAACACACTTGATAAAAAAGTGCTATCTGACCTCTTCTGCGTGCCCAAGCGCACAGATTCCCATTGATTGGCCAGTGTCACCCTGACTGACTGACAGAAAAGGCTGTCTTCCACCTAAGAGACCACAGTCACAGTTTGATCTCCAAGCCATAGATGGCTGTAGAAATTTTGGGATTTAAACTCACTATCACCTGACATTAGGGTGAACTTTTTCTGCTGCCTTAACATAAATTAAAGAGAATAACACAACAGGAAAAGCAATTACGTACAAAAAAAGTGTCCTTCGGCACTTTATCAGCAGCTTTTTTTCCACCTACATTGCCTGTGCACTCGAGCTTAAAAAGCCACTGTGTCCCCAAACCTGAATTTTAATAATTTGTGAATAAGACCACGTTTTTGCTGTTTGCCGAAAAATAGTGGCATCTCTCCATCCTGTGCTCAGAGAATATCCCGTGTTGTACAGTTCTTGGAATAACAGATCATGAACAATCATCTGCCAAAACCTTCTCTGCAATCAGGCTCTGGTGTTAGCTTTATGCTAGTTTATCTAGTTCTAGCTTTATGCTAATGTGTCTAGCAATGCAGGACATTGTACTAACCCGAAGCCTGCCACTGATCCATTTACTCACTTCTCATCACAATGGAAAGTAACTGTTGACATTTTCTTGCAGGACTTACTGTAAAACTTTCTGTAGACTTATGCAATGTGTTATCAGCATATTATACAATCAGAAAATGTGTTGTGTGGCCGTTATAGTAGCTTAATAACTGTACACTTTGCCGTCTGATCAACTGAATTCATGCACTGTATACTACACAACTAAATGAGCTGATATACTGTACTTTTACCCACACCAGATCATCTTTAAAGCATAAAATGTGTAGGTGGGTACAAAGTGTGAACTCATCTCAAGCTTCCTGGTATCTTTACATGCAATGTGTGGACTGTGAAAGTTGTAATGTGTGAAACATTTTTAAGAAACACCAGTGTTCTCTAAAAGCCTCCATAATAACCATTATACTACCATAACAAAATCTCAGTTGGGTCAATTTGAGTTACTGCTGAGCCTCTGTTGACTCAGATAGACTCAGATAGACATCCTAAAACCACTCGAGTGTAGGGCTGCAACAACGAATCGATTTAATTAGAAAAAATCGATTAAATCAATAAAAATCCATTACTAAAAGACTTGGCAACCAATTTTATAATCGATTCATTGTGACACGTAGAGACATTTGATTATTTAAAAAAAAATTTAGTTGAGTGCGGAGCGGAGTCAACACACTCGCGCACTGATGCTAGCAGAGTTTGGCGCCTCATAGACAGGGCGGAGCAAAAAAAAAATTTTTTTAAACGAGCAGAGGTAGAGGAAAGATACATGGCGGAGACAGAGAAATCTGTGCGACCCAAGTCATCCAAGAGCATTTCACACTTAATAAACAGAAAAAGTGTGTTTTCTGATTTGAGTTGTTCTTTATTTTTTTTTATAAATTATTTATTGTTCTGGCAGCTCAGGTGGCACTTTATTTAAAAAAAAAAGTCTATATATTTGGCAGATGTAAAGCATACATATGTATGTTTTTGTGTTAGTCAATAATTTTATTTTATTATTATTATAATAACAGCTCAGGGAGCAACATGTTTGTGCACTTTCTAAAGATTTTAGTTCTGTTTTTGAATAAAGGGTTCGGAAATTAATGCTTTTCATGTTTTTTATCCAATTTATCGATTAATCTGGGAAAAAAAGACAGATAAATCTATTATTAAAATAATCGTTAGTTGCAGCTTTACTCTAGTGTGACTCCAGATTTGATACACATTGTTGAGAAATAAAGACTAATAAAACTATTTAAATAAAAAGGTTATTTAGAGGGATAGAATAGCAAGTTCCCTAAAAACATCTTTCAGCAAATTATTCTTAGCTTTTTTTTTGCTGTTAATAAAATAAATAATCAGTTTACACATTAACGGTATTAAGGGAATTAGGGGGAATTTTTTGGTCTCTGTTGCACCATTAAAAATGTTACTCATTTAAAGGCTTTTGTGAGAAAACGAACGAAAAAAAAAAAAGTTTCCCTATCACATCACTTTACTTTCAAGACTGCGCCATGTTCAGTTCATCCGTTTGGAAAAAGGAAAGATTTCTCAGTGGTCCGATGTGCTGCATCACATGGATATGAAAACCGTCTATGCTGTGTAATCGGTGGTGTATCCTTCAATTTGTTGGGAGTGTTGAAAATTATACTGTGGGAAAAAGCCTGTATCAATATCAATCAATATCAATCACATTAGCTGCTGATTAAATTATAACATACTCAGTGATCAATATTTAAAGCTTGGGATAAAGCTTGCATTTGCATTTGATCAATGCAACAGCTAGTGGAATTAAAACTGAAACAGATAACAGCCACAGTGATGATTTAATGCGCAACTTAAAAAATAAATGTCTTCTCTGTTTGGAAAGAGAGGGAGCATACAAGCGCTAAAGCTTAACAAATGCTGTAAAAAAAAAAAAAAAAAAACATGACCTTCTTAAAATCCCATGGGCCATTTCAAAATTCAATTAAGCCCAGTGACCATCTTTGCAAGGCTACAGCAGTGTGCTTTACTTCAACAGCCCATTGAAAACATATCGTCATTTACAAGCAAGCCCTTGGGGTGAAGGAAAGTGTAGTGACAAGGGTGTTATGTTAAGGCAGCCAAGAACAACTTGTCTTATTCATGGGCATAATGGCAGGGTCAAAGGAAGGCCAGGAGCATTACATTCTGCAGTCATTCAGTATGAATTCCACATCCGACAGATTCGTGTCCATGATTGGCAGATTGGCACCCACAATTCTTTGCCCACTGAGCCACTGCTAATCCAGTAAGTGATAGACCTGAGTCCACAGAGCTTCTCCCGCTGTGTGGGCAAAACAAACACATCCTCTAACTGTTACTAGTAGATATCTTCTAGCATGAGGCAAGTCCAAATTGGAGAGAGAAGTGTCAGAGTACCTATTCAAAAAAAGCACGTTACAGAGAATTCAGGTTGTTGCAAAAGACAAAATCCTTAATGCTGGATAAACAAATCCATCATAATCAGAATTTAATTCCCCAGTACTACCTACTGTTGTTGTTCCTCAATACTGAAACATATTTTTTTTTCCAGTATAAGACTGATACCTACATCAGAAAGAATTTCACATTTCTCTAAACTAGCTTAAAGTGGAAACGGTTACTTTAAGCAGCTTAGCGATCATTTAAATAGCTGTATTGACTCTGAGTTATCCGGCTTCAGGCCAGGACAGGGTGTAATGCACACAAAAGCTTCTACCCACAAAAAAGGTCTATTTGGTAGAGCTGATCGTTTACACTGGCAGCACTGAGCAAAAAGTCATTTAACTGAATTAAGTGAACGATTTTATTTTCCTTTGAGAAATTTTATAAGCACATAATCCAGTGAAAGTTGGCACTTGGAAAGAGAAAACACATAGCTCTGGAAATTATATAGTGCAGGCAAACAAAAGGAAATGATTAAGGAGGAGCACATGTGCTTTACCTGAAAATTCTTCCATATTACATAAAGAGTCCTCCACTGGCAAAGCACGAAGAATTTATCATCATTCATTCAATTATTTATTTATTCATTTATTTATTTATTTAATCCATGGTTGCTTTTCAGCGAACAATAGCTTCCTTCCATCTGTACATTCAATATTAAAGTTACAGCAGAAAGCTGCCTTGGGTCAAAAAACTCCTTGGGAAGGAGATTCTGTATAAAGTATCATATAATGCTCTTACATAGGCAGGTAACTAAAATTGTCCAACGCACACACATACTGTACACACATCTCATTTCCATGGAAGCGGGCCTATACTGAGGGAGGACTCACAAGGTCAGTCCTGTTCTGAGTGAATAGTCAGCACCACAGAGGACAGACGAAACTCAATGACGGAAAAAGTGTCATTCTCTCATCCACTGCTCAATGTCCCCTCTCTCTTTCGACATGTCAAGCAACAGAAGTTTACCAAAAGAAATATTCTATGCAAGAAATACAGATTTTAATTGAATGCAGATTATTAGATCTGTTGTATTATATGATTGCGGCAAATAAAAGAGCGATTTGCATTGTAATGGAATTCACTTTGCAGTGCTTTCACAGTCTTATCTAATGGGTTTCTTTGGGTCAAAAAAACCCTCGATCTCTGAGCTTGTGAAATACAGACATTTCCTGCTTATCGTTCTGATTTTGTATCCAAGTGCATTGCTCAGTGATCCGCTTATCCACACATTGTCTCTAAGTAGCTTTAATTCTCTGTAAATCTTCTTATTTACACGCCAGGTTTGGGGCAGGGGTAGTGCACATTACTCTGTTGCAGTGATGTGATGGTTAAAAATATCCCTGAAGTCTTGTAACAATTTTACTGTCTTTATTCACTCAAAGGCGTACTTGGGCTATGCTCACACTACAAGTCACATTGTTCACTTCCAATTTTTTGGGCAGAAGAGATTAGCACTGACTCCAATGTGGCCAAGTCTGTCCTCTGAACCGGTACATGTGCACACCACAAGATCATGCAAGCATTCATTCGTTTTTTACAACAATAGATGTGAAAAAATTATTGAATGGTTGGGATGGCAGGCAGTTAGGCAGACGTCATTGAGCACCCCACGCATGCACAGAGGCAAACTGCTGCATGAATTCCAATCTGAGATCCTTCTCATTTAAGTTGCACGACCACATACGAAAGTGACTCAGTGCATTCAGACGGCCAGGAAATCTGATCTATGTCACATTAGAATAAAAAATTGGAATTGAGTCACTTCAGGCTGGTAATGTGAACGTACTGTAGCTATACTTTCTCAGTATTATATTTGACAAATTTTATATGTACCATAATATTTTATTAATTTTTCATTAAACCCATTAATAAGTTGCTTTTCTAACATGTACAGTATGTGGTCAAATACCACCAAGGAGAACATACCTAATACCATGAGATACCACAATTAAGCCATCAGTCGTTTAGTTTAGACTTAGCTCAGCTAAAGCAATGCATGTAGAGATGTCATCATGCTAGTACGTACTTTTGTCTTTGCATACATACATTATTTCTACCTCATATCCTGTGTGAGATCACAAGAGACCTGTCCCTGGGAACTAGGGCACACCATGGCACAGTGGCGTCACGGGGCAGAAGCACACACACCCACACACCAGGAGCAATTTGGACACATGAATCAGCTTATGCTGCATGTCCCTGGGCTGTGAGAGGAAACCAAGGAAATACAGGAACCATGGTGAAAACAAGCAAACTACACACACATTTGAACACCCAACCCTGGAGGTGCAAGGTGACAATACTAACCACTTAGCCAAAGTGTCATTCCAAATTACTGTCATTACAAAAAGCATATACTCCTTATATACATATATCTTAATTAAACAATAGTGTATGCCTACATTAAGGATTCTATTAGTAAAGAGACACAGTCAAAAACTGGTCCCCCATTACAGCACCAATGTTCCAAATCAATTTTTCCAATGATGGTAACAACAAGCATTTGCACTGAGCAACTTTAAACTTCCCAACACTTAAGAATAAGTAAAGATGTTTAAAGAAATTAATGAACAAAGTAAGGAAATTTCCCTATCTACATTCACCAGCCGCTTCAATAGGTACACCTGTTCAACTGCTCATTTTGCTCAAATTTCTAATCACATGGTAGCAACTCAATGCATTTAAGAAAATAGGCATGGTCAAGACGAAGCAAACCAAGCATGAGAATGGGGGGAAAAAACGATTTAAGTGACTTTGAAATTGTGATTGTTGGTTTCAGACAGTGGTGATCTTCTAGGATTTTCACACATCACCATCTTTAGGGCTTACAGCAAACGTTCTACAAAAGAGAACATATCTAGTGAGTGACGGTTCTCTGGACAAAAAATGTCTTGTTGATGTCAGAGGTCAGATGAGAATGGCCAGATTGGTTTGAGCTGATAGAAAGGGAACAGTAACTCAAATAATATCTTGTTACATCTGAGGTATGCTCAAAGGCATCTCTAACTGCGCAACACCTTGAAGCAGATGGGATACAGCAGCAGCAGTGTGTACCACCCCTGTCAGTCAAGAACAGGAGACTGAGACTACAATTCGCATGGGCTCACCAAAATCGAATAACAGAAGATTGAAAAAATGTTGCCTGGTCTGGTTATTCTTGATTTCTGCTGCAACATCAGATGGCAGGGTCAGGAGTTGGCAAACAAACAAAAGCATGAATCCATCCTGCCATGTATTAGCACTTCAGTCTGGTGCTGCTGGTGTAATATGGGAGGAGATTTTATTGGTACACTTTGGTCCCTTTAATACCTGAGTATTGTTGCTGACCACAGGACAACACAAACTTAAAATAATCTCAAAATAAACTGGTCCCTTAGAATATGACAATGAGTTCACTGTACTTAAACGTCCTCCATAGTCACCAGATCGCAATCCAACAGAGCACCGCTTATTATGTTAACATCATGGATGTGCAACCAAAAATGCTGCAACTGTGTAATGCTATCATGTCAATATGAACCAAAATCTCTATGGAATGCTTCCAGCACCTTATTGAATCTATGCCATGACGAATTAAGGCAGCTCTGAAGGCAAAATGAGGTCCAACCCAGTAGTACTAAGGTGGACCTAGTAAAGTGGCTGGTGAGTCTAAGTAGGCTTTGTAAATTGAGAACCCTAAAAGGCTCTTGACGTGTGAGCTCTTAAAGAGTCCACATCAAGACCTGCAACAGAGTGCTTCAGAAAGCTAGGGAACCCCTAAGGATCTGTCTCTGCTATGACCTGGAGAGCTTCTGAGCTCCTGTACCTCACTCTAACAACCCTAATCATGATATGTAGCAAAGAGGAAAACAATGCTGCACTACAAGGAAATGCTTTTGGTATGATGGTAATATTGTTATAAAATATTTTAATAGAACCTGCTGTGAGATTGTTGTTTTAAACTTGCAATGACAGGTAATATTTTAAGTGTTGAGTTTCGAATGATTTAAGAATCTTGGCTCCAGCATTGGGGATGCATGTCTGCACAGTCCTTTTCTGCTAATGAACAAATAATTCATGAGCTGGATCAGGTTGGCTAAGAGATGCATTATGAGGCTGCATTGCAAATCAGGGTTATCCCACAAGATGCTTCGAAGTTTAAATAAGGGTTTGGTTTGATCTGAGCTGAATTTACACTGGTGTGACAAAGAAAACGGCCTAATGCATTATCCATTCAAAATAACTGTACAGTAGTCTAGAGAGATTAGTTAAGCCACATGAATTTTTTTGAACAGTTTTTTTTCTGCCCTTTTTCTCTCTCTCTTTCTCTCTCTCTGGGGGAACCCTTACATGTCTTATGTAGACACCTAAAACCTGTGGTTGATGTGCATCCCTTTTTTCTGATTCCTAAAAAATGACCTGTTTTACATTTTTATTTGCTAAGAATGCATAATTTTTTAAGCATGAAACATGGTTTTGGTTTCTCTTCCTTCTCTTCTTTGCTACTAAAAATTAAAAATCACAAACTTGCTTCTGGTGCATCTGCTATGGCTACTTCCAACTCCACCACTTTATATGTTTATGATACAGGATAGGTTCAGGTGAATTTAATCCAAAAATTAAAGCATAGTGCACGCAATGGTGAAATATCAATTGACACTATAAATTAAAACAAAACTCACACAAATGGGTAAAATCTTTCTATGTCACATTATCTCCACGGCTTATATGCACTTGTGGCTGATCACACACACACTTGCTGGTAAAATCCCAAACACATGGTGGACATTTTGTGTCTTTACTCTTCACAAATCTGTTCAAGGTTTGCGATTTAAATAAAAATTAAATGAAATCTTTTTTTTTTGCTCAGAGAGGTCGTGTCCAGTCCAGCGTCAGCCTAAACTGGTTGTTGTGCCTCTTAAATTAGAAAAGCCCTAAAGCTGGTGCTATAGGCCGATCACTTTGACACAGCACATAATTAAAGCAAACCACAGGCTGTGCTGCAGAATTCCCCTGGGTGTGTTTGACAGAAAAATGATTGCACTGACTAAGAACCAAGAATAGGAGAACTTCACACACAGGCCTGGCTCTACAAGCTACAGCAGTAGCTGATTTACACTCCAAGCTCATAAAATATTTCTTCCCAGCGTCCCAACCGTTTAATTGTGCTACATAATATTAGCCTCCATAACTGGAATATCATTAGAAGTCTATTTTTCTGTCGAAGCCTATCTGTAATAGAACTTCCTGTGTGTGAGAGCTAATGGTAACGCATGAGCAGGAACAAAGCATGCCTTGAAGGGGTTGCTAATAGCAACATGCAAGAGGAAAAGCTGCTGTATAAAGAGACTCCACTTTAGATGTTCTGCTCAGAGCTTACCACTACACACACTACTCCGAGATCAGGTAATACACTGTTATAACACTTGAAAAGATGGTGCATAATGGGAAACAATAAAGAAAACAGACAGTACCCTGATTTTTTTTTTTTTTAGTTCTATAAAAATTCTATAAACCTGATTTCATTTAAGAATTATGATTCATTTAAAGGCATTAAACTTTATCAGTGGAATAACCTCTATCAGCAGAAAAACACCAGAGCTTTGATAATCTAATAGGTGAATAAACAGTGTGTGTGTGTGTGTGTGTGTGTGTAAGTACTGTAAGTATTGTAATTCACATAAATACCGCCAAAGTAGGTAAAGATGAACTTTAATTAAAAAATGTCATTGCTAACAGATCAGAGGAATACCCTGCGAGTGAGGCGTACAAACACAACTTGTTAGAAGAGCAGTGTGTGAGTGGCACAGCAACACGTGAACTGGGAAGCAAGGCAAACTATGGCGACCAAAACAAATCGCCGTCGTGTGGAGTATGCACTGAGAGAAACACGCTCTTACCGAATCGTAAGACGTGTGGCATCCCGCGGGAGTATCCCACACCTAACAGGAGCAGCAGAAGGATCTTGACGGATCGCCTGAACCTCGCGTGAGTTATCAGCAGCGAGGTAATCTTCATGATGCCTGCAATGTACAGCGTTTAATTCCTTTGGATAGCAAAACTCCCGTCCAGTGTCTTCTTTAGTCGTCTTGGAAGAGTGAAGGCCAGCGCTCAGAGATCACGGCATGGTCACGGAGGAGTCGCGCGC